>NC_136395.1:27774439-28374439 GCF_965140285.1 Lepidochelys kempii
AACTTTTTTCGCTCACCATGGGAATTAACACACCTTGGGTCAGATCCTGCCCCCAGTCTAACTATGATAAGCCTCTCCAATGGCCTATGAGAGCTGGAAAGGGGTCGCAAACAGCCAGGGGAGAGATTCCCAGAGTGCAGCAGCTATGTAGGCCATTTGCCTTATGTTGTCTCCTCAGAATAGGGGATGAGCTGGGGCAGGAGGGGGTGTGATCTAGGCACTCACCCTACAGGGATTCTGGCTTGCAAAGCACTCCATGGGCAACCTGCACAAGGCTGCTGTAAGATAGTGCCTCCTTCAGGGCCATTTTGGCTCCTACAGCAGCCCTTAAAGTCTGCTTTGCCCCATTTTTCTCCCCCTCTGTCTGGGCAACCACTCAGGAGATGCTGTGCTGAATTTAGCCCCTTCTTCTGAAGAGCTGTTCAATGTGCCTTTGTTACGTGTCACACATTTCTCTTTCATTCACCCTGAGCTTTCTGTCTCCCTCTCACGCGTGGTTAGAAATAGCCCAGTGACAATGGGCATCCTGCAGCCAGGGTAACTTCACTGGGGGTGTTGTAGGTCCCAGCAACACTTACAAACTGTATTTCCCAAAGGAGAACACGCGTGGAAGAATTTTCCTGCATGTTCATACATCCCCAGGGGCCTCAGGGTATATACAGAGACATCAGAATTATCTCCCTTCAGAGGCTCCCAAAGAGGGAGACAGCCAAAAAAAGAGCTTTGTTCATGCCTCTAAGGGGAGCGGTACGGAAGTTACCAGAGATAATGGGGAAGGAGTTACTCACACACCAACAAGTTATGCAAGTACTTGGGCACCCTTAAGTTCGGTGGGGTTTTGCTGCATGTGCATAAATTATTCACTTGGCGAAACACAAACAGTGCCTGTGTAAATGCCAGCATCAGCGTGGATTGCACCTCCCAGGCAGCAGGCTTGGTGGGGGGTCGCAATGTGCCAAGGACATTTTTCCCCGTTTTAGAAAGGGTCTCTCTGCTGCTGGAAAACGTTTGGGCCAGATCCCCAATGGGTCTAAATCGGGGTTGCTGCACGGAAACCATTGGAGCTATGTCGATTTACACCAGCCAAAGCTCTGATGCTCTGAATTTACTAGGGTGTTAATTCCCATGGGTATGTACAAGCAGCTTCATATGCAGTATGGGCTGCTCTGGGCAGCCAGAAGAATAGGTACCCAGAAATGATCAGTTCAGGGAGATGCATTGAGTCATACTTCATTTCCATATCCTTTATTCCTCTGAGAACTGATGTTTATAATGTAAAGCAAATAAACTCTGGGTAGAAGGTGAGCTATGCTAGCCAGCTGACTAATACAGGATGCTGCAAAGGAGAGAGTGATTTTGTTTTGATAAGAACTATAAGGCTAAATGCAGACTTTCAAATTTTCTCTTCAGTTACAAGTATGTCCTGTATCACAATGTGCATGTAAATCCAGAGAAGGAAAGGACCCCTGGCTGTGTGCAGAAACTTTGTGAGGAACCAGATAAGAGCTGGCCTGCTTCGGAGGAGTCTTGCTTTTACTTTTGCATTACACAACGGGTCAGGCATTAATTTTTCTTGCACAGGGAATGTGCTTTGCTTATAACTATGAAGGGGCAAAATGCCTCCAAAATGTGCACTTTTCTTAAATGAACTTACTTTACGTCACCGCTTGAAATGTACAATACAGAGCTCACTGGCTTTGTCAACCAAAGCAAGGGGTAGTTCTGCCTCCATGGTGAGAATGCCACTTGCGACAATGGCTTTGTACCCTGGACTCAGACCCAGGGCCCAGCCCATTTCACACAGCCGTGGCCATTAGGAGGTAGCTGTTTTCCATGACAACTGATGTGAGCCACGTGTGAGCTACTGGCAGAGATGAAAGGCTCTGGGTCTCACCACCAAGTACCTCTTCTACTTCTGGATGCTACAAAGGTACATCAAACCTTTGCAGCAATAAGACCAATTAAGCTATGTGGATTGTGCTAGCCAGCCTGGGCCTGTGCTAGCTCGACTTTGCTAGCCAGCCTGGGCCTGCAGTGCTGCCGGGTGCTCTTACTCCTTGTCTCACTCCCACTGCCCTGATTGAGCAAGAGCCAGCCAGCCATGCATGAGCCCCTGAGTTGCAGTGAGAGAAGAGAACAGAGCTGGGAGCCTCTCTCTAGGGCATCGGGCTGGGGAGGCCAGAGGCTATTGGAAAGAAGAGGGGCCTGGGCAGTGACATCTCACGCTGTAACTAACCCCATCACTAGCACTAGGGTCTGGGCAGCCAGAGACATTCTCCAGCCTGTGAGACGAGGGGGCTCGAAGCACCACTCCTGCCCCCTCCTGTTGGGTTTCCCTGGTGGGCCCTGTTTTCGCAGTCACTGTGTCTGGGTTCGCAAAAAGAAAAGGAGGACTTGTGGCACCTTAGAGACTAACCAATTTATCTGAGCATAGGCTTTTGTGAGCTACAGCGGATGCATCCGATGAAGTGAGCTGTAGCTCACGAAAGCTCATGCTCAAATAAATTGGTTAGTCTCTAAGGTGCCACAAGTCCTCCTTTTCTTTTTGCGAATACAGACTAACACGGCTGTTACTCTGAAATGTGTCTGGGTTGACCACCACACTGGGCTGCTCATCGCTGCGGGTTTCCAGCCCTGCCTCCCAGAGCCTGGTTTTCAGAGGGGCCAAAGGCTCGCTTCCACCAACGTCAGGGGGAGCGGGGAGCCCTTCGGCTAGTCATGGAGTCGTAGCATTTGAGTGCTGATGGGGTAGGGTTGCCATCCCTCCAGGATTGGCTTGGAGTCTCCAGGAATTAAAGAGTAATCTTTCATTAAAGGTTATGTCATGTGATGAAATCTCCAGAAATACGTCCAACCAAAATTGGCAACCCTGTGATGGGGCCACCAGATCCTCGGTCTGACCTCCTGCACCTCACAGCAGCCGCACACCAAACCCAGCAAAGACCCAAGTATCACAGCCCCGAGAGAATGGATTAGGATGCGCCGCAGGCAGAGAGCAGGAGGGACCGAGGGGCCCAGTGCCTGAGGCCCTGCAATGGCAGGGAAATGGGAACTGAAATAGACCCAGATGATCCCACAAGGGACCCAGACCCACACACTGCTGAGGAAGGTCACTGCCCCTTGGCCTTGGGGACAATTTCTTCCTTACCCCACGCATGCAATCAGACCCTGATTGGGCGAGACCCAGCCAGCTGAGCGCTTGAGAGGGAGAGTGCTCAGTGCCATCTCAGAGTCTGTGTCATCCCTGAGGCTCCAGAGCCAGGAGACCCAGATCAGCTTAGCAACTGTGATTTTCAGGGGTGGGCACCTAACTCCCTTGGGATCCTTTGAAAATCGCAGCCCTTAGTGCACTAGCCTCAAATGCAGAAGGGGGCTGTTTGGCCAGCTCCTGCCCATGCCTGCCTCCCAGCTTCTGTGCCCTCTGCGCTTCTTCAGCAGTGTCCTCTTCCCCATTTGGCTCTGCAGATCTAAGTTCTGCTGGGCCTTGGGCCACGGGCCAGCACTCAGATACACAATTCAGCGGGACCAGCATTATACCTGCTCCTGCCTGCGCGGCCTCCAAGCACTGAGACCCCCTGGGAAATTTCCTGGTACACTTGACAGTTGAGTCAGTGTCCTGGGGCCGAAGACATAGGCAGAGTTCAGATCTGAGGACAGAAAAAGCAATGTTGTCGAGTGTGTGTGATGGACATGTGTGTGTATGCACAAGTGAATCTGATCTCTGCACTGAGCCCTGAACTGTGTTTGCTTTTCCTCTAAGGAATCGGAATCCTTCTCTTCCGAAGTGTGTAGGTTTGGTGCTTTTCTCTCACGTGGTGTGCTCCTGCTGTAGATTAGCACAGAGGATTTGAAGCTACCCTCTTTAATTGTAATTCAACTACTTGTGATATTTTGGTACCAATTAATATTGATTTTACAATTGGTTTACAGAGATGTTGTTTTATTACTAATATATTTAATGTGCAAATCAATAAGAACACTTGTTTGGCTCTCTCCCTAGAAAGTAATAAAATCAAATATCTCAGGAGTAAAATGCTATCTGATCCATAAATGGCAGCAGCAGATGCTTAATGTAATAGTTAAAGACTATGCAGCATTCTTGGCAACTTCCATGCATTTTCCACACACGCTTGTACCCGAGTGATGCTCAATAACTTGCTAGTTACAAAAAGTTTGGTAAATTTGCTGGCCCAGTTCCAGAAGACTCCCCGTGTAGAGGAATGCTCCTGCGCATTGGGCATGTCCCTGCAATTCCATGCGTCTCTGCGGGCTGTGGATCACATGGAGAGCATCCTCATTCACAGCCTTCTGTCCCTTACCTCCATAATACTAAACCAAAACCGCGTTGTGACTCTCTGCTCCTTGTAATAGCCCAAATCCTGGGTGATGAAGAGCAGCCTTTGTGGGAAAAGGGCATAAGCCGAGGTGGGAGGGAAGAGTGTGAGTTTCTGTAGATTGACAGCTGGCCAGTGCTTTGACAAGATTTGAGCAGCAGCCTCCTGGAAACATCTGGAAAAAAATCTAGACACAATTCTGCTGCTATGTCACAAATTTCCTGCTTTATTCTTCTTCCCTCAGGTTTTACTGTTTGTAGGAAGAGCGGGTTTTTGCTCCCTCCTTCTTTTATCTTTCTGTATCCCCATCTATTCTGCCCTTATCAGCCTGGAACTCGTCTGCTCCAACTACTTATTCCTGGCTTGAAGTCAAAGTCTGCTATTTGTGACATCACAGTAATTTCCACAGCACCTGTGTGTGATGTAATGAAGGAAGGATGAAGTGGGAAGAGCAGACAGGTTGTTAGGAAAATAACTCCTGGTGTCTTACATTGCAGAACAGGAGGGATGGGAGGGAGAATTGAGAAATACAGAAAACTGGATATAGAAGCAGAGGCATCAGGGGTGTTTACAGGTTGCAGAGGAGGTTGTGAGGGTGGAGGGTTGTAGATTTTCTTGAGTTCCTACAGATTACATGTGATATTTCAGAATTCCTCCAATCATGGGGTGCCAACTAAGCACAACAATGGCTGGCAAAAAAGGCTACTCGATTGTTTTTAAATTTGCAACACATGCTAATTGAGGTCTTAAATTGTGGAGAGAAAGAATTTGCCTTCAGCTGGTGGAGATGATTTATGGGTGAGCAAATAATGAACTTGGCACACAGTAAATAATAAAGAGAAAAATCTTACAGTTTTAATTAGCCAAAAATAAATGACCAAACATAGGGATGAATCCAGGGTTCCTGCATCTCAAGTTCTTCATCTTCTTTTTTTGCCAGCCACATGGTTTAATGAGCATGGTGCAAAAATATAAAATAAAAGGAAATGAAAAGTGAAAACCCCTTTTTGAGAAGGGCTGAAGGAAGGAAAACTGATTGACTCAGATTGGCCCTATTTTAGCTGTTTTGCAAAATTCCTTTAGAACAACGTATGTTCACACTCACTCTGCAGATTCCCTGCCCCCTATGGGCACTTCTATGGCTCCAGAATCAGTCACACGGGGATGCCCACAAGAAGTGATGCCATAATGTAATAACATGAAGTTAAAATGTAACTAAAACCCTTTCTGTGTGCACTCGCTGGTAAACTCTTTGAGGCGGGGAGCCTGTCATCCTCTGGGTTTGTGCAGTGTCTAATACAAGGATCCTGAGTGGAGCACCGGGTGCTAGTACAATACAGATATGTAAACAGTAATAATAAATAAATAAGCAATGTTAGCTCAGATCCCTGAGCAGTGATAGCACAGCTTTCTCAGGGGATCCATTCCTAGGAGGGCTGGTTAGGTGAGCAAAGATGGCAAATGAGCTCACATGAGAAGCAGGTGTCCAACTGTCCGTTACCCACCTTCAACTCTGGGCTGTGAGACCCCTGTGGCCATGGAACCTGCAAGGACAAGAGATGTGTATCTCATGAGGATGGCCAGAAATTTACAACACAGTCTGGGTCTCAGGCATGATGGGGGGATATTGGTCTCAGGGTGAAGGGACTGTAGGT
Source organism: Lepidochelys kempii (assembly GCF_965140285.1). Taxonomy (NCBI): domain Eukaryota; kingdom Metazoa; phylum Chordata; order Testudines; family Cheloniidae; genus Lepidochelys; species Lepidochelys kempii. Next base: position 27,780,429 of record NC_136395.1, read on the forward strand.
CAAGGGTCCTGGAGAGGACACGGTTGGATCTCTTCCTTCAGTGCTCATTTAACACCAAAAATAAGGAAGTGGCGGTAACCCCATAATTCTAACATGACTGGCCTGGGTGGGTACTGTGCCATCCCCACCTCAGGGGCTGCCGCACTGGACTGGACCAATGGGCCATCTGGCTTGATAGTCCAACTCCAACAAGTGTTTTCCATGGTTGTGTCCATCCCACACCCTGGAAAGTCACCATGATCCCTTGGGAGGGGCATGATCCTGCATCAGTGCAGGGGGGCTTTGAGCTATCCTGCTAATCTTTATGTTCCATTGAGGACACTTTCATTAGCGCTTCTAGGAAAATGTATCAGGGGGTAGCCGTGTTACATTGCCTGTGCATCTGAAGAAGTGGGTTTTTACCCACGAAAGCTTATGCCCAAATAAATCTGTTAGTCTTTAAGGTGCCTAGGAAAATGGAGTTTCCATTCACAGGAAAATCCAACATTCGGAAGTTTGCTTTCATTCAGAACTGGGCCATAAAGATGAAGTTTTGAAATTTCCTGTGAAATGAAAATTCAGAAAAAAAATTTGGTTCAGAACTCTCACTTTGATATCAAAACATTTCACTTGAAGAATGCCAAAAGGTTTTGATAATGTCAAACCATTATAATATCAAATATTACGTATTATATTAAATATATAAATATATTGTATTGCAATATTTGAATGTAATATGAAAGTCTAAATGACCCGCTTTGAAATGATAGAGTCCAAACAAAACAAGAAAGTTGAAATTATTCCTTTACACTTGTTCCTATAGACAATTTTGTCTCCATCAAGACTTTCTCACCAAACATTCTGATTTCGACAAAACTGAATTCTTGGTTGGGAAACCATTCTGTCAGAAGGTTTCCACCACTCTCATTTGTATCCATACAAGGTACTCCAGCCTCCTGCTCGAAACAGCATCTGTCAAATGGGAATAAAGAGAAACCAACCCCAGCAATGAACTCCCCGCCTGGCTGCTGACACAACTGCTCTCAGGGGTCTTACTGGTTGTTCCCTGCAATTGACCTATAAACATTACATTTCCTGGAGTGACCCTGCACTATGGCTTCTTCCTAGGGTGACCAGACAGCAAATATGAAAAATCAGGACAGAGTGTGGGGGGTAATAGGCGCCCATATAAGAAAAAGCCTTGAATATCGGGATTGTCCCTATAAAATCGGGACATCTGGTCACCCTACTTCTTCCCCATGGGGCCTCTGCCCCGAATGCTCTCCGGAGACTCCGCAGGACCTTTATAGCTGAGGACAGTGACATTTCGGAGTGTTAGGGTGAAATCCTGGCCCCACTGAAGTCAATGACACCACCCAATTATTTATATAACTGGAAGCTGCCACTGAGTTCAGGGCCCCATCGTGTGAGGTGCTGTACAAACACTAAACAGCCCCTGCCCTTAGCACTTATAATCCTGTGAATACCAGCTGCATGAGATCTCTGTTCTTAGCAAGTGGCTCTCGCTGGTGGCCGTGAGGAGAGCGTGTAGATGGATTGCCATCTCCTTTGCACTTACTGCCTGGATTCTATGGTGGTGGAATACATTGGTTGAAAATACAGCTCTAATAGCCACCATCCATTCCTGCCTGAAGCATGCTTTAGGTCAGAGCTTCCTGAACCAGTGATACTCGTCCAGCCAGCTTTCGTGCCGGTGGTGTTGGCCAGTGGTTAGAACAAGGAACCTGGACTCTGGTTGTTTTTTCCCTGACTTGCTGCGTGACCTTGGCTGAGTCACTTCATTCATCTATAAAAGGGGTCTAATGCACATACCAAGCCCGCGTGGTGATACGGCGTGGCGATACGACATGGTCAGGTAAAGGTCAGCGAATAGCCTAGTTTTGGGCCCAGCATGGTGAGTTGGCTGGCACTGTTGTGGGGGTGAGGGACAGGATGGGATGATTTCCTTCTCCACAGGGGCAGCTTCTCTTCTGTTTCACACAGTGCCATCCACAAGAAAAAAGGCAACATTCTTCTCCTCCTCCTCCCCATCACCACTAGGGTTACTATTAGCGGATCAGAGTGTGGAGGGGTTTGGTTGGGTTTGGTTCTGTGTGCCATGGTGCCTGTCTGAGGAGAACGCTAAGGACTGCCGAGGCCGGAAACGGGCACCTGGCCTCTTGCTCTTGGCTGGGGACACTTCTCCCTGCCTCAGCCCCTTGGCACAGATGTGTGAAACGGGGCAGCTGCCATTGTGGGGATGTCATAAAGTATAAAATGCTTTATTTCGTCATGAAAATGGAGCCCCAAAGAGCCTGGGAGACAAGGGCTCTGCAGCCTGTACGGCCTCACAAACAGGGCCAGCCAGTGCCAGGCAAAGGACTGTCTGTAGGACTCTCTGGGGCACGTGGGGCAGATCCTCAGCCCAGGGCCCAGCGCGAGGGGCTAACCTGGGATCCTGGGTAAGTGTGAGCATGTGGGCTGGGGGAGGAACCCTAAATTCCAATCCCTGGTGAGAGCCCTGCTTGCACTGCAAAGGAACAACAGGGTCGGGCCCACGGACACTGCTGCAGCAGATCCAGTTTGGTCCACACAGTCTCCAGTCAGGTCCCTTATCCAGTAGTTTCAGCCTTTTCAAACATTAAATGGAGCTGCAGAAAAGTCACTCTGAGCCAGATCTCTAAAGGTATTTAGGCACCTGAAGACCCAGAGTACAATGAGAGTTAGGCAAGTGGGCACTTCTGAAAAATCACACTAGGCCCTTATCTGCATCTTTAGGCACCTGAATGGCTGTAAAAAGCTGGCCTTTCAGAGCAGATGCTGGGGAGCAATGCCAAGAGCTTAGAGAAGCTCCACAAAAACAAATGAGGGGAGAATGCGGCTTGGCTAAAACGTAAAGCCCAGATTTGCTGAGGGGAATATGTAACATGGAGACAATAGAGGCAAAGTGTAACCACTGTTTATGGAAAAAATTGTCCAGGGTTTATTTATTGGAAGTGACTGAGGAATATGAATTCTACACTCCATTTAAAATGCTTTTTATTTCTCTCAGCCTTGGGGCTCTGAGTACATCTAATTTCACCCATAGCTATAATTCTCCACCAAACAGTTCCTGCTTTTCCTCTGGGTTCCACAGGAATCATTTTAGTTTATGTCCTCTCCGGAGGACGCTTGTGCAGTGGCTGGAGACAGTTACACACTGGTGAACTTTGCAAATCCTCTCTCCCTGCCGTGCACACATGCACACATGAACCCAGAGCTAGAGAACATGCTTTGGAAACAGCTTGACATTCCACTGCATTTTTATGTTAAAAAACAAACTCTAAATGTCTTTATCATGTAGGGTTTCTCCTGTGGAGCCATGTATTTCACTCCAGACACTTTGATTGTCCCTACCTCACAGCTAACAAACTAGGAGTTTTGTTAGTATATTTATTCTACTAAAATTGGAGCCTGTGATTACAAATCCAATACAGTGACGGAGCCAGGGTTTGGATATAAATCTGGCTGGGGCTCATCTGCCATTTTGGCACAGCAGACATTCAAAGCAAGGCACTGTTTCTGGAGCCCCTGCTGTGGGATTGGCTCGCCCTGCTGTAGCTCACCCCGGAGAGGGTGTGCAGTTGTTGTGAGCAGCACAGCTGGGATTATCTATTGAAAAGAGTATTCATTGAGAATTTAGGCCCTTGATCTGTTGTGAATGAGTCCCAGGTTCTCAGAATGTCTTTTTTATTCCTGGACATTCACTGCAGTTTGGATGGACAGTTTTTAACCCATGGGCTGTTCACGAATAGTTCAGTCTGACAATTCTCTAGTGGTTTGACATGTTTGTGGTGTGTGTTTGGTCACCTAAGTCCTGTGGTGTCTTTTCTGCTCATTGATTATATAACAGGAGAATAATGGATCGGTGAATCATGAGCTGGGATCACGGTGGTCTATGGCTCTCTAGAGAGTCCCAGGAGGTGGAGCGGCAGTCCCTGCATTGGACGGGTTTCTCTGAGCATGAGGAGGATCAGTGGTCTCATGGTGATGGGGCTGTGCTGGGACCCAGGAGACCAAGTTCAGTTCCCTGCTCTGCCACCCTGTGTGACCTTGGGCCCATCACTGAATCTTTCGGTGCCTCTGTTCATACTCCGGAGTGCGAGGGCAATAATTCTTCTGTGTCCACTAGACTGTAAGCTCAGCAAGGCCGGAACCAGCTCTTGGGTACATCTACACTTCCAGCTGGGGGTGTGATTCCCAGCTCTCATCAAGCCAGAGGGCTACAAACAGAACAGACCCCAACATTGTGAGCTGCCCTGAGCGTGTGCCCGGCAGGGACCCGAGGCACCTCCTCAGGGCGGCTGACCTGTGCTGCTGTGGCTACACTGTTTCCAGTGAGCTTTCCTGATCAGAGCTAGGGTGAGCTTGCCTCCTGGAGCTGAGACTCATACCCAGCTCGACACGCAGCCATATCCTTCCTGCGTTCGTGCGCGGAGCCGAGCACAGGGGGCCCGGAACTCAGCGGGATGCTGTGGTATGCAAGTAAAGAATAGCCTGGCTGAGTTTTGCCCATAGCGAATCAATTCCTAACATTTTAAGGATTTAAAGTGCAGAACAGAAAGTGACCTTGTGAAGTGCGGGAACGAGATATTCTTCTCACCAGGCCACATGCACATTCCAGCCTGCTTCTGGTGAGCCCCTTGCAGCCTGGCTCAGGGACTTGGTGTCGTGCACATAAAAGCAGCCATTTACCGAACGGTGGGGAGGTCATTTCCCAGGCGCAAACAGCTTCCAGACATTTTCCAGACAATATTCTAAGTTTGTTTAAAGACCCCCAATTCAATATTTATTCACTTGAAAGGGAAGTTGTTTCACTTTTTAAACCAGTGACAAATCTATTCTGATATTCTCTCTTATGAATGATTAAAAGAGGAATAATTTAAAAAACCCACAAATCGCATACCTGTGGTAACTATCCATGCAATCTACTCAGCCCAGTTTTGCCTGCAACCTAAAATGAGTTGGCTGTCTCCGTGTCATGCACTTCCATTTGCAGGAGAGCGACAGAAGTATTACATTGTAATCATTTGTGGTGAAAAAAGTGAATGCAATTCACATAGCTGTAAATGAGCCTTTATTATTCCAGAAACAGATGCCAGAAGAGCTGCATTACACGAGTGTCCTGGTTTGGGGAAGTGACTCATTTCAGTTAAACAGACCTTCAAACCTGAGTTGTGAAAGGCGCTGGATGGACAGTCTTGGAGGGAAAGGTTATGCTGGGCAGCAGGCAGATGTAATAGCTTCTCCCACATGCTGCCTCTGCTCAGTGTACAGGGGCTGGCCCAAGAGGAGAGGTCAGTATTCATGGCCAATTCCACCCCTAGCCTCCAGCTGGCCTTCCAATGCAGTGGCCAGTTACTGTCAATGTAGTTGGGGGTCTAAGCATGGATGCGCACAGGAACAGCTCCACAGAGCAGAGCTCAGAAGATGCAGAACCTCTCTTTTGCTGAGGGATTCAGAGCCGTGACCTGGCGGGGAAATCCCAGCCCCCAGCCCTGAGCCATCCGGCCTCCCCGCTGAGTTGCTGGTTTCGCAGATTTGTTATAGTCTCTAACACAAACACATATGCAAACAGTGTGTATGTATGAAAATAACCTGTCAGAGGAAATTAAACCCCAGACAGACTTTATGTCTAGATTATTTTTTTCATTTATTTATCTTTTTTTTCTTTTAGCACTAGTCACCAGGTTTTGCTCTGATTAGAATTGCAAATCTTGTATGTTAAAAGGGAAGGACTGGAGTAAAGGGATTCTGCTGCCTCTGTAATGAGACACTTGAAATCTAGGCAAGGTAAATTTTGTGTTGAGCATAAAGGGTATGAAATAAACTAGCAGGAAGCTCAGTGAATGCCCCAAGGCACGTCCCCATTAGTATTCCCATTTGTGAGCTCACTTCATAAGACTAATGGAGTTGCTACCTGGGGACATTAATTGTGCATGACACCGTTGCAGAGCCTTTGTGCACTCGTACTAATATCACAGTGCCTTCTTGACAAAATGCTGGCGATGATTACAAACAGACCTACAATAACTGCCAGAGTCACACTCAGATTTGACAGGGATCTCCAAGTTCAGTTACAATAGCATCATCGTCATTTCTTACACCCCTGGCTCTATATTACATTAAGCAATGGGTGATATTGCTTCCTTAAACCAGTGTCATATTGTGTAAAATCTATCTAAGGCTTTTCTATTAAGCCTTCCATTTATCAGGGGAATTTATAGCTTCCATGTTGACTCTCTAGTACATATCTGAATTCCTGCTCCTTTAAAACAAAATGTAATATTGTTATTTCAAGTTAACGATTTACTTAATAAAAAAAAGAGACGTGGCTTCCCCTTCAGGCGCTCCTAGTGTTCCCAGCACTAAGGGTTCCTGTTGCAGGTGAGTGAGAAGACAGGTTAAAAGATTCACTAGAGCTGGAGAAACTGGCAAAGTACCCTAATTAGGAACGAGAAGAATGGGACCTTTTGAAATTCTGAAAATATTAGTGAACTTTGTAACTTTCCCCCACCCCGGGCTCCTGTCTCTGCAGCCTCTTGCTTCAGTGTCTTACATAGCACTCGGTACTGCTCTTACTCCGGGTGGCAGTAATGGGAGTTTGCACCACACCACCAGCTGCTCGGCAGAACTCTGTGCTGGGTCTGAGTTAGCCCCTCGCTCTTCCTCTGAGGCTGGAAAACCACCCCACCCGGAAGGGGGGACTTGCAGGGTTTTGACCTGTTTGTAGTTGTGTTCTGATTGCCTATTGCTGGCAAATCTGCTGTGATCTTTACACTTACCGTGCTGGGAGTGGTACAAATCACTCATTCTATTTAATCATCCCCATCAGGAGGCTCACAATGGGCAGGGGCATTGTGTGACCGATACCCGGTTATGGGCCTGATAGCCATACAGACACACGTACGGTAGCAGCCCTGCTGGCACTGTAGAGAGGGATGATTTCAGTGGTTTGGAAGAATTGTGGAGCTGACACTTATTTCTCCTGGAGCCTGGCTGTGCGGTTTGAATACAATACAATGAAAAACCCAAGAGAAATCAGAGGTGGAAGAGAGCCATTTGTGGCTACCTAGTCCCACTCCCTGCCAAGGCAGGAGTCCGCACATTTTCCAGTTCAGTTTTAAATGTCCTAAGCAACGGGGCGGGAGATTATTGCACAGGGCAATAAATCCTACCCTCAGGAAGTTTCTGTGGCCACTTAGCAGTTAGTAAGACACAGGTAATACCTGTAGCAGTACAATTCCCCTGGCAGCTGTGCAGAATTCTCCAAGAGACACTTGTCTCTGGGTTACAATGAACTTAATTTTCCTGTACAGCTTATTGGCTGGATCCTGCAAGGGGCCAAACATGTGCTTCTCTTTAAGCATGTGAGGACCCTCTCTGAAGCCAATGGGATAATTTACCTGCTTAGTGTTAAGCATGTGCTTAAGTGCTCTGCTGCATCAGGACCAGAGTGCTCAGCATCTTACAGGATCGAGCCCTAAACAACTTGTGAATTGAAGAGCAGAACATCCATCATCCAGGCAGATTTCACTCCCAGGTTTGGCTGCAGTACTCGGTCAGAGTGGACCTTGCAAAATGTTCATGACCACATACAAGCCCAAGCAAACAATCAGTTGGCTCCCTCACTATGGTGATAATGGGGAAAAAGCAACTAGTGACACTGGACTGATCCAACACGTTCCTATGACATGGGGCATTCAGAGATTATCAACCTTCAGACCAGGGTAGGAGACAGCTGGAGAAGTGACCCTTTAACATTACCGCCAGTCAGAAGTCAGCTAGCTTGTGTACCCAAGAGCTAGCCTACACTCCCTAACAGGAGGAGTGAGTCTGGATGCTCGATACCCTTAAAGGGCCTTAATCTCTAGACAGTGCTCAGCCCCAACCCTCTGAAGAAAGGCCCCTGGAAAGTGTCTCCAGTCCCTTTTTATTTTTAGTGTAAGCAAGCTGGGCTGGGGTAGCTTAGAAACCTGACCGGGTGAGGCCGGCTAAACAGAACGCACCCATATCATTTTTTAATCTCATTGTTTACAGGCGGTCATGGAACAGTGAGCAGATGTCACTTACTACTAGCCCAACATCCACCAGCCAAAGAGATTGCCTCTCCATCAGGCACTGGGGGTAATGGAACCAAATTTTCTGCACTAGAAACTTTGTCCCAAGATGACAGGTTTCAGAGGAACAGCCGTGTTAGTCTGTATCCGCAAAAAGAAAAGGAGTACTTGTGGCACCTTAGAGACTAACCAATTTATTTGAGCATGAGCTTTCGTGAGCTACAGCTCACTTCATCAGATGTTTACCGTGGAAACTGCAGCAGACTTTATATACACACAGAAATCATGAACCAATACCTCCTCCCACCCCACTGTCCTGCTGGTAATAGCTTATCTAAAGTGATCAACAGGTGGGCCATTTCCAGCACAAATCCAGGTTTTCTCACCCTCCACCCCCCCACACAAATTCACTCTCCTGCTGGTGCTAGCCCATCCAAAGTGACAACTCTTTACATAATCAAGTCGGGCTATTTCCTGCATAGATCAAGGTTTTCTCACATCCCCCCCACCCCCATACACACACAAACTCACTCTCCTGCTGGTAATAGCTCATCTAAACTGACCATTCTCCAGGTTTAAATCCAAGTTAAACCAGAACATCTGGGGGGGGGGGGGGGTTAGGAAAAAACAAGAGGAAACAGGCTACCTTGCATAATGACTTAGCCACTCCCAGTCTCTATTTAAGCCTAAATTAATAGTATCCAATTTGCAAATGAATTCCAATTCAGCAGTTTCTCGCTGGAGTCTGGATTTGAAGTTTTTTTGTTTTAAGATAGCGACCTTCATGTCTGTGATTGCGTGACCAGAGAGATTGAAGTGTTCTCCGACTGGTTTATGAATGTTATAATTCTTGACATCTGATTTGTGTCCATTTATTCTTTTACGTAGAGACTGTCCAGTTTGACCAATGTACATGGCAGAGGGGCATTGCTGGCACATGATGGCATAGATCACATTGGTGGATGTGCAGGTGAACGAGCCTCTGATAGTGTGGCTGATGTTATTAGGCCCTGTGATGGTGTCCCCTGAATAGATCTGTGGGCACAATTGGCAACGGGCTTTGTTGCAAGGATAAGTTCCTGGGTTAGTGGTTCTGTTGTGTGGTATGTGGTTGTTGGTGAGTATTTGCTTCAGGTTGCGGGGCTGTCTGTAGGCAAGGACTGGCCTGTCTCCCAAGACTTGTGAGAGTGTTGGGTCATCCTTTAGGATAGGTTGTAGATCCTTAATAATGCGTTGGAGGGGTTTTAGTTGGGGGCTGAAGGTGACGGCTAGTGGCGTTCTGTTATTTTCTTTGTTAGGCCTGTCCTGTAGTAGGTAACTTCTGGGAACTCTTCTGGCTCTATCAATCTGTTTCTTTACTTCTGCAGGTGGGTATTGTAGTTGTAAGAAAGCTTGACAGAGATCTTGTAGGTGTTTGTCTCTGTCTGAGGTGCCACAAGTCCTCCTTTTCTTTTTGTCCCAAGAGTTACATCTCCCCCTCCAAGTAAATAACTTCCCCTTGTCTCTGTCTAGTAGCAAGAGCAGCTCATGATGCTGGGGTAACACGTGCTGCTGTTTGCATGCTCTTCAACGTAGGTTTGTTTGATTTTTTTTCCTTTTCCTGCCCCGCTGGGGTTTCCTTTTATTTCCGTTTAAGGAAATAGAAACCATTGCAGACTTCAGATGGAGTTTTGTTTTTCTTTGCTGACGGCAATGAGAATTTCAGTTGATGGGAAGCGCAGCCTTGCAAGACTTTCCTGGTTGGTGTGTATTGTGTCGAGGAGAAGATGGTGGGGTTGGCATTAGCTGTCCCAGACATCCCAGATTTTTGCTAGTGGAAGTTTATAGGAGTCTTAAACTGAAAAGTTTGACTGCAAATCCCACCAACCCACTCTCTGTCACAGGACTGACCCTTTAGAAATCAGGACCTACTTCAAATTCCTCAGCTTCAGGGAGGCCAAGACAAAGATGGGTCCCTTAGCACATCTTCCTAATGTTCTCTGAAGAGTGTTTGAGGGATGTTTCAAAACCAGTCAGAAGGAAACACGCATTTATTCTCCCTTCAGTTCACAATCAGAGGTAGAGATATGTAACTTGTCTTCCTGGTTCTAGCTAACAAGTAAAGCCAATTCCCTAAGAGAAATATGCAGGCATGTAATTTATTACTGCCATGCTGGGAGAAGAGTAGGCTATATGGGACACCTTACCCCTGGTGCAAACATTACACCCTTCTAATACAGAGCTCCTGTCTTCTCAACCAAGTGTTATGAAATAGTTTGAAAGAATCACAGCCTAGAGAAGATAAAAAGAGATTAAAAAAATTAGATTTTAGGCAACATGGGTTCAGCTCCCTTATGAGTAAAACCATCTTTGCTCTTCTGAAAGCGAGGCCCAGACTGGGTTTCCTGTGAGCATAATTAACCCACAACCACTTGCAAACTCTTATGGGCCCCAGCCCCTATCAGCGCCCTTTGCACAGTATGCTCTCCGAGCTTGGCTAACGCTGCCTGCCGATCCCACTCGTTCAGGGAGCCGGACTGGAGCGGTGCGGGCATTGTGGCATGGATAGCTGGAAGGCAAAGATGGATGCCGCAGGTTCATAGAACTGAATTCCACTGCCTGGGCACACGAGTAGAGGAGGGCATTGCGGTGCTCCAGCAGGCACTTTGCCCTCCCGCCCATCCAGATAGGGCTGACTGGTAATAGCAATGAAGGCTGTGCTGGCTGCCTGGTGGTAGACGATCGCAAAGGTCTTCACAAACATTAAACCTCACAACCGCCAAGCCATGTAGAAAAGTGAGGAGGGATTGCCCCCTGAAGTGTGGCTGCCTCGAAGGAGAACAGCCGCGGTTTAACAGCAAATGACAAACAGCAGGTTTAGGACAGGAAACGAAGAGGAATCTGTACCCCGTTGACACGGCAGGCATTGTAGATGGGAAGGGTGCGAGCTGGAATTTGTGCAGGATAGCAGGGTTGACGCTCCTGCCATGATACCTTTCATGGCCACAGGTGTTCAGCACCTTGGCCTGAGTCCTCCTGAGTGATGCTCCGACAGCAGCAAAAATCCAGTGCAAACAGCAGGGCCATTCGCGGGCACTGGGCCCAGTGTTGACTGAACTGGGCAGAAGCGTGCCACTTCATGCAGCGAGCAGCTGTTCCCTGGGTCTACAACCCTCCCTCGCTGGCCAGCCCGAAGCAGCCCAGCGACAGGAAGTGCAGGCCACAGCTCCTGAGAAAGCAGCTTGGAGATGAAATAAAACCATAAAAGATACAGCAAGACTCAGACATGGGCCACGAGGGTCTACAAGGATGCACGACCCCACCTGCTCTTTGATGCAGAGACTGAAGGGCTGCCCACAGCATTAGTGTATTAGAGAAGTGAATGAGGTCAGAAATAATAACATGGAGAACTTAAGGGGACGATCAGGCCATTGGAGCTGGTGCTGAGTGTGTTTTTCCTGCTGTCTCACTGATTTCTTGCAAAAAGGTGGTGGTGGGGGTTAAGACGACAGAGTTTTCTGTGGAATTCTGAAGTTGCATCTTAAAAATACCTCAAACCCTTGGTTTAATAGATCTTCACATCAGCGTATTCCCAGTTCCACACAGCTCCCCAGTGACACGGGACCTTTTGTCAAGCACATATGAAATTAAGTGAAATAAAAATCATATTAAAAATTATTACCATCTAACAGCCATTAGTCTGCACATTGCTGTCATGTCTTGATGGATTTCTCACTTAGTTCAATGAATGTTCTAACGACAGTGATAAAATCACTCAGAAAAAATATAATAAACTGTTAACCCTTTCTGTCACCGCTTGTTTTTCACCCAAATCCTTTAAGAATTGTTCAGCAACATGTTCCTGACTCAGAGGAATGCTGGGAGAGGGAAGCCTGCCAGGGCTTCCCTTGGAGAGTGGGCTGGGGCTGGAGTCTCTCACTTGAGAGGTACTTTTATCCTTTCGGCCCCACCACCAAAGATATCAGGTTGGGCTTGTTAAATACCTCCTACACCCAGGGCTGCCACTCTGCTCCTTCGAATGTGCACATCATAGGGATGGCCTGGCGCTCAGGAGAGCAAACTGGAACGCAAGGCTCTGCCAGGAGCAGCATCCACTCTTATTCCGACAGAGCACATCGCTCAGCAAGGCCTGGCAAACACAGCCTGGGGGGACAGGAAAGGGAGCGGGCATTTGTTACAGCAGTGGAAGGTCAAGAGAGAAGCTTACGATCTGTACAGGCCTAGTTAGTGTTTTGTTATTATTCTGAGGAGTTAACATAGAGATTAGCTATCAAGGGATTATGCTATAACATAAATATCACAAAATGAATAGAGGGAACCAAACTTGCAAGAGGGGGGACACACACACACATTTTAATGTAACAGAGTCTAACAAACTTCTACAAATTGTAACGAATCATTTTACAATCACTTGTGACTAGACCCTCATTTCACTCAGTGCTTATTACGAGAAGGACAATCTCTGTCTCTGATTATCTGCCTGTCTATCCCTCCTCCCAAATAACCAACACACTCTGTATTGCACACTGACTTACCGCTGTTCCTGAGGGCCGTCGTGTACTATAGGTTCTGGACATTGTAAGGGGCCATTGTCCCACTCTCCTGCTGTCTGTGTGCTACAAGCTGGCACATACTCTTATTTATCCAATGTCAAAGCAAACCCAAACCTCAGACTGGACCCCCGACCTTGAAGCTGCTCGCGCTCATTGGAGACTTCATTTGAAGGAGAAATGATAAGTCGAAGAGGATCAGGGCCAGCAAGTCTGCCGCTGCTCAGCCACTGTGAGTGAGCGCAACAGCTAAAGAATGGGAACATGTTACTTCAACTCATGGCGCCCTAAGGGGTGGGGATGCAAACATGGTTAATGTTCCTGGGACCTTTCCCACAGCTGGGTTCCGCCACGAGCAGGCAATCTGCTGATCTGAGAGAACATCTGCCAGTTTATATGGCCCCCCTGTAGGAAAAGAATAGGCCCGATTCCCTTTCCTCCTTCATTGACTTCACTGATGTAACTCCGCTGGCTTCAATGGAATGTGTACTGTACTGCTCATGTAAATGAACAACGTGTGGATCCTTTATGTCCCCAAAGAGCTACAGTACAGGCCGAAGGAAACACTGGCACTGATGTCACATCTCTCTTGGGAGCACCGGAATTCCACGGTCCGGCCTCGTGCTTCGCGGTGAAGTACAGCGAGAGGAGTATGCAGGTCCCACTCTCTGCCCTGAGGCAGATCCCAGCAGATCCAGGTCCAGCGCGTGGAATGGTTAGGCCACTGCTGTGCACCGGCTTAGAAGGGGACGTGCGTACAAACAGGCGAGGGAAGCACCTCAGACAAAATGGGTCAAAAAGTTCTGCCCTCGGCAGAGCTGCAGAGATTTGTGGGGCCTGGGGCAAAATCTGAAACTGAGCCCCCATCCCCTCCCAAAACAGTCACCATTGGGGGGATACCAGGGGGTGGAGAGCAAGCCCACCCCACACTCCTTGCAGGGCTGGGCCCAGCTCCCTGCTCCGGCCACTGCAGCCTGGCTTGCAGGGTTACAGTACTGCCATTCAGGTTTGGCCCAGCTGCCCCTGTATCATGATGGAGGGGCGGCCAGGCCAAACCTCAGTGGCTCTGTGACCCTGCATGACCGGTTGTAATGCCAGTTGGTTGGGGAGCCCTCTCAAAATGGCGTTCCAGTCTTGGGATAAATGAATGAAATTCCCATGAAGTCTCCAGGCTGTGCTCAGTGGGGATGGGACTGGGTGTACATAGCGAGGGCAGAGAATAGCCCAGTGCTCGCTTGTGTACATGTTCAGAGCAGGGGCAGCACTTCACATATTTCTGGTAAAGAATCTAAACTCAAAAAGAAAAGGAGGACTTGTGGCACCTTAGAGACTAACCAATTTATTTGAGCATGAGCTTTCGTGAGCTACAGCTTTATGCATCCGATGAAGTGAGCTGTAGCTCACGAAAGCTTATGTTCAAATAAATTGGTTAGTCTCTAAGGTGCCACAAGTCCTCCTTTTCTTTTTGCGAATACAGACTAACACGGCTGTTACTCTGAAACCAATCTAAACTCAGTGTCTCCCCCCTCCCCGCAATGTTCTTACTTCTCCTCCCATCATGCACCCCAGGCATTGAAACAGAAAACAGCCATTTTGCTGGGAGCGGTGACAGCTTTGCCTGCGGTGGGGGTTTGGAGGGATTTCTAAAGGGAGGGGAGGAAAGAGGAGATTTCTTTGACTTCTAATGCATGTCTTTCCATAACACTCTGGGTAGAAGGAGTTGGGAAGAGCCAGTAGGCTCCCGGTATAAGGGAAGCTTCTGCAGTGGGCTATTAACCTAACATTACTTCTCAGGCAGTCAGCGTGGCCTTGTTAACAGAGTACATCCATTGGAATCACAGGGATTATTGTGTGTGCCGCTGGAGTCCTCTGTCTAATCACATCCCAGGCAACCTGGCATAACAACTATCGGTTCTGTCCTGGAAACTTAATACGTACATATTTCTGCATCAAATAGCTGCTGAGAAAGGAATCGCTCTGAAAATCTGCAGAAATAGACCCATCCACCACATAATGAACTCAGGGGCACTTCTCTGAGCTGGATTCAGGTTTTAATGCTGCTTGGCTGATGGAAATCTGGCTCGGCAGAGCCAGGAACCACAAGACTCCCGAGCCACCTTGGAGAAACCAACACGCACCAGATGGGATCAGAGCGTGGCAGTTGAGGGAAGCTGTGAAAGAGCTGGGTTAATATGGTTCTCCGTGAAGCTCCCATGCCTTGGTCTCATCCCCACACCGTCTCCATTCCTTCCCATTGGGGCCCTGGATCCAGCAAGCGCTGGTGCACCGGTTAGCTTTCAGCACAGGTGCGGTCCTGCTGAAGTCAATGAATCGGGCCCTGCCGAGGGCAAGCCAGAGCCCTGGGTCTGTCTGGGAACCGTACCTTTGAGCCTTGGGAGCTTCCCCCTGCCCTGCACCATCCATAAATAACTGTCCTGGTAATTGCCAGAAATGAGTCTGCAGTGTGTGGCTACTTTCCCTCTCCACCATTTTAAACCCTCAATCTGCCCAGGTTGGGAAGAAGGTTTATCGTGGGTTGTATTGTGTTGCCCTCGGGGAGAGCCAATACCATTTTATTGATTCAGCACTTAAAGGCAACTGTAATCACATTAAAAAATAATTGAATAACCTGCAGGGAGGGTCTGTAGGTAATCTGAGACCCTGGAGGGCTTCGCAGGGCAGACGCTTTCATCATTCCTGTTGGGAGCCAGCTGTTGCGGATGAGTGTAACTCTAGAGCCAGGTTTATCCCTAAAGTTCTCCCCACTCTCATTCCATCCACGGCGCTCTTCCCCAGCCTGGCCTCCTGCTGTGACAGGTCTGTCAGCGGAGCTCGGAGATCATGCCGCCCCTCTCAGACCTGACATGGCAGCCGGAGCCTGTCCCACGTTTTGATGGCAGCTCTGGAAGTTGTGATGAATGAACCCTTCCGTCAGGCTGAATGAAATCCATGCCGCTGGAGTTTGGGGCATTCCAAAATCAGTCTGAGTTTGTGAGCCTCTTCTTGCCTGCATTAAAGCAGTGGCATTTCTGCCAAGCATGAGTCAATTGCAAATGTGTTGCTATACGGCGGCCGGAGCGGTCGTGTAAGGGGCAGAAGACCCCCCAGACTGGCACAGGGAGATGCCCTGGGTGCAATTCACAAACTGCGTCTTTTTCATCTGAGTTTTAACTCCACACATTTTTTTACCACCTCTCCCAAATGGAACAGGAACCAAACAGTTTTCGAGTTTGTTAAAATTCTGAACCCAGAGGGTCTGAACAGCTTTAAAATTATGCAAAATAAGTCACTCTGGCCCTGTGTGTCCAGCAAATGCCGTCGAGCACACTTCTGCTTGCTTCAGTGAGCACTTTTGGTGAGTGTTGTCACTCAGCAAACTGTTCTGTGAGATGCCTGATTGCAGGGTTAGAAAGACAGATTGATGTTCTCAGGAGGATCAATGGATACACCAGGTTTGCTGAGGACACCCAGCTTGCCTCTTTCACAGTACTAATGACAGCTCACCATTTTGCTACCACCACTGCTGTAAAAAGGACAATGCAATTCTGGGTGTCAGACCTGGAGGCATCTTGTCACAGAGGAAATTGGTAATGGTCCCTTCTCCCTATGGCTAAGCTGCAAGCACAACTGAACAACATGCTTGGGTCATAGCACCCCATCGTCAGAAACAGGGTGCCCATAAATATGAGGCAGTTCGTAGAAGGCCAACAAAAATTGGCAGATGTGGGAGGCTCCACTTGTTAGAAAAGACAGATGAATGTCAGGCTTAGCAAACAGGCAAGTAAGCTGGAAGAAACGGGGAGAGATACAACAACAGGTTGCAAACACTGGAGGGGGCAGACACCAAGGATGCGAAATTAGCGTGGCGCAGGGAGCTCCAAGTAGTCATAGGATAAAACGTACCAAGGAAAACATTCTGCAGAATATCAGGATGAAAGTGTTCTGGTGGTGAGCTCCATGGGCTGCAGAACCTTCTCCCAAAGGGAAGTGGGCAAAGTCCCATGGCTTGGGATTTTTAGAACCACAAAGGACACAATAGTAGAACATACCCTATCATGCCCTAGTTACCAGAAGAAGCATTTGGGGCCTGATTCAAAGCTCATTTAAAATCAATTGAAAGACTCGTACTAACTACCATGGCTTTGGATCAGGCCCTGGATGATCTAATCATTCATTTCCCCCTCTGACTTCTGCTACATTAATTTGCCTTCCTATCGCTACACACAGCAGTGTCACAATGGATTGGAACAACCTCCCTGCACTCCACTCTTGTGCCACTAGAGAACCAGCCATGGGAAGCTAGCCCCAGAGCTCCGGCAATGGCTATAGTCCAATGGCAGTGCTATGAGAGTTTGGAAGAATTCAGTTCAGGTGTTTGTAAATCTCTTAATTCCCACGGAGCGTGGAAGGAAGGAAACAAAGGATGAATGAAGTCAACCCAATGCTGAGTAAAAGCAGATCTCTCTTATGATTAATCACAAAGTGAAAGCATGGTTGGTCAGATCTACAAGTCTGTAAAGACATGTCTATAGTTTCCCAAATCTCCTCTCCATGGTTCATGGTGATTGATCTGAGGTATTCAGATCTGCAGAACTCAGTGATTTTTTTCCCTCTTCTAACCTCTGCCTGGTTCTCGGCTGTGTCTCGCGTGGAAAAGACTCTTCTAGGGTGGCGATATTTTAAAAATAAACTTAATGAGATCTGAAATAATGGGACTGTGTCTATTCACTGCCTGTAGCACAAATGTGCATATCACAATCACCCGGTAGTTATCTTGTGCTCCAGGGCAGTTTGCTTTCATGCACTTACATTACATTTTGGCAGCGAGCAAAAAAAGAATGATTCTAGGCCTCAAAATTATTTGAGTGGAAGGTGCTGTGATATCACCAATCAGGCAATTCAGGGAAAGAATAAACATAAATGATCTAACTGGGAATCCAGTCCTGGCTTCCATCCAGACGTTCTTCCAGCTGAGCAGTAGTTACTGTTGATTTGACCTGCGGCGGAGGTGCTGTATAAGAAGTCCTGCCGAATAGCGCGGGAGTCGTCACTCTGCACATACTTTATGCACCGTTATGGGGACAGATCATCTTTTACAAAATAGTAACAAACTGTCTCTCTGAATGTGGGGCATTGGTTATAATTTCATATCCGGTGAATGGAAAGTGCTGTCTGGAAAGCCCACATTTGCACACACAGAGCCAGGTTTTGAACTCCTTACTCCCATCGCTGAGCAGTCACTCACACAAATAGCCACACTGAAGTCAGTGGAGTGACTTGTAACGGGGAGGAAGGGGATTACAATCTGCCCCCGAAGAGGCATAGCAGGGACAGTGTCAGTGCAAAGGGCCTCGCGCTGCCAGGCCAGTGTTCCACTGGTCTGCGTACCCGAACAGACTCACCTAAGGCCGTGTCTGCACTCTGGGCACCACACGCTCCATGCATGCACGACTGGCCCCTCTCGCACAAGTATAAACAGCAATGTGATGGCCAGGCACTGCTCAGGCGGGTAGAGACATGCCAGGGCCTTGGGGGACATATCCCACCCGGTTCTCTGCACACCCAAGCAGTGCCTTCCTGTCTACACAGCTGCTCTTAGCAGAGCAGTGTCCTACAACCTCCCTGCTGCCAGAGCCTTTTGCTGCCACGTGTAGCTACACACCACAGTGTGGACGCAGCCTGCTTTTCCCCGTGCTGTGTAGCTACACGTACCTCACACTCCGCTGCCAGGGTAGACAAGGCCTAAGGGAGATAAGTTTCCACGGTACATTCAGTCACTGAACAGAAATAGACTGGTACCCCCACCCAAGGCCAGAAGGGTCTGACCCGCTGTATGACACAGGCCAGAGAACATCCTGAAAAAAACTCCTTCAAGAACCACAGTCTGGAAGAGCAATTGGAGACACTCCCTCACTGCAAGCCCCTCTTGGCCTGGGAAGCCATGGCTAGGGGCCCCTCCACACCCCTTCATATCTTGGGCCTCCCACACACACCTTCAGGCCAGAGTGTTGGCTTGTCACAGGCCGTATGGTGCTGGCTAAGGAACCAGTGCTCTCTCGCAGGATGCAGACAGGATACATTTTGCTCCCAAGTTCCATTACGGAGCTGAAGTTGCCTGGCTTTTTCCAGGAGAATTGTCTCCTGTGATGCCATGACGGAAACACCTGGCGAAGCAAAGGCTGGGGGGAGGAGGGAGGAAATGAAAGAAAGCCACCCAACCATTCTTAGTAGCTGAAAGTAAATAAAAACAACGGTTACTGTTGCCTATAAAAAGATCTGTGTGACTGCAACCGTGCCACTCCAGAGAGAAACGGGAACTTGTCATGGTGATAAAACAAAGCTGTGCTCTTTAGTATAAAAGGTGTTAGAGAACAGGTTACCGTCTGCTAATGAAATCTAAAAGGCACAGAATGGAGAGAGTTTATACCTCTCCCCCCAGTGTAACGGTCTGGGTTTTTTAAAGTAATATCTGATGGGAAGTTTCATCTGCTCTCAAATGGAGAGTGAATAAGGTAGGGGGCTGGGGATCTGAGCTTTTGGAATGGTGCATATACAGTGGTTTTAAATTATGACTCTGCATCCTAAATAACTATTTAACATGCATTAGGGAGAACATGAATATTTTAATGGGCAAAAACAATAGATTGCAGGTTCCATCCCCTTAGCTCCTGGTATGCTGATTTCCATCAGATTCTTCACTGGGTTATTATAATTTCCAAACAGGGAGGAAGCCAAGTTATCAGCTCCCTGGGTGCTGCACTTGGAAAGTATGGGCTAGAACATTACAACAGTTCTTATGAAGGGAATATTCCTCTTTCCGGAGGAACCAGAAGTTCAGGTCAGCTCCAGGGATGGGCCTTCGCGGTTCCACACTGCACTCACCACTCAGGCTCGGGGGCTTGGGTTTGAAACCTTTGAAGAGCACAAATTAAAAGAGTTCGGTGGGTCTCATGCTAGTCACAAAACCACCTTGTGGGTTGTGCAATACGAGGAAGCACAATGCAACCGGCAGTCTCTGCTAAGGGAAGCCCAGGGCTGGGACAATGGGACATATGGAGAGCTGTGCATTCCTGGATGAGCGCAGGGAGAGGCCCGTGTCCCTGACTCAGCGGCGGGGATGAGAAAGATGGAACGACATCTCATCCCCGCTCCCCCTCGCTCTGAGGCAAGCAGGCCGGAGCAAGTGGAACACGCACCAGCAGGCAGGCGGCCCTGTCTGTCCAGGACGGGGAGGGGTCGCTCAGTGGTTTGAGCGTTGGCCTGCTAAACCCAGGGTTGTGGGTTCAATCCTTGAGGGGGCCATTTAGGCATCTGGGGCAAAAATTGGGGATTGGTCCTGCTTTGAGCCAGGGGTTGGACTAGATGCCCTCCTGAGGTCCCTTCCAACCCTGATCTTCTATGATTCTGTGAACCAAGGCGGGGTCACTGGGCACTTGCGGATCAGAGTAGGCATGAGGCATTTCTGATTCAGGGCCCCTCACTGTCGGCCACGTATCAGCAACTGACAACGAGAATATTACTGGGGAACAACTGGTGCTTGTGCAGGTTGCTCTGAGGATGGACGAGAAAGCGCCCAGAGACCAACCCCTTGCTGTGTCCCCGGAGGAGCTATATCAGTGACCGTGCCAGCTTCCTCATGGTGTGCCCTCAGGAGGGGTCATTCTCCAGGGATAATTAAACACTGGCCTCTCTGCTAACAAGGGAGGTGGCTGAGTCCCCACTGGGCAGGGGCCGATACTCCTGCCTGCTGCTCCTCGGCTACGGTCGATGGCTGTTTTCATCCACCCAGCTTGAGATGGTGCTGAGCTGGGGGACTACAGGCCATTAATACTTTATAGCATCCAGGGATTTCTTTCCAAGTTTGACGGTGACGTAGAAACCAGCCTGGTCCTGTGGGTCGGGCACTGCACTAGGAGCCAGGAGCCCTAGGTTCTAATCCCAGGTCTGACCTGCTGTAGGTCCTTGAGCCTATTCAGTGCAGAAACTGCCTCTCCCGCCGTGTTCATACAGCACCCAGCCCAATGAGACTGGGTCTCCGGGGATACTGGAACACAAAGAATTAATACAATAGGAACCCACTGTATGAGCAAAAACTGGAAATATTAGTGTTGCCCAAACTCTGTTAAATGACCTGAGAAGCCATTTCTTTCCCTTGCCCCAGTGCATTATTTGTCAAGGCAAAGTTTCTTCCAGGTGATTTTGCCACAAAAGAAGAAAGATGGACCTGGCCTTGATGCTGAGAGAGGCAAACCTGATCATGGCAATTAAACAGGCACACACGCTGGAAAAGCAGTGGGCTTCCCTGTGAGAAGGGGTTAAATTGCCATGGAAACAACCATGCATTATTTACATGGCCTAATGAATAAAACATTTAAGTAGTAGGCTAATAAATTTCAGAACACAAAGCAAAGTAAGCTATGATTTAAATATATGCCTCTGATGAATATAACTTGAGTTATAGTGCTGAAGCAGTGGGAGACCAGTTCAGTTTTACACCCTCATCTCCCTAACATGAAGGTATATCTTCTTTTTTAATAAATGTATTTTCCAACGAGCACACAAAATGGCATGAAATTCTCTCCTGTCAGGCATCCCGAAGCCTTTTCTAATAGCTTTTCTTGTGAATTTCTGTTGAGATAGGAACGCTTTTGTATTTTTTCCTGCACATTATGCCAGATTTCAGAGCAGGATAACATTAGTAATCAATTTGTTATCCTGTTAGCAGAACATATGTTGGAAGGTTCCAGACAGACCCAAGCTGAAAGATGTGTTGTTTACTGGGTGTTGTGTGTACGTGTGATCCATGTGGCTGAACGTGAAGAATTCCTGTGCTTTCCGTATGCAGTATTATTGCTGTGTTCTGGCTCCATACCGAACAGAATTTGGGGACTGGTTGTTATCAGATCAATTCACAGGAGCTTATGTCAATGACATCTTTATTTGCAGTGGATGTGAAGTGGATTTTCTGGGTTTGGGATTTTTGTTTGTTTGTTTGCTTTGCATGCACAGTATAATCGTTTGTGAAAAATCCTGCAGTGAGATCCTGGCCCTACCAAATCAATGGCAGTTTGTCACTGATGTCAATGGAACCAGGATTTCACCTGGGGCCCTGCTCTGCATTCTGATGGAATGTGGTCTGTGTCAGGTACACCGTTCTGACCCTCAGGCCAGTCTGGTGGCACTCTGCTTGCCAGGAGCTCTGCACTCATCTCTTGGAGCCGAGGGTTTTTGTTGTTTTCAGGGGAACTAATGGGACAATCCAGTCCAAGCCCCCTTGGTGGGAAGGCCGAGTGCTGTGGTGTGCGTTGCACAGTGTGGGAATAGTGGAGTGGGTTCCTGGGCTCCAATGGCATGTGAAGGGTACCCCAACACTGCCCTGAGCCCCTCTCTCCTCTGCTGCTCTCAGCTTAGCTGTTTCCCAGATCGGAGGGTTTGCATATTATAGCAAATCACTCTGCACATTAAAGGGGCTGAACTGAGCCAGCTTTGCTGGAGTTGGAAACCAGAATTCTGAAACTCCTGATCCTGAGCTAGCCCACACTGGCTTGGGTGTGAACCACTGGCTTCTGATGAATGGCCCCTGCTGTCTGCGCACACTTCAGATGTGGCTCTACATAACCAGAAAAATCCTCCAGCACAGCCTGCACCTGTGCTCCTAGAGCTTCGAGGCCAGCCCTAGGATAGGAGCTGGCCAAGGCCATGAAACATACTAAATAGCTAGGAAACAAATGATGAACTATTTCTATTTTTGTGGCACACACAGGCTATAAACTCGGTGCAAGCCTGTTACAGTGCAGCCCAACTTCCGGGTTACACGGAACCACTCACAGTCCTGCTGCTTCACTCCACTTGTGAGCAATACCCAGCACAGGCTTCCCCGGTTGGCCTGGGGATTAAGGTTGAGGCACTGTGCTGATGGGGGCCTGCCCCCACCCTCAAGCAGGCTGGCCACTTTAATATCCACACCACTCCCTTCCCACGGACAGGTGGAAATCTGCAGTGGCTGTTTTCAGAAATCTGAGATCTATCAATCCAAGTAGCAGCTTCCTGGCCACAGAGATAGATGGAACAACAGCTGGTGCGTCTGAAAGAGACCAAGACAGTGAAATAGCTGAGCCCACACAGGTCACTTGTCAATGGCCAACTTGAAAGCAGGGTGTTCAGTGAAACCACTTTTCAGTGGCCCTCCAACGCTCAGTGACCCTGGAACTCTTCCTGGGGCATTTACTTCAGCGCTCATGTGGCCTTCCAGATACACCTGGGCCACTCACCTTAGCAACGTGGCATTAGACATTCCTTCTCACTTTACCTTCAACATGAAAAGAATCTGGGTTTTATGCTATCAGCTTCATTCTGGCCAGTTAATTAACTCCTCTAATATGGCTATCAGCAATCTCGCCTCCTCTGCCATCCTTGTAGCGATCATTAAGCCATCGCTGGGGGCTGCCTTTTCTTACCAGGCTCTCTCTACCATGCTCCCAGCCACGCTGATTGATTCCTCCTGCAGCTACAGGCACTGGTAATGCACAGTACAATACTGTTCTCAGACCCTTTTCTAAGCTTTAGCTTTTCTAGTCTACTGCTGTGGAACTAGCAGCCCATAGTGCAGCCCTGGTGCAGCAAGTCTCCCCACAGAGGAACGCTTTCTAGACCTAACTAGCTAGCACGTAACCAGTTATCCCCAGCAGTAGTCAGTGGCTTTGCAGTTCTAATGCTCCCTAGCTGTTCTTGCTGGGTACTCAGGCAGGTCAGGGATTCCGGCCACATCCAGCTTTTTGGCTCTGGAAAGACAAAGCGGATTGAATGCCAGAAAATAAAGTGGTCTATAAGTGCTTGCCAGGGTTCTGAAGCGGCATTTGTGGCTATTTCTGCTCAGATTATCAGGGTGCACGCCCCCCCCCCAGACACGGGGTCTGCTCGAATGCCAAAATATTTACCGAAAGTACATTTTGAACTATATATTTCATTACAAACATTGCAACTCTTGGTGCAGACAGTTATTCACTGGAGAAGTCCTGGAGTTTAACAAATGGGTAAAATTGCAGGAGTGCGTGATCTGTGTATGGACAATTTGAAAAACTGGGTCGGTGGGAGGATGAATTTCCTGGACAAAATGATTTGTTGTGAGTCATCCACTCAGCAGGAATCAAGATCATGGAGAACATTTTCAGAAAGCCCCGGAATGAGCCTGAATGCCCCTGACCTGCAGTGGGCACAGATTGGTAAAATGGCGAGGGAGTGAGAGAGCAGGACCGTTTCATTCTGGGTCACCTCAAATTTCAAACACTGGAAAACAATTTGTTCGTACCAAAGAGCTTCAGAAATGTTACAGGCCAAACAAGTTACAGGACCTAACAAGTGCAGAAACCAAGAGGGAGGACCAGGCTCTCAATGACTCGTGTGACAGTCCAGGGCTCCGCTTCCTTCCACACAGCTCAGCCCTGTTTCTGAATTGCCTTGTACAAATATTTGCACATGGCTGTTTAAACAGGGCACACAGGGTACATGGTGCAGCACTGATGGGCAAGTCTCAAGCAACTGGGAGAAGACTCTGTGCTTCTAATACTTTGCCTCCCCCTTTGGTATGGGGCACTGGGCCAGAGGCGTGCAAGGACAGGTCGACTCATTAGATTGCCAGCACTCCCTGCTTTTAGCCAGTGTGGATGTGTTATGAACATAGCCTGAGTTGTGAGGTTGTGTTAATTCACCTGCTCAGCTACCACTCAAGCCCAGAAAAATGAACACAACAGAGGTCCCCTTTGGTGGCCCCCATGAGGTGGCCTGGGGCCATTGGCTCCATGAGCTGTTATGTTTGTAGCACCAAGGTGCATTCCTTCAAATGGAGGGTCCCGTGCCTCAGGCTGCCCCGACAGCCTACCAGAAGCCAGCACCGGGCGCCCCTGTACAGCAGGCTGGGGTTTCAAGGGCCTGGCGCCTTCTCTCCCAAAGCCTCTACTGGAATTGGGCTGGCAGGGGGCAGAGGCCACTTTTCTGGGGTGAAGCAGGCTTGCCCTGCTGCATTGTTTGGAACGCGGGGGAAGCCAGTATCTCTCCGCGCTCTGCCTTGGGTGAGGCCTCCATGAGACACCTGCTCTAGGACCATATGCAAATTCACTTTTATCTTGCCCCAAACACACTGCTGTGAAGCCAGCCTAGCACATGGGTCCCATTGTGCATTGATCCACATGGGTCCAAGGCAGCATGGTGACCCTGGGCCAGGTGGTGGTGGATTCTTGCCTGGCTCACATGATGGTCTCATACCCCCAGGAAACAACCCTGCCCAGAGTCAAAACATACCACCCAGCCCCATCTGCTCTGGAGGATTTAAAATTGGAGAGCTACCAGTGGCCAAGCCTGCACTTTCTCCCCTCCCTTTCCATTAATACCACCACAAATTAAATGACACTAATGCAAATGTTCAGAGCGGAGTGTGGAATGTTGCTGACTGCATAATGGCCGTCATATCTGCCTGCGTCCTGTCACTCTACTCCAGGTAATTAATTACCCTGTAAAGTGCTTTGAGATACAGTGTATGAAAAATGTTACATAAAAAAGCTGATACAATAGAGCTGTTGGTATTTAAAGTGGCAAAACCAAAGATAGGAAGACTGGTGACAAAACATTTTTAGCCACTACTTAAATTAGAAAGGTCCATCAGTGAAAATTCAAGTAATTCATTACCCCTTACTACTGACGCATTATATTTAAGGTACATACATACACAGGCCAGAATAATAATTTCCATATGAACTAGTTATTTATAACTACTGACAGGGGGAATTATGTGAAATAAACATAATTTATAGTTGTTCCAGGAAAAGCCATCAAAATGAAAACTAATAAGGATTTCTTTCAGCTAAAAAGGTGTCAATTTGCTAGAAACCAATGGGCGATGTTAATGCATCTGACAGAATTATTAATATATTTTCAAACAATGTAATTGTTTATAAGCAGTCCTCCTTGCTCGGGCAGGGACCGATGAGGTGATTCAATGATAGAAAATGCTGAGGGCTTGATTTATTTGGTGGTATGTTTTTTCTTCCAATCAGGAATTCTTCTTTTTAAAACAAAAACAAACAAAACAAGCACACAAACATTTTAAAGAGAACTTGATACCAGGAAAGAATAGATAGTAAGTCAAGCTGCTCCCCATTTTCCAGTTCTGGACCAACTCAGCTCTGCTGATGCTCTTCATTCCCCCCCACCCTGCAGCACTTGGTATTCTCATCCCAAGAAGAGATTTCCAGCTGTGCTGAGTGGTTCTGTGTTATAGGTTAGCATCCAGCA
This sequence comes from Lepidochelys kempii, assembly GCF_965140285.1. Taxonomy (NCBI): domain Eukaryota; kingdom Metazoa; phylum Chordata; order Testudines; family Cheloniidae; genus Lepidochelys; species Lepidochelys kempii. Next base: position 27,806,344 of record NC_136395.1, read on the forward strand.
TGGTTGAAGACAAAAACTCTTGGAGCCCAAGTAGGAGGTAATCTTAAATCTTAAGCTGAAGGCCAGTGCATTGCCTCTAAGGCCCCTGGATGGGATAATACTTTTTAATTTGGAATTTTACACTACATGCTGAATTGCCATTGCATGTCACAGCTGGTCATTGCTAGAGTTTAACAGTTACAGTATTGCATGGTTTGCATTCAGATTCTGTATCACAATTACCAGTTTTGTATCTGAATTGATGGAATTGTCCTCTTGTTAAATTCCCTTTTTTATTGACACACGTTTTATTTTCTGCAGGAATTATGCTTTCCGCATAATAATTTGCATTGTACAGCATGTAAACAAATACCGGGACCAGTCCCCACAGAGGATGCACCAACATACTGCACACTTACAAGCTGTGCAAAAGGCATAAGGAAATTAGTGGCAGCAGAAAGGGCACTGGAAAGAGGGGATCTGTGTGGGAATGGAGAACATTTAGAACAGTCATCACAGCAGTAACTGCAGAAGGTTAGAATGACTCATTTTCCTTTCTTCTTGACTGTTCACCAAATTGCTGTAGCTTTCCAGTGACACAGAGCGTCTGAGCCAGTGTTTACTAATGGAACTTTAAGGGCTTCCCAAAGCCTTTCATTTGCTCTTTCAGCAATTCCAGAGATCACTCACCTGCGTTTCACAGCACTTTGTATCACGCAGCTTGAGAGAGCTGCTCCTAGGGCTAGAGAGAGGCAGGCAAGGCAGGAGCCCTCACAACAACATGGTGGGGGTAACGTTGTTGTCAGACAGTCACTTGTATATAATCGTAGGGTTTGCTGAACTAGCTCAGCTGAGCTACTCAAAGTGAGCAAACAGAGGACTTGGACCTGCTGGGGCCTAAGCTGGGTTTCGTACTTTTTTCTGCAACCTGCAAAGGCATTCACAGGCACATAAAGCAAAGTGCAAGGAGGCAGCCCCCTACTCTGCTCCAAAGGGAGGGGTGACCTCTCTCTCAGAAGGGAGACAAGCATATCACCCTGAACTTAGGTCACAGCAGGTAACGGGAGAAACTATTTTTGCCCACTTGGTTTCCAGCTCTCCTTGTAACTTGAACATCAGCTCACATGTGTTTTCCCTTTGTGGAATCCTCAACAAAAATGTCTGGACTATTAAAGCACATCAGTTTGCCTTTAATAGTCCAGTTGCCGTGGTTCCTCTCTCGAAGCTTTGCACTATCGGTTTCCCTGCAAAGTTTCGTATTCCAGCCTTAGTTTCTTTCTTTCTTTCTAAGCACAGTCTGAAGGACATTTTGCATCTGAGAGAATTTTATTGTAAGGGAACTTTGAATCCACAGAATATCAGTGTCAGTCCCCAGGGAAACCATCGTTGTAGATGGGTTTGATTTTGCTCTGCTTGTTACTGTCCAGTACAATGGTATGAACACATTGTGAGCTTGCTGGCTGCTCTCTTGTGGTCCCATTAGCTTCTTCTTGCTAGTGCTACTTTCATTAAGAGTCTGATGTGATGAACCATCTGATGATGTATTCATTGCAACTCAAGGGCCTGATCCTGCTCGGATTGGCTTCAGTCTCAGCACAGTCAACCCCTGAGTGTCTGATAAAATCCCATCTTGTGGCAGGAAGCATATTGTGCTGTCCATGGAAGGTCTGAGCATTCGCTGGGTGGGAGAGAAGGCCTATCCCTTTTGTTAACCACACCAGGAATATCTAATTCATACTGGGCATGCTCAGAGGCCAAGTTGGTATTAGCAGAGTCACATATCACATTAGCTCTCCACTTGAGTGCCTGGCTCTCCCGTCTCTGATTCATTCAGGTCTTTTAGACCGTTCTGGTCCAGCCATTTCAGGGATTGCTTAGACTATAGTGCAAGGTCACTGGCTGCTCTTCTACATCCTCTCTGGAGTCCAGGGAGCATGGTCTGAAAACACGAGAACATGTTCTCTGTCTGAGCATGATTCCAAGGCTAGCGTTCCAGTAGAAAGTGACATCAGCCCACTTGCAGCCCAGCTTTTGTGTGCAGGGCTTCTGTCCTTCTGAATCAAATGATGGCAAACCGCTGAGGGACGTGATTGCTGCCTCTTGACAATCTGCTCTGAAAAATTACAGCCAGCCCTAGTGACGGAGGTGCTTCCCTTACAAAGGATTATTTACCGGCATGACTGAAACCCAGCTCTCTCCTCCGTCGGTGATGCTCACGTTCTGCCTTTGGAACCTTTAGCTGATGTCAACAGTATGTTCCCTTGGGAATGGGCTGAATATGAGAAGATGGAGCCTCCTTATCCACCATTGATAGATCACAAATTAGGGCTAAAATATTAATGAATTTTCTTGTGGTTTGGTCTTTGTCACCTGATGCTGTTATTCAAGGTATCCCCTCGGATCACCATGTGAGCAGCTCGCTTGGCTTATTTGATACTGCTCTCAGGCGGTTCAAATCTTATTTATCAAATAGACAGCATTTTGTTTCGATGGGTGATTTTTCATCTTCCATTAGTGGAGTTGTTTCCAAGGTTCCCCAGGGCTCTATATTGGGCCCGTTGTTATTTTGTGTTTATATGCTGCCACTGGGTTATATTATTCATCAGCATGGAGTAGCTTTCCATTTCTATGCAGATGATTCTCAAATTTATTTGTCTGCTAAACCTAATGCTGTCTCAGCTGTCTCTGTGCTATCAGCCTGTCTCTCTGACACCAAAAGACAGATGTGGCAAAACTTTTCGCAGTTAAATTCAGACAGGAAAGGTGAGGCATGCTTGGATATTGGCGCTTTATTTCAACAGCTAAGACTTGCAATGTGATGGCCAGGAGGCTTTCATCCCAGTGGCCCCCCCAGCACCCTCCTGTTTTTACCATGTAGTTCCCTATTTGATTTATGGTTGTGCACAGTGTTTGACACCGACTTCTGTCTGAAATGTAATTTGTAGCAGCCATCAAAGTTGATGTTCTGATGCATATTAAGGTGCTAGGATTTTGGAACAATCTCCCCAGCCTGTGTTTATTGTTGTCCTCTGATCTGTGATGTCTGATTGAGTTGGTAAGCTTCACATGGAGGGGACTTGTCCATTTTATCGGCCTATTAGGTGCCATGCACACCAGTGGTACCACAGAATAATAATTAACAACAGTTAACTATAATGACAGTTTTGTAATATGTAGATTTTTAAAAATTAAAGAGAAATTTTGTAAATCTGTCCACTGGAGGGCACATTCTGGCACCCTGGCTCCAGGCTGGCAGGAGGGATTTTCACCAAACTGCAGACAGTGTTTGCCTGCATAAACATTCTCTCCGTGAGGCCCTAAGCTCAGATCAGGCTGCTTTCTTTCTCTAGGAAACCTGCTAAACCATGTAAGCTTACTGCTTTGAACAGGGTTTTCACACTGCTTATCATGGAGGGAATAACTAAAATGCAAAGTGACTTCTCCTAGCACAGAGAGTGTCCTGGACAGCCTCTTGGACAATGGGACAGGCCTGGCTCTACAGGGTCTGTGCCAATTAATTATATGCAGGAATGTTTGCGAATTCCTCTGACCAGACAGCTCTGACCTAGGGCCCAGCCAGCCCAACATGATGTGGCTGGCAATGGTCAGCTTCAGAGGTAGGTGCAAGAAATCCCACCGTGGCAAATTACAGAACCACTAGCCCACAGGGGGAGTTTCTTTCTAACTCCCAACAGTTAAAGGTTGATTTATGCCCTGAAGCAAGAGAGCTCATTTGCCTTTTATCACTGTGTCTAATGGAACTGTGGATCTTCTCATTATCCATAGAAACATTGAATCCTTTTTTGATCACAGAATGAAAATATTTTAGGGTGGGGCCAGGATTAGTGCATAAAGTTTAGGTGATTTATTCAGGCCATAGCGGGGAAAACGGGGCCTACAATTTCAAGAGTGACTGTGATGTTATGTGCCAGTCTGGGATGCTTCAAAAGGGGCTTTGTGGTGAGACAGCGCTGAGTACCCACCCCCTGAAAAAACAGCCCCTTAGGAGCCTCACCCTGGATACCCAGCAGTCGTGTGCTACTTTTGAAAATATGGGTCCGTGGGACTTAAGGGACCAATGACACAAGTATTGGGCAGCAAGGTCGCAAACCAGATGTTCACACAAGATGTTCACCCTAGCTGAACAAATTTGTAAAAATCAGGGTCTGCTCAGAGGAGATTCACAAACTGGAGCAAGGACCTTAAATAACCAAATGAGCAAAGAATGGAAACCCTGTTGTTCAAGTCTAGTCGGGACTGAGGGACGTTCACAAATGGCGTTAGGCAGAAAACGGGTTTCTTACCTCTTAAGAATGTGAGAGTTTGAATTTTTCCCCCATCTTGAATTGGGACAAAAAGTCAAAAATGTGTGTGTCAGGGCCCTGGAAGATTGTGTAGACAATTTCAAATGTTTCAACGTTTTAGATTCTTTTTTTTTACTAAAATTTAACAGATTTGTGATGAAAAAAGTTAGGAACTTTTTCATTTTGAAAATGTGAAAATGGGGCCTTGGGACAACTTCCAATCTTTTTTCCTTTTTTTTTTTTCAAAACAGGAAATTCATCAAAACAGACCCTTGCATGCAAACACTCTCAGCTTTAACAAGCCCTTTCAGCATTACCAAAAAGTTTAGTCAAAAAATTCCAACCAGCTTTATTCACAAACCCTGCTGAGATTAAAAAATGCATTAGCAGCTGTGCCCCATAGCCAGCCCCACACGGCACCCGCGCTTGTTAACTAGATAAATAATGCGAGCTAATTGCTAGAGAAGGTGAGACAGCCTGAACCTGTGCTGGCTCCAAATCAAACCTTTTAGGAACTTCACAGAACTTCAGCTCCCTTTGTGTCTCCCACCTCTGAGGGCCAGAAATGTGCAGCCCGTGTGCTTTACATCAAATGGGACAAGGCTTGAAGTCCTTGGTTCCCAGGAGTTTTACCTGAGCAAGGAGTGAATGAAAACTGAGTTAGGGCTTCAGGGTTTAGCCAGAACACGTATGTGGTAGGAAATGAGAAACAGTGTTTGGACCAGTACAGTGGTTCCTGCTGGGGCCTGTGTGAATTCTTGCTCCCTGAACTGAGAACAGTAATGGGGGGGAGGGTGTGCGGGGGTGTCCTGCACATCCAGCCTTTGGGGTGGGAGAGAATTTCTCTTATCCCTGGTGCTGTGCTGATCTAGGAGTGGCAAGGTCTTGCAGCAAATCTCCAGTTCTCCAGATTAGCTGGGAGATTGCTGTGATGTGAGGTGTAAGGGCCTGATCCAGAAGCCACTGAAGTCCATGAGAGACTTACCATTGGCTTTTGGGTCATGCTCCATGTGGGGGACTCTTTGGAGACAACCCCCCCGGAAATATAACATGATTAGTCAGCGTCATCCACCCCCATTTATTTAAGTGATGGCACTTACTGCCACAGCCTGTACCCAGAGTTCAGTTCTCCCTGCATTCATTTTCATCTCTTATCTTCCCCTGCATTTCATTCAGCTGAGCCTTCCCCCATTCTTAAACAGTACTTCCAAAATAGCCAATTTGTTTCTATAAGGATGAACCAACTAGTTCTTGAAAAGACATCAAATAAATCCACTTCATACATTATTTGTTAACTTCATCAAATAAAGTACAATTTTATGGCTTAAATGTCAATCTCCACAGCTCATTGAGTTCTTTAAAATAGCGGAGAGACTTGCCTGTTTATAGAAGCAAAAATTAGGCAGGCAGCTTTCAGCCAGTGCAGGAAACCCTTTGATTCTCACACTACAAAGAGTCATACAATATATTCAATGTGGAAAGTGTGCACATTTGACAAAGACAATTTGATTTGTCCCTGGCTTTTAAAATATTCATACTCCTTTGATGGACTATAGTTTTATAAATATGGATTATCGCTAACTGGCACAGGCAGCCCGTTGCCAGCAGAGTTCCAGGAGGCTTGTTCAGAATGAAGGCGTCCAATAAAAAAAATCATTATCTCTGTCTAAAAACCCTAATCAGTAACGTTTGGTTCATTTGCGGCTCAGAGGTCGGTAACTCACTTTAACTGCTTATATGTTTGTGTCATTTGGGAGAAAAAGGATTTCATGGTTTCACTCCTGGCGTCTGGAAATTGCTTCCAGAAGCTGGGAAGTGGGTAACCACGGCAGGAGGGAAAGAGAAGTGCTGGAGTGCGGAGTCGGAAACTGGAACACTGACACCTCAAGATATTTAACATCAGACACAAAACAAATGTGCGTTTGGAGAGACAGGCACACCCACCAAGCAGCCAGGATTGGCCAGCTGTAATGAAGTGCGCCAGGTCTCAGGCACAAGGGCCCATCCTGGGGGAGGTGAATATCCAGTCTGATTTCTGTGAAATGCCTGACAGCCACCCAGACACTGCTGAAACCATCTCTCTCTTCTCATGCTTTATACTTGGACGTACATGGGGCAATGATCTTGTAAGTAGCTTGCGCACACCACCCACATTTATTTCAGTTTACGTTTCCTGAGCAGGAAATGCTGGGTGTATGACCATATAATAAAATTACACAGACATTATGCAAAGCTGTAATGAAATCAAAGGTATATAGTTAACGCATAGCTTTTCTGAGATGGCAGAGAAGCCCGGGCTATTTTTTATTTCATGTTTTATATTTAAACGATGCTATAGTGTTTGTGGAGAAGCTGAATTCATCATGCCTCAGATATCCCAGCACAACTGACTAGTCAATGCCCTATTCATGAGGGCCAGCGCTCCTCCAAGAGTGCCTATATCACTGCAGACAAGGAAGCTACTGAAGAGAACAAGCAACAAAACTTAATTGGTAATTAGAGCAGCTGCATGTGTCAGAAAATTAAATCAGCTTTTCAAGTTAAGAGGAAATGAAGGGGAATGATCCAAAATCCATCGAAGTCAATGGAAAGACTCCCAGGTTTTCAGTGGGCTTTGGACCAGGCTTTAGATCTTTCTCTCTCTCCCTCTCGGTATATTGTGTGTGCATGTATACACACCCACGAGAGATTTATATGTATTTGTTTCAGAGTAACAGCCGTGTTAGTCTGTATTCGCAAAAAGAAAAGGAGGACTTGTGGCACCTTAGAGACTAACCAATTTATTTGAACATAAGCTTTCGTGAGCTACAGCTCGCTTTATCAGATGCATAAAGCTGTAGCTCACGAAAGCTCATGCTCAAATAAATTGGTTAGTCTCTAAGGTGCCACAAGTACTCCTTTTCCTTATATGTATTTGTGTGTTCTGCAAAAACAATTGTATAAACCAAACAGTATCTCTTACTGGTCTAACCCCCATTCTATGGTATGAGTTAGAGAAGAGGTGCTTTGAGTTCCTAGCTGCAATTCAACATGCAAAGTAGCTTCAGTCTTCAGCCCAAAAGTTTATTTAAGTTAAGAAAACACATCCCCAGATTAAAAGGAGTATTGCACACTGTCAATTTTCAGATATTGCCATCAGGAAAAAAAAATTACATTTCAGGCTGACGAGTGACTAATCAAGGCAAGTGAAACGGTGCTGCAATAAATTACTCCACAGCGAAATAAACCACACAAACAGACCGATGATAATAAATGTAAATTATTTCTCTGAAGAAATTTTCTTGGTATATGAGTAATACGAACCATCAGGAAGGAGTCTTCCTTAACATTAATTACAGAAAATGACAAGTGAGCTGATGACTGCAAAGGCTCATTATCTGAGAACATATTCACAACTTTGCAATTTGCGCGAGATGTACTCGGGCTAAATTAATCTCCCTTCTTTGCATGAGCCTCTTCTAATTTTCATGTTATTAACAGGTTTGCAGTATCACTCAGTGCTTGTCACTCTAATCAGGTTTCGGCATGTTCGCAAAAGCGAAGTGTCATTTATAAGGATAAGCCCTCATAATGGCGCTCTCTTTCATGTGGAGAATTCTACAAGGTTGCTTTTAATAAGGTCCTTTAATCATCTCCCTTTGCTCAACTTTTGGCCCCTCTGTTTTTTTATGAAGAGTCATGAAAAGCCTTTGAAGTTCATCAAGGATGAAAAATTTGTGACATTGTTGCAGGAAAAAGAAAAAGGGAAAGAAATATGGACGATGGGGTGAATGGTTGGATGGAAGAAAAGCAGGACACAGGTGAACTTGGTTTCAGTGCATCCCGGCTGGCAGAACTACAGGTCTAAAAAATGCCCTCTAACAGCCCTATTCTGGCAAACATACATAAATACAACATTTCCCCATTTTAATGGTCACATGACTTCCCTCTTTCCCAACGTAGCTAAATACCTAGCTGCAGGAGATGCCTGTACAAGCTTCTCTACCGACTGACCCAACTGTTCCTCCCAGCAGTTTGAATGCGATCCAGAATTCATCTTTACTTCCAGCTCTTCCTCCTCTTCTTCTTTTGCATGGCAACTTCCAGCTCTAAAGTGATGCAAACATTGGCTTGGGTAAGCAGCTACGTGCCTTCCACCTGAGGGTGGCTGCTCTTCACTGGTAGGTGAAATATCTTCTGTAGAAGCGGCATGTGAAAGTGTGTGTTTGCCTCCTCCCCTTCTGGCCAGATTCACTCAGTGATATCACAATCCATCATTTGTGACATCACAATCTATTACCATGGTAACAACTGATGCAATGTGACATCACGGAATGAATCAGGTGGGAGGAGGCGGCTAACAAGAAAGGAAGGGTCTTTGGTTAGCAAATCAATATCTCTGTCAGTAGCAGGGATCGGACAACAGGCAAATGGAATGTGCACTTCACTCTAGAGGACAGCTTTAATCACATATGACATTTCTCTAAGCTCGTGGTATGGCTGGGCTTCTTTGAGGTTAACTTTATTCTTCTTCTTTGATTTGATAACCCTGGACTGATGTTTATGCTGGAGCTATTGAACACAATGGAAGGAGGGGGAGAACTTTATTAAATTTTTGAAATTCATTTACACGGGGCTAGCATAATGAATTGCCAGATCTTGTGTGAACGTTGTCCCCGGAAGCAACAATAATTTAGGTGGACATAAACCAATATGGAGATTAAAAATGTTTAAGCCATGTGTCGTAAAATATATAAAAACATAGGGCAGAATTAACATATCAAAGTTTAGCATTATAAGTAATGACGGGTCAGATATAAGGTTATGTCTGCAAAATTGCATTTCAATATAATAAATCCATTCAAACTCTGTCCAGAGACACAAATTAAATCTATAGATGAGGCAACCGCAATCCATGGAATGTTATGATGGAATATTCAAGTGACAACAGTGCACTAAAAGCGGAGAATGAGTATATTTAAAATGTGCAGGTGTTGAGTGTTTGTGTACAGATGATATACGCACTCAGATGGTACACAAATGCATATGCACAACCTTGTTTTGACATAAAGCCCTCACAGTGATGAATTTCTGACTGAAGAGTGGATAGTGCAGCAGATCTGTTACGCACCACTTGTCCTATAACACAAGCCATTAATAATAATCATGCTATCCATGAACAGGGCCTTTCGTCTAACGATCTCAAAGCATCGATCACCTCCCATATCCTAGGAGAATGCCATCACTGGGAAGGTGATCCACTTGAGCACTCTTCACTGAGTAGGATACAGTTGGGATCAAAAGCTCCTTCCAGGTCACCATTCCCACTAGGAGACTGTGGGACTGTGGATGGAAGATCCCATGATGGGAACAACATGGAGTTGCCTCCCATTTATTCCACTGGGGTGGGGTCTGTAGAAGACGGGACTTGCCCCAAACCTTGCAGATCTCAGGGCCCCTGCACCTCTTAGTCTCTTAGGTGTGTGGATTGCCCCATTCTCATCTCCTAGAACCTAGACCCTGCAGAGAAATCTTGGCTGGGCCTCAGGACAGGGAACATGGCACAGCAGAGGTGGCTGAGCTCCCTAATATCAGGCTGGAGCAGACCCATGGAGAGAAGAAACAATCAGGACATCGGCTTTTAGCCCCCCCTCAGACCATTGCCTGGCAGCCACGGGCATCAGTGAAGCCTTCTGGGATTTTCCTGTACAATTTTGTTTTAGACCTTTCTAAGGCTGCAGAAATGCTAGAGGTGTCAACAGCAAACAGGGTCCACACCCCCGTCACCAGGACCCAAGAGTCTGGTCTGCAAGGTCAGACCGTCAATAGGAGAAATTAGTTATTAGTTGCTAATAGCAACATCTAATTTAGGAGGAGAGAGGAGTTAAATTTTATATTAGGCATACATACATGAAAGAACATGCAAGCATACATCCATGTCTGTGAGCCTGCGGGTTCTAACCCAGGCCTGCAGAGAAGACCGTTCAGGGAGCTCTCCTGTCAACTGTAAAGCACATGCAGATCTCTCTCTGGCAACTGGTAGGTGTGTAGGACGAGCATTAGTATGGGTTTGCTGATGAAGAAGATATCAAACCATGGCCTATCACCCTATCGGGTGCAGGTCCCCCCACTCTGTGCACCCTTCTCTGATGCACAAAGGCCCCAGGCTATAGAAATGATCCATCTAGAGCTAGAAGACATGTGCCACGACAACAGTAGGGAGCAGCCATCAGCAATATGGTGGGTAGATATTGGAGATTCCCACTGTTGGGCCTGGAGAGGTCCTAGTGCTAACGGCAAACTGGCAAACGCTGCCGTGGCATTGGCTCTTCCTGTACCTTTGACAGGCCAGGCTCCGCACGGCCATGCTCTCTGGGTTGTCCTTAGATGTACACTTTACCTGGGGCTAAAAATCCGGCAGCTACAACAGAGAAGGGCTCTCAGAGCTCCTGAGTCCTCTCTACTTTCATCTTTGCCCCCTTGCTCCATTTAGTACTTGTTCTCCTCTCTCATCTTAGACCCCACTACTTCTTCTGCCGCTCACTCGCTTGGGGAAACCCTTTGTGCTCCCCTGAGCCTGGCTGGTAGCACCAACTCAGTCTGCAGCCTTGCTCCCCCTTCCCTTGTCCCTGGACGACGTCACCACTGCGGGGTCTGCTGTGGGAACCTCCCTCTCCTGGCGCCCCCCCACCCAGCTAGAACCTGTTGGGAAATGCTAATGCTCCAAGGTCCTCTGCAGGGAAGACTTTCTCCAAGTACCGTCGATGGCGAGGAGGGCAATCCTTCTCCGGCGGCGTTCACACAGCCCAGAGATTGAGTAGTGCCAATTATGTTACAAAATCAAGAACTCAAGGATTGAGGCACAGACTTTTCTGCAGCAACTAAGACTTACCTTGCAGTGGCGGGGACTGGGGAGAAAGGGGTAAGATGCAGCTTTTTCCAGCCCAGTTCACTCCCAGGATTGTCAGTCTAGGGCTGTTCTCCCCAGGCCTGCAACTCCCACAAAGGTTCCATTTTTGTCTCTTTGCCCTGTCTTGTCTGTCTCCCCTGCAGCTTCTCCCCTCTGCCATTGCCTCGCCCACCTCTGTCCATCCACTATTTCTCCTGCAAATGACATAACATATCCCCACCAATGGCCCTTGGTTCCCCTGACATTCTCAGCGCTTGGCACGCTTCAGGGTCATTGTGCCATTAGCTCCCCTAGCATTCCAGATGCTTGTTTTTATGCTTTATGAAGTAGTCCATTTGTTAATGCGGGTGGCCAGTCCCAGTACAGGCATCCCCCACACTGCCCGCCAAAGCATCTTCAACCGTAACTGGAGGAGAAAGGGCAACGGAATCCATTCTTCATGGCTGCTGACCCAGCTGAATTCAGACCTGTGACTTAGAGATGACAGGCTCTGTGTGCCATTCCCAGTGACACAGAGAGTCCATGAACTGTGCTCTGTGTGCCATTCCCAGTGACACAGAGAGTCCATGAACTGTGCTCTGTGTGCCATTCCCAGTGACACAGAGAGTCCATGAACTGTGCTCTGTGTGCCATTCCCAGTGACACAGAGAGTCCATGAACTGTGCTCTGTGTGCCATTCCCAGTGACACAGAGAGTCCATGAACTGTGCTCTTCTGCCTCCAGAAGGAGCAGAGGACAGAGGGAACAGAGCAATGGTGAAGGGCCGTGTCTTTTCTGGGTGAAGGAAAGCTCTGGGCATGAAGATTAAATGAACGGTGATTAAGAGGCCCCCAATGCTTTTGGAAACTCTTGTGATGGAGAATGCAGACTTTAACAGACATGTTCATTTTCAGCAGTGTATTTTGCATGTAATAATGTCAGCACACTTTTCATTCTGGCAGAAATTCCACAGATAATTGGAAAGATCTAAAAATGAAAACATTAAAATTTGCCATGTCATATGTTAACATTTTATTATTGTATGATGCCAATGGTCCACTGACAGATGCTGTGTTATTAACATTTGATTAAAAATCACTTCAGGTCTCCAGCAGCCTGTTCAGAAGAGAACATCTTGACAAGCCTGGTGGTTTGTGATTGACAATTAATAACATTCTGTGTGTCACAACATAGTGTGACTTATTGGTGCTGGTGTAATGCAACACATTTCATCTGAGCTCTTCAAATTGGTACACAGAAATAAGAAAGAAAAGAGAGAGTCTAATTCAGCTGACTTTGATTACAAACAAAAGGGATTGTAGATATCCACATGCTCTTGCCCACAGTAGATTTATATCCGTCAGCTAGGCATTGCTCTGCCTGCACGTCTGCAGGAAAAGCAGGGACTTTGCCGAGTTCTGCATAATTATATGATTCAAACTTCCCTATTAGGTGCAAAATCCTGTTCATCAGACCAGGTTGTAACTACTCGGTTCCAACAATCATTCATAGACTGAAAAATGTAAGTGTCTGTCCATTTAAAGCCACTTTAGCACAAGAAATGTTTCTACTTTGCTAAAATGAAAAAATTCTTCTGTGTCTAGGAAGATGGAGGCACTTTCTGTGATTCCAGTCCAGAGGGGTTTTGTTGGGTTTTTAAAATAATGTGTTAATGCAAGTTATATTGTAGGGACATTTGTCACTTGGGAATCCAGTGTTTAAAATACTTAGTTTAAAGAAATAATGTAAGTCATCCTGTTGGGATGAGGCTGGAATTTGATATTTCTTTACTTGTTAAACTGCTAAAAATATTGCAAAAGGAAATCAGTTTATCATCACTTGCTGAACCTGGATGTATTTCAGGATGACCACGTGAGCAGCATTTTATAGATTTTGCAGAACAGTTTAGCTTTGAATACAAATGTTGTCTAGGCTGCGCGCCAGCAAGGAACAGGAGAGGGAAGCTCTAGTTAGAGCGTCTAGGGCAGTCTGCAGGAGCTTTGCAAACCGAACAATGTATCTGCACATGAGTCTATCCATTCTCTCTCTTTCTTGAACCTTCTTTTCCCAAGCGCTAGGGGCATTCATGCCTGTGCACAGGGCCAGCAATACCTACATACTCACCCTGCAGGTTCTACCTAAGCCCTGATGGGCTTGAGTGGGACTACAATGGTGCCTGCCCAACCCCGTGTGGACCATTTCCCCAGAGGGAAATTTCACTCAAGGTGCTCTCCTAGAGTGTCTCAGGCTGTACAGGCCTGATTTCAGCTTACACTAAGGTCCCTGTGCCCCCCTCTAGTGGCTTAAAAGGGCCTTAAAATGAATGGAAATACCCCGCTGAGAACAGGCCCTATGCTAGCTCCGGCCCCTCCGGCTGGTCTGAGGGCTCTGCCAGTTCTGTTCTTGGCGGAGAGAGCAGACTGGGGCATGGCTTTACTGCATGGCATGGTGCCTGTTGCCAGTTCCAGGGCCCAGAGATGAGGCTGAGAAGGAGACAGTAAGTTAGACAATGCTGCCGTTACACCAAGAGCTGGCCAGGCTGCAACAGCCATTCTGGATGGGAAGAGTAGAGGTTTGAAAATCGATTCAGCGTCATACGAATGATGGACAAAGCCCTTGTACGCTGACGCATGTAATATCTACCTGAAGCTAGGGTCCCCTCATATTTCACAAGTTTGGGCAGCGTCAGTATTTGGATGGGAAAACCCTATAAGAAAAATCTAGGAAATGCTGACGGTGAGTTGCAGGTGACCCTGAGGGAAGAGCACCAGTTCCCCAGCATGGCAGGAATGGGCTCTCTATAGCTGGCGGGGCCATTTTCCAGATGAGACAGAAACCCAATGCCCTTACATTCAGGGTTGTTAAAGATGCCAGGACACTTTTGCAAGAGCCCAGTTGTTCAGGCCAAGCTATAATTCAAGAAAAGACATTCTGCTTCCATAATTCTCCCTGAAGTTCCAGTTGGATGCAATGCTGTTCACTTCTTACAGTAATGTTGTGCAGTGCTGTTAAACAGCTGGCCCATTCCACTGCAGAGATGGCTGCATTAGACACAGGAAGGCTATATTTTTACCTCTGGGTCCTGTGAATATGTACAACTTATGCTAGTTTTGATCTCATTATAGAGCCTTTTGACAATCGATTTTCAGCTTGTCATGTATGCTGTGAATACAGTCCCGAAATGTTCCATAAGAGTTGGCCTTTTACCTAGCTTGTTAAGTTTTCTATTAACTTCATTGGTGAATTTAGGGAAGGTCTGTGATACACACAGCACTGTTAAAGGTATGTGCTGCAGCAATGCAAACACTTTCCCAAACCCTAATGCACTAGGCAGGGGAAATAATTACATATTTCCAAGGTTCTTGTGGGGAATACTTCGGAGGAACGTGTCCTCCACTGGGAGTTTCATAACCATTTAATCTAATTTTTCTTGATGTTTTGATCTTCCTTTTAAACAAGGCTTTTGTCATTAGCTTTCAAGGCGACAAGTTGCTAAGACATTACACTCAAAAAGCCCCCACAGTTCGTGTCAATGCCATCGGATGGCTGCTCGCTGACTTACAGTGCTGGAGAGGGATTGCCAGGCTCAGCTCCTTTGCCACAGCAGTGGTCCCCATGCCTGGCAGGCTCTGCAGGGGGCCAACACTTTGAATGGGCACAGGGGCTGCACACCTACTGGCCCTAGAATGGGGCAGGAAGCTTGCAGCATCACTGAACGCATGGGGCTGATTCCATGGATGGAGGGCAGCCAACATGGCCTCTGCGCCATTGCCAGCCTCATGGCAAACCAATAATTGCAACAGTGACCACTAGGAGGTAAAACGGTAGAGGGCCTGTGCACCAGCTAAGTCCCCTTTCATCTCAAGAGTCCACTGCCCGGGGTGAATTTCACCACAAAGAAAGAGAGAAGCTGACTGTGTCCTGGCTAAAACAGCCCTGGTGCCGTAACCCCAAGCCTCTTTGCACTAAGCGCCACCTGGGAGACAGGAGAGGTGGCTAAATGCAAAGACAGGGAAGGCAAAGAGCTGGCTGGCACCAGAATGCAAGGAAAAAATAAAGCTGATCTCTGGCTCCTTGGTGTGACACTGGTCCAGAGCCTTGCAGCGCAGGCCAGCCTCAGTCTTGCTCCTAGGCCCAGAGCTCAGCAGGCGGATTGTGGTGAGGGATGCGCTGGGCCTTGGGGGAGATGGAAAAAACTAGAATGGCCTGATACCAAACATCTACTTGAGACATACCCGTTCACCTTGGCTGAGCCTGCCCCCCCCCCACCCCATGCAGCTGGCTGGGACAAGGCCTAGGCATCAGACTCTGTGGAGAGGGTGACATGGGACTTAACTTTCATTCCCAGGGAGACTGACTGAGACCCCTGGAGACCACCACAGGCCAGGAGGGGGAAGCTTGGGCTGTGACTCCAGAGCACATCACAATATGCTTCCCAAGGAGTATTTCTCTTCATGGTTCCTTACCAATATAGACCAGAGAAGTCACTTGAGAGGCAGCTACAACAAAGGAGTGTAGTGAGAGTCCTCATGAGCCTCTGCTTTCCAGGTGCCTGTACAGCTTGGAAGGGATGTGTCATAGGGGACAGAACGATAAAGCCATTCAGTGCTTGGGAGGGCTAACGAAGGGGGAGCCTGATGGTGCTGGTGGGCTGTCCATCAGTCACAGCTTGGAGCTCATGATGGGCAATGCACTAACTCAATGTGTTATACAAAATTAACTCAGCTGGAATAATGTCCTTGGTGTGGCAACATATTGGATGAGGGACTGCAACAGTGCATCAGGGGGTCTCTCCCTCACACCATCCTTCATTTGAAAGGCTTTGATATGATGACCATGGCTGGAATCTCTCTGGATCCACCTTTTAATAAGCACTCCTCCCTTTGGGAAAACCAGTATTTTCCTCCTTTTGATTTCTGTCTGTTCCTGTCCTGGAGTTGGGAGATCTCGGTTTGTTATAATTCTTCCAAGCTGGTTTCTTCCCTTTCCCCTTTCAAGCTGGGAACAGGTATTTCCGTCTGAGTACATTCCAAGCCGCTACTAGAAAAGATGATGCTGAAAGAACAAAGGCCCTTCTGGAGGCCCAGCTGTGTGAACTGGAAGGACGGAAATCCAGGACTCGGTGCATAAGGCTTGCTGTAAATGCTGCCCTGAACATTTCTGGCTACTTCCCAGCAATCACAGGGAGTGATTAACTGCCGGAGTTAAATGGAGCTAAGTCACTGAAAACAACCTTTGACAAGCGGAGAAGCCCCCAAATCCAGGGGAGTGGAGGTTTCAGGAAAATCTCATTTAAATCTTCAACAGAAAATAATTTGAACAGAGCAAGTTCTCCACTGTCAGATTTACATAAACTAATGGCTGCATAAGGTGGACTCAGGTCCACACAGTTAATCGAACAGGAGAGGAGATGGAAGCTAATCTCCTCAATTTTACCTCCACTGGGGAGAGCTTCTTGGCAGACTCCACTGCTAAGTGCAAAGAGAGTGGTGCATGGGGGCACTGCGATTTCTTCCTTCTGATGCTCAGGCAGCTTTACGCATTTTAAAAGCATCTCATATCAGTGAACATGATCTGTGCGTAGTTCAGAAGGAATGGTTGTGGCAAATGCTGTTTCCCTGCCTCTGAATGGCCCTTCAGCCAGATTGTTTCCTCCTCTCCTACTTCCTCCAGCAGGGAGAAAGAACTGACTGGGTTTCAGGGCCCAGCCAGCTCCACCAGGTGCTATAGGAGGGAAGAACATTTTCTCTGCGTCCACTGCACATGCTGCAATTGGCCTCAGAAACCCTCCGTGCTGTAATCCGTCCAGCTCAAAGCACGATGTCCTCGGCTAGTGTCCTGACCTCCACCCCGTCCATTCCATCTGCTGCAGGTCACCTGTAGGGCAAGGTGACTTGTGAGAACAATGTACAGGGAAGGGATGTTTATGAGCCACGCTCTACATGGTGGAGGGCAAGTTATGAGCATAGTGTCCTATCACTGAGCAGGAGGGCCAGCTGAATATGTCCTATTCCCAACATTGAGCCCTGGCCTCAACCTGCAGAAGGCAATAGTCTGACCATGACAAAGGTGCCATCTTCCTACCCCAACCTCCAACCTCACTCAAACAAGTATATCCAAACTCCCCTGGCATGTCCCAGAGCAGCTCCAGTGAGACTGTGGCACCATGGCGATGATTTTTGTATATCACATGTCTGTGAAGTTTATTAATGCCACTGCTAAAGGAATTTCTGTTCTGCGTCACACAGAGACTCCTTTTCGGGGGTACAGGAGCAATCTGCTAATATCGTTACAATCATTCAGTAATATTTAATTCACGGCACTCCAGCTTTTCCCTTCTGCATGTGGACAGACCAAGTTTACCTGTGATAGGAGGGGTTGTGTCTTTCCATGGAAAGTGTCTTGCTCAGAATGAGGAGGCCTTATGTAGTTTATGCAGTACTGAAATTACAGGGAGGATTGGGGGGGATCAGGGCTCACTTGTCTTCTGGTTCGTACTTGATGCTCAGGGCCCCTCTACTTTCCCCCCAGAATTTGATCACTGAGCTTGTGGAAGAGAAGAAACTTTCTCTGCATTTTTCGGCTGCCTGTGCTGAAGTCAAGAGCCTTGTGACATGTCTCCAACTGCATGTGTAAGATACAGAGCGCTCCCCCTTCACTTCGGATACATGTGGCTCTCTAGAAAAGCAGGTAAAGAAACGTTTCCTTTCATGAGAGTCTCCTCTCTGCTTGGCTTGCAGAGGGGCATGTCCAGTAACTAGCTGTGCACTGCTTGTACTGGGTGAAGGATGCTCCTTTCAGAGACGTTACTTAGGGACATTTTTTCTTGCTTTCCTCAGAGACTTCATAATGTACCACAGTCACCAGAGTGTCCAAGTGACCAGGATACAACAGGGCAGGTCCTCAGGAGAGGCAGAGGCTTGATGACATTTCTTTTAATGGCAACATCTTGGGACAGGAATCTGCTTGAAAACATCAGCCAATGCGGCCAGCGGAGAGCCCAGTGTTGTGGGCAGGTTCTCTCTCCCCCTCCTCCCTGTATTTGTAACATCCGTCACTCATTGCTCCGCTCTCCAGCTTAGCGCATGAGAATCAGTGTATTGGGGGAAGCCTATTAACAGGCTTTCCCAAAGCTGAAATTTCGGAGCCAAAGTGAAAGGTGGGAGGCAAAAGAGTGAGGCCCCATTTTATAAACCAAAGAACACAAAGTGCTAATTGTACAGTGTTGGAACGTGGGATCCATAAAATTTCTTCCTAAGCACTTTGCCTCAGGCACAAGGTCTGTTCCAGGCCATTGAATTCTTGTCAAAAGAAATTCCACACCCATTAATTACCGTATGACAGGTGCAAAGTAAAACCAGGAGGCACTAGGCCACTCTCTGGTCTCCTCCATGATTAACGCTCTGACTGCCTGTCACAGGCTGGGCTGCCATAGAATGGAGGCACACGTGTTAGTGCAATACTCCTGGAAAGTCTGTCAGGTTGGGAATGGGAACTGAGTCTGTCTAGCTGGGAGCAAGGCTGAGACGTGAGTAACTTTCAATCAGCAAATGCCTTCCAATGACTCCAGTTCCCTCCAGAACAATACTAAGATGCATCTCAGCCCCCTTGAACATCCTCCAGCCCTCTGCCGAGCTCCATCTTCAACTGGAAATGCACACGGGCCAGTCAACAACTGTTGGCAATGTGCATGCACAGGTCTGCCATCAAGTCAACAGCAAGCAGAGTCCCTTGCATCTGATGCCGAGAAATCAACGTAAACTATAGAAGCAGCGAGGACTGGTAAAGGCAGGTTTCTGAAAATAGCCCCAAATAAAGGCTCCAGTTTTGTTCCCTTGCTGTTAGCTGTGGTCCTGTTCAATATTTTCAAATATTTCAACAACTTGCCAAGTATTTGTAAAATGGTTTGCAATTCTTCCCCCACCCCAAAATTTAACAGATGTTACCATAATGATTCTTTGTCCAAAATTTTTTTGCTGGCCATGTGTTATTCAGCACGGTCTTGTTCAAATGTTTGTCACACAGTCCGGGTGAAGAAAGGATTCCATGAGAAAAGTGACCAGTAGCATACTGTGAATAATGGACAACAGAGATTCCAAGTGAACAATTCACACACAACCTGCAGGCACAGAAGCTAAGCATCTAAATCCATATTTAGACACCTAAATTAGAGACCTGATTTTCAAAAGTTCTGTGCACTCCTCTGCTGAGGAGTCTAGGAGTGGGCATGGCACAATTATTCTTGGTAAATGAAAAGGTAAAGATCTAAGATAGGGAACAATATTTGTTCATAAAATACTTGCAATAGAACTGCTGAGCGCTAGTTTGGTGCTGCATAAAGTGAAGTCTCTGAAGTCCCAGCCAGCCCACCCCTGGTGCTGACTTGCCAGCCACTCTCCCCTCTGTGCGGTATTGAACAGGGCGGATGAGAGTTCCTATGCTGCCACGACTCCGATCACAAGTACAGGCACTGCTTAAAAAAGGTCACATTCGCCAGTAACATTCTGCAGCAGGGTCTGACAGGACAAATTCGGGCCACTTGCAGCTGATGCCGCTCTGTTCTTAGGTTGAGTCTGTTGTCCAAATGGCTAGACTGGATCTGACTAGGAGTCCATCTAGTTCAGAGTCCTGTCTCCTGCCATGTTCTGAACCAGCTGCTTTGGAGGAAGAAGCCCCGCTCTCGGTAGTGATGGAACTAACGTGCCCCATAATATATTAGGGAGGTGTCACTCTAGAAAATGCATCATTGGGCATGCCTCTGCCTCTGGAAATTATACTGCTGAAGGAGAGCTGTAAACCCACTTATTCTCAGCTATTCCTGGCAAGAGGCACTCCTGCCCCTACAGCTTGTGAGACATGAATATGTTGTGGTATGTATTAAAGTGCAGTAAATGATGCATTTAGCTACATGGAGTTTACACATCATGAATGATTTATTCATTTATAAATACACCAAACTCCACAGACATTACCTTCTGGTTGTTTAGTTTCCTGTAATTTATTGCTTCATTATTATTTAATACACAAATTATGTCATCCAAGAAGTTAAAAATATTTATTCCATTTGCTTTGTTCATACTCATTAAAGATCAGAGGAAACAGAGTTTTTGCGCTCTAACGCCGTGGCACAAAACTGGCTGGCTGCGTCCAATAAGGCTTCCGTATGCATCTGCTCCACCTACTCGAAGGCACGGCTTCTTTGGAGCTGCTGAATAGTAGACATAACAAGCGTTTTCTCTGTCCTTTGGAAGCCAGTGCTGGAAGTAATAGGAGGCGCAAACTGCGTTGGGTCCAAGACTTAAGAACCAGATGTTGGATTTTTTTTAAATCTCTAAAGTACTTGCATTCCCAGTCAGAATTGCTAATAAAAGAGAGTGGAACACATTTTCTGCTGGTTTAAATGAGTGCGGTTCCATTGCCTCCAATGCCTTTACACTGGCAGAGAATTTGGCCTACTTTTTTTGGAGCAACACTGACCCGAAATGAAGATTCCATTTATTTATTGGCCAACAGCTGGAAGGGCTCTGCTCTACCCCTTTCTTGATCCCTGAAGCAGAGTGAAGGACTCAGAAGATGCAGCTCCAAGCCCTGCTTTAGGTGTGATTGTTGTTGAATGTGGGCATGGCGTCTTTACAGGCATGGGTAGGCAAGACCCCTGCCCCTAGAGACTTTCAGAACAGATAAGGGAGAAGTTCCACTAGCAGCAGCAGGCGGTCTAGATATACATCATTTGTCTCTGTGGTGGTGCAGCGTGCTCCAGAAATTGAATCATGTCAACAAAAATTCTAAACAGCTTCTGTTTGTTCCCTTCCCCCTTTTCTTGGGCACTTAGGGGGTTTGGCTGGTTGGTTTTGTTTCTGCTTTTTTTCCCCCCCAGTCTCCCAGTCAGCAAGATTCACCACTCAGATACTGTCCGTCTCCCCTGTCTTCATGCCTCCCCATTTGCCCAGCCAGCACAACGTGCATGTGAAAGAGGAATGTCCACACCGCGTGCATAGGGGCAGACCGACAATGGCCGAGAAAGGTAGTGCTTTAGTTCTGGTGTGGAGGGGTCTCTCAGCATGAGGAGGCCAGCTAAGAAATCAGTCGGAAATGGTAGTCAAAGTCCTGCCACAGACTAGAAACTGGCTAAGCAAGCAAGCAAGAATGGTCTATTTTCAGCAAGGCTGCTGGGCCATGGATGTTACAACAGGCATATCTTACTACGACCCAGAAATACCAAGAACCAGAGTAGCTAGAAATGCGTCTCTTACCTCAGGAGCTCCCCTCTAGTCCTCTCCATCCAATAAGGCAGAGTGTTCCTCAGGTCTGGCCTACACGGGGTATAACTCTTTTAATCGGGGTGAGATTTTTTAAAAACTGAAATGATCATAGAATCATATAATATCAGGGACCTCAGGAGGTCATCTAGTCCAACCCCCTGCTCAAAGCAGGACCAATCCCCAACTAAATCATCAAAGCCCGGGCTTTGTCAAGGCTGAACTTAAAAACTTCTAAGGAAGGAGATTCCACCACCTCCCTAGGTAACGCATTCCAGTGTTTCACCACCCTCCTAGTGAAAAAGTTTTTCCTAATATCCAACCTAAACCTCCCCCACTGCAACTTGAGACCATTACTCCTCGTTCTGTCATCAGCTACCACTGAGAACAGTCTAGAGCCATCCTCTCTGGAACCCCTTTTCAGGTAGTTGAAAGCAGCTATCAAATCCCCCCTCATTCTTCTCTTCTGCAGACTAAACAATCCCAGTTCCCTCAGCCTCTCCTCATAAGTCATGCGTTCCAGTCCCCTAATCATTTTTGTTGCCCTCTGCTGGACTCTTTCCAATTTTTCCACATCCTTCTTGTCATGTGGGGCCCAAAACTGGACACAGTACTCCAGATGAGGCCTCACCAATGTCGAATAGAGGGGAACAATCACGTCACTCGATCTGCTGGCAATGCCCCTACTTATACATCCCAAAATGCCATTGGTCTTCTTGGCAACAAGGGCACACTGTTGACTCATATCCAGCTTCTCGTCCACTGTCACCCCTAGGTCCTTTTCTGCTGAGCCATTCGGTCCCTTGTCTGTAGCGGTGCATGGGATTCTTCTGTCCTAAGTGCAGGACTCTGCACTTGTCCTTTTTGAACCTCATCAGATTTCTTTTGGCCCAATCCTCTAATTTGTCTAGGGCCCTCTGTATCCTATCCCTACCCTCCAGTGTATCTACCTCTCCTCCCAGTTTAGTGTCATCTGCAAACTTGCTGAGGGTGCAATCCACACCATCCTCCAGATCATTAATGAAGATATTGAACAAAACCGGCCTGAGGACCGACCCTTGGGGCACTCCACTTGATACCGGCTGCCAACTAGACATGGAGCCATTGATCACTACCCGCTGAGCCCAACAATCTAGCCAGCTTTCTATCCACCTTACAGTCCATTCATCCAGCCCATACTTCTTTAACTTGCTGGCAAGAATACTGTGGGAGACTGTGTCAAAAGCTTTGCTAAAGTCAAGGAACAACACATCCACTGCTTTCCCCTCATCCACAGAGCCAGTTATCTTGTCATAGAAGGCAATTAGATTAGTCAGGCATGACTTGCCTTTGGTGAATCCATGCTGACTGTTCCTGATCACTTTCCTCTCCTCTAAGTGCTTCAGAATTGATTCCTTGAGGACCTGCTCCATGATGATGCTAGTATATGCCCTCATGTGGCTGCAGCTACACTGGTATAAAGGTGCTTATACTGGCATAGTTCCCCTTCCTACCTGGGAATAGTTATATCAGCATAAAGCACCTGTATGCACATCAGGGGCTACCGTTTAAGCAGTGCAACTCCCTAGCGTGGACAAGGCATTACTGGCCAGCCAGTTTTCTATGTCAAAAGTGATAAAATCTTTGTCTTCTTCTCTGCTAAGCTCTGATTGCAGCATATCGTCTTGTGAAGTGAACCCGGAGCACTGTTGGGGCATTCTCCTGAGAACACGTACCACATAGGCTGATAAAGTAATATTGATAATTGACAAACAACATCACACGCACCAAGAAATTGCACAGAGCAGTTACTTCATCCATCCCTCGACAGAGCTGCTCTCTCTGGCTTCTTTGATTGATGGAGAAGTTCAAAGGTAAAACCAGGTACAAAACTACATGTGATTTCTAAAGCTCATTTCTCCTAACTGCCCCTGACCACAGCCTAGCATAGGCAACAAAGACCTGCTGAGAAACCTTATTGTTGCTGAAAAAAAGCCCTTCTGGGAAACCTTTCACCACACTGAGAAGGGTAGGGTGCTGTGGAGCAGAGAAATATCTTACAGTAAACAGAGTATTTTTATATTAAACCATTAAAAAGACCCCTGAGGGCAGCCCTAAGTAGATATTACATTTTACTTTGAATTCCTGTTTTGACTTGACTTTATAACAAAACCATGTTTTCTGTATTTAAGCAGATACTGTAAAGGAAAGGTCATGACTGGTGCTGACACTGAAATCTCATTTGGCTCATAGGTTCCCCAGGGTCTTTTTGCTGTGTGCTACTATAAACATATTTCAAAGTACAACCCTAAATGTCATGCCTTAATAGACAGCTGCATTCCAAGTATTTCTTGGATTTCCTGGAATACCAGCCTGTGCTTTCGTAGAGGTAAGGGGTTGATTCTGCGCTCTCTCACACCAGGATAAATCAGGAGTTACTGAGACCAATGGAATGATACCAGTTTAAAAATCAGAATCAAGCCAGTGCAAAGTGAGAGGAGACTCAGGTCCATTACAGCTTTGCTTTGTGAAATAATCACCTGTGTCTCTTTTCATTGTGATCCAGCCCCTGTACATGTTAGATACGTATCTGATAACTCAGAACAACTAACTAGAGGCCTGTGGTGACTTTCTAGAAATAGGCATGGAATCAGGATGTGGTAATTCATGCCTAGCAAATCTCTGAATATTCACAATTGTGCTCTGGTTTGAATGCTTCTCTGAATCAACTGGACCTCTTAAATGTGCAGAATGAGGCTTGAAATCTCACCAGATTAATCTATCCTAGGATATTCTGCTGTGGCCTCGGATGGAGAAGAGAGTCTGGGCTTTTTTGATCCTCTTAAAAGCTTTTGGCTGGTTCTCATTTACCTGAACTGCTTTGCTTGTCCCTTCCCATACCTTGGGGAATCAAGCCTGTTGTATTGTAAAGAAACATTTGCTCTATTTTTCATTTAAGTCTTTGCCACACACATTCTGCTGTGGAGTTGGACTCTTCAACAGTGAATTTATTTTTAGGAGGCATTTCAGGTCTACTAGAGTATTTATGCCAGTCTCCCCACTGGTCTCTACTACTGAAGTCTCTCAATAGGCGAGGTCTATCTCCCCTAATTTCACTTCCCAGCATTAGGAGTGCAATGGAATTGAGTGGATGGCCTTACGGACAGGAGAGTTTCTGTACATTAATTTCATGAGATTCATTTTTCAGTTTCTGGATAAAAATGGTTTGTATGTGGGCACCTGGGCAAGTAACATGGGACAGAGGATCAGTAAGATTCTTTCCTCTGTTCTCAGCAGAGCTGTGATTTATGGTCAGTTTATGTTGTGTGTACTGTATGCACGTTTATTTTTCTCTTAGCTGCTATAAGAATTAAAGATTTAGGTATATACAGCAAAGGTACTACCAATTTTATGTACTAGCATTTCACTTCCATGATCAGGCTATAAATCCAGCTTCTTCAGCAGGTCTATAAATTACTTGTGTATCAACAGGGCTGTTATGGGTCAACTAAGCAAAGCCAGATAAACCTTTTAGTAGTTCAAACTGTGCCTGTTATCATAAACCTCTCAAGTGCTCTTCAAGACTATTTTGTTCTATGTCTTTATTTGAAGTCAAACATGCCTTCAGCACAACTGCTGCAAAGGCTTCTCCTACTAATGTAAGGATCTAGGGGCTAGGAACCAGGTCTACAGAGCCTCGGACAGCTGACATTCCCACAGTGCCCCTGGGAGGCTAGACCAGGGCACAGCCAGGGAGCCCTGTGGAGACCAGGCCCTGCGGGAAGTGCCGCCCAAGTGACCCAGAGTGATGGTACCCTGCAGCCCTCTGATTGGCCAAGCACCCTATTTAACCTTCGGGGTGCCCTGGGAAGTTGTTTGGGCAACCACACGGATTTTGGCCCGCTGCAATACCAGACTTTGTTTGATCTCTGGTCTCTGACCTTGGCCTGACTCTGACCCTGATTCGAGCCTGGTGCTTCCTCTGATCTCCAGTCTTTGACCCTGGCCTGACTCTGACCCCAACTCTTGTTTATGGGACCTGGATAGCGATTTCTCCAACTCCAGTGACTACCATCCGCGGTAGGCAGATCTCAGCCCCGCTGTGACCGCTAGGCCAGAGTGTCTACACCCCAGTACCTCACAACTAAAGCCTTCCAGGCTATGAAGATTAGCCAGTGATTGTCTAGTTAGCTGGTGGCAGTCTGCTTTGAAGTCATTTTTGAAGAAAGGTCACTGTTGTCCCCTTCATGCAGATGGATGTGAAACCCACGGGATTTGAGATTTCTAAAAGTACAACTTTAATTTCACCTGTTAATTCTGGGCTCTGAAATGCAGCCTGGCTGTGATTGCTGGGGCATGTATGATTGATGATTTGTAATGTGCTACTGCGGCTATTGACAGGAAGCCCCTGGAAATATAAGAGGTACGTCTCCAGGAGAGTCAGCTCTGCAAAAGCTAGAGCCTCATTATAGAAAATAACAGGAAAACGTTTTAAACACAAACTTTCCCACGGAAAGGGTGAAACTTGTTATGCTGCATCTGTCAGCTTACTCTATCTGACACACTGGATACCCTTCTGGATTTCACTTGTGCTTTAACAGAACCACATCTGTTAACCCTCAGCTGACACTGTTGGTAAACCAGTCTGCCTGAAGCTGACATACTGGGTATTATACGCATACCTATTTGTTCCCTCTCGCTTACATGGGTGCTAGAAATTCTTGTGCGGCAGTGTACTGAGAAATGGGATACTTATCATTACTACTATCGTTGATTGGTATTATCATAGTGCCTGAAGACACAGGTCAGGCTTAGGGATCCGCGAATGACATACAAATACATAGGCATTTGTACGATTCATGCCCCTAAGAGCTCACAAGGCACAATACGTGTGTGAGATAGGAGGCAAGCTGGGATAGGCTGAGGGCAACAGTGATAGGATCACATGACTACAGCCTTAGCCTATGTGCATGGACTAATGCTTCCAAACCATTTCAACAATATCAGCAGTATGTGGTATCCTTCTACCTGCCTTATATATCCTGTTCAATATTTCAGAGGCTCACTTATTCTGCTCACTGCAAAAAACAAAAATAGTTTTGTAGTTTAAATGGAAGCAAATAATTGATGTCATGTGGCATTTTCTTTGTATTAATTAGCAATTTACTGAACAAATATTGCTATGTAAATCAACAATCAGTATCTTGTAATTAAAAGCATGTTCATATTTATGTTTCATCTCTTTCTCCTAAAGTTAAAACCCTCGCAAAAACGTGGTCTAAAGATGCTGCTAAATTGGAAAAAAAAAAAAGGGTTGATCTTAAAGAAATGGGAGTGAAATAAGTCAAACATTTTGTCCTTTATATGGATTAACTGAATAATAAGATTGATCAAACCATACAATATTTAGGCTTAGATCTAAATCACAGTGAAGGTTAAAGATAAATTAACGAAAAAATATGTTGTGTGATGTTGTCTTTGAGTCTCTTGAGTTTACATCCCTCTTGTCAAGCCCCATTCCAAATGAACCAAATTTGATTCAATCTAAAGATTCTAAGACTTCACATGCTGTATGAATATTAAATAAACCTTTCAAGTGCTGCCAAAACTTCTAAAATCGGTCTGAGAATAACCGTGGCAGGCACCCCAGGTCTTGATAAGGCCTTAGGACAATGGCATTTTTATTAAACTGACATGGAAATAAAATGTTCAGGTTATCAGCTGTCTCCAAAGAGTCAACTCCAAAAGATACATTTCTGCACTGAACTTTCCCTGGTGGAGGGATTTCTAATCTTCATTAATATTTAAAAATTAAAGCATTGTATAATCTCGGTAGGATACCAGATTCACAAGGACAAATTAATCCCTGGGGTTACTGTTGAACGCAGATAAGTTACACCATAAATGAATTTGGCCAACTCTTCACTGGTTTAAAAATGGGAGCAGGATTCCTGGGTTCAGTATTCCCAAATTTCACCGCCAAATACAGAATTACTGGGAGGTTGGTAGTTTCTGAGCAGTTTGAAATAAGTAGTTGAAGGTGTGTTGGTTAGTTTCACCTGTTCACATGGCATTATCTGTGTCCTGATTGGATGAGCATAATACTGAGTTCAGGCATCTGGCATGAACATACATATGCTTGGAAATTGCTTTTGGGAATATTCTCTAATATTTGCTTAAAAGTTGCTGTTTCGTGCACATTCCTGATTGCTCACTAGAACGTTGGTGGAAAGCAAAACCAGGGGCAGGGACACAGTCAAATCAAATCCATTTATGGATTATTATTATTTTTAGCCTTCTCCTGTTCTCATGGCACCAGTTATTGTTAAAGCAAGTGTCACAACACCCTGCTCTCTGGGAGCACCCTGGCTGCTGCAAACTGAAAGGAGCCATGTTCCAAGTCATCCCAGAAACTCACTCCATGAATAAAGCATACAATGTGGGGGGGTAAAGGGATGGTGCCCCATCTCTCACAGGTGTGGAGAAGCAGAGGCATTGTTCTCCACACCCTTCAGACATTGTTTGCAGGGTTGTTGAAGCCTTGTTGGTCCCAGATATTACCTCACCTACCATGTTCCCCTCACACATTGTTATGCCAGTAACAGTCAGCTTCTAGCACTTTTTTGAGCAAAGTGATGAAGAATAACTGGGTGGGTAGGTCAGATACACATTCCAGAGGTTCACTGTAGCAAGTGAGTGATTTGAATCTCTTGTTTCCGCACTGGCATTACACAGGAAGTGCGCACTGACTCTTGTTAACCTTGTAAAATCCCTTCCTTCAGACAGTTTAATTGGTGTGGTGGTGGTGGTGGGGGGGGGGAACAGGGGGACAGAGGTTCCTCAACTGTAATTAGAGTTGCAGTAACCCATTATCCTCTCCCTTTCCTATCACAGCACCCTGACTTACCATACATTACTGGCATTCTAACACCAAGCTCCATAGGTCAAATCCCAAGCTGTGTTGGAGTTTCACTGGAATAAAGAGAGTGGAGGATGACCCTGGGGTCTGAGCACATTCAGTGTGTGTGTGCCATTTTCCTAATGCTGAAGAGTGCAAAATTTCTAACCCTCAAGATTTCCCCTGGCCTATGAAAAAAACCAAAACAAAACAAAACCTGGTCAGTGTTAAAGACGGTTATTACGCAGCACACATTTGGATCATCATCAAGTGGATAAAAAGCCTGGTATTCCGGTACCTAAAGCACAACCTGGCTTTCACTGAAGAGACCTTTAGAGATGAGAGGCTTGTGTGCTGTTAAAGATTAAAACCCAGCCTTCTGCTCGCCTGCTTGAGAGTCCTTCGTGACTCCCCGGCGACATCACATTCATCTCACTGGATTTGAAAAATGCATTTAAATGTCAAAACTAAAGTACCCAAACAATGGCTCCTTAGCACACTAACTGTTAACACACTGCTTAGCCAAATGCCTTCAAGACACATGGGACCAACTCTATCCATAAAATATACCACAAGTAATACACTACATCCCAGAGGAAATAAGTACTTTATTCTGTAGCTCTCTGACTTTTCTTTTTTAAGCACATTGTGAGGACAAGTTTCAGTGGAAATCAATTTCAAACACCTTTTCCATAGCATTCCGCTCCTGGTGCCTAAAGGTACACTCCCACCAGCCCAAACAAGCGGGTTTGTACTTTTCCACTTCAGCTGCATATCACAAGGAGAGTTAAACATGTAGGTAGAAGACGGTACAAATATTGCTGGAAAAGCTGATTTTGCAAGTTTTCTCCATTCAAGCCAGCAAAAAACCTTGGGAGATCAACTCATTTAACTAGAATCTTAACTCTTTGGGCAGAAAGCTCACAAGATGAGTGTGCTGTCAAATCCAAACCTGAGCTATAGGCCTGATCAATCCTTGTCTGGATCCAATTTCAGACATCACACTGTCAGCCCAGTTTTACTGGCTTCTCTCACCTCTGTGACTGTGACAGAAAAGCCACTAGTAATCTCGAACCTCCCCAAACCAAGTACTTTTTGTCTGTTCTCTGCAGAATGTTAGTACATCCATTGCACTGCAGAGCTAGCTTAAAAACTCCATCGTTGCTTATGTGGTCTGGTTACAGATCACAATAAGAGACCAGAGACAATGGATTAATTTTGCAGTCCACCATTTTTGGCTCACACAAACTTTATTCCAGTGCTCTCAGTGATAACATCGACTTTGGTTTCAATGTTCCACAATCCTATGCAGCCCAGACGTTGGCAGATGAATGTAGTTCTTCTACAGTAGTGCTGAATAAGTACAACTGACAGCTCTTGTGTGGCCTAATATTACTGATTGTCCTCATAGTTCCACAGTGAATTAGCAAAGCCACCCATGTAGAGTGCCTCGCACAACATGGCTTCTTTCATAATAATTCCTCTACTTCTTCCTACCACTGGATCAAATATTCTGGAATAGCCTCTGGTCTTTGTATCTTGGACCAAACGTCTCGATAGCTTTTTGGTAAGTACGTCCCTGCTGCAGTTCTGAGAGCCTCTGATCTAGAAGTTATGGCTGCTTCCACAGCCACATTCTACATACATTTCATCCTTCTCCAGCTGTTCAGATCAATGAACTCACTAATTTACTCAGGACAGACCTAATCAGAGCAAAGGGAAGAGAAGCAATTTAACAAAATATAAATTAACTTCAACCCAGAGACCCCTGTGATGGGCATTCAATGGCAGCCTGGGTGTGTAAAGGACAGTGGGATTAATTTATAAGGGGAGAGTCCTGTCCCAAAGTGGAAGATGGGTTTCTGGTAGGAATCTGTTACCAGAAGCAATTAGAAGTGTTAAATTCTGACCATCTCTCTAAAAAGCAAATGCTTGGCCTCGGACTGGGGGGCGGGGAGGGGAGATTTTTTTTACCCTTTTTTTCCTCTCCTGCAAAATTTGAAATCTTTATATTCCGTGACAGGGAATATTGGAAAGGAAAACCCCCTGGAATATCTAACATTTACCCTCCCACTGGTCACTAACCCTAGGGGCTGCCACAGAGCAGTCACCACACAGGGGCAATGGCTCGGAAAGGAGACAAATAACCACACAGACAGTTTGCACAGAGAAGCCGGATTTTCCCAATAAAATGGGGAGAATGCTGGCTGGCTTGGAAGGGGCCGGCATTGCTCCCAAAGCTGGGCTTGTGACACTGCTGCCTTTCTCTGAGCGAGAGCAGTTAGGGCTTCATAATAGACTAACTTTCTGGAATAATAATTTAATTTTTTTCCTACTGTTACAATGCCAGAATTTCAATTAGACAAAACCGTATAATGGATTTTTTGCTGGGCATGTTACATAAATTGCATATTCAAGTACTATAAAATATTTGTAGCAGACAGGTACTTTTCTAAATTGGGTCTGACAGTAAGCAATAGTGACTGGAATATTTATGTGATGGCACCTATGTAACAAGATAAAGTACAGGGTTGGGACTATGGAAATGCCAGTAGAAATCTACAGCAGTGGCTTTATTCAGCTGTTTTTCCTCTTCAGCACCCTCCTGAAGAACCACTGATGACAATTATCTTTATCC
Organism: Lepidochelys kempii; assembly: GCF_965140285.1. Classification (NCBI taxonomy): domain Eukaryota; kingdom Metazoa; phylum Chordata; order Testudines; family Cheloniidae; genus Lepidochelys; species Lepidochelys kempii. The sequence goes on from NC_136395.1 coordinate 27,837,269, forward strand.
TCAGGTAGCAAAAGCCAACAAGTATATGGATGCCCACAGTAGAAATATGGGGACTTTACTTTGCATTTTACTCACTAAAATATTCTTTACCTAAGTCCCAGCAAAACCTAGCCTCCTGGGTTAAACCCTTCAGAGTGTGGAATCAGTCATCGTGCTTGCAGAGTTACCAAGGAACAAAAAGCAGGACGCAGTTGGTGAGGCCATGGATCTGACTGAGCAAGCGAACGCTACCATGGGAGCATTCTCAGGGACTGCCCTCTGCTCAGCAGGCTAGTTACTCATTTAGATTTATGCAGACTGTAACCAAAGAGTGCCCATCCAATGCTCTGGCATCCCCGATAATACTTCAAGCATTAAAACAAACCCATCAATCCCCCCAGATCAGTTCAAATACCCAGTGAGGACAGAAGGGATTGGAATTAATTCACTACACAAATCCCAGAGTCCTACCCAGAAGAACCACAGTTTTATTGTGGAGACAAAGTCAGCCAGTTCCAATGTGTGGCTTCAATTCCGGAACAGAAACGGAGGCTTTGGATTGGTCTTGAAAGGGTCCAGCCCCATTCCTCCCGCAAAAGGAGCTCGGTGCAGAATGGCGTTCTTGTGTCTCAGTGGTTTCCAAGTGGCCATGAATAGCACAAATGCGCACACTATGTGGATCGATTTCTCTGTAGTTTACAGAGCAGTTTATTTGTTTTAAAATGGTGAAAGTGACTGAAGATCAAGTGTGCATTTTCCTTACAAAGACTTGCATAGCAAATTGAACATTAAACAGGACAATATTTTTGCATTTCATCAGGAAAATGTGCAGTTAGTTCCATGAATCTGATCAGTGGCTCATGGAAAAATACCTTGTATATCCCTGTTATGGGTGTAACATGGAAACCCCTAATATTATGGAGTATTTCTGGCGGGGTATCCACACCCAGAACAATGAATGCACAATCTATCCCCATATTTTTCACTGGTCGCAAATTAATGCATTTTCATTTCTGGTTACTTTTTTTGAAACCAAGGTTTGGGAAATCACTGACAAGGGAAGATGCACTGTAGAACAAAATACTGAGTCAAACAAGTACCCGGGAAGGTTTTCCAATCAAATTAATTTTAGGGAAGCAAGATGAGGGACCAGGGAGACTGGTTAGAGCCAGGCAGGCATGGTGAGGGAACACAGCTCTGCCAATGCCCCTCAATCCTGCACCCAAACTCACCCACAGATCTATTATTATACTTATAGTCGGACCTGTGGCAGCATCCCTGCTATTCTGATATCAGGTGCCCCATAAACAGACTGCATTCATGTCCAGTTGTATGTGGCTCTGGGAGTTTGATGATCTTTCAGAATGCAGGGAGAGGAAAGAAGCCATAACTCAAACAAATTCAAACCAGAAAAAGGTTAAAACCTGGTTCCAGACTGGGACTAAAGTTTCGGCAAGTTTATTTTCCCCACAAATCAGCCCCTAAAACAGCAGCTTTAATTAATCCCCCTTTTGCTTTTGCTTGACTGTCATGGCACCACTTCCCCATGCTGGGAATTGGGAGATTCTTCAGAGTCGGTGACCACTAGCTCCAGCTCTGTCTGAGAGCAGCACTCTCGAACTCCTGCGTAGCTCTGGGGCTATCCATACAGTATCTAACACATCCCACCTCTTCTGTCACTTTGTGACTCTGAAACAAACATGCAAAACTGATGACCCACCCACTCACCTGGGAATGTGTTATAGGTTTATGGACAGCCCCCGTCCCTTGACTCGTGGGACGCTCAAGCCCCTCCCATTGTATCTGCCCTTCTAGTTCCAGGCCAAGGGTTTTCTCCATCACTGGAGACTTCATAATTCTATCTGCTAATTTTACCATAACATTTTCTTGACAATCACAGTTGGCTATTCTGTATTTAGCCCTTTTACAGTTAAAATACTGTAATGATACAAATAGGCTCTGGCAGCTGCTTCAAGAGGCTTTTAATTGAATGATTATTGTATTAAATAACTGTTTTTAATGGAGCATGAACTTTTCAAATCATGGAGCTATTGAGGTCCTGGAGAATTTACCAGGTATTAACAGTTTTCAAAATTATTTTTTTAAAAGCTTGTCATTTGGGTTTTCTGGGGATTACCCCATGATGCAGCCTCAGTGTGCAGGAACAGGGCCCCAGAATCAGAGTGATAGGTCTCAATGCCTTGATAGCATGAGAACAGTTTACTGTCACTTGCAATTTCCCTTTCAGATGGAGGCCTTTTTGGGTACAAGGATCTAGGGGTCTGCAGCAGGGGATGAAAAGGTTAACTGTCCTCACTCCGTTCCTGGCCGTGTTTCCTCAACTTAAAGCCCTGACACTAATAGATGCTCCTGCCTGGGGGACTATAGCCCCCTCGGCACCATGGAAAGATCCCTCAACACAGGGCAGGAACCACCTTGCCTTTGGAATCCTGTTTTCCAAACAATCGTGCCAACGGGGCAAACAGGGTTAGAGCTAAGAAACCCTCCCGTCCTCAGGCCTTAACCAAGCGCTGCATGGCGGAGTGGTGTGATTCTACAGGCAGCATGATGGGGACATCTTCACGAGCATCCTTCTGGGAAGGAAGAGCTCTGGGTGGGGCAATGCCAGAACCAGAATCATTCCCACTGTAAACCTCCAGATCAGCCGTGACTGTGGCATCTTCCAGTGCCCTCTAATCCCAGAGTCTTACCAGGTTCCTCACTGACCTCCAGCCTGGCGAGATCTTGTCCTCTGCCAGGAGATTTCCAACTAATCCCACTCCCATCATTAAATACCCCTTCAGCCCCCACACCCATTCTCTTCCCCCTCAACAATGGCTCATGTCAGTTCACATTATGCAGGAACAAGAGAGGAAAGCAGGAAGACGAACAGTCCGGAAAAGGCTTGCACGGTTTTTCAGCAGAAGCAGGATAAATCACAGATAATTACAATGCTAAGTGATCATACTTATGGCAACCGCCTATCAGCTCTGCCTCCCCAACTCCCGGGGGAAAGGCACCCACGGAAACAAGGGGAACTGCCGTCAGAAGTGCGTGTGAGAACCAGACCTGTCAGACCTGTACCCCCGTTGAAATATCACCTGCAAAGTAATCAAATGAGTCTTTTACAAAACCAAAATGCAACTAACATGATGCTCACCAAGTAAAACCCCAGGGACGGCATGTAAGACCCAGTGCTCCTTTTAACCCTCCTCCTCATTGTACTTTGGCATCTCCCCATCAGCTCATATGTAATTTACACCCTAAGTTCTTCTGAACAAGGAGCAGATCTCTATTTATCTGCAAAGCATCCTGCAAGCCTGCATAAATGATAAATACAGCAGCCTCTGGAGCCAGCAATGGGAGGCAGGAGAACACGTGTCTGACCTCCAAAGAAGTGTCCTGCAGACAGCATCAATACTGGACCACTCCAGGCCCGTGTTTTCATTGTGCCAAAAAAATTCCCCCAAATAAATCTGACAGCAAGGCAGCATGGCACAAATGTGCTTTCACTTTTTCTAGGTTTCAGAGTAACAGCCGTGTTAGTCTGTATTCGCAAAAAGAAAAGGAGGACTTGTGGCACCTTAGAGACTAACCAATTTATTTGAGCATGAGCTTTCGTGAGCTACAGCTCACTTCATGCCGATGAAGTGAGCTGTAGCTCACGAAAGCTCATGCTCAAATAAATTGGTTAGTCTCTAAGGTGCCACAAGTCCTCCTTTTCTTTTCACTTTTTCTAGATGACTGCATGTCTTGTGCAAAAAAAAAAAAAAAGAGAGAGAGAAAGAAGTCGCTCTACTGGTACTGCTAGCCTGTCTGAAGCATCCCTGAGCCACCCTGGCCTGCCCTACAACACAAAGGACTCCTCTGCACCAGGGCTACCCCCAGCCTTCACCCTTTTGTGTACTTTGAGGAATTCTCATTTAATTAGTCTCCAAGTGTGAATTGTCACCCAGCCACAGTATGTACCATTGGTTTATTACCTCCATTAAGTCTCCAATAACTTAACAACAGATCAATAAACCATTATTACCTCCAGTCTTTTGAAAATCCAACACCCCAAATCTACCAAACTCCAATAAATTTACTGTTTCTCATCACAAAAGCACAATGACAATTCATTAAAATAACCCATGCTGTCAAAGCCTCTTCCCTTTAGGGATAAGGGTGATAATGTAGCCTCTGTACTTCTGCCTTTCTTGAATATGAATCCTGCACTGCTCCTGCTGATGTCAATGGAAAAGCTCCCATTGATTTCTATAGGGACAAGATCTGGTCCTAAGAACGATCATCTTTTTAAGATGTCACTTTATGGAAGTCCTCTCTATTTGCCCATCATTGTCATGGTCTCTTTCCTACTAAGTGTGGCAAAGAATCAGTGACAATAGCTGAACATAGAAAGGACAGCACTGTACATTAATGTATTAATACATTCTTCTGTGAGACTCTGGGTCCTCACCATATACCTGCCAGCAGTCTGTTGGTGTCAAGTTTTCTTTACCATTGCTACACATTTGGCTGAGGTCCTTAGTGAATATCTATCTTCTACATCATACTGGGCTGGCATCTCTGCTAGGTGGTTGTTGTAGGATAAGTATTAAATACTATTACTGTTTTTTAAATACTAGTGTGGCTCACTTTTCTAGCATATCTGAAATGCTAACCATTTCCTTTAGTGCAAACTCAAATTAGTTTTCACTGATTTGCCACAAATTATATGCAACTCAATGATAAAAATATCATTTTACATTTGGATGCTTTCCATTAATGTTCCAGTTCATCTTCAGAATAAAATAGCTTTTTAAACAGAGAGCACTGTCTAAAGTGTTTTCAGAAAAGTAAGCGATATTGAATTGATATATTGGAAGAGAAAGTTAGGGTTCCTTTGTAAGAATCATACATTTCATAATAGTCTTTTAACAAAGAAAGTTGTCTCTGAATGCTGTAATTTAGTACTGAAAAAAGTGACAAACAAATAATTCCGACAAAACTGCAGAAAGAAAAGTGACTTTTAATTATATCATCTTTTTTGATGAATTTATGTCTGACAGTTTTATAAGTTGACAAGAGTGCATTTTATATGCAAAAAACATTATTCACTCTCAGCTGTTAAAGCATAAAAATTGTCAGATGATTTTAATACAGTTTTAAATTTTATGTTTATTGTCAGAAAAAAGTCCACAGTAATTACTAAGTCACATGGCCCTTAGCTATGTTTCTGACAGCAAGAACAATAAAATAGGTTTTGCCCAAACCTTTTACTGTCACAATTTATGAGTTTGAAAAGACAGCTGTTTTTCTCATTCTGAGAAATTTTTTTTAAAAGCCAAACTTCTAGCCATTTTTTCAGAGCAAATGAATCACTTATCTTTTAACAGACCCAGCAGTTACACAAGACACAACATATAGCTCTGAGTGCTACAGTTCTGGGTCAGTACAAACCAAGAATTTTACAAAGTACACTTCCATGGTCACCAGCAATAAAGAAACTGGAGTCATTTGCTGAAAGGAAAGGAAGTTTACAGCGAGGGGGCAGGGCGAGAGAGAGAAAATCCTGCCTCAGTCTGCACAGTAAAACAGGGCAATTTCACAGCATTTTTAACTTACCCCAAATCCATGATTCTTGGGGGCGGAGGTGAGGGGGTGCCACAATGGGGATTTGGGAGGAAATGTTGCTTTAATGTTTTCCTCTGTGTACCAATGATGTGATTCTGTCTCTCAAATTAAACGGATCTCAGTGAGGTGACTCTACCCAACATGTGGCTTACATGTCAGCGGGTGAAATAAAGGCAAGATACATTTTTGTTATTCAAATATAGAATTTTAGAAGCAACCGGTGTGTTACTCTCTCATCACAAATACTGAAGTGTATTGCACTCGAATGCAGTTTGAGGTGCTGGAGACAGGAGAGTTTTTGCATCTAAGTTCCCGAGGATATTTTTTGCCAGACATTGCTAATTGTGTTCTCTGTTGTGTTTTGGTCACTGGGTTGAAATGTTTATGTCCACATAGGGCACATTACACAAACTAATGATTTTTTAATATAAGAATAATGAAATGGAGCTGGGATCTATTAATCTTTTTTAAAAATGTAAAGAGACATGTTCTGTTTCCATGGCAAATCTCTTCCTGCTAACAATATCCATCAGTTGGGGGTTATGATGGCATGGTAAATAAGAGGGATAAATGCATGAGAAAGGTGCTGCTTTAGTCTGCAGATATAAGTGATGCTTCTAATGCAAAATGTATCAGTATTTTCCACTGCTAATAGCAGGTCCCGTTGTTCACAGCAGCGCTGCTGTGTAGCATTCCCCACCCTCTGTAGGGTCTAAGTGACCATTCCAGGTTTTTATGAGCTTTCTGATCCATTTGAAGTGTGCCCCACATGCCACAGCCCTGGAGTGGCCTGCCAAAGACAGGCCAAAATAAATGTGTTACTCTCCAAGGTGCCACAAGTCCTCCTTTTCTTTTTGTGGGTACAGACTAACACGGCTGCTGCTCTGAAACCTGCCAAAGACAGTCACTTTGTCCATTTCAAATCTCAGCAGACCCAGTGCCTGTCCGAGAGTTAAACTGTGGAATGAACTCCCCCAAGAGCCAAGGACCATCACAAACCTCACCAGCTTCCGCTCTGCCAGGCAGGTATGTGTATATATAAATAAATACCCTACCACAACAACACACCCCACGGCACACGCCTCTCCCCCTAGGGAGAGGATGAGAACGAAAGGCGTGACGGATGTGTAGTTGAGTTCTTTAGTGCACAGCCGGAAGGCGCACGGATACTCCAGGAACAAGCATGGTATAAAACCCTCTATAGAATGGAAGAGAGTTTATTGCATTTACTCATCTTTAGCACTTGCCTCCATGTTAGCAACGTGGCCTTATTTGAGCTTGGAAGACACTTGCTGCTGCTGTAATCACATTCAGAGATGCTGGAAATGCTGCTCCTGCAGAAAAAGGTTTGTTTGGAGTTTGCTTTATTTAAAGTGTGGTCTCTAGTGCCAGTGAGCTGCCATCAGATGGCAGGCTCCTGCCCTCTCAGCACAGAGACCAACAGTCTCTGCTGAGCTCAGGGAGTGCCCCAGACGGACATGTAAAAGGATCCTTCTGAATGAAGCTCCCCTTGCCTAACAGGGCAAGGGAGCCGCACGGATGCGGGACAGCCGGGTCTGAGCCCTGGCCGTTTGCAGGAGAGGATATGAGTTTAAAGGAAAGTGGGGCTCTCTCCTGGGTGGGGTAGCAGAATCCTAGGTTAAACTGGTTGGTGCAAATAGTGAATTCTGGCCTTTCACAGCCCTTGAACAGATTTCTCCCAATCTGTCTCAGCCTCTGGGGACTTGTAAGCAGCACCGGCTGCGTGTACTCCTCGTGTCATTCATGGCTAGCTCTGTGCGATTGGCCACTGCCACACAAATGGGGCGGCCTGCCAATTAGGAGCAGTGCTGCAAGATGGCCATCGCATGATACACAAGGAGGGAGCATTTGGGGTTTTCCACCTGCATTTAGGATGATGCTGTTGCATGTGGAAAAGAAAAAATTAAAGGCCATCCAGCCTCATTCACCCACACATGTGTGTCCAGAGAGGGTTTCTCCTGTTTATTGGAAGCCCAGTAGATATAACTGCATTAGGCCCTGATCCTGCAATCGGGGCTGTTTTCCCCATTGTGTGACTGTGCAGATCCCATCACACGATCCTTAGACTCTGCTCTGGGCTGGTTTCCATGTGCCATTGACAAACTGTAATTTCCATTTAAATAAAAAAGGAAAAAACCCCTAAAAATCAAACAAAGTTCAAATAGTTTCTGAAAAGCTCTGCTATAAATAGAGCCCGCTGTGGGAGGCAGTAATAGGATACAATTTATTTCCACATCTGATAGGCTGACCTTCATCGTCACTTGAGGCTCTGCTTGCCATGAATTATGGGCAATTCGCTCACTAGTGCTCAGTGTTGTCCTCTGTGCAAGGTGCAGAGAAACGGGCAGCTGCTCTTGAGCCAGCCGTGCCAGGAAGCGGCTTCTTTCGCACGTCTGCGTAAGATCTTTGGGAGCCACCCGGTGGTCATTTGACTGGACAAACAGATGCATTTAAAAAAAAAAAATCTCATCTGGTGACACCACCTAGAAATGCTGATTAGCTGCGGCTAGGGTGGCGTTTGCCTTGGGACTGAAGACTGGCCGTCAGACAGGCTATTGCTCCACAGGTCTGGGTATTGGAAAAATCCAATTAAGAGCAGAGAGATGGACTGAGATAATGCAACACAAACAGCACATTCATTCCAGCTCCCAGCCCCCACCCCTCAAACTCCTGGGGTTTTACTGCATGACCCATGATCCCTTTCTCATAGGCGATTATAGGGTGCAATGTGCAGGAAGTGGTGTGAGATGGGCCCCTCCCCCTGTTTATATTTATTATGTGCCTGGCTGACACATGGAGTCCAGCTGGCTAGGAAAAACCAGACCCTTTGCACTGGGAGCAGCAGCATCCACCAGAGAGGCTCAGAGAACCTGGCAGACATGAATACATCCATCCTTCCCCTCCACGGGCAGTGAGACATTCTCCACATATGGGCGAGCTGAGGCTCAGAGGTGAAGGCTTTCACGCAATGTCACACAGCAAAAGAGAGCCTAGAACAGAGCCTGGGAATTCTGACTCCCTTGCTCTGCCCACTAGGTAACATCGTCTGTTGTATTATGTCACCCCAAAGGATGGAGACTTGCAAGGGGTGGGATTAAGGCATTAAACCCCCTAATTTCTCCATTTCCTCTCTATTTTTCCCATGCTCTAGCTTTGCTGTGGACCTAGCTACAGGACTCTCTGATATTGCTCACCAAGGGAGATCTCCTCTGGCCCAAGGCTTGTGATTTGCTGCAATACCATCTGGGTTAGGTGTGTGGGAGTATGTATGTGAGAAACCTATGCAGTGTTCTGTTATATGCAGCAGATGGGTTTGTTTCACTGGCCTCAGCTGTCTCCTGTTAATTACCCCAAGCCTTCCTCAAAGGGTCTCTTGTCTGTCCGGGGTGCCATGTGCGGTCTTTGCAGATTCAGAAAAGTGTTCACAGCCCAGACATTTCCTACACCCCAGACCTGAGCCGTCATCCCAGCCTCTCTGCACTGCCCCAATCTGCACACTGCTCCCCAGCTCCACCCACCCTCCCTTCTCTGCCCAGCTCCTTTGGTTCCAGCAGCCAGTGCAAAAAAGTTTTACGTTTTCCATGAGCTCACTGGTGGGGGTTTTAATGTGAGCCTAATGGGTGCATTCAGGCTTGCAATTAAGTGTGAGCCTATGGGCAAACAGCAGTTAGCTCCTTAGCTTGGAGCAGTTTGCTCAGCAGAGCATCGAAGGGTTCGCTACAGCTCTGTTATAAGTGGTGGGAACCGCAGAGCGTGGCTGTTCTGCATTAAAAAGCTTTGCAGGGAAAGCTGTATTATGACAGTACATTGCTTCTTAACAGTTAGTAGCAAACAAAGGGCAAAGCTGTGCCAGTCTGGTTTGTGAGCAGGAAATGGAGCTGGAGGGTTATCTGGAATATATGGTGCTGCAGGAGCCACTGTCATTTGGATGAGATATAGGACCAAGAGCCAGTCCTGGCTATTTGTACTCCTTAAACATCCCGTAGCATTTTCTGCAGGAGAGGTGGTGTTAGCCCTGGGATCCTGGCTCTGCTACAGGGCAGGAAGTTATGTTCAGGCCTACCTGAATTCCCCCTACATTCTCACCAGGACAATCTCACATAATCCCTTGTATTGCAAACAATCCCAAAGTATCTTACAAACTCACAGTACAGGAATCTCTTCACTCATCACTGAAATGCAGCCGCCTCTGGGTAGAACACAGCAGCAGTTTAGCAGTGCATAACACTAAGCCAAAGTTAGGAAAGGAAGCAAAGAAAAATATCGTCTAATTGAAGATATGGGGGAAGTTCTAGGTAGGCAGGCTGCGGTTACTAAATCAGAATCTGGCCAGAACAAGGGAGTCACCACGACTCTGCAAAGCTTTCCAGGAGCTCTTGACATTTACGACAAAATCGTAAATGAGCACACTGCGCTGCAAAAATTCCTTAAAGACAACAGCCTGTACCAGAGTTTATCAACAACTTGAGGGCCAGTTCAGCAAGTGGCCAACCACAAGATAGAGCACCAAAAAACAAGCCTGGCCTGGCTGGTTCAACTGCCTCTTCCAGAGGACTGGTCAGACTCTCTCATCTCTCCAGTTGCCTGCACTATGGAGGAGCTTACAAAGAGTATGTGTGTGTCGGTCTCCGACTCCCCTTGCAGCAACATGTTATTGGAGCCATGTGATGTTACCCCCTTGAGCTTTCCAAACACTTGCCCCCACCTTGCCTTGCTTTCCAAAGTCAATTTGTCTTCCCAAAGCTGCAGGTGGGCTCTCTCCAGGGAAGCCTGGATGGCAGCCATCCCTTTCCTTCCAGGCCTGCACAACTCAGCCTAATGAAGAGCACCAGTCCCTGGAGATCAAGTCCCATTTCCTTGTCTGAAAGAGGAAGAGATGGCCCAGCCCTGGCACCAGGAGGTTGAGGCGTCAAGCTTGCAGTCTGTTCCTACTGAAACTCAGCTGATTGAAGGGCTTCTTGCCTCTCGATGTTTGAGCCTAACTCCCCCACATGTCAGTGTTACACATGGGGGTTCCCTGGTCATGAGAAGAACATTGTTTTCTCTATGTTCTTTGAGTCAAACCAACAGACGTACTGGAGAACAACGTACTGAAGCTAGCTAGAGGGGCTGAAAGGGGAAGAGAAAACAAGTATCTGTCTGGGGTATGGCTGGGTGAGAAGCAGCCAAGTTGCTCTATATCACTGAGGACTGAGAGGGACAGGTGTGCAATGAGAAGAGAAGTAAAGCAGTAGCCTGCATACACATGAAATGCTTATCAAACCCATCCTCCTGCACAAGGTTCTTTATACTCTTCCCCCCACCCAAAACACAGGGGTTTAATTCTTCAAACTGACTTTGGGTTCCAGAACAGGCTGGTGAAGTTTTATTCCCCCTCCTCTCATATTCCTGTAACTCTGCACAACCGGACATCAGCTAGAAGATGAAGAACTAAGATACCAGCAGGCTAGCTTATAGAACAAGAGTTCTGCAGTTTTTCTAAAATAAAAGAAAGCCCCTGCTGTTGGGCTCTTTTCATGCTGCTTTAGGAGAGCAAAAGACAATAGATATCCTGCTGAAACACTGCACTAACCCTGCTCCCAGAAATGAAACAAGGGTCATTCACAAGAAGCCTATGTAACTTCTCTGTATTTCTCCCCACATCACTACACTAATCCCCAAACACCACACAGAACAAGAACCCGTCTGATACCCACCTAACAGCACTGACCCAAGCTACAGCCTAGCAAGCTATAAGAAGCCCTACCTACCCCGCCCTTCCTCCTTTATATCAGAGAAGGCAGTGCAACCTGAGCTCACCCCGGAGCCCATTGGCCGGCTGCAGGGTGATGTCATTGGGAGGGGCCAATCACACTCACTCCACCCTAACAAGGCAGGAGGGGGCTGGGGGAGCTCCCCACCCAGACTCCTCTCACTCAGAGAGAAAGGGGTTCCTTCCTCTGGGTTTCTGAGCAGTGAAGCAGCTGGGTTTGCACCCCTCAGCCTTATTCTCCACACCTGTGTCTCTTCTTATAAAGGCTGGCAGCTGCAGCCTTTCTTCTAGGGAAGTCTGATAACTCCATGGGGCTGGGGAAATGTGGTTTCCCCACTGGGCTCCCTTGGGGCTGTAGACTCAGCTTGGTTGGTGGGTGGATTAACCCATGGGTAAGGGTTGGCCCTTTGTTACCAATGCAGGGATGTGGATGTAGCGGTGCTCTAGGGGCTGAGGAATTAGGCTGGTAGTCAGCAGACCTGTGTTCTAGTCCTAGCTATGCTACATAGCTGTATTGGGCCAGGGCAGTGTCCTGCATTCCCTCCCCATCTTGCCTATTTAGACTATAGGAGCCGTGGGGCAGGGATTGTCTCTCACTCTATGCCCATGTAGCACCCAAAACAATGAGCCTCTAGCTGGGCAAGACTTGCTAGATACTACAGTAATACAAAGAGATAACGGGGAGGGATGGGCAGGTGGCAAGGCATATAAGGAAAGAGAGGTATCCCCATAGCTCCTATTGCCTGAGAATCCCAACAGATGAGCTGCACTTCCCCCTTCTCTAAGCCTATTCCTGGTCCCTAGCCCTTGCTAGCGAACCCACTAGCTCCTCTAGCTGAATCCTCTGAGCAGAGATGTGTCCTGGGATGCTGGACTCCTTGTTGCCTCTCTTCCCAAGAAGGAATGACCTCTCGCTAAACTTCCCTGCCTCTGAAAGATTCAATAAAACTGGCAGGAACAACCCCCCCCCCACCAGCTTTTTCCCCTATTATTTATTTGTGGTCTTCTTGGGGTTTCTTTTTAAGCTGCTCTGGTGGGCAATTAGCTTTGTGAGACACCTGGGCAGTTACTTGGGGAAAGGCTAATCAAGCAGAAAGATGCTGGAGGTTTGCAAGAGCCAAAGAGTGAGTTAATTTATAAATGGATGTCCTAATGAAAGGTAAGGAAGTGCAGAGATATAATGGAACATCACAAACAAGTGCATTTTCTCTTGGTGTAGAATGAACTCAATGTAATATTTTATACTTTGTCACTGATACAACCCCCCCGTCCCTCCTCTATATAGTGCCAAGGGGTAACTAGCAGTGTTTGCAAGTATTGTGCAGCCTTGATATAAGGATTTCTCTTTGGTATTAGAAACCCATTAAATATTAAACAGTAAACAGTGTAAATATCAGTTTCCCTTTTTCAATAACAGGATGGGCTTTGTTCATAAGGAAAAAGTAATTTTTTCTAATATTTATTCACTAAAACCTTCCCACACAGTGTCTGCCTTTTGAACAGTAAGGTACTGGTACATGAGTATTTTTATTGTTAGCTGTAGATACAAAGAGAATCCTCATTGAAAACGTTTGAGTCTAGTTCCATTTACAAGCATGAGTGTATCATTTTTCTTTTAGTTTTTTTTTAAATACAGGGCCTCAATGCCCATTACAAAAATTCCAATGCATCTTTGAAGTTAGCAGCTAATTATATTTCTCCAAGTTATATATCTGGAGTTTTCAATGTGGTAAAGGCAATTACTGTTTTTTCTCATTTAGCATAACAATCTCCAAAAGCTTTATTGAAATTCCAGCAAGTCCTGCTACTGCAGGTCAGAGCCCAGGCTGGAAAGAGAAGGAAGTTGGGGGCAAGGCGGGTGCTTACTCAGCTCTCCCAGCTCTTTCCTTGTTAGTATTCTGTCCCCACCAGGATGCTCTCTAATTGTTTGCTGAATGACTGTGGTGCTTTTTGCCTCAATAACTTTGCTTGGTAGGTCATTCGGCACATTCATTATGGTGGTACCTGTCAGCACTGCTGTAGTTAAGGGTCCATCAGCATTTTACAGGGGTTTATAACTTGGTTGTAAATATTTGCACAGGGCTGAAACTTGGCCCCTGATTTTCTCATGCAGAAACGTTGCAGGCTGGTTCAGCCCATTTGTTACAATATCACCTTGGTCTGGCAATGTCCTCAGAATTAGGAGGCGTCTAAGCATCTTTCAGCACTTTGGCCCATTAGCCCTTTATTTTATACATGTGGATTCACAGATTCCAAGGCCAGAAGGGACCATTGTGATCAGCTAGGCTGACCTCCTGTGTGACACAGGCCAGAGACCTGCCCCAGAACATTCCCAAGGCAGAGCTTCAGAAAAACATCCCACCTTGATTTTACAAGTGTCAGTGATGGAGAATCCACCGTGATCTTTGGTAAATTGTTCTAGTGGTTAATTACGCTGCTAAAACTGTAGCCTTATTTCCAGCCTGAATTTGTCTCGCTTCGGCTTCTAGCCACTGGATTGTGTTAGAGCTGTCTTTACTAGATTGAAGAGCCCAAGTTTAAATACTTGCTCTCCATGTAGATGCTTATAGACTGCAATCAAAACACACCCCTTAACCGTCTCTTTGTTAAGCTAAATAGACTCAGAGCTCAGTCTATCACATTTTTCTAATCCTTTAATCATTCTTGTGAACCCTCTCCAAAATTATCAACAACCTTCTGGAATTGTGGACACGAGAACGGGACATGGTATTCCAGAAGCTGTCACACCAGTGCCACATACAGAGGTAAAATAACCTCTCTACCCCTTCTCAAGATTCCCCTATTTCTGCATCCCAGGATTGCCTTAGCCCTATTGGCCACAGTGTCGCACTAGGGACTCATGTTTAGCTGATTGTCTATCATGACCCCCAAATCTTTTTTACTCACTGCTTCCCAGGATAGAGTCCCCATCGTGTAAGTATGCCCAGCATTCTTTGTTCCTAGATGTATATGTTACATTTACACACACTAAAACACATATTATTTGCTTGTGCCCAGCATACCAAGTAATCCAGATTGCTCTGAATCAGTGACCTCTCCTCTTCATTATTTACCACTCCCCCAACTTCTGCATCATCTGCAAACTTTATCAGTGATGATTTTATGTTTTCTTCCAGGTTACTGTTAAAAATGTTAAATAGCATAGGGCCAAGAACTGATCTCTGTGAGACCCCACTAGAAAAACACCCATTTGATGATGATTTCCTGTTTACAGTTACATTATGAGACCTATCAGTTAGTCATCTTGTAAGCCATTTAATGTGCGCCAAGTTAAGTTTATATCTTAATCAAAATGTTGTTCAGTACCATATCAAATGCCTTACAGAAGACTAAGTATATTAAGTCAACACTATTACTTTTGTCAATTAAATTTGCAATCTCGTAAAAAAAAAAGATATCAAGTTAGTTTGACAGGATCTATTTTCCATAAAGCCAAGTTGATTTGCATTAATTACATTATCCTCCTTTAATTCTTTATTAATGAAGTCCCGTGTCAGCCACTCCATTATCTTGCCTGGGATTGATGTCAGACTAACAGGCCTATAATTAACTGGGTCATCCTGTTTACCCTTTTTAAATATTGGCACAACATTAGCTTTCTTCCAGTCTTCTGGAACTTCTCTTGTATTCCAAGACTTATTGAAAATCAACACTAACAGTCCAGCAAGCTCCTCAGCCAGCTCTTTCAAAACTCTTGAATGCAAGTTCTCTGGACCTGCTAATTCAAAAATATCTAACTTTAGTAACTGCTGTTTAAAATCCTCCTGGAATGCTAATGGAATGGAATGAGTGTAATCATATGATATAACTACATTATCTGTTACCCCTCCAAAACAGAACAGAAATATTTATTGAATATTTATTTTGCCTTTTCAGCATTGTTATTGGTAATTCTACATTTACTTCTAGTAATGGACAACTACTATTGTTAGAAATCTTTTGTTCCTAATATACTTTTAAAACTTCCTTATTATCCTTAACTCTGCTGACCATAGATTTCTCCAGGCATCCCTTTGCCTCCTTTATCAATTTTCCACAGTTCCTACCTTCTGATTTATAGTAATTATGATCAGCTTCCTCTTTCTTCCATTTGTTAGATTTTTTTTATACCGGCCTTCACTTACCCTCTAAACCAGGTTGTTGGGTTTTTTTAACAAAAACGGCATTCTTCCTTGATTGTGGCTTTTTACGTATCTAATAAAGTGTTCTTAAACAATTCCCAATTATCGTTCACATTGTTCTAATTAAATTCTTCCTCCAAGATAATATGGTTCATAATTGTTTTCAGCTTTGTGAAACTGGCCATTTTAAAGCACGAAGTATACATATATTACTAATCTGAATTTATATGATCTTTGCACTTTATATCAAATCCATGATCACTTGTACCTAAGTTACTATTAATATTTAATTCTGTGATCAGTTCCTCTTTACCTGTCAAGATGAGGTCTAATATGGAATTCCCCATGTTGGATGCAAAACTTTTTGAGTTAGGAAATTGTCATCTCTACTATTTAGAAACTAAAGGATGTTTTAGGGCTGGCAGCATGAGACCTCTAGTGTATGTCACTGAAATTGAAATCCCCCAGGATCAAGTAGCATTTTTTCCTGACATATTATAGATAGGTGAGTAAGGAGCTGGTCATCCTGTTCCCTAGTGTGATCTGGGGGGCTGTAGCAGATACCAACTAGTGTCCTGTCTTGTGCTCTATCTGTTAGGACATTGTTCCATAAGCATTCAACAAGATCATTTTCTTCCGAGTTATCGGTGACTTGGAAACAGGTAATGCCATTTTTTGACATACACTGCCACTCCCTTTCCCGTTTTAACCATTCAATCCTTCCTCAATAGATTGTAATAATTGATTTTAACTTTCCAGTTGTGTGAATCATTCCACCAGGTTTCAGTAACACCAACTAGATCAAATTTATGCCCATAAATGACCAATTCCAATCCCTCTTATTTGTTACCCAGGCTCCTAGCTTTGGTGTATAAGCAATTAACACATTTCTTCTCTGCACGTTCTTTGGTTCCTTGATTAATTTTATTCTCAACATCTCAATTTCATGCTGAGCGCTCAGATCTTCTCTCTTTTTACCCTCCCCTGTTATTAGTGTAATGCCCTCCTGAGTGCTCCAGGCACCCGGTCCCTGAGGGGATTGGTCCCCCTTATGATGAGGCGGACACCATCCACCCTGTACAGCCCCCTGTCTGCACAGAAGGGGGACTGATGTTCCACAAAACCCAAACCCTCCACCATACTCTACCTACCTTGCCAGCGGTTCATTTCCAGAATCTCCTGCCTTCTGTCTGCCTTTGTTCACGGGTCTGGAAGGATCTCTCAGAAGGTCACTTTGACATTCTTCTCAGCACACGTTTGAGTTCCCTGATGTCATCTACTGTCTGTGAGATATCCCACGATGCAGTGTCCCTAGTGCTGATATGAGTCATGGCTGATGTGTCCTTTCCTGTTGACTTCAAAGCCCATCCAATCTTAGTGTGACTGCTCGTGGCTTGGCTACGGGAAGGCAGAACACACTTCTCTTGACCTCCTGTATTAGCCCCCAGATTAAATGCTGTAGATGGGGCTGAGCCAGACCCCCTGGACTGCAGCTCAGAATGCTGATTAAATACTCCAAATTGTTAAAGTAGCTTTAGAAGATTTTTTTTTCTATTGCCCAGTGCCACGCAGGCTGCCAGGCAATCCTGATGTTCAGCCATAGGGAATCCGTTCTCCTTTGCTGGGATTTGATCAGTGAGGCCATTAAATCCAAGATAGCAGCTCTGTCACCCCCAGCTCTCAGCAGACTGTTCACATGGCCTCACCCAATCTTCTTCAGCTATTAGAATGTGAGACTGCTGGATGTTCTGCCTTGGGCCCTCATCACCCTCTCCCTCCCCTAGATAGAACTGTCAGGCTAAATACCAGGGAACAGTGTTGCTCGGTGTTGTGACTCTCAGTGGCGGGTCTCCACAACCCTGCTGGCACCTCGGGCTCCTGCGGAAGGTTCTGCGAGATGTCATGGTGCACCTCTGGTCAGGCTCTGGTCCACCACTGCAATAGAATTTGGGCTGCAGCACAGCACATCCCCAGGCTAGCGGCGCGGGTGGGGCGTTGTCTTAGTCTGACAGGCTGGTAGAAAGGTTGGGACCCACGCGCTTGGCAAACTCCCTTGTGTAGTAACTATTGATGGAACTTGCCTTATCTTTTGGATAAATGGCAGGATGAAAGTACCCTTCAAAGTTCTGACCTTGTCACAACTTCATCTGCTTGTTCTCTGGCTTATTGGAAACCTGCTCTCCGCAGTACAAGCTGTGCTATATAAAATGCACAACCAGTCCAAGCGCCTGAATCCCCTGGGTTGAGTAGTGGCTCAGGCCTCTGTGTGGCGGGAGGGCTCCGGGAGGTGACGCAGGTTCATGCTCAGCCATTGCTGTTGGAAATAGACAAGGCAGGCAAAGCCAAGCCATCTCACCTGTCAACGATTTACCCAGTCATGGCCAGGGGGTCGCAGGCAAGGCAGTTCTGTCCCATTTCATCTGCAGGTTGATAAAGCTAGACAGAATGGCGTTTCAGCTCCATGGCAATTTCCTGAATCCTTGAGAACCTGAATCCTGCTAGTACATGTGCCCTTCTGACCATTACTGATAAAGCCTTCCAAAGCAGCACTGAAGTGCCTGGAGATAATCCGCTTGGTGGATCATTCTTGAGTTCAAATAGCCCCACTAAACTCTCCAAAACATCTCTGTCCGTTTGCCAGAGTTAACTGCACAGGTGTCTGCTCAGTTACTGAGAATGCACGTCCAGTCCCGGCCTGCGAGCAGCTGAACCCCCTCCCCGGTCACTGCTCCTAATATTATGCTGTTGCTCCATTTAAGTAACTAGTGATTCCCCCATTGCTTTTTGGGCATGGTCTGTTTCAAGCTGTATGAGTACTTACATGTTAAAAGGCCTCTGCTAACTTGAATTTCTAAAAGTTGCTTTGTTTTTCAGTCAGTTTTCTGGTGGGCCCCAGCTGAACAGTGTATTCTGGGACTGCTTTCTAAACATACCAGGGATTTCTCCTTCCCTGCGGAGGGCTAAGTGGGCCGTTGGGCACCGTACTCCAGCACTAGCTTCCTGTCGGTTGTTTTTTAATGACAATACGGAGGCTGGTCCGTCTCTGAAGAATGGGCGTGGGGTGCAGACTGGAAACCCAGAAGCCCCCTGCTGCACCCTCTGACCAGAATTAGATCTGTTTCCTGATGCCTGCCCTATCCGTTACCTTATCATTCCCTCTCTTGGATTTCTTTTGTCTCTTCCCTTATGTCAGAGCCTGTCAAGTGGAGTTTATCAAGTGCATCTAGTTGTGATGATCTTCTGAGCCAGAAATCAGGTGCCATCATGTCACATGCACGCAGCCTCTGATGCGATGTGATTCCACACCCAGGATCCACAGCAAGGGGGGCTCTGTGCGTACTGGGCGTGGAAAGGCTGGTGCTCAGGGGTCTCTGGCAGGCCTGAGGCCGCAGCTCAGGGTGACTCCCAAGTAGAGCTGGTTGGGAATCTTCCAACAAAATGCTTTTTTGTCAGAAAATGCAGATCGGGCAAAACCGAAACTTTTCCCAGGAACATATTGGTTGGATGTGGGAGGCCAGAGGGACCCAGGTTTGCCTCCCAGCACAGTCAGAGCAGAGCATGACACCAGAGGAACCACAGCCCAGCTGAGTTGCCCTGACCACTGGGCTATTGGCTCTTCTGCGGTGGATTGAGGTGGGGGGCAGAGAGAGAGAGAGAACCCCCCAAACACCCCAGCACACACTCTCTTCTGAGAGGTCTCATTTTCGTTGCAACGAGGAACAAAACATATTTCAACATTTCAATGTTTTTCACAAAATGAAAATCTTGTTTTCCTGGCCCGTGCCATGGCCAAGCCCCCCCACCACAATGGCCTTGAATGAGGCTGCCAGGCAACCCCGGAGCTGGCTGAGTTTAAGCATTGTGGCAGGATGACGCGTTGGCTGAGACATGACATTGTGATAGGACGTTGTTTGTGGTTTTCATCCCTGGCTGCTTTGGGAGGCTGAAAGGTCCAAACGTCTCTTGCCCTCCCTTCTTGTCTTTGCCCCTTCTCAGTTTTGTTCAGGTTCTCTCCCCAGCTCCACCCTCTGGGCCCAGGCAGCACACAGGAGGGCTGGGCACTCACCTGCTTTGCTGGATGACACGCTGGCCATGGGCTGTCTGTGCATGTGACTTTGCCAGCAACCAACATCAGACTTTTCAATGTCATGCAAGTTCATGTGTGTGGCCCATGACAGCCCATAGGAAAGGCCTGAAGAGGCCTGGAAAATGCTTCCCCAGCTACATTTCCTTGCATCACAGCAGTTAGCAGAGTAACCATTAATTTTCATTAAACTGAGATTTGTAGCAATGCATTTAATGCCTTCCTCAGGGGTTGTCTTTAAGATCTTTCTCTCTCACAGGCCTACGTACGCGCACGCAGTGCAGTGGGGGCCGCAGGACAGGGCAGCAGGATTGGTCATGGCAAAGGCCCGCTGTTATTTGATTACTGGCCAGAAGCCTTCCCAGGCCCCAGCACACTGGCTTGTGCATTTAGTCCAGCGAAGAGAGAGCGCTCAGCAGCCGCCCTGCGGAACGGTATCGCCCCTGAACTCCACGCTCAAGCAGAACCGCCCCCGCGCCTCCTGTGATCACAGAGCCCTGCTCCGGAAAACGAGACCCGAGAGCAGCCCGTTCCCCATTCCTGCTGCTCCCTCCACCTCACCCCCGCCGGGTGCCCCACTCCCCTCAGAGCGGTGGCGGGGAGTGGTGGCAGCTGCTCGCCCCGCTGGGTCGGAGCTGTCAACGTGCACGCGCAGGGCTGCAGCACGAGACGCTCCACTGCTGAGGATCCCGCGAGAAATTAAATTCTCCACTTGGCTGGTCCGGGCGACTCGGCTTTGCTCCGCCGACTTGTTCCTTCATTATTTTTTTGGCCGATAACTGACTGCAAGCTTGTCTTGTCTTTTTAATGCCAGCTGACGGCTCCATGAGAGGAAGAGGCTTGGCTGTCTCAGCTAGAGCACGCTGGAGCACAAACAGGAGGGGAAAATCCTCCAGGTGCCGTCGCGGCTAACAATCCAGCCTTGGGTTTGTTTTCATAACGGAATCGGCCTCTCCTACCCCCTCTGCTGCTCCGTGTGGAGTGAGAACCTGGGACCCAGCGAAGGCAGGGCTTTCGGGACTCTCTCCTAGATCCCTTGCAGGCCCTGAGTTTGGGCAGAGCCAGGGAGACTGTCCGGAGGATGCTCACAGTAACGTTAATCCTCCAGTAACCCCTCAGAGTGGGGCTGGCAGTGAGCGTAGCTGCTCTGCTCTGTGTACGGCCGTTCTCTTGATTCAGATGTGTCCTGCACTTTGGCTTCCAATTTCCATTCGGGGGAAGAAAACCCTGCTGTGTGTGAGGCTGCTCACGGGCGATTGGCATGTGTCCTGCATGCGCCCCAGCTCTCACCTCGGCACTGAGCAGCACAAAGGCGCACACTCAGCCTTCCTGGTGTCAGAGCCCAGGGGACCCTGATTCCACAGGGGCCCAGTCACAGGGCGTCGTGTAATCTATGCCTTGTTCCCCCAGCCTGCTGTCCTTACTCTCATCTGGCTGGGGTTAGGCCTCCCCGAGGGACGAGGAATGCACACGGGTGCCCATCTAGGGCAGACCAGAGACCCACAGACCTGAGTGTCACCACCATATGGAAAGTATTAACCCCCTGAATGGACCAGTGTGCACGTTGCTCGACAGCACCCCTCACTGCCCTGCGGGAACGGAGCAATTGCCCAGCACGACCCTGTGTGAGCTCTCAGAGCGAAACCACCTGGACACAGGGTCCATCTGCCAGACATTTTTTTCAGAGGTTACATCCCCTTCCACGGGGCAACAGCAAGCAGCCCCAGCTCCCAAAACACTTAGCAGCAGCAGTAGCCAGAGCATGCTTTGCTTCTAAGCAAACAGCTCCCAGGGCAGCGCCATCCGCTACCTCTCGCAGTGACCGTGTCAGCAGCATGCCTCTTACTGCCAGGCCCAGCGGCAGGTCACAGCACACAGTGTGTGGGGAATTTCCCCCCTTCCAGCATGAGGGGTGGCAGGCCAAAGTCAATGGTCTGGCGGGCTGGATGAGACTCCTGGGAGGCCCATCCCTTTTTCCCCTGATGTTTGAAGCCCCTCGACATGGTGGCCCTGTGCAAGTGCACTGATTGCTCATTGCTTAGTCTGTCCTCGCTGGGGACAGCCATCTCTCCACTCCCTCCTCTTCCGCAATTACACAGTTTGCTCCCACTAGGCCTGAGCGAGGTCCCTACCGCTGGGTGTGCAGCACACATTTTAGCTCTGCTGGCTGTGACTGCATGCACCTTTGTGACATGGAGGGAGCAGAGGGCTGGCTCCCTGAGCCCCTGCATTAAGTTGATGGAACAGAAGGTTGCATTTTTCCTGCAGCTGCCTTAATTTCCTGGCTCCTTATAAGCTCCTGCTGCTTCCAGTACCACATAGAAATGCCCACGGCCTCGTAAGTCACCACGCTGTAGTCTCATCACATCTGCTGGTTCCAGGATTATTTCCGCCCCCCCTGCCCGCCAGACAATGGAGACATCCTGCTGAAAACAGGGTCTTGCCATATTTACACCTCCCAGTGGGCTGAAACCACCCAAGATTTTGGGAGGTACCTGAAACGGAGATGGAAATTTGGGGCCTGCTACTGACCTTGAATCAAAATCACATGCCTACTGTCCCGAGCTGGCTCCGGTCACTCCAACCCATCCCTAAATATTGGGGAGTGGGATTCCAGTTCTGCCCCAGCCCTAGTTAATACACTCTTCCTTGCAAACTGAACACCCGTCTTTGGTGACATGGAGGCACACCTGTTAGGTGATGTTTGCTCCTTGCACAGAAAACCCAGTGTGCTTTTTGTTTAATTAAGAGCAAGTGGGATGTCTAAAGATGGGATTTTCTCCTTCTTTCCAGTGATAAATTAACCTCCTCTTTGCTAAGGAGGACAGGCAAACACTTAAGATCAATGCGCTTACTGCTACTTGGCTCTTGCTCGCTTGAGGGGTGGGGAGAGAATAAAATATGTCAGCCTCAGCCCCTTGCATTGCCTTTGGGGGCAATGAATTGAGTGACTGTTGATAATGATGATGAATGGGGATGATTATGACTGAAACTTGGACCTAAAGACTAAAATTTCAGGCCCTATTCATGGAATAATCCTCCTCCCGCTGTGCTATTTGGTGGCATTTACAATGTAGCCAGCAGCATTGGGGGTTTCCAGGCAAACCCCTTCAAAGAAGGAGGTGTTCTGACTCCTCTCTACATACTCCAGCATTCAAAGGATCAAAGAGCTCTTGTTTCCATTTCAAGTCTTATTTCAAAGCCGCCCTCCCAGCTGACAGGAAGTCCTTCTGCAGAACAGGCGTGACCATAGTTAAGCAGGCAGACTGGACACACACTGGTGTGGGCATGCCCCCGTACTGCACGTGAGCATGCATCTATGTTGTCCGACCATGCCAATGCACCTGTGAACTCACAATGACAGAGACACTGGTACCAGCCTGCAGTAGGATCCTAGAGACCTGAGTTCAAGTGATCTGCTACTTCTGTCTCTTGCTGCCTAGCTTAGACAATGGAGTGCTGTAGAAGAAGCAGGGCGAGCCCCGTTACGGACGATGCAGCATGCACGGCCTCTCAGCAGTAACCCTTGTAGCAGATTAAGGAATAGCATTGATAGGAGGAATCCTAGCTGTGCATTGCCTGGGAAGAATGGCGACCGCAGACTGTAAACTCTAGATATTCAAGCATACTGAAATAATAATAATCACCAGAAATGTGCCCATGCATAGCCAGAGAGCTCTCCGCCCTCTGTGCAGGTGGGGTCTGGTAGTGGTGTTTGAGCTTGGCAGATGAGGAAACTGAGACTGAGAAATGTTGCATTTCTGTGGGTGACCCCCCATGGGCAGGGCTGCTGCTCGTCTCAGCCCAGTGATACCGAGGGAACCTGAAGAAGTTCAGGCAACCCTTTCAGGATTTGGGCTAAGGGTGGGATCATTTCTTACCTTTTCCAGTCTGGTTCACCATTAAAAAACCCTGCTCCCATTTCCAGAGATGCTGAGGTTAGAGGAGATGGGGGGCGGGCAGGAATTGCCAGGTGCTCCGTTTCACAGTGGGAAATGCTTCCATTTTAGGGCTGTCCTCCTTCCCAGTGCTGCCATCTGAGGCAGAAGTGTTAAGAACGTGAATGAATAGCCCCCAAGTCACATAAAACCACTAGTGAACTGGAGATGGTCCTGGCACATAACTTTGGGGTGTTCAATCGCACAGATGTGTTCCCATAAACTCAAACACACATCTCCCCTCTGATGGGGCAATGTGCTATATATTTATTTCTTTAACCCCTGAAGCAAGCTGCCCCATCAGGTCTTCCTGCAGCACCCAAGTTTGTGAAGCTGCAATTGCCAGGTAGGTTGGAGAAAGAGAAAACACAGAGTCAGCTAAATTCTCTTGGTTCCCTTCGGCCAGTTTTCTGAGCCATTACTCAGAGGGGCAGGGGCTCCACGGGGACGGGGTGTGCTGTTTGGGGCCACAGAAGGGATGCTCGTTTTATTTTGAAACTAGCCCTGATAATCAAGAGAGGTTTAGCTAAACTGTATCAGACAAATACTGCCCTGGAACAGCAGAGTCTGAACATGAGCTAGCTGGCATTGCTACACTCTCTGCTCCAATGAGAGCCAGGGAATGGATCAGAAAAAGCAGACCCAACTCCTCCTCCTCGAGTATACGGCCCCCTAGTCTGATGCTTGGCTAAGCAAAGCTCCTAAGTTGTTTGCAGGCCCAGGAGCAATGAGCACCATGCCCATCTTCCCTTCCTAATGCTCCAATTGATCTGGGCACCACTGAAATGGTTTGTGTTGTAAAATGAGGCATTGGTGGCATTGGGTCTCAGCTGGGTTCTGACTGACCAAACTCAGTCACTCTCAGTCACCGTAGCATGTCCTCTCCTCAGTCAGTAGATGGCTCATCTGGGAGGCCTGCCAGCAGCCTGCCGGTTAGCATGCTGGTATTCCAACCACAGCCTTGGCTAGCTTCTAAAAGCACAAACACCAGCACCTCACCTGAGCAAAGCCAGCTGACGCAAGCTTATCACAGTGGGGCCTCCTCATTCATGTCGAAAGAGAATTCAGATACCTGCTCCTTCATGGGTAGGGAGCAGACGCCTCCCTCTCCAAGATGTCCAGGGAGTGTCCTCGAGAGCCGGCCTCCTTGCCAGAAAACAGCAGAGCGAGCCCAGGCCTGCCTGCATTCAGACTGTCGTGTGTAAGACTCACCTTCTAGATAAAACCTTTCCCAGGGATTGTGCCTGAAAAACCAGCCAGCCAACCCATCAATAATCCCATGTCAATGCTCCCCTCTGCACCATTGCAAATGTGGGTAACAGAGGAAATAAGTAACGGATTTTAGACCCTTTTATGCTTCTTAATTATTTTTAGAGCATTTATATACCAAGGTGATGGGCTCCCTCGGACAGACAGAAATCACTGGCTAGATGGTGTCCAGTGTGCCATTCTTTTCAAAGAATAACACCCATTCTCTGTAGTTTTCACTTGCCCAAACTCCTTTGTTAAATGTATTTTTATACAGCAGTGTTGACCTTTTCCACCAGCCCCTTTGGAATGAGGCTGTAGTCTTGTGTAAAAGTCATATCAAATGGGCCACAGAAAATCACTCTTGCCTGATTAAAATGAATAGTCTAGACGATGTGTGCATTTTCCTTCTGTGTCGTTAGCCTTGTGAGAGAGCTTGCAGCAGTCAGAGATTTTATGGAAGAAAGGCAGCCACAGGTACTTCTAGCTGCCTTAACGGATACTAATTACAACCCTTGTTAGGATTGATTTGCAAAGAAAATTTCTATCGCCTCAAGGACAAACGCTTGTGCAAATCATATTATCGTATATGGCAAAATTGGTAACACTTTAAAAATGGTTTCATTTATAAATAGTTTTATTATTTATTAAATTAAATGGCACTTTATAGCAATCCTTTTGCTAAGTTAAAATGTATTCAGCAAATTTAGGAAACACTATCTCCATGTTATAAAATAATCTATTAGGTTTTGGGATTCCATAATCTGACAAGGATTTATTGTCTGTGCATTTGATCAGGCCGTGTGTTAACCATCTGAAGCGCGCACACACAGGTTTGAAGAACATAAAGGCAACTTTTCTTGTGGTGTTTTGGCACTCCCTGCCCTCTGTGTTGGATGGACCCAGGAACTTCCGAGATGCACAAAGCCAAACCATAATTATTTAAACTCACACAGTTTGGATTTGATTGGAGTTTGGAGTGGAGGATCAGGCTGATTCTTATTTTGGCCAAACTTTCTCCCATCCCTGTGTTTAATCCTCTCCAGAAGAGGATTTGGGAGGAAAGGTTCTGCAAGTAGCATGCTCGCTGTTCAGTCTGTGCGGTCCCTGAGCTGAACGTTAGATGGATACTGGGTGCCAGTTCCACTAATGGGACTGACCTCCGTGGGAGTTACAGATGCTTGGTACCTCTTTGGGCCACAGTTTGGAACCAGGGAAGAATGGACATGCTTTTCCCATGCCGTCCCGCTACATTATACTGATTTGTAGTTCAGTGGTACCTAGAGGACCCAACCATGCCCGCGGCCCCATTGTGCCGGGCGTTGCTGGGCCGGGGGTCCCTGCCCAGAGAGCTTACACTCTAAAGAAACAAAAGGCGGCATAGCTGGAGTTTTGTCATTCCATCCCCGTTTTACAGCTGGGAAGCTCAGCGCCAGGAAGGAGGGCCCCATTCAGCACAGAATCTTATTCACAGCTTAAGTGATGTGTGTACTTCAGACCCGTTTTGAATCAGACCCTCAGGGACTTGGCCAAGATCCCCAGGGAGCCTGCAGCAGAACTGGGAATAGACCCCCAAATTCTCCAGTCACTGTTCTCTGCCTTAACCACGTGACCTTCCTTTCTTTCTGGAAATCGCTTTCTATTGTTTCATTCTTTCTGTATTTCCCAAGCCATTTTAAGAAAAAGTTAAGGCCTATTTTGAATGAAGACTCTGAAGCCGCTGTGCTCACCCTGCACTACATGCCTATAACCCGGAGAAAGAGAGAGGCTTGTTTTAGTCACATTTGTCGATAAGCAAATATCTGTTAGCCTTGCATTTTATGGCTGGTACATCAGTAATCCCGGAATTCAGCAGCACTCCCTCTTCCTAGGTTAGAACAAGAAGTTGACCTTGCCTTCTAAAATTCTTGTCCACTCTGGAAAATAAGCAGACAAGACATCTTTACTGAGGTAGAAATTTCTCTTGAATGTACCCTCTTTAATTTATGATCCCTCTCACTTCACTGCCTGCAGCAAAACCCATTAATGGCGGCAGTTTGTGACACAACCAAAGGCTTCTCTAATGGGTAGCTCCCGCAATTCCAAAGCTGCCTTGCTTCAGAGGAATTTGCTGGCATTGTGGTGCATGGCTTCTCCCCCTCTATTTCCCTGACTCCAGAGACCAATCCTGCCTTAAGTTGGGTTTTCTGCTCCTAGGCAATAATTTCTCCCCCATCGAGGTAATCACACAATGGTCTCTGAGAGCAGCAGGAGAGATGCTGCCTGTTAGATGCATAAAAGGTAAGACAAACTACATGTCATAAAACTTTTAAAAGTTCCTTTTTTGTGTTTGTGCGGGGGTTATTTTATATGGCTTTTGATATGAAGCTAAAATTGCACATCAAGAAGGATAATGCATCTTTAAGCTGTTACAATGACTTCTAAATTTTTCATTTAATGTCAGCGAGGGGGAAAAAACCCCTCCGTTGGCTGAGTTACATTGGTGAGGTGGCTGTTTCATTCCATAAAGTGTCTGCAGTGGATTTGAACAGTAGGAAATCCAAGGGTGATAAATAGCTATTTCTAAGTAAATTTCATGCAATTGCCCTTTGGTTAAAGTCTTTCCTCTCAGCACTTTCCCTGTGCACATAGCCCAACTAATAATATTCAGGAGCAAGTGCTTTCCAGTGTGACAACTGATTGCACTTTGAAGCAGTAAATGGCTGATTTCATAATTGGTATAATTTTTCACAAGTACCTGAATGTCATATACAGAAAGAATAAGCAACCTGGACTTAATACAGGAGCTTTTTCAATTCTCCTAAAAATCAATAATGTATTAAACCCCTGAACTGATTAAAATAACGTGAACCCTGAGTAGGTTTTGTGAGGAAGGCAGGTTTCTTCAAGGGTGATAGATTTATGGCAAAAGGGTTAATACATGGGGAGAGTGGGGATATTTTACAGATGGAGTCAGTTTTCCTAATTAAACTTTTATCAAGATTTTTCCCGTTTGAATTGTTTCACTCAGTGCAATGGAAAAGAGTGTTTCCTTTATTGTTCAGACCAGCCTGTGCAGCATTACCAGACATGCACAAAGCTGAGAGAAAGCACTATCTGCACAGAAAGGGTAATGATTAGAATAAAAAGAAATATAGTATTCATTCTGAAAATTACACCCCAGCTCCGGAGGATTCTTCTGCACTTTAATCGGAAAAGGCATAGTGCAGTTTTTCAGAGGAGAGCTCATGCTTTCATGATTCATGAAACCCTTTGTCTTTCTACAAGGAGCTAGCAACAATCTCTTGTATGGACCAGAGCCATGCGGTCCCCACTGCACAGGGCCAGCTCAAACTTGGGGAAGGAGGTTGCCATAGTAATTATCTCATCATCTGGGGGACAACATTCTTGCCTCTAGGCACCTTTGCATAAGAAAGTTCAATTAGCATCAGAGTATCACAAATGTTATTAACAGGGATACAAAGAAAGAATCCAACCTGCTAGGAGAGAAGCTGAGGAGTTTCCCAGGATTTTAAGAATTCTTGGATTTCTTTCAGGCAAATAATCATCAACACATTTATTTTGAGGAATAACTGTGTTTCTTAAAAGAGAAAAAAAGAGGCAGACAGCTGACTGACAGTACCACTGCCCGTGACGTGTGTGCTCTGAGAGTGTGGATAGCACATGTGTGTGCCAGGGCAGGGTGGTGGGTGTGCAGAGGGCACGTGTACCAGGTGTGTGCTAGGGCAGGGTGATGGGTGTGCAGAGGGCATGTGGCTGAAAAGAGTTAAACACATACAAACTCAAGCCTGAATGATTTGGAAGCTAAGAGAGCCTCCTGGCTCCCACTGTCTAGTTTATCTCTTCAACCCGAGCCAGTGTGAGCTTCAAGCTCACTTAATTCCAGCTACAGAGCAGCAGGACCACTTCTGCCTGGACACCGTCATCGCAGCACGGGTCTCAGCTTAATGGCCAATCACTTGGGCTCATTCCCTAATGGCTGGCACTTCAGGAACAGTGTCCAGGCCTGGATTCCTTCCCAGTCAAGCGAGACCCCAGCAGCCAGCCAGCTGGTAGAGGGATTGC
The DNA here is from genome assembly GCF_965140285.1 of Lepidochelys kempii. Classification (NCBI taxonomy): domain Eukaryota; kingdom Metazoa; phylum Chordata; order Testudines; family Cheloniidae; genus Lepidochelys; species Lepidochelys kempii. The sequence continues at coordinate 27,866,114 of NC_136395.1, forward strand.
CCAGTGCATCCGTCTGTATCACATATGGCCAAGTGATGTCACCATTGTGGTCTGTGTGTTTGTGTATAAATCCTGGGGAAAGTCCACAGAGTCATGGAAATTAACAAGGGAAAAAAGACCCATTATGTTATGAGCTCCATCCCCAGCCAGGGCAGGACAGTCCTTATAGTGTGTCTGCTAGAGTGTGTAGTGCTCCTAGGCAGAGCTGATCCCAGCATCTGTTGTATATCTGTCCCTGTTGTCCTCCCCTGTTTCCTTCTCTTCTGCCCACAATAGTCACACAGACCTGAACTGAAGAATCTATTTAAACTTCAGAGCTCCAGATGAAAATGAAAAGTCTTAGGCTCTATATGATTCACGTTTGCCTATTGTTTCTAACTCTTTCTTATTTTCCAATTGAAGAACTCTGCCAGAAGCACTCTTTGCCAGAGATTAAAACAATTTAGGAAGCAGATTACCCAACTCTTGTCTTTGGATAGAGAGCAAACAATGACAAATGTGTGTTATCATCAGATAGAAATTTTAAGGATAGGTAGGTAGTGAACTAAGTATTTACAGATTTTATTAGGTGGTGTGACAGGGCACACCCCTCACTGCTTGTCTGGCGCCTCTTCCTGGTCACTCTGGGGATTAGCTCTCGAGGCTGAGGCCCCTTCCCCTTGCCACACACCATCACAACATCTCTCTCTCTCTCAGGTCGGCAGCTCTCCTCTCATCTTAGGAACCGCAGCATCCTCTTGGTGACTCAGCCCCCCGGCCGGGTCATGCAGCATTCCCCACTTCAGGGGTGTATCAAAGTCTTTCCTTCGGCAGTCCTAGGCAGTCTTCCCACTCATTCCCTGAGGTGCCACGCCCCCAGTGGCAGGTAGGGGGACCCAGCCTGCCCTCTACTCTGGGTTCCAGGCCAGGGACCCTCAAATCAGCAGTTCTGGGCTTTACTCTCCTTCCCTGGCCTGATTCCTACCACTCCTGGTTCCCCTCATTGCCCTGAGAGTACCAGACATAACTCCCACTACCTCCAATGGGCCCCTAGGAAGTTAGGAGATGAAGAGAAAGGTCACAGTGCAGGGGAAAGGAGGAGTATAGACAGCCTTATACAGACTGGAAAATGAGGCTACCTGATAAATCAGAAGAAAAGAATGCATTGATTGTAAACTCTTGGAGCAGGGACTCTGTTCTGCGTGCTTGTACAATACCAAGGGCAATGGTGGGTGTCCCTAAGAGCTACCAAAACACAAGTTAATAATAATAAAGTCTGAGCCAGTGAGGTGCTCTAGCAATCAGACAAGACTCCTGAGCACAGCATGGCACTTGTGTAAATGGTGGCAGAAAGTTTGTGGGGAAGTCGTAACTTGCACAACCAGTCCAGCACCATCCACTTCTCTTGAGCTGGTTGGGGCGCCAGAAGCTTTGGACTCTGTTCCTGGCTCCCAGCAGACTGCGCACGTGTGAACACAAGCTGTACTGGCATCTGTGCAGCTCTACAGTGCAAAGTCCCGTGCTTTGCAGGCTCTCCCAGGGTTTGCCTTACGCTTTCATATCAAATCTGCAGAGCAAAGGGTGAGCTGCTGCAATCCTAGACTGGTTGCCCTCCCCAGAGGCCAGAGAATTGACCTTGGCAGGTAGTTTGCTGTTCTTTGAGGCCAGGGTCTATTATCTGTTCCTATTGTGCGTGTGCGGGCATTTAATGAATGGAGTAGCTAGTGGTGGTGATCTGCCTTCCCAGAGCCCGGTCCCCTATCCACAGGGGAAGTACACAACTTGTGACTAGGAGACTTTCAGGTCAATTGCACTCAGTTAGTCTTATCCTTTGTTTTGACTGACAGCGATGGCCTGCCCATTGATTTTGTTAATATGCTGGCAACAACCATCCCATTGTGTTGACATTGCTGGCAATGGATGGCTTATGGGGTTTTTTCTTTTATTGCCAGTGCATTGTTTTTCAATTGATACTCACGGTAGTGACAGATGGCAGCTCCCAGAGAGTTGAATTCGACCTGGGAACATGTGAGTACACATCCTAAAGGAGATGCCTTGCACCCAAGATTGCAGATGTCTAGGCCATGGCATCATTTTCAGAGAAATCTGCTCTTGCAACATATACACACTGCTCTTGTTATTACAGCACAGCGTGCCCTATAATTATCCAGTGAAAATTCCTTAAAAATACATGTATCTACGAAATCCGGCGAAGCAGGTGAGCTCAGACATCAAACACTATATAGGCCAGAGGGGCAGCCATAAATTCCTCTTAGGACGGATTTTTTATTGTGTGTAAGTCCGGATGTTTGATACTTACCGGGGAATTCTTTTCTGTTCTGAGCTACTGGACTTGTTGTACTCTCGTTGTAATGCAGATTGTGTTCTGTGACTCCTCTGATAAGTTTGTGATGAAGCCAAGGGGCATGTGAAATCACTTTGACATCATTAGCTGTGGCTCTCACTGATTTGTCTCAAACTAGCTGTTTTAAATGTAATTACCACTAATCTGTGAAAATGCATGAGTAGGTCTGTAAATGCATTGGCCAATGGATGCACAAAGCAGGAATGGAATGACGTGGAATTATGAAATCAGAATCACTTCTCAAGTTTGCTAAATAGATTCCAAAGAATATTTTCCCCTGGGTTTGGAAAAGCTGCTTGTCCTCGTTGCTTCATTTTCTTCAATGTCTGTAATACCGGAGCGCATTATACACCAGCTCCCAGCAAATGGAGATACAACTGCTGAGCTGCTGGTGTTCTCAACATTTTCTCACCCTGGGTTATTTATGGAAACAAAAAAACAAACAAGCAGGCTTCAGAAGGGCCTTTTGAAAGCTGAGCCAGCTAAGCTGAGATTTCAGGGGGACTGGCAGACAGATACCGCTATCTTTCAGTAGAGGGCTCCAGGGGTATTTTTTGCATGTAGCCTGGGCAACACTGTTCATGGCTTAAAAACCAGGAGTGCCAATTTAATAGGAGCCTGTCACTGTATAGGTAGCCAGTGTAAATAACACAGGGCGGACACAGTGTAATACCAAACTGGTTACAATTCAACAGCTTAAGCCAGGGCAAAAGGCAGCAGAGCCCCACCGAGAGCCTTTGGAAGAGAAAATTGCAATAATTCAACAGTGCTGCTGTTGCCAGGCTGAATGACACAGCCAGTGCAGACTGTGCAATGGGACAGCACTCATTTGTATGTCTGGTATATAGGGGCTCTCCATGGCATAGGCCTGGCCAGAGGGATGGCAAGACCCTTAGCCTAGCTGGCTGCCACAGAGCTTGTTTGCTGAGCGAGGGGAGTCTTCTTCTGTTGATGACCTCTCTCCAACAGGCAGACCCCTGCCTTCCCAGCGGTGGGGATCAGAGACCCGTGATGCATCCAGCTGGCAACATCTGGTCTTTCAGAGTCCATGAAATAAGAGACAGAGCTGTGAGCCTTCAGTTTGCTGAGAAGATTCATCCCTCTGCTTGGAAACCACCTGACCTGAGTGTCACCATTCCTACGTGGGTCACAACTGAGAATACTAAATTCACGACAAACTGCTGAGAAATAGGGCAGATATACCCCAAACCTGGCAGATATTCTCCCATGAAATATACCAAACCAGCAACAAAAGTAAACTTCTGTTTCATCACACTGTCTAACAAGAAGTCAGAAAAGCAGTTTCCTTAGGCATTCCAGTCCTTGTATCACCCCTCAAAACACTAGACTTAAAGATGAGTGGTTCTTTAAGATCGATTTCATCAACTAAAAGGTTCTTCTGATCCCAAAGGACCAGCCACACACCCAGGTCAATATACAACTCAGATCTTACCCAGTAATCTTACCCAATAATCATGCTGTTGCCAATCCTTTAGTATCTAAAATTTAAAGGTTTATTTATTAAAAAAAGAAAAGAAAGAAAGGTGAGAGTTAAAATTGGTTAAAGGATAATTATTACCAATAATTGCAAAGTTCTTGGTTCAGGCTTGTAGCAGAGATGGAATAAACTGGTGGCTTGTTAAACCTCTGGTGTTTGGAATCACATGGGCAAGTCACATGCCCATGCATGATTTCGCTTAGTCATAGCAGGAAAGTCCATTAAGTGTAGATAGGCGTCTCCCATGGTGCATTGTGAGTTAAGTGTTCCTTGATGAGCCACTTAATTTGAATAAAGAAAAGGAGTACTTGTGGCACGTTAGAGACTAACAAATTTATTTGAGCATAAGCTTTCGTGAGCTACAGCTCACTTCATCGGACGCATGCAGTGAAAAATAAAATCTCCTCACTGTATTTTCCACCGCATGCATCCGATGAAGTGAGCTGTAGCTCACGAAAGCTTATGCTCAAATAAATTTGTTAGTCTCTAAGGTGCCACAAGTCCTCTTTTCCTTTTTGTGGATATAGACTAACATGGCTGCTACTCTGAAACCTGTTAATTTCAATAGTCCCTTCAAGATGTGCAGGCTGAATACCTTGTGGGCGTTATCCCAGGAGCAAACATTTGAAATCCAGGTATAAAGCCAATACTTATAATTTCAAATACAAAAATGATACATGCATACAAATAGCATAATCATATTCAGCGAATCATAACCTTTCCATAGACATCTTACAAGCCATATTTTGTACAAGATTTGTTGCAATTATATAACAGTGGTAGAAACAATGCTCTGCATGGTCATATTTTAATCAGATAACGTCACACTGAGGCTTCATGAACACACTGGCCAATGACGCAGCTTTGCAGAAACTTACGTTTCAACTCTCTCAGTGATAGTACACAATCCTCCCCACCAACTGCCCTTGTCTTCAGGGTGTGATTGGACTCACACTGCAGACATGCTAGGAATTTCCCTTGATGCAAAGGAACAAACTATGGCTAATCTTACCATGGGCAGGAGAGAGGTTCTGCTTTAGAAAAATCACCAGCTTCCCTCAGTCCAAGGCTGTTCACACAACATCCTCCTGGCCAGATTGGATTGTACCTCACTTCCGGCTGCTGGGAGCTTCACAACAGCTCCTGCTGACCTTTCAATGCACTCCAGCCGTTTTCCTTCAGTTTGACGTCACAGTTATTTCCAGCGCTACTCACTGTGATGTCACACGGACAAGAGGATGGGCAGACACACTACAAAGGCGCACACATTCTCTTTTCATGCAGATGTCACTAGTAATAAGGGGAACAAGGGGGAAATTCCTACAATCTCTGTCACAGACAAGGTGTCTTTTGATGTCGCTTCTCTAAAGACCCATGGGCAGTGATAAATGGACACCACACTTCTCAGATGTTTCTCTCTGGTTTAGCCCCTCAGACCTTAGATAGGTCTTAGCAATATTTTAAGGCACAAGCTTCTGCTCCCAAATAAACATACAGTTGCCCCGTTTCCATGTACACAGTGGGTGGCACGTGTCATTATGCAAGGTCCCGCTGGCAGAAAATGTATGGCTCTTAAAAAATTATACGAGGATCAAAAAAATCACCAAATCATTTATCAAGATCGCTGTAGTTTTTGACCACACAGTAAATGATTTATTTAATCTTAATATATTCCATAAAGAGTCCCCATATTTCCATAAATATGTCATATCTATCTAATACATAGTAATGAACCTGCTCCAAGGGTAAATAAATAAGATCTAAGATCAGCAATCCAATGTTTATCAAAGGGAGATACAGAGATATTGAGTCCTTTAAAGTACCATTCTTCACAGCAATCACAACCAAGTTAGGCAATTCATAACATGTTGGGTCAATTAGAATTCCCAGTAGGGGGTGTGTATGTGAGAGAGACACAGAGCACTGAGGATACAGCAGGTAGGCATGAGTGTTCATTGGTGAGGGCTGAATCTGATGTCAGTAGGTACGAGTGTGTGCGCACACATTGTATGAATCAGTGTGCGTTGAAGCGGATGTGGATGCGCACGAGTGTGTGCATGTACGTGTGTGTGAGTGTGTCAGTGTTGTGTTATGCAGCGTTTGTTACACAACTGTGAAGTAACATTCACACCACTGGACAGAGCATTTTACAAGCAGATCAGAACAGCATGGTACTTAGCATCACTGTGCCTGCAACCACAGCTACTGCTGCTGGGAGGGAAAAGCTGGCCGGTAAGGGAGTTGCCTGCAGGAGCCGCCATCCCTGGCGTGAGAATGGAGAATCAAGTGGTGCAGGGAGCAATGGCTGTGGATGGGAGCTGCTGGGTATGTGGGGGAGTGGCAAGAGTGTTTACCTGGGGAATGTCTCACTCATTGCTGATGTGGACACTTTGTGGCTGACCTACAGCTGGCATGTTCCTTGATTTCCTTGCAAGTCTATACAGTTCCATCTAAACTTTTGGGGGGCGGAAAATTGGGTTTCCAACTAAATGAAAGATTTTTCAGAAAGTGTCTGCTTTGCTTGAACATTTTTGAATTTTCATGAGAGAACTGAAACCCAACGGTTTTTGGGGGAGTTGACAAAGTCAAAATTTTCAGCTGAAACTCCCCAGCTATGCCTAGCACCCTCTGCAAATACTGCTTTGTGCATTGTGTATAGAGAGTTCACATTATTCTACTTCCACCTCCCTGTCATTGCTTCACTTGCGCACAATGCAGACGGTGCCTGTGACAGTTTGTAAAACTCCTCTGAAAAGTTAGCGGCGCATGCAGAGTACAGAACAAACTCGTCGGTAAATTAGGATCTATCTAGACAGGAAGATGCATGTGACTAATAGTCTTGCTGACACTGGAATGGCACATGTTTTATTTGTGAGCTCTTTCATGTGGAATGTGCAGCATGTTGTTCTTACTTTATATGCATTTTTGAGGGAATACAATGATAATTTTTACCTCCTGGAGACACACAACAGTTAGGAAAACATTTATAACAAGTCATTAGTGTGCTAAATGCCTAAAAATCGGAGTCCACCCTGCTTTCATCCATATTTTGACACACTGTGGGTCTGAAGTGTAGTAGATTCCATGTGCAAATCATTAAGAAAAATCGACATTTGCTGGCATGTGGGCATGAGTTGTAGCAGTGTGGAGAGTTAAGCAGAAATAAGATCCAGGCACAGGGGAATGCAGATTGTGCTGTATGTTCTGCCCACTTAGGAACCAGCCAGATAACACAGGCTAGAAACTGGATCTATTTTTAATGAAATACTTTTTGCAGCAATCCTCCAGCAGCCCCCAATGGTCACAGATAAGAGGACTGCCAGGTGAGAAATCTCCCCCCACCTTCTTTATTTCACAAACATGGATCATTTTTCAGTTTTTAAAAAGATAAGACTCCAATGAAGGGATTTGAACCCCAGTAGAGAAGCAGGGGCAGGGGGAAGAATGATCAGAAAGCAAGACCAAGGGCTAGGCTAAAAGTTGTGGTGGTTTGAGGAGCTGCTTGCCAATGTCTGCAGTGCAGCCTGGGCATAAACACACCACAGAAATGGAGAGCTTGGCCGCGGGAACAGGAAACTCTCCCCCGTTGCACTTCGTTAACGCCCTTGGGGGGTGCAAAGGAATGAACGTCTTCTCATTCTCCCTGCCGGGCACATGCAGCAACATCGGGGTTTAACATCCAGACATTCAAGTGACACTTTCAAAGACATCGTCCGACATTTTGGTACCTAAATAAGTGGCCTGATTCTCAGAGGGGCAGAGCATCCGCTGTGCTCTTGGAGTCACCAGGACGGCACACAGGAGCAAACCCAGGACCTGAGGAAGAGGGTGGCAAGGAAAGACCGAGGGAGACAGGACGGGGCCGGGGAGACCAAGTGTGGATAGTGAGTGAGGATGGGGAGGGTCAGGAGGCGCCCTGTGACCTGGAAAGGACTTTAGTGGGCAGGGAGGTGGGGGCTGTGCTCAGTCAGCTCTCTGCACATATGCACATGGCTAGCTGAACCCCCCTTGCCACACCTCCGACTGCGCCCCTGCTACTGTTATGTGCCATGGCTGCCCCCCAGGGCAGGAGCCGTGCCTTCCCACCTGTCCATAGAGCTCCCGCTGCATGTGGGGTGCTGCTGTGACAGCATCATCACCCGGGGCGTCCGGTACCATTTCCTGTCTTACCGAGGGAATTCGCCATTCAATGCAGGCGCCGTCCTTTGTGTCCCAGCTCCAGACAGGCCCTTCTCCTGGGGGCTGCCGCGGCTGCTGTGGGCTGTGCCAGGAGCTGTGGCTTGTTCTTCTCACACAGAAGGTGCTGTCAAGAGCATGGGCTCGAGTCCCTTTATCATCCTTTTCTCAAGCTCACTGTCCTGTTTCCCAGACAATTCTTCTCAGACGCCATGGTGCCTGCTTCCCCCCCTTTGGCTGCCTTGTCCTCCCCAGGCTCCCGGAACCTTTCAGCACTCACGCCGGGGAGAGGCTCCCCCGCCCCGCTGGCTTGGACGGCAGTCAATGCTTCAGAAAGTTGGGCTGGCACTGTTTTCTTTCAGCGCTGTTTCTCTTGGGAAGGGGGAAGACGATACTGTAGTTTACCAGCCACATCTGTCACAAGATGGTAAACAGACTTTGCCACCAGGCCAAAAACGTGGTTTTGCTGCTGGGCTGGGCTAGTTTATCCGCGGCGTTAGACTTGTTTGGAGCCTGCCAATCTTATTGTGTGCGCTCTCTTGGCATCGAGCAGGCTGCTGCTTCTCTGCTGCCAGCTGCACTGCACTCTCCAGTCGATCATGCATCTTTGTGACAGCTGAATCCCTGGACCAGCGCCTCGGCGCCCTTCTTGGCAGTCCCCCTCGGCAGGAGGAGGGCTTCTGAATCTCCGCTCACACGGTCGCTTGCTCTCAGAGGAGCCACATAAATATATTCTCCATGGAGTGCTTTTCCAAGGGGCCTACCCTATCCTGATCGCTATGGTGACACCAGCCAAGCACAGCCTGCAGTGCTTTGCCACCTCTGGCCAACAAAATCAACAGAGGAGTCAGCCCCAGACCAGGTTCTCCATGTGACCTCAACTTCCAGCCGGAGCAACTGCCTGGGCCAAGAGCATGATGCCTTCCCTCAATGGTCCTTGATTCCCCAGCTCCTCAGTCAACTTCCCACTCCAAGACCTTGTGCCCGCCCTGGTGTAGGACGCAGAGAGACCTTCCAGTGAAAGAGCTCTTGGGCCTGATTCACATCTTGCCCAGGGCACATTTACACCAGAGCATCACTCCTGATTCCCGGCTGGTGTGATGCCCATTCTAGGCATGTCATGTATGCACTTTTCACTGATGCTTACCTCTGGTTTTGTTACTCAATAGCAACCCAGTGCCATTCGCCACACAATCCTAACTGACTCTGGGGAAACTGGCCCCTGGGCTGAGGGCCAGGATGAAGTCTAGTCCCCACTCATGTCCCATGTCAGCCCTTAGGCCTTATGCTGGCCCTAGGCTCAGGGACCAATTTCACTTTATCTTCCCAGGCCTGCACTTCCCAACTTCCCTCAAGATGGTGCCTTGGCCTCAGTTCCTAACCCTAGATGTTAACAATCCAAACAAGGAAACTAAAAAGGACTCGGAGGTGCAGGTCACCCGCATTTGTTCCACAGAAGGGTGGATGTAATTCAAACTTCCATCGCTTGATCTTCCTTCGCCACCTCCTTGTCTCACCTCCATCCCATGAGGCCAAGCCAGAGGGCGAGTGTATCATCTGGGAAGGCTTCCAGATTTGTCCTTGAGGAAGTGAGAAGGCAGATTACTATGAACGTACTCTGGTGACAGCAAGGTCACAGGGGAGGACAGGAATTTGTCAGTTCATTGGACTCAAGAACTTTTCTTATCCCTGGAAGTTTTCGCTCTCCCTGTTCTGCTGCTGAGTCAGAAGTGCAGTAAGTAACCCTGGATGGTGATGGGTGGACAGGTGGGGGACACAGCTGGTTCTCAGTCAGCTGCTCTGAGCCACATCAGTCCTGGATGGTGCTCTCCATCAGAGCCCCTTGCACTGTGCTCTGCTCTTGAAAACCAGAGGGAATAAATGCACCTTCATCCTAACACTGTGCACCATCCGCAGCTGCTACCAGAGAAGTGCAGAGGGAAGGTGTCTTCGGGGGGTAGCTGTTTGTTCCCCCAGACACTTTCAACAGGCCTGATTTTCCTCTGACTTACATGAGGGTGACATCGAGAGGTCGAGGGGAGGAGAATCTGGCCTTATATATCATAGAATCATAGCAATGTAGGACTGGAAGGGACCTCAACTGGTCATCTAGGCCAGTCCCCTGTGCTGAGTCAGAACTAAGTAATAACTAGACCATCTCTGACAAGTGTTTGTCTAACCTGTTCTTACAAACCTCCAATGACAGAAATTCCACAGCCTCCCGAGGTAATTTGTTCCAGTACTTAATGCCCTTAGAGTTAAGTTTTCCTAAAGTCTAAACTAAATTTCCATTGCTGCAATTCAAGGCCATTGCTTTTGGTCCTGTCCTCAGTGGATAAGGAGAACAATTTGTTCTCTTCTTTATAACAACCTTTTATGTGCTTGAAGACTGCTATCATATCCTGCCTCATTTTTTTCAATCTTTTCTCATAGGTCACATTTTCTAGACTTTTGATCATTTTTGTTGCTCTCCTCTGGACTTTCTCAGTTTGTCCACATCTTTCCTGAAACATGGGGCCAAGAACTGGACACAATACTCCAGCTGAGGTCTTACCAGTGCTGGATAGATTGGAAGAATTTCTACTTGTGATTTGCTTACAACACTTTTTCTGCTAATACATCCCAGAATGATGTTTGTCACAATGTTGACTCTCATTGAATATGCGATCCACTAGAACGCCCAGATCCTCTTCTGCAGAACTCTTTCCCAGGCCATCATTTCCAATTTGGTATTATTCCTTCCTAGGTGGAGTGCTTTCTGTGACACCCTGGTACCCCAATATTCACCACTGTCATGTAATGATATGTTTTGTACAAAGTATGCCTTGTGTGATATCATTCTAAAAGTCTTGTTCTGCTAGACATTAGTATTTCGTTGGATTGTACGTGCTGACTTCATGTGTGAAGTTCTGAAGTGTGGCTCTGTGTGTGTTACTGGAACATGTGGTGAGGTTGCAAACACCCACACGCACACAAGCACCAGGGTCACCCCAGGAACTGTGTGCAATAGGAACCTCTCAGAGAGAGTGCTGCCCAATGGGAACTGTTTGACCCAGGTCACAGCAAAAGAGCTTTCCAGTAAGTGGGAAGAAGATATGAAAGGGAGAAATGACATCATGATGGTACCTCACTCTCCCTACAACAACACATCTGGAAATACCTGAGGGTCAAGGATTGAACTGTGGAAAGTGATGGTCCCAGGCTAGAGGGATTTTTAGCCTGTGTATGAAAACCTAGGAAATCTAAGGCAACTTGTGCCTTAAGAATCTGCCAGCCCGTTTATCACTCAGGGTGAGAATTTGCTAATTCATATCCTACCTATTCAGTGTGTTAAGCTCAGTTTGCGGTTTTGTTTATTTACTAAGGTAATCTGCTTTCATCTGTTTGCTATCCCTCATCACTTAAAATCTATTTTTGTAGATAATAAACTCATTTTGTTTTGTCTAAAACCAGTGTGTGTGTGAACTATAACTTGGGGAAGCAAGCTGTTGCATATCTCTCTCCGCATTGAGTGAGGGGGTGAATTTTATGAGTTTACGCTCTCCAGTTCCCTGTGCAGTGCAAGACGGTATAACTTTGGGTTTACACTCCAGAGGAGGGTGCATGCTTTAGCAACTGGGTGTGTCCCTATCTGCGTGCATGCTGGTGAAAAAGCAAGCTTGGAGAGCTTGGCAACTTACCACAGCACCACAGTGTGAAAGGGTTTCTGTCTGGAGACAGAGGGTCATGTTGTTGTTCAGTATTTGTTTAGCACTGACAGGACACAAAATAAAATAAAAGCAGCTCCCACCCAGAAGCGCTTGCAGTCTTACCCCCTCAGTCCTCTCTTCCCACAGTCTGTCCCATGTATGGGACGATCTGAAGCATCCTGGGTTTTCTTTCCCCTATTGTGATTTAAGGGATGCTGCCCTCTCTTTGTCAGCAAACAGCTCAGATGCCAGATAAGCTGCCTCCTGCTGGCATTGTCATGCTGAATCCCTCAATGGACAGTCAGAACCAGCAGAAAATGTGTCCATGCTGACAAAAAGGTGGCTGCATGAGGATGGCTGCTGCCTTTCTGATCAGACACCTATCAGCATCTGCAGGCACTGGTCGTTGTTCCAGACGCCTCTCATGCCAACTGAGCAGAGAGCTCCAGGGAGTACAGCCATTAGCCACCTGCATCCAGGTTTGGATTCTCCTGGATTGCACAGAATGGCAAAGTGTCACAGACTTTGTCTGCTGTGTGACAATACTTCCAGCGGCACAGGAATTGTCTGGAGCTACAAGCACAGGCCTCAGCAGGTGTGGGGTGGGGTGTCCCAGGCAGGTGAGGTATATTCCTAACTCCCCACTCAGCCCATGGTCCTGCTGACACGCACCCGTCTTTCTGTTATTTACTATCCATGGAATTATTCGCAGCACCTCGATGCCTGAGCCTAGGTCAGGGCCCCGGTGTGCTAGGGCTGCACGGACACACCGGGTGGATTACGTGCAAAGGAGTGCACACACCAGGTGGATTACGTGCAAAGGAGTGCACACACCGGGTGGATTACGTGCAAAGGAGTGCACGCACCGGGTGGATTACGTGCAAAGGAGTGCACGCACCGGGTGGATTACGTGCAAAGGAGTGCACGCGCTGACCTGTTTGGGATTCATTAGGAACAAAGTCATTAATGCTGGGGATGGAGGGCACACTTTGAACTCAAGAAATAACACCCATTATTACTGGAGAGAAATAACTGATCCTGCTGCCTTGGAGTACTGGGCAGTGGAGTGTGCGAGACAAAACCTTGCCTTCCCCAGCCCCAAATCCTTCACATTCTCTCTCTCCTCCATCCCTTCTTTTGTTTTGCCCCCTGTAATTATTATTTCCCTAATGATAAGCTCTGCCCGACTCTGGGTGTGCTCTCTCTCCCAGCTTTCTGCCAATGAAAAGGTGGTGAATGGCACTGATGCCAAAACAAAGGGGAGTAACAACCAGCAGGAGGACAAACGGGATCTGTGCAGGTGCTTTTTGCAAGGGAATGGTCTGAATGGGGCTGAGGAAAATGAGCAGACTCATTTTAGACAGTTGGCTACACTAGCGTGAACCCCTTATTGCCCCTCCTGGGCCATTGCTAAGGGTCGATATGCAGCATCGGCGGGGGAGAAGAGACCCTAAGAGCTGTTTGGGACACAGGGCTGAGGAGTTGTGCCTGGCCCTGCTTTGTTTCCCTTTTGTTTGCTGGCTAATCCAAGTGACAGCACACCTGTTTGTAGCTGGAGGGATGTTCATTAGTGGGGTGGGAATTATTGATCTGAGTAATTGTTATTTAACAAAATCCTTCAGCCTGGGGAGCTCATTTCCAGAGTGCTAAGAGATCCGATTTGCTCTTCTCCTCCTTCGTTTGATGGGAACGGGACATGATTTGAAGCCTGAGGAAGTTTGACTGGCTGGCACCCACAGGTGGCCCTCTTTTAATACAAGACAGTGGTTTAAATTTTGCGACTCTAGTTAGAATCAGCAAGAAACTGTAATGAAGGGAAGAGAAGGCTCAAAGATGGGTTTGGCTTCTGTGTGGTGCCTTGGCTAGTGCCCATCCTGCTCTCACACCCTGTTAGCCCTGCCTGTGCCCCACTCTCTTGGACGTGCCCATGAGTTTAAGTCAGGCTGTCAGACCAGAGGAGGTAAAGTGCCACCCTGTCTCAGCACCTGTCAGTGGGGGTGCTAGCGTGTGGCTCTTTGGAGACCCCAGGGCAGGGGTCTTGCAGTCCCCCAAACTGCAGTTCAACCACCAACCAAAGCAAAGCCCAGCCAGCAGGGAAATACTAATGGACACCCACTTCACAGTTACTGCAGCTGTGAACCGACCCAAGCTCCTTCTCTCTTCCAGTACCAGGGGGTGCTGCTCGTCATAACAAACCCTGGGCCTCCAGGTCCCAAATGAGTCCAGTAGCTACCGACTCTGTGCTGTGGTAGCCTGGTGAGTGTGGGGGTGGGAGGCTGCATCCTCTGCCCCCTGGCAATGGATCACATGGCTCCTGGGGCTGGGCAGAGCTATATGGTGCCAATGCCCACTGCAGGCTGCGCTCCTGCTTCAGGATTGCTAACATGAACTCTGTGTACCATCGCACCAGTTCTGTCGTGCAGCATAAGAGCCCAATCTGGTCCGCGAGTCCCCTCTGCTCTGCAGACACAGCTCGAACTGGCTAACGTAAGCCATAGGAAGGAAGACTGAATGTACCCCACATGAGGAGAGTCTGTGTCTTTGTCTCCCCTCAAATGGCTGCTCAGTAAAAGAGGATAAAAGTCTAGTAGAACTGTAAGTTAATGTAATTGTCCTTCTTGCTCAAATTGTAGCAACTTGTGCCTTTGGCACTAAAGGCTATGGGTTCAATCCTGCTGATGGCTCGATGGCTCAAACAAGGGTAATTCCAAAAGAGGTGCACCATCTCCAGTAGACTTGAGGCACTTGGGATAAGCTTCCCCAGTGGGGAATGACATCACCCACACTAAGAGAATATGAGTCCTTGCTCCCCTCTAGTGGCTGGTCTACATTACAGGATAAGAGTCTACTAGTGCTACCTGCTAGACGAATGATTCCTTTCACACAAACAGTAGTCAAGCATTCTAAGAATCAGGGATAATTGTTCCCAACACCTGGCCCTCTCCTCTGCGCTGACTGCTTCACTGACAGGCACGGTGCCCTACTTTCAGGCCATAGGGAAGTGCAGCCACATAGTGGAAGTTATGTCACGTAACAGGCTCTCATTGGGCCACCACGGCCACATCCATGAAAGCTAATGAAAGGTGGTTGATCCAAATTGCATTTCCTCTTGCAGTGTGGAGGGCGATGGCACATTAAAGCCTATAATATTCCACTGTTGCTCTTTTGCATGATTTTTTAATTAAAAAACTATGGAGTAAACAAACATCCTGCTCGGGAGTAGCCCTGCAGAGACCCATCACCAGCCACATTTTTATCCTTGCACTTTCTCAAGAAAGTTTATTTCTTAACTCAAAAGAAAAAAACCAGTCAGCATTGGATAAAAGTTTGAAGTGAAAGGCAGCTGGCAACCTGCTCCAGCCCATGAAATGATATTAACATTTTATTATTCTAAGGTGAGCTTTTTAAAACGGAATTTTAAATGTTACCCTGCTGTTCCAGAACACAAAAACCTTTAATTTTATGCAAATGAACAGTGAGGAGCTGAGCGCTTAATGTAAACGAACACTTTCTTTGTAGGAGAGGTTGGAAGAGAAAAAAAATTCCCAGGGATTCTTTAATTGCTGTCTGAAATTATGTAAATCCCACCGCTAGGCAGAACGCAATTATCCCGTGCCCCTCTCTGCCAGCATTGCTAATGTCTAACAAAATATCTGTGGGTGACATTTAGTCGAGGTAATGCAAATGAGAATTAATTTTTTTCCAAGACAAAGGGCAGCTAAAAGATCACCTCATTCATACACAGTAAAAGGATGGGGGGGCGGAGGGAGAGACAAAACCAGAAGTCTCTGACAGAGGAGTGGTAGCTGCAGAGAATAAAATGAGAATGGGGAGAAAAGTTGGGGCTGTGGCAGGCCAAAGAAGGCGAGGAGAGGAGCAAGGTGCAGGGGCTTTTCTTTTCTTTTTTTTTTTTTCAAGGTGTAAAAATCAGCAAATATTTTCTGGTTTTGTTTTCGGGGCTGTATTTTTTGTTTGTTTTGTTGTTGTTGTTTTAATTCACTGTTATTTTGACATGAGGATCAGGGTAGAAAATCAAACTGAAACCCTCTAATGGCTTTGCCCATTATTGTCTGGGGACCATTTATAATTTATCACCTAGTTGTGCTGATAACTATCAATAATTCTATTAAATATTCAGAGTACGTCTTTTGCAAACACAATTAGTGAAAAGGACTCGTTAGTGCAGGAGCATGAAAAGGTGTGCAGGGGGAACCTGGCGCTTTGCTCTGTGACTTTCTTTGCTCCTGTGAGAGAAGGATTTTGACTTGACTTGAGGTTACTTCCACGAGAATTTATGGTCCCCCTGACATTTAAAAGGGAGGGGACTGTTCTATTTTTGAAATGTACATCAAGGTCACATGGGAATTTCTCTGTGTCTTTTGTTTTGGTTCTTAAATCCAAAATCTTAAATTTGTTTATGAACTGCTTCCACCTTTGCATCTCACAGATGTGAAAGGTCCGTACCTTTAAAAGAGAAATCAAAGCCCCAGTGGGAGCTGGGGCAGCGTGGGGGCAGGTGACTGTGAAGAACGATGAAGTCCGTAGGTGCTCAGACGTCTCCAGATGAGGGAAGAGGAGATGAGGAGGAAGCACTGGCAAACTGTCCTTTGAAATGCCCTCTCTGTAGGGAAGCTTTCGGGAGCATCCTTGCTGGAGGAGCTGGACAGAGCTTCATCATCTGCTTGGGATTTCAGCTGAGAAGATCCGAATTAAAGAGTGGTGATCAGGAAATTGTTTCTTTCTCTTCCCAACCTTTCTTAAAAATTACAGCGAAGCAGAACTCTCTCCCCACACTGAGCGAATGGTGTGATCTGTGCTGCATGGACCCCCCACCCCACCTCGGGGAGTGGCTCAGGGATCTGGCTCCCACAGTGCCCTGTGGCTGGGGAATCTCCACGAGGCTGCTCTGGGGAGATGGGGAGGGATTCATCCTTGGGCCAGTTTCAAAGTAACATGCACACTGCTTGTGGAGGCTGCGCGCTCCTCTTCGGCAGGGAGAGTGCAGCAGCCGACTGCTATTTCAGGAGTATGTAATTTATAGATATTCCCAATTCGTTCCCATTGTCATTTCCTACCATGTTGTCACCCCATCAGCCTTCCTTCTTCTAACAAGTTGCAAGAGGGCAGAAGGCCTCTCTGAGAGCTGGGGCTGGGCAGCAGAGGATGAATGGCCTGGGTCAAAGCAAAAGAACTGGTACCTACTGCTCAGTGCTTGCTTTGAGTGATGCATGATGCAAAGGGGTTTTCTTTGGTGACAATGCTATTGGTTTGAAACGCAGCCCTTGCAGACATGTGATCCCCTTGAAGCAAGGCGGTCCTTTCCAACCCTCCCTGGACAGCACCAGGGCAGTCAGGTAGCAGACCCCCATCCCAGATCTTAGGAGGGACCATGATGAGGGAACTCTCTGGCAGGGGACATTTTCAGTCATGTTTGTGCCCTGATGCGTCATAGCACGTTGAAGCTGCAATCCCCTCTTGGCCTCAGCTGCAGCCTCTCCAGGTCCAGCTTGGGCAAGCTGACCAGGGTGGGGGATGAAGCAGTGCTCGGGACAATGGGGGATGCTTACCTGCCGTTAACCTTGCTCTGTGGGCAGACAGAGACCCCATTAGTCTCCAAGGCACCTTTCGTCAGCCCTGAAAAGATTTGCTAAAACTGACATACAGCGAGGGCAACAAATCCAGCTGGTGAGATGGGGAAAAGCTGGGGAAAGCTCCTCTGTGGCCTGGGGGTTGGTTTTATGGTTGGACTCCTCAGCCATTCCTGGCTCAATGAACCCCAACATTGGTTTATTTGCAGTGGAGCGTCTGTTGTGCTTGGAGATAGTCTCCTGGGTGCTAATTCTGCCCAACATTTCTGCAAAACTCTCCCTGAACTATAACTTTAGTGGATGTTTCAGAGTAGTGACTTTTATGGCTCATCTCTCTTCTTTTCCTCTGTACCGTTAGCCCTCCTGGGAAGTGGTTTTACTTGTACGACATCCTGACCACCCGGAATCCATGGGGGTACCGCACCTGCGTTGGGAATTGCTGTGTGAACTCCCAGCAACAAAGTCAAACTTTATTCCTGTGCTCTGACACCAGGAAGTCTGTGAA
Organism: Lepidochelys kempii; assembly: GCF_965140285.1. Lineage (NCBI taxonomy): Eukaryota > Metazoa > Chordata > Testudines > Cheloniidae > Lepidochelys > Lepidochelys kempii. The sequence continues at coordinate 27,883,914 of NC_136395.1, forward strand.
CCAGTTGCTCATCTCTCCACCAATGGGGTAGTGCTAGAAGGAGAGAAAGCAACCAACAGCATCGAAGGAATCCAAAGAGAACCCCTGCAGCTTACAATGCATGCACCTTCTGAGTGGTAGATCTAGACTTAGAACTACTGGATAGTGCCACCTAGCTACCCTGCACAAAGGTTTTACCCAATGTAAAGTGGCTATAGGACTTCTTCCAAGCATGCAGCAGCACTGGGTGCATAGCCATGGAAACCCTGTATCGCCATTCCCCTTCAGAATGCCGTAGAAGAGAGACCCATTCCATAACAGAGTTATCAGATGGAGCTAGCTGCATGGAACGTAGACCAAAGGATTCTGGATAAAACATACCATGTACTGCACAACAAAACCAAGAAAGCCTGGAAGTGGATTTGACTGCTGGCTCCTCACTGAAACGGGATCCCATTCACCAGACATCTTCCCACTGGCGCAGGCTGTGTCCCACTAAAGGAAACATGGTGCTCTCTATTATTAACTACAGTTGCCCTGTGGAGCTACCAGTGACTGGAGCAACATGGGGTCGTCTAGCCAGGGATCCTGTCAACAGGGAGGTAGAATGCAGCCTGCCTGGTGTAACTGGAATAAATTCCCACATCAGCCATCCAGCAGCATGAAGGATTCTCTGGTTTAGATTGCAAGAGGGTTCCCAGTTGCAATCACTCTAAATGAGTTTCCATTTAAAGGCTTGTTTCATTATGTGAAAAAGCAGAGTGCTATTATTGTTGTTATTTATTCACGCTCAATACTAATAAATAATAACAAAACTAATAATGTGTCCCCACAGATGACATTGCTGTTCCGAGGGTGTGTTGCTAAGAAAGCATTGTGGGTGCCACTCTGTAAATTCTGGGAGAATTATCTCGCACTCCATCTCGTACAGTGATTGTCCGTGGTTCCTGTTTTACCCGAGATACAGCGCTGGGCTTTCGGCTCCCTGGCTGTCAGCGTGTGCGGGACGAGCAGCTGGACTGGATGTAAACGTTGTTTAGGCATGTAATAAGTGGGAATAAATGTCTTGTCCGCTATTGTTTATATTAAACCCCCAATTCTCCCAGCTGCATACAGTGTGCTCACCAGCCAGCCCGCCCACCTGGACCCGCAGGATAGCAGACACTTTCCCTAACCTGGAAGGACCAGGTTGGGCTGTTACCACTATTGCTATTACAGCAGCAGGCAGAGGCCTTGTCCAGCACTGGGCCCTGGTCTGCTGGACATGGCACAAATCCTTGGACAGAGACAGGTCTTGTCCCCAAAGAGCTACAATCTACAGGCCAGGCTCTGCAGACCTGTATGCCCTGGCTTAACCTGAAGCACAAGTATAGTCTCAGTGGGACTTCCAATGTGCTTAAAGTGAAGTCTGTGACTAAATCTTTGCAGTAGTGGAGCCTAAGACACTGACCCTGCAAACACTTCCACACATGAGGGTCTTTACACACACACACACAGTGGCAATTCACACGCATAAAATTGATTGCAAGCATCTGTGGGACCGGGGACCGATACAGGATTGTTGCAGTCACTCCAGCCTCCCAAGCATTTCCTCTAGGGTTCTGGGCACCTCTGGGCTTGAGCCTCATCGTCACCTTTAGCAAATTCCATTTTTATTATTATTTTATTGGAAAGAATCAGTAAGAACATCATCAGCCAGTAATTGTACAGGTGGTGAGCATCACCACAGGTCAGCTCGGGAACAGGAAATAGCACAGAAGAACATTTTGGATAGGCCAGATACTGTGCATACCCAGCACAGCTGAGCTGGCGTGGAAAGAGAGGCATGCTGCACACTGGCTACAAAGGGTGTCTTTTCTCAGCCATTCTGTCTCCAGAGATGGGCAGTAGCAAACCAGAGGATCCACAACACCAACAGCTTGTCTACACCGACAAATTGCACAAGACCAGTTGACATCTGTTTAGTTAAGCTGGGGTAAATTCGGTGTGTGGATTCTCTCAAATTGGTTTAAAACTGCTTCTAACTGAGTAGCCTGGAAATGTATGGGCCCAAGCTGAACCTCTGGGAGCCAGGTTTAAGTCGACTGAAGGGGTGACCCACAAAGCTGCTCTGGTTTCATAGAATCATAGAATCATAGAATATCAGGGTTGGAAGGGACCTCAGGAGGTCATCTAGTCCAACCCCCTGCTCAAAAGCAGGACCCATCCCCAATTAAATCATCCCAGCCAGGGCTTTGTCAAGCCTGACCTTAAAAACTTCTAAGGAAGGAGATTCCACCACCTCCCTAGGTAACGCATTCCAGTGTTCCACCACCCTCCTAGTGAAAAAGTTTTTCCTAATATCCAACCTAAACCTCCCCCACTGCAACTTGAGACCATTACTCCTTGTCCTGTCCTCTTCCACCACTGAGAATAGTCTAGAACCATCCTCTCTGGAACCACCTCTCAGGTAGTTGAAAGCAGCTATAAAATCCCCCCTCATTCTTCTCTTCCGCAGACTAAACAATCCCAGTTCCCTCAGCCTCTCCTCATAAGTCATGTGTTCCAGACCCCTAATCATTTTTGTTGCCCTTCGCTGGACTCTTTCCAATTTATCCACATCCTTCTTGTAGTGTGGGGCCCAAAACTGGACACAGTACTCCAGATGAGGCCTCACCAATGTCGAATAGAGGGGGACGATCATGTCCCTCAATCTGCTTGCTATGCCCCTACTTATACATCCCAAAATGCCATTGGCCTTCTTGGCAACAAGGGCACACTGCTGACTCATATCCAGCTTCTCGTCCACTGTCACCCCTAGGTCCTTTTCCGCAGAACTGCTGCCTAGTCATTCGGTCCCTAGTCTGTAGCTGTGCATTGGGTTCTTCCGTCCTAAGCGCAGGACCCTGCATTTAGCCTTATTGAACCTCATCAGATTTCTTTTGGCCCAATCCTCCAATTTGTCTAGGTCCCTCTGTATCCTATCCCTGCCCTCCAGCGTATCTACCACTCCTCCCAGTTTAGTATCATCCGCAAATTTGCTGAGAGTGCAATCCACACCATCCTCCAGATCATTTATGAAGATATTGAACAAAACCGGCCCCAGGACCGACTCCTGGGGCACTCCACTTGACACCGGCTGCCAACTAGACATGGAGCCATTGATCACTACCCGTTGAGCCCGACAATCTAGCCAACTTTCTACCCACCTTATAGTGCATTCATCCAGCCCATACTTCTTTAACTTGCTGACAAGAATACTGTGGGAGACCGTGTCAAAAGCTTTGCTAAAGTCAAGATACAATACATCCACTGCTTTCCCTTCATCCACAGAACAGTAATCTCATCATAGAAGACGATTAGATTAGTCAGGCATGACCTTCCCTTGGTGAATCCATGCTGACTGTTCCTGATCACTTTCCTCTCATGTAAGTGCTTCAGGATTGATTCTTTGAGGACCTGCTCCATGATTTTTCCGGGGACTGAGGTGAGGCTCACTGGCCTGTAGTTCCCAGGATCCTCCTTCTTCCCTTTTTTAAAGATTGGCACTACATTAGCCTTTTTCCAGTCATCCGGGACTTCCCCCGTTTGCCACGAGTTTTCAAAGATAATGGCCAATGGCTCTGCAATCACAGCCGCCAGTTCCTTCAGCACTCTCGGATGCAACTCGTCCGGCCCCATGGACTTGTGCACGTCCAGCTTTTCTAAATAGTCCCTAACCACCTCTTTCTCCACAGAGGGCTGGCCATCTGCTCCCCATGTTGTGATGCCCAGCGCAGCAGTCTGGGAGCTGACCTTGTTCGTGAAGACAGAGCAGAGCAGGTCTAGGGCGTGTTTCTCTAGTCATTTGTTTCCCCGTCATTTGCTTCATAATATTTACAGTTATCCCATTGCCTAACTGACCAAATGTCTAACCCACCCCACCCTTTGCTAATTTCCACCTGCTGCCCTGAGGCTCTTCCATGAAATGGTGGGAGAGGGTGAAATAAACTTCACATTACGAACTGGCACTGCAATCCCCTCTGTCTGTCCTGGTCTAACATTTTTAAGTTGGATGATATCGGCTTTCATTAAATCGCTCTTTTCACTTCAGATCTTCCATTGCCAGCGTGAGTGGACAAGGCCTCTTAAATTCAGGATTAGAAAGTCCTGCCAAAGCTGTCCAGTGGAAAGCAGCATTTCAGAAATATTTTTTGCTCTGCAGCGTTCACTTTATTAAGGGCTAAATTATGTTAGTTTCTCTAAAACATCATCTGCACAGGACATGAAGCGACAGCCGGTAGAAATAAGCCCACAGTAAAAAGCCCAACAGGGGAGAGACACAATGGCGTTTGAAGTAGGTAGCTTGCTGCTGGGGCCTTTCCTTTCCTGCTTCCCAGTGCAACTGCATGTGCCTGAAGTTAGTCAGGTCAATTGCTATTTGTCAGAGGGAGCTGTGTCCACGGCCCCAGGCAAAGTGCTGATCACAGCACAGCACCCTCTGAACTGACCCAGGCATTTAGCCTTTTCTGAGAAATATTTACAGAAAGGTCAGCAAATGCTTTGTGACAAGATGCTAGCACGTCCCTAACCTACTCAGTTCCCGCTCTGTCCCTTGCATCGTAGTCTAGGCACAGTGCAAACAAGAACTGGAGGTCCTGCATGCTTGGTTTCTAACCAACTTGTTAACATTGCAAAACCAGCCCATGACTGATGTGCTCATATACAGATATTGGGACGTGTTTCTGTAAGTTAAAAAACTGTGTCGACTTCAGGCATCTGTAGCCATTTTTTAAATAAAAGCAAAGGCGATGAAGGCTTGGATTCACAAGGGGACGTAGCAGGCATCTGTAGCCATTTTTTAAATAAAAGCAAAGGCGATGAAGGCTTGGATTCACAAGGGGACGTAGCACCCTTCCCAAAAGGGAGGAGGAGGAGGAGGCAGGAGCTGGGACCCAGGTCTCTCCCCCTGCCCCCCCCCACAGGGGAGTGCCTAATCCCCAGGCTATAGAATCTTTCTCACTGTCTGGCCCAGGGAACAGCTTCAAGAGGAGAGCTGGAGAGCGAGCCACCACAAATAGCCTAGTTCCCAGTGCTTGGCTATGGGAGACCTGAGGGTAAGTCCCTGGTGCAGAGCAGGGAATCAGACCTGGTTCCCCACAAACCCAGGGGAGTTTCCAAACCGCTGGCCTATTAGAAGGGGGGCACTGGCATTACCACCATCTCCTGCTCCTAGTTTTGTGAATGGTGCCTAAGTCCCCTGGTGAATCTAGCCCAAAAAACTGAAATGTCCAAATGCAACTTTTCAACATTTCCAAATGTTCTTCTTTGACTGAAACAGTTCAACAAAATTGACACAAATTTATTAAATGTTTCAGTCGATCCAAATCTGCATTTTTCTGTGAAAAAGAGTTTTTGCCAAAAAATTTCACCCAGCTCTGGTTATGAGCACTCATTAGTGAATTTGGCTGTGGAATCCTCTGTCCAGGTCTCATTCTGAACTTTAAAAGAGAGGTTAACAAATTAGAAAGGGTTCAGAAAAGAGGAAGAATGATTTGAGGTCTGGAAAACCTGGGGAGCGTGAAAAACTAAAGAAACTCAATCTGTTGAATTCACCCAAGAGAAAGTTAGAGGTAACTTGATTACAGTCATAAGTACCTATAGGGAGAGATGATTTCTGACAGTAAAGGGCTCTGAAAACTAGCAGACAAAGGTATAACAGGCTCCAACAGCTGGAAACTGAAGCTAGACAAATTCAGACCAGAAATAAGATGCACGTTTTTAACAGTTAGGGTAATTAAATATTTTAACAGCTTACCAAGGGTTGTGGGGATTCTTCATCATTGGCAATTTTTAAATCAAAAGTGGATGTTTTCTTACAGGATCTGCTCTAGTCAGTTAACAGGAATTATTTCAGGGTAGTTCTCTGGCCTATGTTATACGGGAGGTCAGACCAGATGATCACAGTAGTTCCTTGTGGCCTTAGAATCTATTAATCTGTTACAGATTCTGCATCAATTAAATTCTCTAAATCAAGATTGGGTGTCGCTAAAAGATACCATCTTGCTCAGGGGTTCTCAGGACAAATTATTTGGTGGCCTCGGAGGGTGGGAGGCAGGGGAGGCAGCGGGGGGCCAGAGCCTGAAGCCCCGCGGCTAGGGCAGAGCCCGAAGCCCTGTGGCCAGAGCCTGCCAGCGTGCCACCCCAGGGTTGAAGCCCAAAGCCAGAGCCCCACCGCCCCTGGGAAGGTGGGGAACTCACCGGCTGCCTGTTCCTCCAGCATGGTGCCCCAGGTGTCTCCAGAGGGGGGCAGAGTCCAACCCCTGATGGCAGCCCCAGCAACCACCACAAAGGCTGTGCCCCCAGGAGCACCAGGGAGGGGGAGGGGCTGCTGTCCCCCCCCCCGGCCCTGCCGCAGTCACAACCCAGGTGACTGTGGCCATAAGAAAACCCCCGTTGGCTGCATTTGAGAAACGCTGGCTAGCTCAACCAGACATTATGGGCTTGATGCAGGAATCATTTTGTGAAACTATGGCCTGTGTTATACAGGTCAGACAAACAGATCTTTCTGGTCTTAACATCTCTGACTCTCTTGCCTGACAGCAGCATCCAGTCCTGGGCCTCTCTAGCTATAAGAATGCAACTTAACCTGACACACACAACACACAAAGCCAAACACGCTCAACTGTGCCTCATTCTTGTGAGGCGCGTTTGTGGTGCGGACTCAGAAGTGGCCAGCAAACCTGTCTTTTAGTGACTGAAGTTGGACTGTTGAGCTCAGGTCCCTGTTGAGCTCAGTAGAATGACTAATGTATTAAGCCACTGCATCACCAGCAACCTTCCCCCATGTGCCCCACTCAGCATGTCCTTCCACTGGGGCAACCCTGACCCGTGCTTTACTAATCCTATGACCTATCAATCTATCTATCTAATCGATTGTGCCTATCACCATAGTATGTAGGAACACAGTAGTTAATTCATGGACCAAGGACTAAGCCATGCCCTGGGTTGGTGCAGAGAGGGGTCCAAGGTCAGGAAACTCTCCATGCAAGCAACTGGGTGAGCTCATCTCTCCATGAAAGCACTAAGCAAGAGGTCTAGCTGACTCACCAGCGGGTGCACATTGGCCCATGGACAGCTTTAGCCTCCTACCTGAGCAGCAGCTAGCAGAGGCCTAGACGTGTAAATGTCTAAGAGCAGCAATAGGGGTAAGTCATTTCAAATAGCTTTAGAAGCTAAATTATTTGGAAGAAGTCTTGCAAGGGACAACTGGTCGTCCCCCCCGAAGAGGAGACAGACTCTGCTGCTGTCCCTGAGCCCCTCCTGCTTTGCAGTGGCCAGGAGTTCGAAGCGGATCAGAATAAAAACCAGCAGGTAGGAAGGTAATTCCTGCCTCTTCCTGATAAGCCACTAACCCCATTAATAGAGAGTTGGCATGGAGAAAGCTCTGTTGGGAAACTCCGCCCCTCTATACATACAGCAGATTAAAAATGGCTCAATCACTCTGCAGCCACGGAGTGCACTACATGACATTACTCCTCTGAGATCAAAGAGTGCAGGCATTTCATCTGCAAGCAGCACAAATACTTTAAAAATCTCTGATTACTATAGGGTTTTTTTAAAATGTTGTATTGGTAGCTGAGTTCTGCTCCTGCTCCAAAGGATTAGAGGGATAATTCTATTACAATTTAGTAACAAGATTAAAAGAGCCAGTTATCCATTTATGGAGGCCTATGGAAACAAACCATGGCATTCTAAAGGTCTCAGGATCTGGGTAGGTGTATGACTTACATTATATGTCCACCCAAATCAGGTTAAAGCATAGGCAGAACATACAAGGGGTGAAAAGGTCTCAAATGCCACCTGGCCTTAAATCATTCTGGAAAAATGGTTGGGAATAACAGGCAGGAAAGAAGTGAAGAGCGGTCAGCAAAAGCCAGAAGGAATGGAGTGTAGGAGAGGGAAATGAAGTGGTACGAAGAGATACAGAGATAAAATGGTTCAGAGAAACCCCACAGGAAAGAGGCAGTAATACCTCAGAATATCAGCAGTGGAGAAATGTCTGGGGAGAGAACGGGTGCAAAGGCCCGTAGGCCAGATACTGCCTCAGTGACATCAGCCGGAGCTTTGCCACTGGATGAATGACTCAATTGGCTGTCAGGTCAGTGCTTTGCAAGGGAGGGAGAGGAGCTGGCATGCTGCAAAGCACTCTCCCCTATTTCTGCAGCAGCTCAGCATTTCAAGCACACACTGGGTTTAGGGTGGAGATTTACAGGAGCTCTGGGGCTGCCCTGGTGCTTAGCTCACAGTTCTAATCCATGTGGTGGGCTCCTCCACCTGAGCATGCCAGCAATGGAGATCACACCCCGACCCTGCCACTAAACAGGGAGACCCTGTGCACTGGGACTTGGTACCATCACTGGCTGGGAGGTTCCTGGGTTACTTGGTGTCCACTCAGCAGCTTTTTGGACCTCCCAACCCCTGTTTGCACATCTGCACCTACCTGACTGTCTAGCCACTTTTGTACCGGAGCATTCTGGGTAATCTGGGCGGCTATCCCCTCCTGCCTCAGCAGGGCAGAGTGCCTGGAGGGCGCATGCATGGAGTGAGGGTGACCACATAGCAAGTGTGAAAAATTGGGATCGGGGCGGGGGGTAATAGGTGCCTGTACAAGAAAAAGTCTCAAATATCGGGACTGTCCCTATAAAATTGGGACATCTGGTCACCCTACATGGGCAGGGCTCTCTCAGATGTCATACCACACAGGGAGGCTGGCTAGACAAACACATTAAAGCCTTTCCAGTCTGCACTGCAAAAACCCCAATGTGTTGCATGGGTGTCAGAAAGACACTCACATGCCTTGCTGGGCCTGACCCGGGGTGCAGCTCCATTAGCTTCTGCCATTACAGCTAAATGTGAATTATGCTGAGAGCTGGCAAAATCAGGCTAGACCCTCGGCTGATGTAAATCAGCGTAGCTTCATAGATCAGAATGCTGCTGCATGGATTTGGCACACCAGCTGAGGGTCCAGTCCATCGTCCTTAGAATCAAGCCTGGCAGTAACTGCTTACAAACACTACAAAAAGTGATCGTATTTCTCACCCAACTGTGCTAGCAGACACTTCCCACCCTCTCTGCTTTGCGAAGAGCTGTCCTGGCAGGGGAAAGCACCAGTTGGATTCAGGGCTGGGGCCCAGGTTAACACCATGATTTTGGTATCAAGAGCTCTTTCTGCTGCCTGCAGCTGAAAGAAGAGTTTGTGACAAACAATTTGCTTGATGCATTTTGTCTCTTTCTATCTACAAGCACATTGCAAAGTACATTGTTCCCAGCTATTTGTGAATTTTGGCCCTGAATAATCTTGAGCCTGGAAGCCAAGGAAGCTTGTGGCAAAGACTCAACCTTCATTACTGGGGTGGTTAGTTACACAGAACTCTTGGTGTGTTCCTGTGTCCTGGTAATTTATGTAACTAGCAAACAACAGCACGGATCTCTAATCGTATATTTGAGTATCATCTTTTCACTGACGATTAGTTATGCGGTTCAGGGAATAGTCAAGCATTTGAGCTTAAAATGTGCCTCTCACGAGTATTCACATTAGTAAATCTCATTGCTAGAACGTGGAGAGGAAGTGAATGTGAAAGGAGGTGCAAACACAAGCAAGGGGTTTATTTAACTATTCTAATGAATATGTGTGGAGAAATATTTGCAGTATCAGCCTAGCTCCGCTCCTCACATTGTCTGAAACCTCCCTGGCAAAAAATAAAATACACTGCAAGTTACAGACACAAAGCCAGGCTGCAGACATTCGGAGTTGGAAACCAGCAATGCCTGGCATTGTTGTGTGCATCCTCTATGCTGATTAACTGATTAATTGATATTTAATTGATTGCCCTGTCAGTGTAGGACTTTAGCATGTGCTGATTGTTTCACTGACTATGACTACAATGTCTGAAGAACAATTAGTATAAATCCATAGAAACCGTAAAACAAAAGACCCGGAAACCTGAATTGGTGGTACCAGTGAATTGAGTGTATGCAGCAATCGGAGGGAAATGCTTGTGTTATGGGTGTAGTGGTGATACAATCATTCACCATCAAGAATAGTCTTTCCTCTTGCTTTTTAAAAATAATTATTTAGAAAAAATGGTGAGTTTAGCAGATTATCGGAGATAAAATCACTCCTTCGGATTGCACCAGCACTTACTGCAGCCCGCTTGCTTCTTTAAAAGATCCAAAATGCTGAGCAACATTTGCATAATTTTTATACTTTTCTGATTGTTACTTAAAAGTGACACTAATTTTTAAACACTGTTGTAATTAGCATAGTTACTGCTAAACCTGGCCCCTACCAGCAATGGAACACTGTAAGCATCAGGCAGTATTAATGGCAATTCAGGTCTTTCTAAAAGTGTGCAGAGCCATTTTCTAAACTCACTGCAAGAAGCTACTTTGGGGGCGGGGGTGATAAAATGTTCAGGACCAAGGTCTGATGCAGGGATCACCACCTGCCTAGGCTACTGGTGTTCCCTTAATCCCTGCCTTGAAAAGGGATACCAGACTCCTAGTCCATGTGTTTACTGGATGTGCTCAGCTTCCCGAGGAATGGGTTTTTATATGTATATTACTTGTTGTGCTGTTTGTCATCAGCTTCTTTAAAGGCTTTAAAGAATCCAGAGTTACAGCCTGTAGCAATCTGCCCTTGTCTCCTCAAACAAACCCTTTATAGGCTTGTTCTTGTTAAACGTATGGGTTAACCTGTTGGGTGAAACGTTAGGAAAAATTATATCAAAAATGTAGAAAGCTTTTCACAGCCTGAACCAAGGTCTGTGGCTAATGTTGGCTGCTGAGATATGACGCTGACAAACCCTTTCTTCACAGAGACCAAAGCTCCTAAATAACAATAACCAGTCCTGGGGGGACCTTTGTGACAAGGACTTTGAGGTTTCAGATCCCGTAGGTTCCATCTCACCTGGTGGTGTCATTTTGAAGGAGCAGGTGATGCTGTTTTGTTAAAAAAAACACAAAGGAGATTCTGAGGATGTCATGGAGAACGTAAATTTTTAATAGATAAATAAATAGTTACCATGGCAAAACCTTGGAGTTCACCATGAGCAACAAAGCTAAAGAAAGGATCTAGATGAAGTATGAAGAATTTTATAAGACCAATAGATTTTCAGAAGAGTCACCAGAGCATTATAACAACGTTGTCTTGGTGCATTAGTTTAATGTCCACTTGAATCACTGACCTTAGGGTCTGAAAAGTACTAAATCTAGAAACGGATGATTTTTCCCATACAATGTGACACGGGGTCTGTGGTTGCTTCTAAATGCAATTTTACGTTCACTTATGGAAATGCATTGTTCCTTGGCTACTTTGAAGAAGAAACCAGTGTGTGGTCCCTTGAAAGGGGTTCGACCCCGATTATTTTAAAGCCACTGCGCACCAAAGCAGTGACATTAGCTGGCAGCACTGCAGAGCTGTACCAGTGTGTGGTCCCTTGAAAGGGGTTCAACCCCGATTATTTTAAAGCCACTGCGCACCAAAGCAGTGACAGTAGCTGGCAGCGCTGCAGAGCTGTACCAGTGTGTGGTCCCTTGAAAGGGGTTCGACCTCGATTATTTTAAAGCCACTGCGCACCAAAGCAGTGACAGTAGCTGGCAGCACTGCAGAGCTGTACCAGTGTATGGTCCCTTGAAAGGGGTTCGACCCCGATTATTGTAAAGCCACTGCGCACCAAAGCAGTGACATTAGCTGGCAGCACTGCAGAGCTGTACCAGTGTGTGGTCCCTTGAAAGGGGTTCGACCCCGATTATTGTAAAGCCACTGCGCACCAAAGCAGTGACAGTAGCTGGCAGCACTGCAGAGCTGTACCAATGCTACCCCCTTGTGACCAGACCCTGCTGTGACTCTGCTAAGGCTTCGAAGGTTTTCTCTTTCACAGCAAGGACAGCTGCACCTGTGCAGGGAACCGCTCCCCTTGGGGGTGCAGGGACGTCTGGAAAACCAGAAATATTGGAGAGCGATGCCTGTTAGCATTTCTTAGGCTTTGCAGTGCAGTGACAAATAGGTTCATTCTGAATAACAATCTCAGCTATGTCCCTTTGGAGTGAGCAACGATTTCGATATTTGTGCTTCCTCCTCTAACAGAGCAAAAGGGAAAGCCGAGAGAGGTTCAGTTTCTGCACCTTTAATTCCACAGAACTGTCATTTTTTTAAAGGGAAAGGATGCAGTGCAGATGAAAGCAGGAACGGACATGAGTTCCGGATACCAGAGCCCCCTGCCTGTCTGACTTCCTGGATGCAGGCTTGGTGGCTAAGCCCCCAGGCACAGTGCAAAACCTCCGTGTCCAATCAGGAGTTCCCATGGCAGGAAGCATGGGATGCTGTTGAATCAGGTTGTAATGGCTTCCTTTGCAGAGGGCCCCTGGGCAGCGGGAAGCCTTATAAATCTTTTTGAAAGCATCATGTAGGAGTTCATCTGATTTCACACTGCACAAATGGGCCCAGGGTGGAGCCTTGGTAAATGTGAATCCTGGGCTAGCCCTGCCATTTAGCACCAATCTTACATCTCTCTGTGTTGCTCACTCGTTGTGTCTTGTTAATGAAAAGCATGGAGATAATTTCAATTAAAGATAATTACAGATTTAAACTTAACATTAAATTCTCCACTAAAACAAAATTACATGAAATATCAGTGTGCAGCCCTGAGCTGAAGAATTATGGAAAGTGAGCAAATCCTTCCCTCCTATATTTCCCTCTGGCATGACACTTTCTGGCTATGTTACTGATGCCCCACAATCTAAATCCAATAATTTCCCATGCTCTAAATTCCAGAGCCAATTCCTAGTGTACCCAGCTGCTCCTGACGTACGGGGGTGAGGCCCCGCAATCACTGAGATAAACCCGTTGCTGGGCTGAGAAACATAGACAAAACTTAAAGGCCACTCGCTCGATGGTGTTTACCTTCTGTGGCTAGTCCCACTGCACAGGGCTGTGGCAGATTATTGCAGCTGGGCCTGCTTGCCCACCACACAGCTTCCGCCAGTCTCTGGCATTCAGGGGAGGGGCAACGGGAGATGCTGTGGCTTAGTGAGTTATGCCACAGGTCTGGCGGTCAGGTCTGCGGGGGAGACCTGACTGGGAATTTGGGGACTAACTGGTTTTCTAGTGGAACATGCTGATTTGCTTAAACCAAAACATTTCATGGGAAAGGGTCAAATTCAATGAAACTTTCCTCGGGAAGATTTCTTGCATCAGGGTGGAATTGGTGGTCAGAGAGACCCACCTTGAAACTGAGAGAGACCCTGAGCCCAGAATAGCCACCTACCGCAGATGGGGAGATGCAGGGACTTAACCCTGGTCTCCCATATCCGGGTGAATGCCCTAACCACAGGGCTCTTGGCTATTCTGGGCTTCGGGTCTCTCTCTTTCTCTCAGTTTCAACCCAATGTGGAATAAGAAAAATTTTGAACTCTTGAAACTGTTCACAGAATAAGAAACCATTTCACACACCCCTCTACTGCTTGGTTCAGCTGCCAGTTCTGCTACTGACCCATTATGGGAAATGGGCAAGTCACTTTCCCTGTATGTGCCACACTTTCCACATGGAGCCAATATTATGGACCGAATGCCCACCCCCAGTGTTGTATCAGTCAGTGTTTGAAAAGTGTTCTGAGATACTTGACTGACAGGGGATAGAGATTTTCACAAGTCAATTCCTCCGTTTCAATGCAAATATCTTGCTTTGAATGGCTTGGGTTTTTTTCTAGCTTTAGAACAATTAAAATAGATGGTGGAGGTGAATTGAATTTGCACTGTCTTAAAGCCAGGGTAATTAGCAGCTGGATTTTAAAGTAACATTTTGAAATTACTTTGGCATTAATGTACATTGGAGCCTTTTGCAATATCCAAAGCAGGAGATGAATTCTGCCAGCCGCTAGAGGAAGGAACATCTCTGCTGAACCATTTGAACACTGACTTCTGTGTGTTTGTACAGATAGTCTCACAAACAGAGAGAGAGAGAGAGAGAGTGTAGGGCACCAAAGAGTGTACACTTAAATTTACCCTGGCATAGTGCATACAGGACAGAACAGGATCCATGCATCTGCCTATAGAGTGCAGAGCTGGTCACCAGTATGCACTGTGTGTGTACAGATACTGTACACATATACATATCAAAATGGCTAGTTCCTCCTACGAAAGCCATCTTTCCTCCTCTCTGAACTGTTGAGAGAAGAACGTAGACTGAGCTTTCTCACTGGTACCACCAGCACACAGAGACGGGAGGCTGTGTGACCCCCTAAAATAGCATTGGGATTACTTCTGCACCTGACGAGGACTGGTAGCAGAGGATCACATGTTCTTCCGATTCTTTGAGCCAAATAAAATAAAACAGTCTGTGCCCAGCCTATGTAGCAGACTGTGTTCAGTGGGAGAGAGGGTGTGTGTAGAGGAAACCACATACAGGTTCCAGAGAAAAACACGTCACACCCAGATCCCGTGTGCTAGGCAGCAAGTCTGGCCCCTATCCTGCAGTGATGTCCCTGGACTCTGCAGCTCCCCACGGTAGCAAACTGGAGACTCTGAGGCAGCAGCAGAGACATTAAAAAATTGAGGTTTTTATTTAAAAAAATATGAAAATAAATCACTATTGATAGTAAACTGTTTATTTGCTGCTGTTCCTATTTATTTATTTATTACAGTGGCTCTGAGTGGCCATAGTCAAGGATCAGAGCCCCATGGCACAAACTGCGTGAAAAGACATTCCCTGCCTTCACAGCTGCGTTTTTCATTCTTCAACAGCTGGCATATTTGTATTGCGGTTCCAGCCCTTTGTCACACTACCTGTATAGGGGAGCTAGTGCCTAGGGCAAAAGGATGGGGGGTTAATGGCTTTCCACACCTGGCAATGTTTTGGAGGCAGTTTGGGAAATGAGGGATACACACGTCAACTGAGCTAAAATGAATCAGCAGTGAAATGGTTAATACTGTCTGCAATTATGCTGTCGTCATTAAGTTTCAGAGCAAACACCTCAGTGAGGTGAGGGGACAGTTTGCTGCTCTCTCAGGGCTAGTTCTGAGGCTGTTTGCAGATTCAGGAAGACATCACTGTGTCTGATTGCACTAGGCTCCCTCTGAGAAGGTTTAGTTTGAAGCCAGAAGGGTTGGAAAGTTTTTTTAAATGAAAGCTGAGACTGCAGATCAGGATTCAGGATCCAAGGGGTGGATTCGGCAGCCGAGGACTAACAGAACGCACGATCTCTGGGTATAACACACAGCACTGGCCTGCAGCACCCAGGCCTACCTGCTCATTCCAACACAGAGAGTTTGTTCTCGTCTGGTAAATGATGGCAGTTATCAAGCCCTGACAAGTGGCATTAAAATTTATTAGCCAGCATAAACTTTTATTTAAGGGATGGCTAGAGATTTAGGAGGCTCTGTGAGTCCTTACCTAGGCTTTCTGTGTCACTTTTAATAACCACCTGAGACAACTACTCTGTGAAACCAGCCTGGCCTGTTAAAACCAGCACTCAGTGCGGATGCGGGAGTGGTGTCCCTAAGGACGCGTTCTCCTGGGAAGCAAGGGACCGTCGCTGATGTGCAGATGGAATTATTGCCCCTATGCACAGACCAGACCACCTGCGACCCACTCAGGGTTCAGTCCTCATGCTGTCCCGTGGCACAGGGGTGAGTAAATGCCACGTGCTGTTCACACAGCAGTCTCTTTTAGGCTTCTTTTCCTTGGGGCCACTTGCCTCCTTGGCCCTTTGCAGAAGGAGGGTCAGGACTCTGCCCAGGAATCCTGCAGTCTATATGTTAAAGGCCCCCGCAACCCCTCAACTAGAAGCCAATGCAATGCAAATCCTTCTGACAATGCACTCCCTGCTTTCGGAGAGGGAGGTGGAGGAAACTCCTTAGGAACACGTCCTGCTAATCAGGTTGGCAATCGTGAAATACAGTATATGACATGAATAGTGGAGTTTAAATCCTGGACTCACTAATGGTTACTCCCCACTAAATCCCCCCTTGTGTTGTTTAACTTTTAAACCCAAGGCATATTCCAACTCAAAGAGGCTCTGTGTCACGCTGAGTCCAGCTCAAAGAGCCTGGAATTAACATCTTGTCAGGGCTCAGCAGCGCCTGCCGCACTTCCCTTATTAATATTTATGATGGGGAGAGAAAGTTGCATAAATCTTAGTTGATACTTAATTAAACCCCACTTCTTTTGATTTCTCCTCTTTCAGCTTCACTTAGTAGGGACTGTACAACTATTAGATGCTCATCCCGCAAAGAATAGGGCGGCACATGCAGTCACACACAGAGGACTAAATAGGATTTAATGTCTATGGCCACCTCTGCTTATCTCGTCTGAATGTTCCCCTGTTAAATCCGCTTGCTGTTGTCATTGGGGGCTTGCTTGGATGTAGGCTGGGGCTTAAGATTATAAAGGCCTGAGAGGCTAATACGATCCATGGCTAAAAAGCACCAACGAAACTTCATCCTTTTTCTTTTGTTTTTATCTACGTTTCATGTCTGATCTTTAGAGTGATTCATAAGAAAACAGTTAACACGCTGCTGACATATCTTTGATACAATGATCATATACAGGAAACAGCTTGACCCCTGAAGGTTCTCTCATATGGCAGGATTGACACTTCACATTGACTTTGCTTCAGGCTTATCAACAAATCTAAGCCAATTTTATTAAAGAGATGTGTGTGGGACATGCCAGTTAGAGACAACTTTATTTACAGGCAGCTCCGAAGGAAAGGACATGTTTGTTTGGGTTTCTTTGTGTTCAGGTTTTGGTTTTGTTTGCTGGCTAATTAAAGTTTAACAAACGTTTACTTCCATTACGCCTGGTTAAAACGTTAAACCCAAAACATCCCCCCGCCATTCATTCCGTTAGGGAGCAGAGGGGCCCTGGTAGATCCCCGTTTAAGGATAACGAGGTCTGTCAATGAATAAGTGGTGGTTCATGTGCAATGTAAAATGTAGCAGTTGTGGTTTCTTGCAGCAGTATTAGGGTAGTAAATCACTTTGGAGTTAGTGTAGAGGTAATTACTCCCGCTCACCCGCCCCCATGACGATTCAATCAGCCCTGATTTGCTGGAGTCAAACATTTGGAAAATCTTTCCTGCATGAGAATTATAAAGCAGAGAGCTCATGGTGATTACAAATAACAAACCAGTGGGATTCAGGTTTCAGAGGAACAGCCGTGTTAGTCTGTATTCGCAAAAAGAAAAGGAGTACTTGTGGCACCTTAGAGACTAACCAATTTATTTGAGCATGAGCTTTCGTGAGCTACAGCTCACTTCATCAGTGCACTGGCCATCGAATGATTCTCTGTCAGAATGCATGGGGGAGAGGAGAGAGAGATATAACATCCTGTGTCCCTGGCTAGCAGAGCCAGACAGACCTGGGAAGGACAGGCATTTTGAGGGGGATGAGAAAACAGAAATACTAATTCCGGGATATTATTCTTTTAGGGCTGGAGTCTGGTCCCCTCCCTCAAGTTGAATGGCCCCTTGCTCCATGAATAGTCCCATGAAGCTGCTTAGGGAGTAGCGTGCAATCCATCCTGACAAAGGCGCTGAGCCTCTGGCCTGATGGAATCTATGTGCTATTTGAATTGGTCTGTGAGTCTGAGATGGACAGGGCATCTGCAGAGTGGGCTGGGATCTGTATGACAGGCTGGGAAAGTAGAAATTAAAATTTCTTGCAGCATCAACAATTCGCATGTCAAGAAGTTTTCAGGGGCCTTCGTGTTTCTAGCACGCTTCCCTTTATGCAGGGATCTCTCCTCTCGACGTGCTGGCTTTGTGCACAAGGCCCATTTGGAAGAATAGAAAGATACCAGGGTTCCCGCAGGTATATGGAGTGGTAAATATGGAGCTGTTAATGGTCAACAAGATGCAGAGGGCTGCAGGATTGCCTCCGAAGCCGGCTTTACACTATCCCGTCTGCCCCAGACACGTTTACATTGTCTTATGTCTGTAAATCCACAAAGGCCCTGCCCAGTACTAAAGGCCTAATCTTGCTATTTCATGTTCACTTTACTATAGACACAGCTCAGATGTTAGCAGAGCAACTGCACTTAGGGGCTGGCTGCTCTGGGATATTTATTATTATTTATTTGTATCACGTTGGCACCTCCAGTTCCCAATGGGGGCCCCACTGAGTGGGGCACTGAACAAACACCGTGTGAGAGTGTCCCGTCCCAGAGAGCTCACAGGCAGACAAAGGGTGGGCTATGAATCAGGGGAGAGAACTTACCTAAAGCTGCACAGCAAGTCAGTGATAGACCCCAGGCCAGTGTCCCAGCCTCCAGAAGATGCAGATCCTGTTAGATCCGATAACACAAAACATGGTATGAAAAAGGGCTTCTATGAGCCCATTGGTTATCATTCAGAAACGTATCACTAAAACACCCATTTAATGGACACACCAAAATTTCAGGGGAAAAAAATCATTTTGCACACAATGAATTCCCCATGGAAATGGATTCATTTCTTTATCTGCCCTGTATGAGGCTGCCAAGTGTGGACCCGCTTTGCCAACCACATTCTTAACTTGAAGCCAGTGGGACTTAAGCCCATGTTCAGCTACTTTGCTGAAGTGCGGCCTATCCGTGGAAACGCAGCATATGCAAAACAGAGCTCATATTCCAGCCTGCACTTCTTGAGCAAAATAGGGTCTTTATTAAATGTCAATCAAGAGCAGCAGGATTATATCAGCTGTCCCGGCCTCCATTCACTAGAGGGCAGGACAAACTGAGAAATGCTGGAGTTGGACTAACACACTCCATCCAGTGGAGGGCAGTAGTACATTTAACACACAAGCTTGTACTTTGCACAAAGAGCTGACTTCATTCCGTAATTGAGTAGATTAATGTATAATTATATGCTAGTTAGTGTTTGGTATTTATTACACCATATAAAACTCAGCACATAAATGCCACTACAATCAGACCTGGGCAATATTTTAGAAATATAATTGGGGACCAAAGAGATTTTATTTTAAATATATCTTGCATAGGAACACAGCCACCTAAGAATAACCCCGTGCGGCAGCCTCCCTTTTCTCTCAACTTCCAATGGCTTTTGGTGCCAGCAATTCTAGCTGTTATTTCTGGAATTACAGCTAGTCCTGCATGAAAAAAACATATGTTCACACCATTAAGGTGATCTCACCTCCACATTTAAGCTCTTCTCCCCAGAATACAAAAGTGTTTCACAGAAGCGGAAACTAAATGTGCAGTGAAAACCCTTCCTTTCAACAGGAGTTTTGAGTCATCCTGTAGAATGATGTAATTCTAAATTTTCTATTAAATTCTGTAAGATGGCCAAAAAATCCTGTTGAAAGGTTATTATTTTATGGGATATTCTGTAGGACTTTTATGCGAGTGCTATTTGTTCCGAGGATGGAATTGGTCTATCATGGAAATGGGCTTTTATAGGTACCTTGCTAGCCAGATGAAATAAGCACTCCATGTTTTATTGGTAGAAATGGAGAAACTTTTTTCCTGCCACCAAATTTTGAATTCTCCAAAAAAAAATCTCAATTTCAAACCCCCAAAACAGTTGACAGGGAAAAGGGATGGCTTGGCACAACACTAGTTACATCAGCCAGAGAATGTCTCAAGTGGTATTGCAGTGCCTGACACGCTAAATGACAGAAGATGCTTCAGATCAGAGCTGGATACAGTAGCTTGGCATGACATGGCCTTGTCTTGGTCCTGGGAGAGGGTTTCATAGGCATGACAGGGCCCTGTCTTGGTCGTGGGAGAGGGTTTCATAGGCACGAGCAGGGCCCTGTCTTGGTCCTGGGAGAGGGTTTCATAGGCACGAGCAGGGGGGTTTATTTTGGGGTCAAAACATGGACTAGGTTTGGCCAAATACTACAGAAATGCAAGTTCCCTGCTCGTGCCTATGAAACCCTCTCCCAGGACCAAGACAGGGCCATGCCATGCCTATGAAACCCTCTCCCAGGACCAAGACAGGGCCATGCCATGCCAAGCTACTGTATCCAGCACTGATCTGAAGCATGGGGTGTTGCAGGAGCAGCCTGAAGCGGATAGTGCTGTGAGTGTTGCTGGAGCAGGAACCCACCCATCCTGGGTCAGACAAAGAAGGGCGAGTACACGAACAGCTCTATTCCAGTTGTCTGCAGTCACAAAGTTCTAGCACGGAGCTCCATCAGCTCAGGGGTTGGGAAAGGATCATGAGCATGAGCCACACAACCACCTCTTACAGTGAGTTTGTTCTGGCAAGCCACCTCTGTTTCAGTTAGATCTCTGCGAACCTGGCAGACACATCCTACTGTTGGTGCATGCAAGAAGTGGGTCAGATAATCTACCATTTGAAGACCAGGTAGAGTTCAAATGCACACATGTGCACACACACATAGAAGCAGGGAGAGGGGTTTATACTCCAGCATCTCAGAGGAGAAGTTAAACTCCACTTTAACGATGAGACTGGCATAATTCGTGGTCACTTGCTGTGTCCTGCCTGGAAAGGCCTGTTAGCAGAAGGCTTCAGAAGTGGGGGTGGAAGTTTAAGCTGCCAGCCTTCTAACGCTGCTCCACGGTGGGGCTGGGGGGCTGGACCCCTGCCCCACAGGGCAGACAGTGCATGTGATAATGCGAGAACACACTGGACCCAGGCTGGTTCGTAAAAGCCAGGAACGTGAGGGGAATGGTTTGGAGGAGGAAGGGGACCTGGACACACCCAAGGCAGAAAGGCCCAAAGGCCAAACCAGCCAGCTGAATGTGCCATTGCTTCATGGACCCTTTCCTGTCCTCACCCACGCTCAGAACATCACACCTGCTGAGTAGCTGTCAGCAGCATCGCTCCTCAGGCCGGCCGTTCCCATCGCGCTCTGAGCCGCCAGAGCCAGCTCACCAGTTAGTTGTCAAGTGGGGCAGGGAAAGTTAAAGAGCAAGGACAACATGAGGGTAAAGGAGGAAAGCAGCTAAAAATAACTCCAAGGGGCGAGCGGAGTCTTCACGCCTCACAGCGACTAGCGCTGCTTTGGGGAAAAGGGACAACAGAGACTGAGCTGGATTTTAAACTCAGTGAGCTCCAGCTGAGCTCTCTGTACCCCACCCCCAGCAGCCTGTGGGGTGACCTGACCTCCTCCTTTGTGTCCATCAGAACCTCTTCACCAGCTGCCAGAGCACCAGTGCCCCCTTCTGCTTTCACATCACTGCAGGAGCCTGGCTCCTGGCCCCATCTCATAGAGCACACTGCGCCAGGACTGCCCCCAGCAACTCCAGTGCTGGGAAATTCTGTCTGGGCCTGTAGCAATGCAAGGAGAACGCATCCCCTGTTTGCAGTCTGGAGAAAGGTCCTGCCTGTGGGTGACCGGCTAGGGGATTCCAGGCACCTGTCTGATCACCATAGTGCACTCCCAGTACTGGGGATTGCTTGATCTCAATGGCACTCAGCATCGCACTTTGCAGAATGGGCCTGAACTGTAGCAGTGGGGTGTCCTTGCTGCAGGTTCCTGCCATTGATCTTCAAGTCTCATGTCCGAGAAGACTCTGCATTTGCCTATTATGGATCCATCCTTTCCAAATGAGAAGGAAAATCCTCAATATGTGGTTCTAAAAAACCCAGCCAAACAAGCCCTCCTCAGACGGGCCACGTGGAGACTCCTGCTTTTTCTAAACCAGGTTAGTGGGTTTATAGTTTTGGTTTGGTTTTGATTGTTTTTTTTAAATTGCAATTACTTTGTGTGGACTATCTTCAGCATCAAGAAAGGGCCAGAAGTAGGGTCCCAGAGGATCAGAATCAGGGCAGAAAGCAGCCAGCAGCAAGCAACTGCTCTGAGACATTGGCTGGTAATTATGTCTCTTTTTACTCATGCAAATTTTATCAATATTATTTATATATTCAAAGCCATGTATAAATAATATATACATTTATGCTAAGGTAATTGCCTCAACTAGATTATTTGTCCCAGTTTTTATTGTCTATCCAGATGCTGAATATTAAAAGTATGTTTTCTCATGTGTTTTAGTAGTTTAGAGCTAGCTCTGACTCCCCTGGGAAACAAGCACTTTCGCATCTGTGTTTTCAGATGTGGGGAGGGGACAGACAGACAGACCGAGGGAGAGCACAGACGCAGAGCATGGGACCTGGCTGGGAAGATCTCTGGCCTTTCATCTCCTTGGCGCCCCGTCCCAGCAGGAAAAGAGGAAGGCAGGACAATGCTGGTGGGAGCTGGGTACGAGTTCACTTGAAGGGGGTTGTGTCAGGGTGGCTGCTTGGCAGCACTTCTGCCTCTGAGCAGCAGAAGTTCAATTCACACCACAGGACTGGGGCTCAGACTTAGAGCTGGCCCTGCAATGCACCTGCTGGGTGGGGCAGGCAGGGGAAGGAGCCCATCACTGGGAAGAGCACAAGGTTGTCCTGGCCAAACATTCCCTCAGCCACAGCCGCTGTGCAGCTGGCTGTGTGCCAGCCGGCTGTCTCCTCCCTCCCTCTCGAGGGTGTATTTCTGCCAGGCTGTTGTGTGTAGAGCTCGTGGTGTGCTCCGGTGTGCACCAGAGAACGGTTCTCAACGGGGAAGGAGACAGGCCTGGAGCCTCAACAAGTTCAGTCTCAGGAAAACAGTCCCAGAGGCTGAGGGCTGGGTGGGAGCGGTGCTGTTATATGTGACCAGGTTCACCTACCTGGTCACACGCTGCTGCTGCTGCTGGTCTCAGCCTCCGGGCGTTATTCCCTTGGTTTGTTACATTCCCATTTCATCTGCAATTAAAGCAAAGGCTGCCATGCCAGGGATGTTACAATAAGCAGGAATCACTCCTTTATTACCCAGCTGTGGTGCCTACTGCTCCTCTTCTCTACGTATTTTTGGTAGTTAAAATGCCTCAATTTTTGGAAGAGAAATGGACTGTCAGTGGGGAAGCAGCGTGAATGTGCACAAACAAGGGGACTGCTCACATTGCTTCGTTACTGCTTCACAGGAGCTGTCCGCAACTCGCATCCCCCAGCTGCCCGACCGCTCAGGGCACTCACCTGCCAGAACGATAGGAGAATGGTACCTCTGTGCCACACAGCACACAGACAAGGGGAGTCCCAGCCCAGGCGGCTCTGCGCTCTCCAGCCCCTCCTTGCAGGGGCCACGTGACACAAGGAGCTGTGCGGGACTGTTCCCAGCTTCTGTCCTTTGTTTCCTCCTGGGGCTCTGTCCAAAGGGGGAGTAGCTTTGGTTCTTTCCCCTCTTGATCCAGATGGGTTTTGGAAGGGGGTTTGGAGGGCCGTGACTTTCCCGTCAATCCTAGTCGATGTCATTCTGGACACAGATTTTGAGGGGCAAATTAGAAACGTCTAATATGAGGTACCGTTGTTTTCTACAACAAATGCTGCCTAGGGGCCCAGCCTTTATCCTGCGGGTGACGGCCTTTACCATCCAGCTGAGCTGCCGTGTCTGAGCCTGGTCACCGGGCCAGGGGTCCGTCGCTGCTGTCAACGCGGTGTGGGGCCAGCCAAGGCCTGGGTGTCACATCAGTCCCATGTGAGCCCTGGCAGCAGGCATCACTGGGGGGGCCAGCAGACCCAGAGGGCAGGCCACAGCTCAACAGTCCCCAAAGTCTTGAGGTGGCCTTGCTGAGCAATCTGGGGTCCTGGTGGCTGAGTTATAGTCCGTCATCCCTGCTCTTCCCCTGGTCAGGCATACGGGGGGGGAAGGGTACAAGGACCTAGGCCCTCCTTCTCCACCGGGTCCCAGCCCAGGGCCAGAGGGGAAAGGGCGAGATGTGTCTGTCGCCTCTTGCTGATACCCCAGACCAGCCTCCCCAGGCCATTTCCTACCTCCCCTGTTCTTTGTTCAGTTCGGGCCTGGTCCCAGCGCAGGGCTGTTCAGAGAGTCTCAGATTGGCCCCGCTCTCTTCTTAGAGTCCTATTGTTCCCCCTTGTCAGAGGAGGGAAGTGAAAAAATGTGAGGCCCCTGCCTGCCCAGTCGGGCCTTCTTCCCAGGCCAGGGCCTGCCCCTGTGCATGTCCCAGGAGCTACAAACCGGCGTCTTTTCTACAGACAACATCTCCTTCGTGCTCCTTCCACCGGACTGCCAAAATCCCCTTTCAAGCAGCTCCTTCATTTAAAGCGTGCTCTGCGGTTGCTGCTGAGGGGTGCAGCCTTCTTGGCCCACCCTGCTCCATCACTCCCTCAACCTCAGAGTGGGGTCTGTAAACCCCAGCACAGCCCCATGTAGGGGACTTAGGCGCTGCCTAGCCCTGGGCTGGCCCTCTGCACAGGGATGAGTTTTGCCCCCGGTGCTATAGCTACCTGCACTGCTGCTGACCATGACAGCTGCTCAGTGTTGTCTATGCCAGAATGCTACAACCCAGAGCCATCGGTCTGAACGGCCGCTCGAGGATGCCGGTTAGAATTCTTCAGGGTGCAGACAAGAGCCGTGGTCCAAAAAGAACATCCTTTCCTAGGGCACTAAAACCAGCCCCTGCCACTGGCCCTGCATTCCAAGGGACTTTTCAGACTCCCTCCCTGTGATCAGTCACATTCTACCCCCCCACCTCTTTACTTTACCAAAATTTGACATCACAATGAAAACAGATTAGGGGAACTGACAGGCCTGCAAAGGTGACAGCTACAAAGAAATATGGAGCAATCACATTGTCAGAATGCCTATTAGGAACCTAAAAACCCTCAGCTCTCCTGCACAAGCTAACCTGATTTATTGTATAGCACAGTTCACGAACTCATCAGTGGTTTTGCATGGAGAAGAGATGGATTTTCCTTCAGACATTTACATAAAGCAGCAGACTGTCCTGCAAGTGATCGTTTGGTTTTACAAAAGAAGAGGTTCCTGCTAGGATGGGATGAGAATGGACGAGAACCCTGAACCAAAACTGGCTGCTTGCGGTTTGAAAAGGTTCCATGAATTTATAATGTCACCTTTCTCAGCAATTACCAGTTGCAGCTCAGACCAAAGGAGAAGCGCGGTAGAGAAAGGCTCTTCTTGGGGTCCTGGCAACTTGGCTAAAATTAGAAAGTGCTGGATCTCTCCAAAGAAAGCCAAATCTTCTGAGCTTTCTTGACTGATTTCCAGAGCAAAGCATTTTCTTAGCCTGCATTTGTACAGCACAATTTATGCCTGATTGGTTGAGGCCTCAAAGTGCTACAGTAATCTGAATGCAAAAAATATTCATTTGAGAGTCTTTGGCTAAGCATAAGACCTTGTGGATGGTGATCCAAATCTCAGAGCCTTTAAATGTTCTTCCAGCTTTGTTGCCCATGATAGCAAGCAGCGGCTGTTCCTGAAGTCTTGTCTTGTGTGCTGTAAACATGAGGGGTTTAAAAGTGGAAAGTGTGAAGCTGGCCAGGCTTTCTGATGAGCCTGTACTCCTGTTAAACATGTAAATACTTCCATCTCCTGAATGGGATTAAGTGTCAGATGCACTGGGAACAGCTGTGGTTTATGTAGATTTTAAAGGTGAACTTTCATGCTCAGTGAAATTTTAGGAACAGCTGATTTACACATTAATCCATTTCTCTGTATGTGTGCGCGTCTGTGGCAGTTTCTCTTCTTTAATGGCTTGTGACTGAAGATGAACCCTGTAGACAAGAGGTTCCCCGTGCATAACCCACCACCTCTTTCCGCTTCTTCAGATGAGATCAGAATACTCTGTGGCATCACAGCAGAGTCAGCTACGACCTCCTAGCCCCACCCAGCGCAGGAGAAACAATTAGAAGGGATAGACAATGGCACGTAAATATCATAGTGCTGCTGATTCCCCAGAACTCTGAGAATCATTCGGTCTAGCCACACACCCCTGGACACACCCCAGCACCAGCTCTTTTATCTTTGATCCGCAACACTGGGGAGGGGGTACCTGGAAACAGATTCCTACCTGCATCTCCATTCCCCACTTGAGGCAGCAGCCCAGTGCATTGCCAGCTGGGCATTTGGACCAAAGTCTGCTGGTGAATGCAGCATGAGGGGGCAGAAAGGGATAGGACCAGTGACTGAGATCACACAAAGGGAATGTTTTACAGACTGCCCAGCCCCGTGGGCTGTACGCTCGCTATAGACTCTATGGACTGCCCAGCCCGTGGGCTGTACGCTCGCTATAGACTCTCTGGACTGCCTAGCTCCTGGGCTGTACGCTCGCTATAGACTCTATGGACTGCCCAGCCCCTGGGCTGTACGCTCGCTATAGACTCTATGGACTGCCCAGCCCCTGGGCTGTACGCTCGCTATAGACTCTCTGGACTGTCCAGCCCCTGGGCTGTACGCTCGCTATAGACTCTCTGGACTGCCCAGCCCCTGGGCTGTACGCTCGCTATAGACTCTCTGGACTGCCCAGCCCCTGGGCTGTACGCTCGCTATAGACTCTATGGACTGCCCAGCCCGTGGGCTGTACGCTCGCTATAGACTCTCTGGACTGTCCTGCCCCTGGGCTGTACGCTCGCTATAGACTCTCTGGACTGCCCAGGCCCCATGCACACTATAGGCTTCACTCATTTGGACATTTACTTGAATTTTGAAGGGCCTGACCCCGTCTCTAATTCTTCCTCCTCAGGGTGCTGGCAGAGTCATGGCCATGGGATTTGGAACCTTTGCCTGCTTGAGTCTATCCAGAACCCCCACAGCCCAGGTGGAGGTGACCTCTCCCCAATCTCCTGCTATCCAGTCATTGTGTGTGATCTGGGGGGGCATTGCAGTGCTCCAGGTTCCCCCATCCTGCAGGATCTCTTTCCATTTCTTCACATGCACTTCCTTATTTCCATTCCCCAGCCTGGTGAGGGGTGCACTGCAGTCCTGCACTGATGAGGCCCTGAGCAGGGGAGACAGAGAGAAGAGAGACCCTCTTGGAGCTCACAAAGCAATAGGAGACTAGCGAAAGCCCAGGTCATTGAGCATGGCTTATTGGGAGCTAGAAGATCCAGATAACCAGAAGGAGCCATAAGGCTGAGGTAGTTGGCTGTTCAGTATGTGTTGTCCACACACATTGGGCTCAACTCTCCACAGCCTGGCCCCTTGGGTCATCATTTACTCCTGGGCAGAGTGGTTGTGAATGCATCCCTGCCCTGATAGTGTTGCAAGCTAGAACCCAAGTGGCCAGGCGGTGGAGAACCCAGTGCAGGGGTGGCTGCTGACCCGTGTTGCTTCCCTAGGAGTTCCGCTGAAGGAGACATGCTCCATCACCGACCTGCCAATTGCCGCAGGGTCTGTACCACTGCCCCTGGCTGGAACAGGGAAATAACCCCACATTTGAAGCCAAGCTAGCTCCTTTCCGGGGCTGGCTCGTGGGCTGATGGGGAGGCAGAGACTCAATGGACCAGATCCTCAGCAGGTGTAAATTGACTCCAAAGAGCAATGCTGATCCACACCAGCTGGAGATGGAGCTACTCAGATTTACACCAGATGTTGACCTAACTCCTTGATTTCAATAGCACTATGACCCATTCACACCAGCAAGGGATCCAGTCTTCAGTGTTTCCATTTAAATCAGAGCATCGAATGGAAGTCCCCAAGCACTTTCCAATGCCAGCTCTTGTGAAGAGGCTCTCTCATCCCTTTAAACACTCAAACTTTACATGGATCTGAACAGAATGAAAAAGAATAACTGAGCTCTGAGGGGTGGTGATTGTATTTCTTTCACTTGAGAGAGAGACCTTTATAACTCTCTTGGGAGGAAAAAAAACAATAATGGGCCTTCATGGATGAAGTACTCTAAATATAATGTATATTTTTAAAATACCAGTTCTACAGTTATTGAAACAAATTATTGTTAAATGCATTTACAGCATAATAACTGCTAATTTGCTGATAAAAAAGCATCCAGCGTTAAAACCCCATCCATTATTTTGTCGTTAGCATTTATTAGCGGCTCGGAGGTATTTTCAGACAGAAGGCATTGTTTTGTATGTAGCACACGGGCCCTGCCACCGGTCCCCATGCTCCCCTCTCCTAGGGGTTAGATGGCTGGCATTGGTTTGGGTGCAGAACTAAAGCCTTTTAAAGCTTCCTGTTTAAAAGTGGAGAATTGATTTTCCTTTCACTAGTGGGCAGTTTTGGGGGGTTGGTTTAGTGACCCAAACCGTGCGTGCAATGAACACGCTCAGTGTGCGTGAGCGGCACAGACCCTCAGCGCAGACTCCGCAACCCAAGCGGGCTGAGCAGCGAGCACGCCCCACGGAGGCAGCAGGGTGTACAGGACGTCTCTTCCTCCAGCCCTGCCAGGCTCCGGGCAGGCTGCGTTGGGCGCTGGGGCACACGGGCATGCTGGAGAAATGGACCCCCGTAGCAGCCCCCAGCTGCAGCGGGGTTCTTGTATGCCCGGCAGGCTGCAGTGCGATGGAGCGCACAGGGGCAGCAGATGCAGTGGCCAAGAGCTCAGTGGTGTGCATGGTACAGAAACACGGACAGCCAGGGGCAGAAACCTAGAGCCCGGGATGGCTCTGGCAGCGAACAGAGACTGCTGCAGGAATGCGCTGCCCTTGCACTGGCCGGGTAGCATGCAGTGTTGTGTCTTTGCATCCTGTGGCAGTGAGCCCAGCTGGGACCAGGGCAGTCTGCTCTGCTGAGCTATTCCACATGGGGGCAGCAATGCATCCCCTCCCCAAAGGAAAAACCTGCCCTCAGCACAGCAGCTCTGGCAAGGGCACTAAGGCAGAGGTGTGCCCGGGCCCCTGGGACTGGCCTCCTCTGCCTGCCCAGAAGCGGGTCGTTCCGATCAGATCCATGTGGGGGTGGGGGGCAGCTTGCGCTGCGTCTGTTCTGTGGAAATACAGGGCAGCTCAGGCGCTGGGGGCTGCCTGTCCAGCATCTTTCACCAGCGATGACGTGACACCTACACAGAATCCAGGGATGAAACAGTTACTATTTATAATGTGCTCTGCAGTAGCAGCTGAGAGCCCCAGGCAGGGCCCAGGCCCTCACTGTGCCAGGTGCTGTACAAACACAGGCCACACAGATAATCCCTGTCCCCTGGAGCTTACAATCCAAGTTATAAAATGAAACATGAAAAATGCCACAAAGGTGCAACTTTTGCACAAAGTGTCTGATGTGCAGAGCTGACGGGAAGGGCTGCTTCTTGCAAGCTACAAGTCTCAACGAGTTTCCTGTAATTCCTTCCACACATTAAAAAGCAGCCTAGCGAGCAGTCTGTGAAGAGAAGCCAGTCTAGGTGTGTGTGGAGGTTAATTCATTCGGACAGTGCATTGAGCCCCGTGGGAGTTAGCATCTACAGCCTGAAGCTAAATATTTGACTTAGAAATGTCCTGAAAGGTCCCTGCAAACCCAAGGAGCTGGTGTTTGCAGAGTATGCATTTCCCTGGCCTGGGCTGGATGTGGCAGAGCCTATTCTTCAGGTCCTGTAACTGTGTAAACGGGGGCAGCCCAGCCCTCCGGGAGGAAATCACCAGACACCAATGGCAGATAGTTGGAGGGTTTTTTTTTACTAGATACACTGTTGTCATAGCAACAATATTCCTATGCTAGTTTAGCCAGACAAAAGGAGTTTATCATCATCATGAATCTTCCTACATTAACCCCTTCCATGGCTAATTAGCCTGGACATTGGTGCTTGGTTTGAAACACGGGCCCACTCCCTAAAGACAGGGTTAGTGACATACTGGCTGGAAACCACTCCTCAGTGAACCATGTCCTCCTGGCCCAAGCATGGCTGCTGCCGGCTTTGAGCCATCCCAGCTGTGGAGCCTGGAAGAGCAGACCTGGGCCCGGAGGTATTCCATGTCCCCCGTCTCCGCAGGCCACAGACCCTGCGGGAGCCCAGGACTCAGAATCAAAGGCCAATAAGAGCTTTGCCACAATCAATTTGGTTCGTTTGCTTGTCCTGAAAGTGACTAGCTTATAGTCAGGCCGAAGGAGCATCTCTGGGCAAATTTTGTTCCCAGTCAAACTACGTGGATTAAACATGCTGCTAACTCTGCCCCCTACATGCCCATCAGTGCTAACACCACAGTGGGGAGCATGGGAGCAGCCAAGGACACCCTACAGACTCGGCAGCCATCCTGCGTAAGGAGGAGGTCCTATCCCAGCCAAGGATCCCCCAGCTGACATTCAGGAAATTACTGGCCCCGCATCTCCTTACGGTACTGGCAGCAGCTGGTAATGAAGAGAATTGTTCTGCATCAGCTGGTGCAATTCTCCTGCAGAGCAGGGTGTGGTCTGTAACCAGTGCACAGGCGGATACCTCTGTACAAAGCCAGGCAGACTAGCAGTCAGGCATGGCCCTGCCCAGCCCATAGAGGCACACGGAAAGAGCAGGCTGGAATGCAGAGCTCTGCTACGCAGCCCCCGGGCCGGCCGTCGCGTAGGAGGAGCACCAAGGAGCAGAGCGTGGAGCTAAGCACCTCTCTGGGATGCTAAAAATCTCAGTCAAGCCCATGCTCCCAGATGTGTACATTCTGTGCCACTGCCCTGCTCCTTTCTCCTGTGCACTCCTGGGAGCACGGGGAGCTTGAGAGTCCCTCCCACTCAGTGCTGAGGGCGAAGGTGAGTTTAACCTTGCATGTGCTTCGGTGGAGCCTCTGCTCCCACTTCACCAGCGTGCAATAGCCTTGCACTCCTGCCTTCACACCACGCGGGGACTGGCAGGGTGGTGGTAGGAGTCTCTAATCCAGTAGAGGGGCAGACAATGCTAGAATCTGGGCAGGGACCCTTGTGACTGGCCCCTGCCCAGAGGCCCAGAGTGTCCGTTATGGCAAGAGATCCACTAATTTGTGTGGAAAAGAAATTTGGCCCCATGACTCCATGCCATGAAAACAGGCCATGGGACTGCTGAAGCAAATCTTATGATTCTTTAACTTCCTGCTAAAAAGCTGGGTAAAGAGAACTGGTTCTGCCTTCCTGGCTGTGGGCGGCATTCGGAGAAGATGCAGATGCATGTTCTTAGGCCGTAGGCAAATGATGCCAAAGAATCAGGAACATGAACGCTCAGCAAGTGGGTGAATGCTGGGCAGAGGCTGTACAGCTTGCTGTGACTTTTCTGGGGCGGCTGGCATCTTCTGATTGCACACAAACACAATGCTACAATGAAGCCCGGAACTGATTTGTAGAACGACAACATGGTGGAAAACCTTTCCGTCAGATTTCAGTTCCATTCGTTTTCAGAAGGACTCAGTAATACACAGCATCAATGAGGGTGAAGTGAACATGTCTCTCACGTCCCGTCTGTCACTGATTCATGATTAAGAGAGGACATTCTCTCCATCTACAATACTGTTCACATGCTGTGCTGTGACAACGGGCTTTCTGAAGGGCTGGAGTTGGCTATTAAATCCATATCCTGTGGAAAAGTGAATAGGATCTTCTTTTGCACCTTCTTAATGAAATATTAATGCTAGCAAATCCCCAAGACCTTATTGGATAGTATCCTATATCCTAATAATCCAACGTATTTGTTCGCGTAAAAGTTAGTGTCAAAACTTCCACTCATCCATTTAATTATAAGGCAAGAAGAACACAGGCAAAGTATGAACTGTGCTTCACTAGGTGAACACAGCTGGAGCTGGACAGGGACTGTTCTCTCTAGCCGCCGGAGAGAAGCAGAGTGATGCCAGGAGGCACAGGCTGATGGAGTGAGCGGGCAGCACACAGCAAACCTTAGTCACTACACTGGGACTCCGAGCAAAGGCTGCGTGTTTCCATGTGCTGCCAATGCCAAAAGGGCAGGGGAAACCCTTTGGGGCGAACAAAGTGTTTTATTTCAATTTCAAACATTTTTAACTGTTTTGAAAATTTTGTAAAATAAACTTGAAGGAACTGTTCACATGAAAAGTCATTTCGAGACACTTTGACCTTGGGGGATTTTTTGTGCGTGTGGGGCACGAACCGGTCAACGCAACAGGGATAGCTGCACTGCCATCGCCGGTGGGCAGGCACTGAGCTATCGGTGCTGGGATAGCTGGGCTGTGAATGCCGGCGGGTAGCGCTGTCCCGCCCTGTGCCTGTGCATCAGGCCAATACAGAACAACTAAAAAGTCACAAGAACAAGTGAGTGGAGGGTCAGGCCTGGGCTCCTGTCACTGCAGCATTTGGCTTTGACCGAATGGGTCCCTCAGTGAAAAGTGCGGCGAGAGCCTCTGCAGGGCCCCAGAGCCAGGCCACATGGTGCCTCTGTGTGTCCCAGTCTCATCCCACGCTGGATGCTATTAGATACAGTTGCTTGAGCTCAGCCCCATGCACAGTTAGAGATCCCTTCTGCTGTGGCTGCAATTCCACTGATGCCATCACAGATAATTGATAACCTCCCAGATTGAAGGCCTTAGACAAATCAATTCCGATAGCTACTGTATATTGATTAATTTCTGTAGCTATAAAAATAGCATTGATTACCTGAAAAAGAGCGGGGGTAATGCGCAGAACAGACAGAAACCCTGCCTGACAATTGATCAATATGGTGCATTGAGGAACCTCCCTCATGAGTGTAATTGGACCAAGCAGAATTTGGGCCAGAGCAAAGCACCAAGAAATAACTTTGCTAAGAACAGCCCATTGGGAAGCCAGCAGGAGCGTCCTCATTTTCCCCAAGCTCAGGTTATAGCTACATTCGTAGTCGGTACATCCTTAATTTTTATTCTTGGTTGTAAGGAAAGTGGCTCCAGGGGACCCATGGCTGTTTGGCCAGGACTGCAGCTTCCTTGTGCATGCTGAGTGTGAGGGGCCAGGGCAGGAGACTGGGGGACAGAGCAGGGGTGAGAGACAGGAGAGGTAGCAAACTGAAGAAAATAAAAATGTTTGTTGTGTCACAGCCAAGGCCTTAGGAGGTATCTTGCCCCCGCACGGGACTGCGTCATGGTTCCAGCATTGACAATACTGGCAGTCTGCACAGGAGTTGCTTAAAGCTGGAATGTCATATTGTGAGTGAGGTGCATGAGCAGAGCTGGGGGGCTCAGGGCTGGGAGAGCAGGGGATGCTCAGGGCAGGACTGAAGTGCATCGGCTGAGCTGGGGGGGCTCAGGGCTGGCAGAGCAGGGGATCAGGGGATGCTCAGGGCAGGACTGAACTCAGTGAGGAAACTTGAACTTCCTGCACTCAGTTTCTTGAGCATCAAACTCCTCCAGGATTTCCGAGCCCTGCAAGACAGCTCCTCCTGGTGATCCTGTGATAGGCGGGGGTCATTGCTGTTTCACCCTAACGGCCTCAGAAAGTCTCACAGTCCAAGGGTCCCTCTGAGCAGTTCCAGAGAAGGGCAGAGCCGCCCCGGAGAACTGTCTGATCACTGATAACAAAGGAGAGGAGCCACGGCCGAGCGGTGCGCAGCCATTGAATGAGAACTGCCTCCTCGGTCAGTGTCTCAGGGCAGAGGCTGCACAAAGCCTGGCCATGCTCTCGACACATGGGGAGCCACAGGATGCAGCAGGTTGGCAGGAACAGGAGTGGATGGATACAAAATGTTTTGCTTTTCTCCCCAGACCATGCAACTGTGCTCCCCTCTCTGCTGGGCAGGTGCACTGGGAGCCAGGGACCCTGCCCTGGCACTTCTCCTCCTTGTCCCTCACCCCCCTTGGCACTGCCAGCAGCGTGCCATGGCAGAGTCAGTCCTGCACAAGCACAGGACTGCCCCGTAGCCAGGGGAGGGGAGCGTGCAGCTGGATGCTTGTTCCTGGGATGCAAACTGCACTTCAGCCTGTCTCTTCAGAGAGGCCCTCTGGGCTCCTGAGGTTGTGGGGTCAGAGCACAAGGCTTGAGACATCAGTGCGGAGGGCGGAGGGCACAGGGTCAGAGCACAAGGCTTGAGACTCAACCCTGTGCTCACAGGCCACATCTGCTCACATTCGTGCTGGAGAACAGCCAGCATGTGCTGCACTGGCTGCTGGGGACCATGCAAGGGTTTGACAGGCTCTGCCCTGGGAGTCCCCTTTTCAGGGAGGCATGAACCCCGTTCCTTCTGAAGGGTCAGCACAGATGCTCACCTGAAAGCAGTCTGACCCTCCATCCTTGCGAGGTTAATAACCAGTATCCATGGGAGACTGCCAATGTTTCTTGCTTAAAACTGGCCAGGTCAGAAATACTCTGAGGTACTTATCTGTGGTATTTGTGTTCTTCTGCTTCCAGTCCCAGATTGCTCTAGGAATTGCCAGCTGAACATCGGCAATGCACTGGGATTTCCCTCTCGGTTCTGAGCCCCCCGAACGGTTCGTTTCTCATCACGGTGTGGAAGAAGGGTCAGCTCTAGTCTCATTTGATCTAAACCAGCTTGTGCAGCTGCTCCTCAGAATTTAGGTGGGAAATCATGCCGAAAGCATCTAGCTCCCACCGTGCAACCACATTACAGCTGAAGCGAACAGACCTCTCGCCTGTGGCTTCAGTTTTGCTCTCGCAAAGGGGGCTGCACCTATTTATGTCTGGACAGAAGGGGCCCTCAGCATGCGTGCAGGTTATGGAATATTTATGTCAACTGGTCCAAATCCTCCTCTGGGGTAAAGCAGCCGAGCTCCATGGAGTGCTGCGATGATCCCGCTGCGAATCTGAGCCCAATGTGGACAGCAGCTGCTCTGGGAAAAGCCTGCCTTGGGAACTGTGCCAATCCGCCCATTTTGGACAAATGCGTTATGTGCAGGGTTCTTCTATAAAGCAGGGCCCACAACTCTCCCTGCCTTGTACTAGGGCAGGGTAATTAGTAAGACACACCGTACGATTACAAAATGCATTGAAATACCTAAAATCCCCCCTCCAGACTAAAGTAAATCAGACATGACTTTGACAAGGTGAAACGAAAGAGATGAAACCAATCCATTCTGCATGGAGAATCGATCTCCCCCCGAGGCCATCCAGCCTCAGCAGTCATGGAATGTCAGGCTGCTTGATCTACATTTCTATATGCATCACTCTAGATTAGATGCTGGAGAAGCCCACCATGTGCTGGGCAATCTCCTGTGCTGGCACCTGCTGAAATTGACCGGTTTTAAAAACAACGTAGTCATTATACTTAGGGTAAGGTGACTTCCTGGGAGCCTGACATGCTTCACAGCTTGATCTGCCTTGGGTCCTCATCAGAAAAGGCCACAAGTTAAGTTGGGGACAAGCTCAGGTGCCCCAAGAAATTCCTAGAATTGAATTACAAAATAGAGCCCTCAAAAGTAATAACAGAACTATATCTTTGCCTGGAACAGAGCTCCTTGTCTGCAAGGGGCTGTGTGACTGTTAACTCTCTACCCACCCAACACCCCGGCCAGGTAGGGGATGAATCCTCAGCAGCATTTCACAGACAGGAAACTGAGGAAGAGAACTCATTACAGAAAGCCAGCCACCTTTGATGGTGTGTCAAGCAAATAGCTTTTTTTCAGGTGGAAATGTGGGTGGAGGGTTAGATAACTCCACACTTAAAGCTGCCCAAACCCATCCAGGGGACCTGCTCTGCATCTTCTTCTGCTTCAGTAACCCCAGGTGTTTGGAAAAAGATAGCGGCAAATTATTGTTACTCAGTTTTTAAGAACAGCACAGCCTTGCCAAGACAGCACATACATTACCAGCCAGGTTCCTGGCATCACACTCCACCAGCAAGATGAAGAAACAGGAGACCATTCAAGAAAGACCAAAATAAACCCTGGCCAGGTCTTGTTCCATTGTAGATGAGACCTCGTGAGAGGCGGGGAGGGGGGCCAGTTAAGAGTGCTTATTTCCAAGCCAGTTTGGCTCTAAAGCTGTATGAAGTGCTCAACTCAAGACGCAAAGAAGTCAGAGCCAACCTGGGTGCAAGTATCTGCCAAGCAGCCTGCTTCACTCGAGATTTGTTCCCATCTGCGCACAGCCTGTGGAAGGTCCTTGAGATTTTCCCCTGAATGTTGCAAACTTTTCTGGTGGGTGTCCATGGTGTATTTGCGGTGCAAGCCTGGTTTGGAGGGATCAGTTTCACATGTGACAAGCCACATGGTAGAAGTCACAGGTATTTCTCATGCATCTCTGATTGGGGGAGTCTATCCTATGTGAAGTGGCTGGAGAAGACATTTGCACCTGGTTTCTGAGAGGCTGCTTTGGAGATGAGTTCTCTGTGCCAGCAGGAAAGATTCAAAACAAAACATTTTCCCCTTGCCCATGTGCCTGGCTCTGGGAGCAAGTCGGGCCCTACTGCCCATGATTCCCCAGGTTTTGCACACTGCCTTATTTTTGTTTGGACTGACCATCATATCCCAGATTTAGTAGAAAAATCATCATGTCCCTGACTCCAGAGCGCTTTCAGGCACCATCATCACAGTGCTGCACAGTGTGTGGTGTGTGTTATTCCTGGACGGGGCTCCGCACACAGTATGCTCCTTCCATGGCCACCAAGACAGGCGAAGTGTCATCACCACATCAGCTGAGAGTGCTCGCCAACACATACATACCTGTTTTCTATAGTTTAGCTGAAGAACAGTTGTCTTTGGTTGCTTCTTTATACGTACCGGTCACTTTTTGCGGAGAGGATGCCCACACACTCCATGACTGACACTAGCCTCATCCTCTGAAACATTGCTTCAAAAAGGCCCTCTTAGATGCTGATGCTGCCTAGTTGTTCTGTTACATCAGGGAAACATCTCAGCCTCTCATGGGGCCTTGACTGGGCCCCTCTCGCTAATGGCTCACAGCTGAGTTTAGCACACCTACTACGTGTGGGTACAGAGCTGTGGTGAGCAGATCAGCAGCATAGAGCACCTGGCGGGGGGAATTTCCTCCCCACTCACATTTATACAGTTGGCTTCATGCATTCTAGCCCTGCCCAGAGAGGATGCATTACCCAGCTCTCCTCACTTTCCTCTGGCACCTCTTCTAATATGGAATTTCTCCAACTGCTTTTGACAAGGCACTTTGCATCACCCTAGTTATGGCAGTGCACCCCTCTTCTTTGTCATTTCTGGGGTCAGAGAGAGTCTGCAGTTTAAAAACATTTAGGTTGAAAATTAGGAGAAGAAGGAAAAGCTAAATAGAG
The DNA here is from genome assembly GCF_965140285.1 of Lepidochelys kempii. Taxonomy (NCBI): domain Eukaryota; kingdom Metazoa; phylum Chordata; order Testudines; family Cheloniidae; genus Lepidochelys; species Lepidochelys kempii. Next base: position 27,920,759 of record NC_136395.1, read on the forward strand.
ACTCACCCTGGAAAAGCCTTAAATACTTTGTAAGTTTTATCCAGTGAAATCACCTGACCCAAAGACCCTGAATGTAAATAATCTGGATTATCATAGAATCATAGGCTAATGTAGTGCCAATCTTTAAAAAAGGGAAGAAGGAAGATCCTGGGAACTACAGGCCAGTCAGCCTCACCTCAGTCCCTGGAAAAATCATGGAGCAGGTCCTCAAAGAATCAATCCTGAAGCACTTGCATGAGAGGAAAGTGATCAGGAACAGCCAGCATGGATTCACCAAGGGAAGGTCATGCCTGACTAATCTAATCGCCTTTTATGATGAGATTACTGGTTCTGTGGATGAAGGGAAAGCAGTGGATGTATTGTTTCTTGACTTTAGCAAAGCTTTTGACACGGTCTCCCATAGTATTCTTGTCAGCAAGTTAAGGAAGTATGGGCTGGATGAATGCACTATAAGGTGGGTAGAAAGCTGGCTAAATTGTCGGGCTCAACGGGTAGTGATCAATGGCTCCATGTCTAGTTGGCAGCCGGTATCAAGTGGAGTGCCCCAAGGGTCGGTCCTGGGGCCGGTTTTATTCAATATCTTCATAAATGATCTGGAGGATGGTGTGGATTGCACTCTCAGCAAATTTGCGGATGATACTAAAATGGGAGGAGTGGTAGATACGCTGGAGGGGAGGGATAGGATACAGAAGGACCTAGACCAATTGGAAGATTGGGCCAAAAGGAATCTGATGAGGTTCAATAAGGATAAGTGCAGGGTCCTGCACTTAGGACGGAAGAACCCAATGCACAGCTACAGACTAGGGACCGAATGGCTAGGCAGCAGTTCTGCAGAAAAGGACCTAGGGGTGACAGTGGACGAGAAGCTGGATATGAGTCAGCAGTGTGCCCTTGTTGCCAAGAAGGCCAATGGCATTTTGGGATGTATAAGTAGGGGCATAGCGAGCAGATCGAGGGACGTGATCGTTCCCCTCTATTCGACATTGGTGAGGCCTCATCTGGAGTACTGTGTCCAGTTTTGGGCCCCACACTTCAAGAAGGATGTGGATAAATTGGAGAGAGTCCAGCGAAGGGCAACAAAAATGATTAGGGGACTGAAACACATGAGTTATGAGGAGAGGCTGAGGGAGCTGGGATTGTTTAGCCTGCAGAAGAGAAGAATGAGGGGGGATTTGATAGCTGCTTTCAACTACCTGAAAGGGGGTTCCAAAGAGGATGGCTCTAGACTGTTCTCAATGGTAGCAGATGACAGAACGAGGAGTAATGGTCTCAAGTTGCAGTGGGGGAGGTTTAGATTGGATATTAGGAAAAACTTTTTCACTAAGAGGGTGGTGAAACACTGGAATGCGTTACCTAGGGAGGTGGTAGAATCTCCTTCCTTAGAGGTTTTTAAGGTCAGGCTTGACAAAGCCCTGGCTGGGATGATTTAACTGGGAATTGGTCCTGCTTTGAGCAGGGGGTTGGACTAGATGACCTTCTGGGGTCCCTTCCAACCCTGATATTCTATGATTCTATAGAATATCAGGGTTGGAAGGGACCTCAGGAGGTCATCTATTCCAACCCCCTGCACAAAGCAGGACCAATCCCCAACTAAATCATCCCAGCCTGACCTTAAAAACTTCTAGGGAAGGAGATTCCACCACCTCCCTAGGTAACGCATTCCAGTGTTTCACCACCCTCCTGGTGAAAAAGTTTTTCCTAATATCCAACCTAAATCTCCCCCACTGCAACTTGAGACCATTACTCCTTGTTCTATCATCTGCTACCACTGAGAACAGTCTAGAGCCATCCTCTTTGGAACACTCTTTCAGGTAGTTGAAAGCAGCTATCAAATCCCCCCTCATTCTTCTCTTCCGCAGACTAAACAATCCCAGTTCACTCAGCCTCTCCTCATAACTCATGTGTTCCAGTCCCCAAATCATTTTTGTTGCCCTCTGCTGGACTCTTTCCAATTTTTCCACATCCTTCATGTAGTGTGGGGCCCAAAACTGGACACAGTATCGAATAGCGGGGAACGATCACATCCCTCGATCTGCTGGCAATGCCCCTACTTATACATCCCAAAATGCCATTGGCCTTCTTGGCAACAAGGGCACACTGTTGACTCATATCCAGGTTCTCGTCCACTGTAACCCCTAGGTCCTTTTCTGCAGAACTGCTGCCGAGCCATTCAGTCCCTAGTCTGTAGCGATGCATTGGATTCTTCCGTCCTAAGTGCAGGACTCTGCACTTGTCCTTGTTGAACCTCATCAGATTTCTTTTGGCCCAATCCTCCAATTTGTCTAGGTCCCTCTGTATCCTATCCCTACCCTCCAGTGTATCTACCTCTCCTCCCAGTTTAGTGTCATCTGCAAACTTGCTGAGGGTGCAATCCACACCATCCTCCAGATCATTTATGAAGATATTGAACAAAACCGGCCCCAGGACCGACCCCTGGGGCACTCCACTTGATACCGACTGCCAACTAGACATGGAGCCATTGATCACTACACGTTGAGCCCGACAATCTAGCCAGTTTTCTATCCACCTTATAGTCCATTCATTCAGCCCGTACTTCTTTAACTTGCTGGCAAGAATACTGTGGGAGACCGATTATAGCCCCTTGGACTGTTCTCAGCCAATCAGAGTCCAGGGACAATGGACATTTATGGACACACAACCCGTATGCTAGATTTCAGTAAAGGTTCAGTATGCAAATCAATGTACAAATCCCTGTACTCTGATTTGTAGACCTCAGGACTCCCCCCCTAAGGACTAAACAATATTTTTAATCCAATTATATTTCAGAAACTATTTAATTATTAGACATTTCAGTATAATTGTAATTTGAGGATGCTTCCAAGCAGTGTAATAAATAGAGATGATCGTTTAATTCACAACAAATAATTTAAACAGCGACTTTTGCCTCTTTCTCGACTTGTGGATTATCTGCAGTCATAGCAGGATTCACTCCAGTCTGTATGCTAGTCACAAACATTTGACAGATTTTGGTGTGAATTTTTTTTAACCCACACACATTTCTTTTCTCTGCAACAATTTGCTATTCAAGCTGTGTTGCTTATTTTGATTGGTCATAAAAGTCACCTGGCAATGCTGTTCCCTGATTGGGCGAGGGTGCAAACATTCCTGGCACCAGTACACATGCAAGCAAATTTAAAATTCAGTCTTCCCAAATATTCATGCGTGTGACTTGGACATTCACGTTCAGACCAGTGGCATGTCTGTCAGACAAGCGAGCTGAGGGCACGGTGAGCACATTCACCGAGAAGATTGGGCAGAGTCACAGAATCTGTTTTACAATATCCACCCTGCTCTGCAATACTGACCCTGGCCTGGTCTCTCTTAACCTCCCCCACCCTCTGTGCTCCAGCCTCCTGCCCCGTGCACCCCCTCTCACACACAGCCCTGAGCTGACTGCCGTGCTTGGAACTGCTTTCCAGAATGTATTCATTAACCCCCCACCATCTTCCTCATCAAGACGTGATTTCTAATGCAGTGGCTACAAGAAAGGAGTGTCTGCCCTTAAAGCACAGAGAGGGATTTGAACTGCCCGAGGGATGTCTGCATCACATACGGATCTACCAAATGGAGTCCCTGCAGCCATAGCTGCCTGCACCTTTCTGAGGTATCTCATAGGCTCGCTGGTTGGCCAAGTCCTTATGTAGATTGTAAGCTCTTTGGGCAGCCCCCACCTTCTGTGGGCATAAGGGAAGGCACCTGCAGGTCAGTGAATGCTATAAAATAAGAGGAAAACAATAACCTAAGCTCATGTGCCCCTCAGCCTCCCATCTCAGAGTCACTTTAGTTACTAGCAGCATCACAAGACCCAGTCTTGAGTTACCAGCCAGCCAGTCCTTGTCTGGGGAAGGAAAGGCTTGCCAGTACTAAAGGCCAGGCACCGGCTGGGCCTGGCACAGATTGCTCTACAGGTGTCATTGAGGACAGGTTGGGAAGTCACTGCAGTCAACACCTGAACATTGTTTCCTTCATTGTTCAAAATAGCTATTTCTGTGACCTAATTGCTGCAGCTGAGGACGGTGCGCCATGTGGGACCCAAATTCTAAAGGCTAGGGAGCAGCAAATTAACTTACTCCCAGACAGCTCTGCCAGTGCCCCTTCAGGCCCCCTGTTCTGCCAGGCCAGGCCAGGCCACTCGTCCCTGCGTTCTGCGCCGTCTGGAGACGGAGCATTCCAGTGGCTAGAATATAGGCCAGGCTCCACAAATCCTAGAGAGCTAATCCTGGTGCTGGGCATGACTCACTGTGAAGCTTGGGCATGTCCGTTCCTGTTACCGTGCCTCGGACAACACCTCACAGGGCTGCTCTGTGCAAACGTGAGTGAATGCAGATCCAATGCCCTGGTGAGGAACCGCACGAGCCCGTGCTAACCGTTACTGCTCTGGCATTCCAGGCGTGGGGCCATGCACAGCTCGGCCTTTCTCTGAAACTGGCATCCCCCCAGCTGCCCCAGGGCTGGGCCACTCCTGAGCCCAGTGTGCGCATCACTTAGGATTTTATGATATGAACCAAAACTCACTGGGGCTCTGAGCTAATGCATTGCCATTGCCCCACCACCAGAAACAAACCCGTCTCCCAAAGGGAAAATCTCATGCAACGAACCTCCCTGTGCCAGCACTTGGGAACGAAAGTGATGGTGCCGTGCTGGTCGTGGGGGGCTTAGGCTGAATGCACAGAAGCCGGGTGGCTTCATATTTCCACCAGGGAGACCAAAGTCTACATGCGATTGCATGTTCCAGGGACACTGGATGTTGGTGGGGGTGGCATCAAGGGTTGTAGGTCATTACTCCAGTGCTGGATTTGGCCCACTGTCTGTCTAAGCATCCTGTCCACTTACAGGCTGCCCCAGGCATGATGATCAGGGGACCCTGATGATGCAGATAAAAAGCTGCTGGCTCCAGTTTCTCAGTGACTCCTCAGGCAATGGCCCAAGCAGCGTTCTGCAGATTCCTGCATGCCAGCCCGGGGAGCCTGACTTGCCAAGCCCCAGAACAGGCGGAGAGGGTCACTGCTCCATAGTAGCCATTGTGGTAACAAACGCTGCTTGGGGAGTTAGTGACATGACCCCGCATTGCTAGAGCCTGCTGCCTAGGCCTTATTACAGAGGCTGGACGCTGTCAAAGCCAGCTAGGTGTCATTACAGCTGGTGGCCGTTGTGCAGCTGTACAGCTCTTTGAACGTATCAGGGAAGCAGTTTATTCTCCAGCTCACCAGCCAGTCGGTTTTTCTAAGGTACCTGCTCTACAGTGCCTCCGTGCACAATATAGCAGTAGGGACATATTACCAACCACGTGACCAGGATGGTGATAGTGACTCCTAAGTGCTCGGGGAAATTAGAGAGGCTATTAAAATAAAAAACTCAATAATAATGGGGGATTTCCACTGTTCCCGCATTGACTGGGTACATGTCACCTCAGGACGGGATGCAGAGATAAAGTTTCTTGACACTTTAAATGACTGCTCCTTGGAGCAGCTAGTCCTGGAACTCACAAGAGGAGAGGCAATTCTTGGTTTAGTCCTAAGTGGAGCCCAGGATCTGGTCCAACAGGTGAATATAGCTGGACCACTTGGTAATAGTGACCATAATATAACTAAATTTAGCATCCCTGTGGCAGGGAAAACACCACAGCAGCCCAACACGGTAACATTTAATTTCAGAAAGAGGAACCTCACAAAAATGAAGAGCTTAGTTAAACAGAAATCAAAAGGTACAGCGCCAAAAGGAAAATTCCTGCAAGCTTCATGGAAACTTTTTAAAGACACCATAATAGAGGCTCAACTTAAATGTATCCCCCAAATTAAAAAACATAGTAAGAGAACCAAAAAAGTGCCACCATGGCTAAACAACAAAGTAAAAGAAGCAGTGAGAGGCAAAAAGGCATCCTTTAAAAAGTGGAAGTTAAATCCTAGTGAGGAAAATAGAAAGGAGCAAAAACTCTGGCAAATGAAGTATAAAAAATATACTTAGGAAGGCCAAAAAAAATTTGAAGAACAGCTAGCCAAAGACTCAAAAAGTAATAGCAAAAAAATTTTTCAGTACATCAGAAGCAGGAAGCCTGCTAAACATCCAGTGAGGCCACTGGACGATCAAGATGCTAAAGGAGCCCTCAAGGACGATAAGGCCTTTGAGGAGAAACTAAATGAATTCTTTGCATTGGTCTTCATGGCTGAGGATGTGAGGGAGATTCCCAAACCTGAGCCCTTCTTTTTAGGTGACAAATCTGAGGAACTGTCCCATAGTGAGGTGTCATTAGAGGAGGTTCTGGAACAAATTGATAAACGAAACAATAATAAGTCACCAGGCCCAGATGGTATTCACCCAAGAGTTCTGAAGGAACTCAAATGTGAAATTGCAGAACTACTAACTGTAGTCTGTAACCTATCATTTAAATCAGCTTCTGTACCAAATGACTGGAGGATAGCTCATGTGATGCCAATTTTTTAAAAGAGTTCCAGAGGTGACCCCAGCAATTACAGGCCAGTAAGCCTGACATCAGTACTGGGCACACTGGTTGAAACAAAAGTAAAGAATAAAATTATCAGACACATAGATGAACATAATTTGTTGGGGAAGAATCAACATGGTTTTTGTAGAGGAAAATCATGCCTCACCAATCTACTAGAATTCTTTGAGGGGGTCAACAAGCATGTGGACAAGGGGGATGCAGTGGATATAGCATACTTAGATTTTCAGAAAGCCTTTGACAGGATCCCTCACCAAAGGCTCTTAAGCAAAGTAAGCTGTCATGGGATAAGAGGGAAGATCCTCTCACGGATTGGTAACTGGTTAAAAGATAGGAAACAAAGGGTAGGAATAAATGGTCAGTTTTCAGAATGGAGAGAGGTAAATAGTGGTGTCCTCTAGGGGTCTGTACTGGGACGAGTGCTATTTAACATATTCATAAATGATCTGGAAAAAGGGGTAAACAGTGAGGTGGCAAAATTTGCAGATGATACAAAACTACTCAAGATAGTTAAGTCCCAGGCAGACTGCGAAGAGCTACAAAAGGATCTCTCAAAACTGGGTGACTGGGCAACAAAATGGCAGATGAAATTCAATGTTGATAAATGCAAAGTCATGCACATTGGAAAACATTATCCCAACTGTACATATAAAATGATGGGGTCTAAATTAGCTGTTACCACTCAAGAAAGACATCTTGGAGTCATTGTGGATAGTTCTCTGAAAACATCCACTCCATGTGCAGCAGCAGTCAAAAAAGTGAACAGAACGTTGGGAATTATTTAGAAAAGGATGGATAATAAGACCGAAAATATCCTGTTGCCTCTATATAAATCCATGGTATGCCCACACCTTGAATATTGCATGCAGATGTGGTTACCCCATCTCAAAAAAGATATATTGGAATTGGAAAAGGTTCAGAAAAGGGCAACAAAAATTATTAGGGGGATGGAATGGCTTCCGTATGAGGAGAGATTAAAGAGGCTAGGACTTTTCAGCTTGGAAAAGAGGCAACTAAGGGGGGATATGATAGAGGTCTAAAAAATCATGACTGGTGTGGAGAAAGTAGATAAGGAAGTGTTATTTACTCCTCATAACATAAGAACTAGGGGTCACCAAATGAAATTAACAGACAGCAGGTTTAAAACAAACAAAAGGAAGTATTTCTTCGCACAGTGCACAGTCAACCTGTGGAACCCTTTGCCAGAGGATGTTGTGAAGGCCAAGACTATAACAGGGCTCCAAAAAGAACTAGGTAAGTTCATGGAGGCTAGGTCCATCAATGGCTGTTAGCCAGGATGGGCAGGGAGGGTGTCCCTAGGCTCTGTTTGCCAGAAGCTGGGGATGGGAGACAGGGGATGGATCACTGGGCGATTCCTGTTCTGTCCATTCCCTCTGGGGCACCTGGCACTGGCCACTGTCAGCAGACAGGACACTGGGCTGGATGGACCTTTGGTCTGACCCAGTCTGGCTGTTCTTATGTTCCCAGTAACTCCTCACACTGAACTGACTGCACTGCAGCCAGATGTACAAGCTACCAGGCCTAGATCTGTGCACGCAAAGACTTGCATAGGCCCAGGGCTGGCTCTACCCTTTTTGTGGGGGAAGGGAAAATGAAAACGCAGAGGGAGGAGTGCCGCCCTGAGAACGGCCGCCGGGCTGCCGAGGGAGGCGTGCCGTCCCGAGAATGGCCGCAGTGCCCCCCCTTCTGATCTGCCGACCCAGGCACCAGCTTCTTGATCTGGTGCCTAGAGCCAGCCCTGCACAGGCCACTTTCCCATGAAGTATTGGGTGGGCCAGGCGGTCTCCGTCTGATGCATCTTTCTTACTGCTCATTGGAAAGGGAGCCCAGCAGTGTCACAGCATTATCCACCTCTGGGGTAAAGACTGGAGTGAAATTGCACAACACATTGTGTCTGAGTCTCATCCTGGCTGGATCCTTCTTGGAAGAAAACTTCCTTCCCACATAGCTCTTAGGGAGACAGAGTAGCTGCCCCAATCAGCAAGGGAGTGACTATAAAATGGAATTTGCAGCATGAGGGAGAAAGGCAGATTTAGAGTATTCTGAGACCTAGAAGGCAGGGGGAGTGGACCCATCAAAAGCAGAAGACTCATAACCTCAGGATTACTTAGTTAGAGCAAAACTAAAATGCTGTTAAATGTTACTGTTGAAGTAACCAGAGATCCAATCCTGACTCTCTGCATTGGTTCTCCCAAAACATTTGCCTCTTGAGGGGTGCCTGGGGGGAAGTGCTGGGCCACCCCCAGGAAGTGGCCCTACATTGTGTTTCCCATCGGACAGCTGTTCTGCGCCCTGGTGCAGCGGGGGAAGCTCACACTGCTGCAGGCCACACTGTACCTGCTCTGGAGCGAAACAAAAGATGTCATGCTCCGAGCTGTTGACATGCACCTTTCACCAGCACGGGAAGAATTAGAACAGGAAAAAAACCAGGTGCACTGTGCTTGTCAGCAGAGCACAGAATGCGGCATGTGTTCAGAGCTGTGTCAGGTGGAATCGAAGCAGCCCTGAGACAGAGCGAGCATAAACATATTCACATAACAACTGAGATTTGGACAAGTGGACAAACGCTCAAGTACATGAATGTCACAGCTCACTGGGTCTGGCTTCAAACCCCATCTGCATCAGACGCTGGCAGTGAGTCTGGAACACAAACTGTGCTCTGTATCTCAGGCCTGAAGAAATAGCTGGCAGCAGCCCATGTCAGAGCTGATCTGTGGCTCCCCTCCCAAAGGGCTGGGCGGAGGTGTTCTCGGTGCCAGCAGCTGCTGGGGACCCCAAGGAGAAGCAGTCCCTGCCACAGCCAGCTGGGTCTGTGTAGGGTCAGTTTTCTCTTACAGAAGGAGCTGCTGGTCTGTGTCTGAGGGGGGATGGCCTAGGGCAAAGGGGCTGCCCCCTAAAGGGGAGACTTGGGTGGCCAAGACTTTCCAAACTGACTTGTGAATTTGGAGGCCCAACCTGAGACCCTGAGAAGGGGCCGATTCCCAGACAGTGCTGAGCGCCACCTCAGAGAATCAGGCCCCTGCCAGGGGTCACGAGCTGGACACCAACCTCGCTTTGGGAAATCTTGGCCAGGACCTTCCACTCCCCAGGTCAGCGTGGGCAGGGAGCTGTGAGGGGAGCACACCTGGCCCCTGGGCTGGGGGCCTCTCACCTCAGTCAGCACCAGAGCCTGCGTCCTCCCAGGGGGTCAAAAAGCAGCACGCACAGGCGTAGCCCAAAGCGGGATGAGCAGGGGCAGCGGGAGGGGAATGAGCTGCTGTCAATGCTCAGCATAGGCTGGGGTTGTGTCCCCAGAGGGGCAGCTCCTGCTGGGCCCTTCCCATGGGCTGGCAGGGGAAACACGGCGCAGAGGGGCCTCTGTGTCACTCACCCAGGCCAACGGGCACCAGCGAACATGCTCCTCTCACACCCAACCAGTGAGGGCTGGTGGAAAAACTGCCTCCAATTCTGCAGCCCTAGGAGGAGGCCACACGTGTGGGCAGGGAAAAGCTGGTTTCAGTCAAATGATCCCCCTCATTAGTCTTCTGGAAACCAAAAGATAAGCCGGTGAAGGGGGCAGCTGCTCCTGTGGAGGGGAAGGGGGGTTTCTGTCGCAAATTTGTCAGCGACAGAAGGAATCTCACCTCAGGAGCTCTTCAAGGTGTGGCTCAGTTTACAGAAGAGCTTTCTCAACCCCTACTAGGCACAGTTGGGGACTGGCCTTAAAACCCCCACAAACGCTTATACAAGAGCCTCAGGCTATGTCCTGCCCCACCCAGATGTGGTACGCAGCGTTTGGCAGGGGGTGTGGTAAGGGGCAGGAGTTCCTCCCCAGCTGCAGAAAGGCAGAAGCACCCTCCTCTTGCAGCTCGGAGGCTGCCATTCCCCTTCCCACAGGGAGCCTTCCTCCCCCTTTCCCTCCTGCCAGACCTGGCCTACGTGACTCCCCGCTCTCATGGTGAGTCAGGCTCATATGGGTAGAATGAACCTACCGAAGGCCCAGGACCAGTCTGTAAGCGTCCAGGCGGTGGAGGCAGTTGCTGCTGGCTGGACTATCACACACGCATTGGACGCTTCACGCACGGAACTCCTACACGTGCGAGGCGTGAATGTGCTTTCCTCACACACTTTTTAAAATGAGGGCTTCAGCAGCTGAGCTGCAAAGGTGGGAGCAAATCTGGCTTCCAGCCCTGTAGACTATGAACCCTGAGTGAACAGCTGAAAAACTGCAGACACATGGGCATCTTAAATCAAAACTGCTGACATCTACCTCGTTTGCTAACCTATCACAGAACCGTCAGGCTGGAAGTGGACCTCAAGACATCACCAAGTCCAGCTCCCTGTGCTGTGGCAGGACCCGATAAACCTAGACGGTCTCTGACAATCTAGACAGTCCCTAGACGGTCCCAGCCTGTTCTTAAAAACCTCCAACAAGGGGGATTCCACAACTGCCCTTGGAAGCCTGTTCTAAAGCTGAACTACCCCTAGAGTAAGAGAGTTTTACCTAATATCGAACCTAATCTCCCTTGCTGCATATTAAGCCCATTACTTCTTGTCCTACCTTCAGTGGACATGGAAAACAGCTGATCACAGTCCTTTGTAACAGTCTTTAACATAATTGAAGACTGTCATCAAGCCCCCCTCACTTTTCTGAAGACTAAAAAGGCCCAGTTTTTTAACCTTTCCTCACAGGTCAGGTTTTCTCAACCTTTGTTCGTGTTTGTTGCTGTCCTCTGGACTCTCTCCAGTTTGTCCCCAGCTTTCCTACAGTGTGGTGCCCAGAACTGGACACTGTACTCCACGTGAGGCCTCACAAGTGCTATGCCGAGTGGGACAATTTCCTCCTGTGCCTTACATATGATACTCCTGTTAATACACCCCAGAGTAATATCAGCCTTTTTCACATCTGCATCACATGGTTACTCATATTCAGTGTGTGATCCACTCTAACCCCCAGACCATTTTCAGAAGGAATACCTAGTAATGCCCGGTATTGCCCATTTGGTAGCTGTGCATTTGATTTTTCCTTCCTAAGTGAAGTACTTTGCACTTGTCTTTACTGAATTTCATTTTGTTGAATTCAGACCAATTCTCTAATTTATGGGAAGGTCCTCTTGAATTCTGATCCTTTCCTCCAAAGTGCTAGCAACCCCTCTTAGCTTGGTGTCATCCGTAAACTCTTCACTCCACTATCCATGTCATTAATGAAAATATTGCGTAGTAATGGACCCAGAACTGATGCCTGAGGGACCCTACCAGCTATGCCCTCCCAGTCTGACAGCGAGCCATTGATAACTACTCTTTGAGTGTGGTCTGTCAACCAGTTGTGCACCGACCTTATAGTCATTCCATCTAGGCCACATTTCCCTAGTTTGCTTATGAGAATGTGCTATGGGATTGTATCAAAAGCCTTCTTAAAATCAAGATATGTCACATCTAAAGCTCCCCCCATCCACTAGGCCAGTAACCCTCTCCATAAAGGAAATTCGGTTGGTTTGGCATGATTTGTTCTTGACAAATCCATGCTGGCTATTCCTTGTAACCCTATTATCCTCCAGGTGCTTGTGAATTGATTGTTGAATCATTTGTTCCAGTATCTTCCCAGGTATCAAAGTTAAGCTGACTGTCCGATAACTCCCTCTTTGTTTCACTTTATAAAGATAGGTACTATATTTGCCCTTCTCTGGTCTTCTGGGCCCTCACCCAACCTCCAGGAGTTCTCAAAGATAATTTCTAACAATTCTGAGGTAGCTTCAGCTAGTTCCTTAAGTACCCTAGGGTGAATTTCATCAGACTCTGCAGACTTGAGTACATCTGATGTATCTAAATATTCTTTAACCTGTTCTTTCCCTGTTTTTGGCTTGTGTTCCTTCTCCCTAGTTAATATTAATTGTGTGGAGTAACTGGTCACCATTAACCTTTTTAATGTAAACTGAAGAAAAGTGGGCATTATACACCTCAGCTTTCTTGATGTCTTTCTTGATGTCATCAGTTATTAGCTCTGTTTCCCTGATAAGTGGTGGACCTATACACTCCTTTGTCTTTCTCTTGCTTCGGATGTATTTAAAGAATCTTTTTATTGTCTTTTTTGTGCTTTGCTATGTGTAACTCATTTTGTGCCTTAGCCATTCTGATTTTGTCCCTACATGCTTGTGCTGTTCTTTTGTTCTCCTCCTTAGCAATGTTTCCATGTTTCCGAGACCATGACCCAAGGTCCCCCTGCACCAGCAGATGGCACCAGGAACAGCCCGCAGCTGTGCTGAGCCCTGGTAGATAAGAGAGCTGCTATTAACAGCCCCAAAGGACAGATGGAATTCTGTGTGCTGGTCCTGACAGGGGAGTATAGGGGAGAATAACGATCAGATATGTTCTTGTGAGATGTGGATATTCACACCTTGATTTATGGCTGGATCTGCTTAGGGATTTCAAAGAATGTTAACATTTTGCTAAAAGCATCACAGGGCAAGAGCTCTGTGAAAGCTCAAAACTGGTCTCTCTCACTAACAGAAGTTGGTCGAATGAAAGATATTACCTCCCCCACCTTGTCACACTTTAAAGAAGACATTGTCAGGTTAGGGTCAAGACATACAGTGTGGGGCTACACATTATCCAGTGGCCATATTAATATTTTACAAAACTCTTAACCATTTTCAAAAACATATCTCTGGGAAAATATTTTTGTTGGCTTTTAAACATTTCTCCTGCTGTGTCTGCAACCCAAATGCTTCAGCATTTTGCTAGTGCCCGAGAAGCAATAAATGAAACTCACTAGAAGCCAACAATGTGACTTGTCTAATGTCTATTGTCATAAAGTGCCAAAATTAAACAAACGGCTTTAATAGTGTTGTAGGTATTAAAAATTATTTTTGCTTGAACAGTTTCAAGAGTCATCAGCAACACACAGCTAAAGACACCCGAGTTTCTAAATGATTTGATTTTTAACCTGATACTGTCCCTTTAAGTTGTCTGTCTTCCTGCCGTTATTCCAAATGAACTGCATGCAGAAGAACAAATTTGAAAATGGGGAGTGTCTGTGAACATGGTCATTGTTTATGTAAAATAAACGGCTGCTGCTAATGTCTGACATTATGATACATCTTAACTCAATCGTCTTTCAGTGACATTCCATTTCCCATATAAATTCTTCTCACCGACATTAAACGATGAGATGCCAGCAGCACCTCGAATGAGTCCAATTTCCTAAACACTGTTTTACTGACAACAAACCAGTTGCAAAATTTCACATATGTAGTCACAGATTAAATAATACTTAACATTATTATGCTTGAAAGCTTTGTTTCCAAGTAGCAAAGAGATGCTCCATATTATTCTTTATTTGTAAATAGTTCTTGTTATATCATATATTCATCTGGAAAATAATTGCAAACAGCCATGGAAATAGCGGATTTCTCTGTTAAAATGATAGCCAGAGCCCCGGCCGCTGACATATAGTAACATGATTCACTTGGACAGTTACTGACTGCACATCCAATTCATTTCTTCTCTAGAGCACCAAGTTATTATCTGAAATGCACAAGGTGTCTGGGGGTAACATATGATCAGCCAGGGACGCTTTTGACGGCTTGAAGAGCAATCAATAAAAATTGTCTTCAGCAGTTTTGTAGAGTATGGAAGTTGGTGGTGAAATGAAGTGATGGAGATTAAGTAGTGGAAGTCAATGCCCTGGTGCTATGAACCCTGTTTTTTAATTAAAGATCCAAAGCGGCCTTTTATTTGAATAGGATATTTTTTCCACCAAATCCTGTAGTAATGGAAAACTTCCCTTTACTCTGTGAGTGTGCGTGTGTGTGTGTGTTGTGTGTGCACGCACGCACCATATGATGTAACTGCTACCTTCTCTGTCTCTCCAGAGCGCTTTGTGCACCCGCAGCCAGTGGGGAATTTACATTATCTGGTGGCACAGACGTTCCTGCAGCTCTGGAGCAGCCTTATCTCCAGTTTACATTTGGCTTTTAGGATGATGCTTTGCTATTGTGGACAGTCTTGGTTGCTCACTCTTCGGAAACGTGATTTGAGAACAATCTTGAAAACAATATCCCCCCAATTAAAGGCTCTGCTACCAAATGCATTAGCTATCTGTGCCCCTTAGTCACTGATATTACTCCTTCCACTACAAAAACGGCCTTGCAAGCTACTGGTCCTACTTAAGAATCATTTACTTTGGGTCCCTTATTTATGGATCTGGATCTGCTCCCACTCGGATTAATGGGAGTTTTGTACTTAACATCAATGGTGCAGGATTGGGCTCTCTATTCACCTCTCAAAATTGCATTTGTTTTCTGGTGAGGCCCATGGTGCAATGTCTGCTGGCTCCTTGTGTAAACAATTGTTTGTTTACTTGGCATGGCAGCAGGAATCTGCCTCAGTGGAAGGGCTGTGGAGGGGTAAATGGAGACTCCTGCCCCCTGCCATAAAGCCAGAAACAATCCGGATGTGCCTGTTTCCTTTGAAATCCATTTAGTATTTTAACAGGTCTTAGTCAAAGAGAATTGCCTATTTTTAATGCACTCTGTTAATTTTCTTCCATTAAATATAGAACAAAACTACAGGGCTTTCACAGTGACAGACTAATAAACACCTAAGGACTTATTTACAAAGAAATAGCTATCTTTGCTAAATAGGTTCTATGGAAAAACAGCAATGCTCCCTGCTGGGGTTTATACTGGACCTTGTGTATGTGCAGAGCAGCCTCTGCTCCTTGCTACTTGTGTATCAGTTAGGGAAGTACAAAAAAGGCTTTGAGAATGGTCCTGATGCCCCAAGGTCAGATGATTACATGCTTTAAAGCAATAGCTTTCCTCCTGTGGCTGGAGGGTCTGAGCCCAGGTTTAGTATTTGGATGGCTACAGACTGCATCTATCAGGTTAGCATAATGAAGCTGTATTTCTCAAATGGCAATGCCTGGCAGTCTCCACAAGACCTGTTACTGGACAGGATCCCATCACTCCAAGGCGCAAACTGGCATCACCCGAAACAGGCTGACGGGTCCCCAGCCCAGTGTTCAGGGCAATGTAAGCGCCTGCTAGCTCCAGCACTTGCAGTTATCAGGGGTAGGGACCAACCCCAAAACACCATCTGTCTTTGACTCCTTTGGCCGTGGCTGTCAGGGACAAACAGCCAATTCCAGCCTACTGGTGCCTATTGTCCATTTCCAGGGGCACTTAACAATAAATTATCTTGTCACTGTCACTGTGAACGAGAATCCAGGGCGCACGCCTGAGACAGGCCGGCAGGCTCTCTCGTCTCTGCAGTGACTGCGTATACCCAGCATTTGGGCTCTGCCTAGTGGCCAAATCGTTCTGTGCTCTAGAGGCGACCTCAGCCTGGATCGTGCTGCACTGCACCGATGCTGTGTTGTTCTCCCCAGGCTGTTTACCAGGCCCACGTCCACCACATGATTTCAGGGAATTCACGGTCTTATTTGCATCTCTGAGGAACCGTGTCGCTGGGCCCTGACTTTGCCCCAACACAGAGGTTTGTGGATAATGTGAAAAGTAAAAACTAAAGAGGAGAAAAAATAAATTATGTTTTAAGTCCAGATAGCTCAGCAGCTGACTGAGGCAAACACGGGGGTTTGTTGACAGCTTAATTCAGGGCATGCCATGGGAGGGAACAAAGTCTCCCGTCCTCGAAAGGGAGATGTCGGTGCTCAGAATCAGACTGGCTCGATTTTCAGGTCGGGCAGGGGGAGATGGCTCAGATAAAATGCCGCTGACCTGAGCCTTGGCTAAAACTCATCCTAGAGTTAGTTGGAAATAGGGCTTCACTTTTGTGAAAATTCTTGCGAAAATGTCCGCCTTTTTTTTCACCAAAATTTCAAATTTGGAAAATTTTCAGCCAAATTTTCATCTTCTTTATGTAGAAATTCAAAAATTTGATGAAAATGTCACCAGGAAATAGAATTTAGGAAAATCGCACCCTGAGCAAGCACTCGGAGCTCTTCTGCATCCTGAGCAAGTCAGTGGATTGGTCCCCACCATGTTCCTGCATTTCCCAGTGTGTGCCAGAAGAGAAGTAACCCAATGCACAGAAGCACGCTCCTCTCACCGGGTGGGATTTGCCTCAACGTGGCCAGAACAGGCAGAGCCACATGATTTCCAGCCCCAGTTATAGTCCAAAAAGGCCGGGGTAAACTTGGGATTGGAGCAGCCAATCTGTTGGCTACTTATTGAGTCAATGGAGCCTCTGACTATTTTGAGGCTGTCTCCTCCGTCTCTGCAATAATGTGCCCATAAATTCACTCAGCGGGACGAAGCAGCAAGCCCGCCACAGACCCACCAGCCTCACAGAAACAACCAGACAAAGTGGACAAGGCGGAGCTTTCACCGCCCTAGCCAGGAGCACAAGTGTGAAATATCACCTGGGCCACTTGCCCTCAGCAGCATCACACACCCAGCTCCAGGGCAGTGACTGAAAGTCACCTGGGCCACTGCAGCCAGAATAGGTGACACCACAGAAAGAGACCGGAAAGCAGAAAAGAGGAAGGCCTGGGAAATAACTGGTAGGAATCTTTCACCCAGTAAATGATGCCGCCTTGATTTGATCAGGAGAGGCGGCTGCTTGCAAGCTTTCTGGGTTCACATACACAGCAACAATGCAGGTGAGGCACGGGTCTGGGGTGGTGGAATGAGACCTTGGAGCTGCTCCCTACCGGTCGAAGCATGTGCCTGACTCCTTAGGACTCCTCTTCAGAGTGAATCACAAGGCTCTGGCAAGCAGGCGGCTTTTCAGTGCAACATTAACCTCACATTTCACATGCTTACTGTGATCCACAAGTACAGTTTGACTGCACAGGCTTGAACTCTACCACTTGGTTTAATAAGAAATGTATAAAAATCGTAAAAATGGAAACTCATGGATATTATTTGTCAAGTGTGTGCCTAGCATCTCCCTGTTATTTCACATATCGTTCTAGTGGGAACATAAGTAAAACACATTAGCAGTAATTTAAAGTTGCTATGTGCAGTGATTATTTATATCCTTACATAAAACCGTAGTCTCTCTGTGCAGCACACCAGCCTTGATAAACTGTGTATGTTAAATCACAATCTCCGAATATGTGGACAGAATCTCCAGGCGAATATTGTATGTTTTTTAATATATAGAGAGAGATAGATCCACTCTTTGTAAGTGACTTGTTTGCTTCAAGTGTATCGCTAAATCACACTATACATATAAATAATATATAAGGGAGACTCATATTCTTAATATTATTCTCATGTCTTATTAAACTAATATTTCAAAAAACTTTTATTTTTCCTGTAGTTGCAGGTCAACGCTAAAGTTAAAAAAAGAAATTACAAACCAGCCCTGACACCTCACAGAAGAATGTGAGAGTTCCCTATAAAGCACTGGCATGAATGATTATTCTAATTGCCTGAAGATGCCTTCTGAGAGATGGAATAATTAAGCGGTGAGGTGACTGAGACCTTTGGCACCTTTGTCTGTGTCGCCCCTCCCCCCAATCCACAAGGAGGAAAAGGGCCATTTTCTGAAAGTGTATTTTATTTTTCACTTCATCACCAGGAACAGTTTATTTGATTTCTTGCCAGGAAAATCTTTCACTGCATCCGGGTGATTTCTTACAGCCCTTTGTGCACAGTTTTCCATGGGAGAGGGAGAGCCAGAGTCAGCTCCTCAGCCTCCGCTGAGGCTTAAAGTTGTGGGCAAAGGAAAAGTAACTAATGGAAAGGTGAAGGGCCTGCTAATGTGTTTAGGAAAGCATGCGTGTACTGTCACCAGACTCTGTGTGTGCGTACACGCAACTGTCAGTCAGACTCACCATTTTCAAAATGAAAAATTTTTATTTTGAAATTTAAGCTAATTTATGGTTTAAAAAAGAATTAAAATGGTCAAAATCAAAATGAAATGTTTCAAAATTATTTACACTAAATGTTGCAATTGATCAAAATCAATTTTTTTTCAGATTTTTGGTTTGGAACAAGTTTGAGATTTTGACTTTTTGTTTGGGATGGGAACATTTTTGTCAGCTGGAAAAGCTGTTTCCTGGCCATCTCCAGTCATGACGTCATCAAGGAGACTCTGAAACAGTAATGATCTAGAGCAAAGCTTTCAAATATGGGGCTCGAAAGCCAGGCACCTAACCCCATACTTAGGTAATGAAATAAGTGGCCTGATTTTCCAAGGTGCTGAGCACCTGTAGCTCCCACTGGATTGATATTAGGGGTCTCAATCTGGGGTTAGGTGCGCAACATTAAGTTCCTATGACTAAAAAGGCAAGAAGAGTAAATTGGAAACTGCCTAATGCCACCAGACTAGGACATTTTCCATCATTTTCCAGGGGGAAGTGTCCCAAGCCCTTTCCAGGTGCTGAGGAGACCTCATGGCCATGCAGGGGGGAAACACTGCCCGTAGCATTTGGATTGGCAAAGCTTTGGCCCTCCTGCAGGTGATGCTTGGAGTCAGTAAGCCACAGTGCTCGCCAGCAGGCAAAACCTGAGGCTTGTGCTCACTGCGCTGTCCTAGTCATTCCACTTCCCCAGCTCTAGGGAGTGGGAGCCTTCTCCCTGCAGCTCTCGCAGCCAGGCTGGGATAACATGGGTCATGTAGCAAGACCGAGACAAGAAGAGACAGGACACCGCACTCACGAGTACCATTGCCAGGGGAGCTCAGGGCCTCGTTTTCCTGGACAGCCCCGGGAAGGAATAAGACAGAGCCTCTTGCGCGTGCTCTCCCTCCAGCGTTTTGGTCATGTTTGGACTAAGGTGCAAGCTGTTATTCGCATACCCCAGTGACGGGCGGTCTCTGCTCAGCGGGCAGATTGTTGGAAATACCAGCTCGGAGGCTCATCAGCGAGCTGTGTGGGCAGTGCTATGGATGGAGGGCTCCATTTTGAGACTGGATTAGCAAGGGGTACAGCCAGTCAAGGATGAGCTAAGTGGCCGGGCTAAGAGGGGAGGGGAGGGCAGGGCTAGCAGACGTCCTGCAGACAGTGCAGCGCTGCAGGGACCATGTGGGGAGGGACACGAGCTGTAGAATACCAGGGCGAGCGCCGCACGCAGACCCAAGTGCATATGTAGGGCTCTGGGAGTCAGGACTGGAAGAGCAGGTGCTGTTGTGGCCAGGTGGAGGCGCTGCCTCTGGAGGTATTTCAGCTCTGGATTGATGTGTGCTGGCAGAGCTGTGTGGGAAAAGCATCCCTGCACCTGCTGACACTGCTGGCTCCTCTAGCCAAGGCCAGACATGGTACTATCAGATGCAATACACTTCACAGATACGCAGAGAAATAACAAGTACCAAAGGGGCTGCTGTCATTACTAGAGAGCATTCTGGTCCGGGGGCAATTGGGCATAGCTGTGCCAGCCAAACGGGACCACAAACAAAAACATCTGCAGGATGCAGAAAGTAACTTCTTGGCTAGCACCGTCACCTGGGGACCAGCCTACCGGTGATCAGCTGCATCCTACTCAGAAGAAGCCGCACACTTCACTCAGGAGAGAATGCAAGAGGCATCCAGAGGAACAGGTGTAATTCTGCCAGTCAAACCCGGGGTAAACACAATGCATCAACATTTACTGAGAATTAAAATCCCAAACATCTGCTGGAGCAGTAAGTGGCTCAGTGGCTAATGTAGCCAACAGGGGACCCCACAGCTTCTCAGCTCTGTCTGCCATGCTAAGGTGTGCCCTGGCTGTCAGTGCGTCAGCTCTAGAGGACACTCTTGATCTTCAAGTGATGCTGTCAGGCCCAGTGTTGAAGTTTTGAGTAAAAAAGGTGTCACAAACTTGAGCGTTAACATGTTTCCTTTGTTTTATTTTTACCTGATGTGAAAGCAGGTTTTTTTCTTTCAACTTTTCTCTGCACTTTCTGCAACTCAGAAATTGTGGGCTGGTGCTACTGTACACGATCCAGAAAGTGAAAGTTCCCCCAAAAAGATTATAGGCAAAAGTGACCGGTCTGTTCTCATCCTACAAGATCCTCAATGACTGAACATCACTTAACTCACTTCACTTGTGTATGAGTTTCAGACTCTGATATTATTTGTTAGTAACACAGGTAAGGATGGTATTTTTTTAAAATATCGGATTTTTGATCCAGTAGTGTCCCTGTTATAGAAACTTTGCAGGAGATTTGTTTTTCTGTGTATGCTCCATATAGTGGAGCTACAGCAATCGGGTGAATAAGATGGTGTTTGATGAAACTTCAGTATCATTTCGCTGTTGCATTTTTGCATGTCTTTTTCTAATATTGTATCGGAAAGCAGACGTGGGGGAAGGGGGCACAGTCCGCTTAAATATTGTCTCCTTTGCAGAAACAGGATGGGGTTACGGTTATGGCACTGTCCTAGGATGCAAGAGACATGAGTCCAGTTCCTAGCTTTGCCACAGACTCCCTCTCTGACCCTAAACCAGTCCCGTAATTTCTCCGCTCCTCCTCTTTACACTGGGGCTGATGACCTTTTCTGTGGCCACCTTGTCTGGTTAGATTGTAAGCAGACCTGGTTAGAAATGTGCTGGTGCAACATTTTTCCATCAGAAAATGCCAGTTTATCAAAGCAAAATATTTTGCAGAAATGTGTCACCTTTGACAAAAAATTGCTTAGAAAATTGAAAAAATACATTTCAATAAGGTCCAAGTGTCCTGCTTTGACCTTTTCACAATGCAACATTCCAATTTTCCATTTCAAAATGACAGCTTATTGCAATTATGTTACATTTTATATTATAAAATAAAAAGTTAAAATTGGAATGAAATGTTTTGGTTTTATTGAAACAAAACGTGTTGATTGACCTGAGACGATTTTTTCCCAGAATTTTATTTCATGGGAAATTTGAAATGTGTTGGGTTTGTTTGGTTGGGAACTGCAGAAATTTCAAAATCTCAAAACTCCCCGCAAAAGAAGAAATCCAGGTTCCACACAGCCCTTCAGGGCAGGTCTGCTTTTATTCTGCATTTGCTCAGTGCTGAGCACAATGGGCCCCAATTTCAGCTGGGCCCTATATCTCCCTCTGTAAAACAAGTAATAAAAATCATACTATTGTTGTGGCATTCCCCTGAGTTGTAATTCATTAAGAGAGAATACAAGCTTCACACTGCCCTGTAATAGCAGATGAGGAGGTAGGAGTTTCCAGAAGACTCAGATGCAAATCGAGGGTAGTGCTCGGAGCTGAGCTGTCTGCAGCTTGTCAGACTGATGCTGTCATTTGCATAACCTTTTAAAATGGGGTTTGTTTACTACTGTCCCCCTTGCTATAATTGCAGGGTGTAAGATGCCTTCTCCAGAAATGAACACATTAACTGCTGTGCATTCCTGACACAACAGTGCGGCCCTGGGTAAGTGTCTAGCTCAGGAGTGATCACGCTGCACAGAGAAAGCTGCACAAGAAAAGAAAATATGTGGTATAGATGTATACTGTAGATGTATGTGTAGTTATAGTGATTCAGAGATGTAACATCTTCAATTACTGGCATTGCCATTATCAGATAATACCTGAAATCACTTCATTAGACACTAATATCCTAACTTTTGTGAATTATTCAAGTGATCTGACCCAACAAAGTGGGCATTATTGTGAGATAATTGCCTGCACCTGGCAGTTCAGTTTCTTGCGGCAAAGATAAGGGTGTCTAATGTACCGACAAGGTCAATTATTCGATAATCCTTATTCCTGAGGCTCTTTCTGCTGTTAGTGATTGTTCCAATTAAAAATCTGTAACAATTAGGGGGATCTTCAAGCTTCTCAATTAAATGTAAAAAGTTTTTATACTTAATGGGGCAAACATGAATCTGACTTCCTGGGACTGATGATGGCATTAACCCCTTCAGTGCTGCCCTGCTGTGTATGGTCAGTGGGACAGATTGCATATAGCCCATCTGGGTTAGCGGGCCCACATCCATAGTGCCCTGAACGTGGTGGCACCCCATTAACAAAAAATGACACCCATTTTGCACAGCCCATCAACTTCTAAATTCACAAGGCAAAATCCACTCCTGTGGGTTGATTTTGATAGCTTTGCTCCCAAGGAATCATTCCAGACTGTTAACTCTTTGACTGCAGCGATCGCTACACTCATGCCCTAACACTCTGTAATATCTATATCTGTCTGTCTGTCTGTATTATCTATGTAGTGCAAATCACCCCAGGACCGATGAACCACAAATTCCTGGCTCTGCGGATGTATGGGACAAAATGCCCATCCTGTATCTACAAAGACCAATACGCATTTGATAATAAACTTTTGTACTCCACTTGGGGTTCCTGGGCCTCGTAATGGAGTGGCCACCTCTCCCAGCAGTGACGCAGTCAGGGACACCAGGTAATAGGAGGGCAGTGGCAGAGCTAAATCATTAGCAAACACAAAAATCTCACCTGTTGGCTTTAGTACTAATTTATTGTTCATAACAAGATCATCAGTGTTTCAAATACAAATGAAAGACTTAACTGGGGACTCACTATTAAAGCAGGAGTGAAACCTGCTAATTGCTAGTATTCATCAGTTGCATTGCAACAGCACCCAGGACCCCAATCATACCCTATTGTGCTGGGTACTGTACAAACAGGTCTGGCTTTCAACTCCTCATGGCTGGTGTCACAGCTGAGGTCACCTTTTAGCAAGGAGACCTTGTGATGCTGTTGGGCTGATAGAGGTTGGGGTGCAAGGAACATGAAATCTCCCACATGGAGAAAAAGAGACTCATGGGAAGCTTCACATGGGAAAAGAGCCACATCCGATGAAGTGAGCTGTAGCTCACGAAAGCTCATGCTCAAATATATTGGTTAGTCTCTAAGGTGCCACAATTCCTCCTTTTCTTTTTAAGGAGGAAGGAAGAAGATCTGGGTCTGTGGGGCACAGAGAGGCAGGAAGTCTGGGAGCCTTTATCCAAGAGGGCTAGGAGCAAAGAGAAGGGTTAATTCCTTGGAGCAGAGAGAGGCCATGTGCGAGTGTGTGTGAGAGAGAGAGATGGGGGTGTCTCCCTGTATCTCTGTGTGGCATTGCAGCAATTCCATTGAGATGTCAGAAATGAGAGCAGTTTCCATACAAATGGCTCTTTTAGATGATGACAGCACGGTCCCTTGGTTGGCATCTGTGCGGACTGAAGGTCTGTTCTCCTGGTGTTCTGTGAGGTGTCCCACCCAGAAATCTCTGTGCGTGGCGAGCTGAGGACACAGCCTGAGGCCTGTGCTTCCTCAAGTCTTCTTTTGCAGAGCAAGGTGCAAACAGTTCATGTAAAGAGAGAGCTCTGGGCCGGATGCTCAGTGGGTGTAAATCAGCATCACTCCACTGACATCAAGCGAGGGCCTGGCCCTCTGTACCTGTGCTGAGGCGACAAGCTCATCTGCTCGGCATCCCCCATGCAGACACCACAGCGGATGCAGCTCTCTGAGGATCTTGCTTGTTTTCTCCATTCTCTAATACAATAGTCTATTTTTAATGTCTCCCCAGATCTAGCAGAGAGGAACTGCAGCTTTAAAGCTCTTAATACCTTCTCTTTGTGGGGCTTTGGTTGCTGCTGTGATAGCAAGGAGTGCTGGATTCCTAGGGTGCTGGCTCTCTCTCCTGCTAGCACAGGGCTGCTGTCGGAGCAGTGACAGGAGAACAATACTGTATGTAAATAACTTCCAAGTGGAGTTCCTCATTATTAATGCAGACAGTTCTGAAGGCGAAAGCAAACAGCATTTGGCAGCAAGAACTTTTAATGAGAATGCCATTAAGGAATTCAGTCTGCAAGCCACAAAGAGCTTCCTCGCACACTCGCCTGGCTTCTCTGCCTCTCGGTTTCTTTCCTGTCCACTAAACGTAAAAATGTCATTTGTTTTTATAACCTCAGAATCCGGGCTCTCACTCTCTCCTTTTATTAACCAATTTATTAGCAGGACAAGAGCAGCCGGCTGGAGTTGGAGGGCAGTGGCTTATGACCCTTTTTTTGCAATCGCCCTAATTATTTATTGCTATCAGACAGCAGCGTTTCTATAAATTAAACCCTCTCTTAGCAAAGCTGCCCCATGGGTTTAAATCAATCAAGTGAATCTCACATAATACACAATTATTAATAATCAATCGTTTGAGATCATGCTGCATAATATTTCCTCTTAGTCCAGAATGGGCTTAAACAGCAGGGCACAAGTGAGACTGTACATTCTGGCCCCATCACAAGAAAGCCAGGGATCCTGCATTGTTGGTATGTACAGAAATTGAGGGATGTTGCTACTGGGAGCTGAGAAAGCACAAGTTGTTGTGGACTTAGAAATGTTGGTGAGACCCTCAGACTGAGTTAAATTCTTCAGAGGAGAGCCGGGCAGGAAATGGAATTTCAGTTCCATGGAAAATTCTGACATTTCAAAATGCATTCCCCATCATAACAAAATGTCAACATTTGCCCCAGAATGGAAATTCCAACCACAATTCTGATTTGAAAACATTTTCTTTTGATAATTTTGGAACATTACAATATAATAAGAAATCTTAAATATAGATGATATAAAATATAATATGTATAAATACAACATATTAAAATAAATATTTAACATTTTAATATAGCATAAAAGTTTAAACAAAATGGATCAAAATGATAAAGTCAAAACAAAATATTTTTACCTTATTGAAATGAAACATTTTACATTGAAACATAACAAGAGAGTCAAAACAATGTATTTCTACTTTCTCCTGGTGACATTTTCATGGAAATCTTCACCTTTCTGTGAAATGTTTCTATTCTGATGAACTTGTTGTGTCAAAAACCTTCCAGCCAGCTCTATTTAAGGCATTGTGTGTACATTTGTGCAGGCCAACAAACATAGCTCCACCGAAGTCACTGCAGATGTACCGATTTCCATGAGCTGGGACTGGCCTATGATGTTATTTAATCAGAGTTGTTATTTGCCATGTACACAGAGTGATTTTTATCTGCAGTGATTTTCTATTGGAAATGTGACACAGGCAGGCAGGATTCAGTGCAGAGGGAGAGGGGGGAGTTCCTGTAGGTGACATTAGAGGACATAGAGAACTAGGGAAGTCCTATGCAAATTCAAGGAAGGAATCCCTTTTTCACAATCATAAAAGGAAAACCCTGTTCTAAGGTGCTCCCCCCACCCTTCTCTCAGCTGGGAACAGAAATGTGTGTGTGTTCTTCCCTTTCCTCCTGTGCTTCACTCAGATTTTATTCCTTATGTAATAAAACATTAATGGCCTTTCGGAATCGTTATCGGTTGGGGTGCAGCTCAGCCGCTGGTGATACAGAACCGTTCATCTGTGCAGGTATGAGCCACTTAAATCTGCAATCCTGTCTCAGTGTTGCTATTTGCCACTGATTGTGCTGTCCCTGGGTTAGGGCATGGATGGTTTTCGACTCCCAGATATTACACTCTGCAAGGATTGCTTTCTGTCTCTCCATTCAAAGGCCTGCCATGCTTGTTCCTGCTAGCATCCTCTCTTGCACTCACCCAGTTTATTATTTAGAAAGGTTTAAATGCAAAGTACTTTCAATCAATAATGCAAATTAGCTCTGGACCATGAAGAGTTGTTAGTGCAGGTGGAAACGTGCGTGTTCCCACCTTGGCAGGATGGTTCTATGATTCTATGATTTTGCACCACATGCTACTTCTTTACCTTTCCGGTGGTGCCTGTACAGAAAATCTCCATCCCTTCAAAAAACCTACCAGGACATAATGTTTTCACAGGACTAATGAAAGTGAGCTAATGTTTAATTATTATCAATCACCATCATAGCACCAGGGGCCCAAGTCATGGATCAGGATCCCACCAGGCCAGGTGCTGTACAAAGAGCAGTCATCTGTTTTCTTTGCACTTGTCCTGGGGCAGGGGTCTCCCTACAGCTGATCCAAATTGTCTGAATTACAATTTAGTTTGTTCAGAAATGTTCTTTATTTCTCAAGCAAACTTTTCCTTGATTTTTTTCACTTTTTATCTACATCTTTTGAGCTATTTTAATGGAATGTTCTATTGCCCATTTTCACTCCTCATTTTTTGCTTTAAATTTTTCAAATCAGATTTTTTAAAAAAAATATTAAAATGTTTTTTAAATGCTACTCTGGGACTAAGCTGATAAAATGATTCATTACAAGAACATTTTTATTTCGAAAGCAGAAAATGAGAAATAAAAAATGATAAAAACAACGATTTTGATTACAGATGTATTTAAAAATTTTCACACAAAAATGCAGCAAAAATGAGTGTGAAATGTTGGGTGTTTTCCACCATTAGTTTTCCTTTCTGACTGGCTCTGATTCTTCCCCCGGCCCAGCTAGGTCCCCCTTTGCAAAGCCAGGAGCTGGGAGCAGAAAAGCAGCTCTGGGCACTGATAAAAATGTGAAATGACCAAGTCTTTGTGAAAGGCACAAGAGTTTTATGAAAACGCTGGGGCTGACCTGGCCTATTGCTGTGGACCAAGGACACCGCAGTGCTCTGGAAGTGTCTCTGGCTCTAGAAGCCAGGGCAGAATCCAGGCCAGAGTATTCCAGGGCAATTCCATCCCTCAGCCAGTGCCACCGCGCTATGGCGCCCAGAGGCCTTGAGTAAGGGCTAGGACAGCAGCACCCAGTGGATCTGCTCCAGTCCCATTGTGATTGCCGTGTGTCCTGTGGTCAGATTCCCATGCTGAATTACGGGTTTCCTGAAGCAGCTCCCTAGTACCACCCAGCCGTAAGTGCAGGGCCTGCTCCTTGACCATGTCTCTCTCCAGCTTATCTCTGGTGCACGTCATGGACGCAAGCTGAGCTACCCAAACTGCCACTGAGACACTGGCCTGACACCGTGAAATGCAAAGGCCAATAGAAATTAGACCTGATTAGTCACTGGAGCAAAGGAGACGATCCTCCTCCAGGGGGGAGCTCGGTGTCAGGAGCCCTGTCATTGCCAGGCAATTTGCACTGAGCAGTCACCAGGCCACCAGACTTGGGATCAGTGTAGCTGCTCCCAGTTCAACTTCAAAGTAGATCTGGTTCCTTGTTCTTTCCCAAAAGCCTCCGAGTACAGAAACTCCCCTGGAACCTCCTCCCTGGGACTCCTTCTCCAACCCAAATTTTGCATCCTGGGCCTTCGCTCCCCACCTGCCCAGCACAAAGCCCTAAGGAGGGACCCAGCGGATGCAGGCCGTCCGTGGAGAGTGGAAGCTGATGTGGAACCTTTTCTTGAACCGGAGTAAAGTCTTCTGTAACCTCCCTTTCCAGAGTCACCAGTTCTGATGGTCCTCATTCCCAACCATAGCCAGGAGACAACACTTGGGTTTGTGCAGAACAGATAAACTTGGCCCTGAAGTGTGTGATGTATCCTGCAACAAGGGGCAGTGTCCAGGGTGGCCACCCCCTTTAAGTGAAGCTGGTGCAATGCCCTGTGCTAGAACAGGTGCTCGCAGTTTGGCTAGCTAATGGGGGGGAGCACCTGGGGCTACAAAGAGCCAGGCCCTCAGTCAGGAAACCTCAGTGAGGAGCTGGAGCTGGGTCTGGTTCCCTGGGAAGGAAGCAGTAGGTACCTGCTGGGAAAGGGGTGAGACGGCCCTCGGTGCTGCTGATGCTCAGTTCAAAGAGCACAGCGAACGCTGCAGGAGGCCCTGAAGCAGGAAGGACCGTGAGGGGCCCCGGGGAGAGTCCTGGGGAGCTGCAGGCCAGGGGGGCTGAGGAACTGTTTGTGTGTTTGCCGACTGGGGGTAAATAAAAACTGCCTTGAAAGAGATTCGGTGTGGCCATGAGTCCTGTGTGGCTGGCCCAGCCAGCCCCCGAGAGGCAGAGGAGGAGTCCAGGCTGTAATGACCGCTGGGCGCTGGCCCCAGACCGTGCCGTGCGAGGCCCACTTGCCATCGGGCACACAGCGTTGTCCCAGCTGAAGCTCACCAACTCCGTCCCCGCTGGCCTCTGAGCTGCGCACCCAGCACGGCCGAGCTGGCCAAGCAGCCGCCTCCCTCCTCAGCCTGGGGCTGATGTCAGACGCGGCTCCCGAGCGCTGCCCTGCGAGCCCAGCGCAGTCCTCTCTGGCCCAGCCGGCAGGAGCCGCGCTGAGCCAGGAGTCTCCCCCACACCGCGGAAGGGGCCGGGTTAAAGTGGCCTCAGCTGGAAATAATGTTTTACAAACGCACAGTCGCAACCTGGGCCTGATCCTGCTGCAGCCAACATCCCCTGCAGTCAGCGTACGAAACAGTGAGCACATGACTTACCAGTATCTTTAGTTTCCCTTCAGAGTATGCACAGGCCTTCCAGAGTCCCTGGGGAAGCTGACACCACTGCTGGGGCCTGAGAACTGGAGAAGAAACCCTCCCTCTGCGGGGCCCTGGGAGGAAGGAACGCTTGCTTTTGACTGTGAGTTCCTCCTGCTCTGATCACCTAAGGCCAGGAAACAGCGTGGCATGCCTCTGGAGGGCCACAAGCCCTGGGGCTAGCCAACCCTGGTCCCTGACAAGGCACGCCTGGCTTGGAACAAGAATGGCTGGGGAGCTTACTTGCTTCTGCAGGAAAGATCCTACTACCAGGGGGTTGGAAGCCAGAGCCAGAAACCTGAGGCTGCCACCGGGCAGGGCCTCTCAAAGCAGGAAAGGGTGAACTGGAGACGGCTGGCAGTGAGCAGGCTCCAGCCAAAAGAGCCGTGATGTCGGATTTCCCTACACTGACTGTGGCGAGGGAAAGCCCGGGGGCGTCCCGAGCAAAGGTAAAACCCAGGGACTGGGGTTTGGGACTTTGAGTTCTGTTATGGAGCTTTGTTTAAGTGAATGAACAGGGGTTCCTGAGAAGGGGGGGGGAATGGACAGGAAAAGCCTGTGTGGAGTTTAAGAAACATCTTGATGGGGAAAGTGAGGCAGGCTGTCTGCAAAGTGACACCAGGCCACAAGGGGGCACCAGGAGGCAGCTGACCTCACTACACCCATCCTGCCGACTACTGTATGAAGTGACAATTAACAGCAATTGTATGATGGGCCTTAATGGAAAGAAGAAACCATCCTCAGTCCATTCATCGCTCTGCAACTCAGCTTCCATTTTGTGAGATGCCACCCCTCTACAAATGGCATCATTTACATTTCAGTCCCTCGCTTTTCTTACTGACTTTGGCAGCTGTTTAACATGTAAATGTGAGATCTTTGTCAGCTGGTTACAGGTGGAAAGTTAGAGACTCTTGCCTAAAAAACACTCCGAACCCAAGTATCCAAAACCAGTGACCGTTGCTGAAGAATCAGCATCTAGTGAAGCAGCTGAGAGAAAGAGCAAAGTACTGGTGACTGGGCTGAGTGAATAATAGGGTTTTTTGGTGCCAGCTGAAAACAAATTGTTTCAGGCTGACCCAACATGGTCTGTTTCAGTTAGTGAAGTTCTGGGGTGTTTTTATACTGTTTGTGTTCGTTTGCTTGTTTAAATAGATCTAGGTAAATTTCAGAATGAAACATCATTTCCAGATGACAAGTCAAAATGTTTCCTTTTGAAAAGTCCAAATAAACCATATTTATTTAAAAACAAACATTTTCAGCTAAAACTATTTGCCAAATGCAACCCAAATCCATAAATAATCTAAGTCAAACTGAAACTGCATTTCTGGTGAACAAACTATTTGTCTAAAAAATTCTGCCCAGCTCTCCGAGTGCCCGGGCCTGCCAGGTTACTTAACACATGTGTCCATTAAGATATTAGGGGTTTCTGGGTTCTGTGGATGATTCCTCTCAGGGTAACTCCCATTACCATGGGTGAGTCAAGAGGAGAATTGCCCCTTGAGAGGGGTGGGGTGTCTGATTTTCTGAGACCTAGACCCTTGTCACTTCCCCAGGCCAGGGTCAGGATCCCCTGGCCCGGTGTTTGGCCTTGTTTGCACATTCGGTAAAAGAGACGGAGTCAGATGATATCACAGAGCCTAGACTGAGAGAGGGCTGGTTTGGAGGAGGGAAGAATCTGCTCCCTCTCTCCGAGCATGGGGGTGACTGGGGTTTTCTGCACGGTGTTGGCCCACGCAGGACTGAGGCTAGAGCTGAGCAAACAGCAAAAGCCAGATTAATTCAATTCTCCACTAGAAAACATCAGCAAAATGTGTCACTTGAATGACCCCCCGTATGCGCTGCCTAGCCCATTACTGCCCAGCTCACCACCTATGGGCAGAGCGGGAGACTCACATTATCACAGATAACCTTTGGGACCCCTTGCTGCCTTGTGGCTCCATGACTGAGCTCAGGGTCCTGTATGTCTCCCCAGTGATGGGGGCGCCCCAGTTCCGCAAGATACTGACGCTCTTTCGGCCTGGGCTTAGTCCCATTGATTTGGGCAGCAGTGCCCCGTGCTGAAGATCCTGGCGCTGGCTCAGGGACGAGTCACTTTCCTGGGCCAGAATTTGCCCATCAGCCAAATGGGATGGCAGTGCCCGTCTGGGGGCAGCGTGGCTGGGTTTGTAAACCTGTACGTAGCCGCAGGATGGTGACTAGGTGTGTGTGTGAGCCGGGCAGGGGACGCCGGCACACGCCGTGCTGGCCTTGGCCCGGAGCCTCAGGGATGGGTGGGAAGAGAAACAAATTGCAGGGAAATGTGACTGCTGCTGGCAGGGTTTGTTTGCATCGCTACTGAACAGCACTGAACCTGCTAGCCTCTGCATGGGCCTTCGCTGGCTTCGAGAGCACCACCATGTGGTGAACACGCGATCTGATTTCATAAGCTACCCCACAGCCTGTGCAATAGGAAGCCTTGTGCTCAAAAGAGAAAAGGGGCCAGGGTTATTGTGATGTTATCCACCATCTGATTACCGCTTCCTGCTCAAGAGTCTGCAACAGCCCAGCTGGATACAGGGCTGGCTGCAGCTGTGTGACCTCACTGAGGTCCGGGCGAGTTTTGCCGCTGTTAAGAGTTCTGCGTCAGCCCCTCTGTGCTCATCAGCGAAGATGCCCAGAACCAAACCTTGACATTGTGAAGTACCTGGTGGCGCTTTCTGACGGCAGCATCACTTGTGGCAATCCACCATCATGACCCTCTTTGTCACAACCACAGCACATCGTCTCCCCTTCCACCGCGGAGAATGGCCAAGGTGTTCCAAAGTGACAAGGCCCTAGCTTCAGACACCTTTACAGGGGCTTGATTCTCAGACATTGCTGCCCTCCCCACTCTGAAACACAGCCCTCCCACGGTGTCTCTCGCTCTGTCGCCAGCCGAGGGGCTCAAAGATCCTGAGTCAGGCCCAAGAACCATGAAATCTAGCTTAGAAATCTCGAGATTCTTAAGAGCGGAGAACTGTTGGGTACTTCCTCTTTGATTTCTGGTCTCTAGGCCGTCAGTGGGCCCTGGATTCACGTGGTCCTGGGGGCCTAGACATGGTTTGCTTTGGGATTTTTTTTTAATCAGTGCTGCGATTCTCTTAACCAATTGACCCAGGAGCCCGGGGTCACTAAACAAAACACTAAATATCCCCACACTTGGGATAAAATCATGAGCTAAAACCCTGAAAGTTGAGGCCACCCAAAACAGAGGCACTGCAAGCCATTAGTCACTTGCCCGCTGAGAAGTAAGGCCACTGCATTTATTTCCACATGGGCCACATGGACCTCTGGGAACTCTCTGCCTGATGTCCGCCAGGCTCCTGTAGTGACTGAGATGAGTTTTATTTCAGGCAGCTTTTCTCTTTGTTGTTTTGCAGCAGAAGATGGGAGGGCTCTGGGTTTGAACACTTCAAACCATTGAGCTAAGGTAATGGGCCATTTGTCCCTGTGAATACAAAGGTGCCATTCCCCGTGGTCAGTAGGGGCTGGTGCCAGGAGCTCACTGCGGAAATCCCACAGCAGCAGGTTGCTGAAGAATAACAGTTTGAAGCACTGCATGATTTCCGCCCCCCACCGCCCCGACTCCAGAAATGATTTGCAGAGTCTGTTCAAGGATGTCTTCAAAAGTCACAAATATTACCATAAATATTATACAAAACCTAGAAAAGGAGTCTCTAAAGCCGTGTTGCAAGCGTTGTTCTCTTTAGCATGATGGGCTCCCAGATTTCTGCTTGGGAACAGCTCTGTATTCAAAGAGCAGTCATAAAAAAACAACTTTTTCTTGTTAAAAATAATTACATCTTGTCAAGGATGATGGCACCTGCAAAATATCTGTTAATCAAAATGGTATGATACTTAAAGTGCAGAGCGGGAAGCTGTGGTGGGTGGCGTTTTTTGCAAACCCCTTTAGAAGTGGAACAAACCGTTGCACAGCAGTTTGTGTCCGTCCTCTGGAGGGGGTGGATGTTTCACTAACCCATCTTCCCTTTCCCAGCTCTTCTGTCCTCAGCCAACCCTGCCCATAGTAACAGAACCTTCCCGACCGCTCTCTTCGTGCCTCGGGAACCCCTTTGTCTGCGACATTTCATGGCCTTGGCTGTACTGCCACAAAAACTGCCTGTTGCCAAAACTAGATGTCAGCAGTGGGTGCCCTTGGAGCAGCGCTTCGTGCAGATTGGAGGCAAGTGTAAACCAAGACCAAGTGTGTCCAGCACCCTTCCAACAAGGTGGTTAAACACCCGTCTCTGCCTACTGTAGCTAGTGCCCCAGTAACCAAACGGGTGTCTCCTGCAGCCTAGCACAGCATCAGGGCAGGCTCCGGACATGAGAGAACCCCGATGTGGCACTCAGTCCTTCCCCTTCCACCGCCGCTGCGCAGGACCAGCTGCTGGAAGGCCGGCACTTGGGACACAGCTGGGCGCAGCACTCAGGGAGTCTGAGTGGGTGTCGCACCCTGAACCCCAGTGGCATCTCGCAGCCAGGCGCTCGGAGGAGGAGCTGAAGGATTCGGTCTGGGATCTGAGTATGAGCAAATAAAATGCCAAAGGGAAGTGGGCAGCTGCTGGGCTCATGTGCACCCAGTGAGAGCAAATGTCTGATGCCCTGAGTGGGCAGCAGCTGATTATCAGGGATGCAGCCCATGCTGTCCTTGCAATGGAACAATGAGCCATGGCGTGCCCAGGGTGCACCTTGGCACCTCTCCTCTCAGGTCCTATCTACACTTGCACAGCTGTGCCACTCCGCTGCTGGGTGCCAATCTGAGGAGAAGCCAGCAATGCCACTGAACGACTGCCAGAGCCCGGCTGTGCCCCTTCCTCCTGCACACTCAACTCTTCAATAGCTGGGGCTGAGAGAGTCTACTCACTAGAAAATAATAAAGTGGTCTAATGAGGCTGGCAGAGAACTTGCACCACCTGGGCTTTTCCTCAGCTGGGGGTGGGGTCAGCAGGGCTCTGGCTCTGACGCTCTGCTGGTTAGCAAGAACTGCAGGGTACCCGCTCATCTAGTGAGCTCTTCTGGCTGCGGAGGTCTCTCTCTGGGAACCCTGAGACCTGCTGGCTAGGGGAAGCACAGGATGCAAGGCTGGTTTTCGGGTGCAGGTGCATGTCACTGCCGCTGAGCTCTCCCTCAGGACAGGCCCCAGGGCCAGGTATTTGACTCCTGGCAGGGCGTGAGGGGGCCTGTGGGAGGGGAGTCCCACATTGGCACCAACACAGTGAGGTCAGTAGCAGCATGGCAGGGCTGGTCGCACATGTACCATGCTGAATCCCTCCCAAAACCAGAGTCAGGCCAGGGTTCCCCACAGCAGGGAGGGCTGCCCTGGGTGCTTGCAGCCTCTGTGTGCTCACAAGGAGGCCAAATCCTGCAGGCCTCCATCCAGGAGGCTCCCCTGACACCATACGGCACGCCTGGGAGCTTTACGTGGCGAAGGTCGCACAGCTTGGCCCTGCCTATGTCGAAGGTGAGCTCTGCAGAGCAGGAGCCGAGCCCACATTTCTTGGACACTGTCAGTAAGAACGGCCACGCTCGGTCAGACCAATGGTCCATCTAGCCCAGTAGCCTGTCTTCCGACAATGCCAGGTGCCCCAGAGGGAATGAATCGAGCAGGGCAATTTATCGAGTGATCAACCCCTGTCATCCAGTCCCAGCTTCTGGCAGTTGGAGGTTTAGGGACACCCGGAGCATGGGGTTGTGTCCCTGGCCATCTTGGCTTGTAGCCATTGAAGGACCTGTCCTCCACGAACGTATCTAGCTCTTTTCTGAACCCCATTATACTTTTGGCCTTCACAATATCCCTGGGCAACGAGTTCCACAGTTTGACTGTATTGTGTGAGGAAGCATTTCCTTATGGTTGCTTTTAAACCTGCTGCCTATTAATTTCATCAGGTGACCTCTAATGGTTTTGTTATTGGAAGGAGTGAACTACACTTCCCTATTCACTTTCTTCACAGCATTCGTGATATTATGGACCTCTATCATGTCCCCCACTTAGTTGTCTTTTCTTAAAATGAACAGCCCCAGCTTTTTAATCTCTCCTCATATGGAAGCTGCTCTATACCCTTAATCATTTTTGTTGCCCATCTCCATACTTTTTCCAATTCTAATATATCTTTTTTGAGATGCATGCAGTATTCAAGGTGTGGGCATACCATGGCTTTATATAGAGGCAGTATGATATTTTCTGTCTTATTATCTATTCCTTTCCTAATGGTTCCTAATATTCCGTTCGCTTTTTTGACGGCTGCTGCACATTTAGTGGATGTTTTCAGAGAACTATCCACAGTGACTCCAAGATCTCTTTCTTGACTGGTAACAGCTAATTTAGACCCCATCATTTTATATCTCTAGTTAGTCTTATTTTTTTCAAGGTGCATTACTTTTCACTTATCAACATGAATTTCCTCTGCCATTTTGTTCCCTAGTCACCCAGTTTTGCAAGATCCCTTTGTAACTCTTTGCAGTCAGCTTTGGACTTAACTATCTTGAGTAATTAATTTTGTATCACCTGCAAATTTTGCTGCCTTACTGTTTACCCCCTTTTCCAGATAATTTATGAATATGTTGAATAGCACAGGTCCCAGTTCAGATCTCTGGGGGACATTGCTATTTAACTTTTTCCATTTTGAAAAACTGACCGTTTATTCCTATCCTTTGTTTCCCATCTTTTAACCAGTTACTGATCCATGAAAGAAACTTGCCTATTATCCCATCATTGTTTACTTTGCTTTAAGAGCCTTTAGTGTGGGACCTCGTCAAAAGCTTTCCGAAAGTCTGAGTACACTGTCAACTGGATCGCCCTTGTCCACCTGCTTGTTGACCCCCTCAAAGAATTCTAATAGATTGGTGAGGTGTGATTTCCTTTACAAAAGCCATGTTGACTCTTTCCCAATATATTGTGTTCATCTATGTGTCTGATAATTCTGTTCTTTACTAGAGTTTCAACCAGCTTGCCTGGTACTGAAATTAGGTTTACCAGCCTAACTACTGCCAGGATCACCTCTGGAGCCTTTTAAAGAATCAGTGTTACGTTAGCTATCCTCCAGTCACCTGATCCAGAGGCTGATTTAAGAGACAGGTTACATAGCACAGTTAGTGGTTCTGCAAGTTCATATCTGAGTTCCTTCAGAATCTTGGGCGAATCCCATCTGGTCCTGCTGACTTTTTATCAATTTGGTCAAAAACCTCCTCTATTGACACCTCAATCTGGGACAGTTCCTCCAATTTGTCACTAAAAAGAACAGCTCAGGTGTGGGGATCTCCTGCACATCCTCTGCCATGAAGACTGATGCAAAGAATTTGTTTAGCTTCTCTGCAATGGCCGTGTCTCCCATGAGTGCTCCTTTAGCACCTCAATAGTCCAGTGGCCCCACCGACTGTTTGGCTGGCTTCCTGCTTGTGATGTCCTTAATTTTTGTTTGCTTTTAGTTTTTCTGTCTTTGCATCTAGTTCCTCTTCAAATTACTTTTTGGCCTCCAAATTGTACTTTTACCCTTGACTTGCCAGAGCGTATGCTCCTTTCTAGGGTTTACATCAAGGTTTCCATGGGGACAAGCTGCTCTCTGAGAGGTGGGGTGGGTTAGGAGAACCCATCAACCCTGCAACATAGCGGTAGCTCCTGTCCGCTTAGTGCCACCACAGAGATCTGAGATCCTTGCTCCTGCTGCGGATGGAGCCATGTCTGGGCTGAGCTCCATGGAGTGAGTGAGCTGACTGTGACTGTTGGGTTTGGATGGTTTGGGCCCATGAGCAGGATGACCTTACTTGACAAAGGAGGTGCTTGTGGGAAGCTCTTGAGTGTAGCGCTGCCCTTGTACCCAGCACAGGTACAGAGCATGGGCCAGGGCACTGCCGTTCCCAGCACAGCCGGCCATTTCTCTCACGCCTCCCCTTCCAGACCTTCACTAACTCGCAGCAGCTGTCTCCCCTGCTCTGCTGCTGGTGCCCAGGGGGACGGGAGGATGCTCTCCATGCACTGGGAGGAGGGCTGGACACTGTGGTGGCTAGGCTCAGGCTGATGGCTCCCCCTGCTCAGGAGGTGCACACTAGCCCAAGGCACCACTAAGCCCTGCTGAGTTGACTTGCATGGCCTGGTGCAGGCCCTTTTCCTGGAAGGCCCAAAGCCAGGCTTGTAGTGTTCCAGCTGCCAGGCATGTCGGGGTCACCACAGCTGGTTTGGTGGCACAGCCCCTGCTGATGTGCAATTGGGCCTTGACACTCACTGCTGGCCTGGGCTCTTTACTTGCAGGGCTCCATTAGCTGCCTGTTCAGATGGCAGACGCTTCCGACCATCAGAGTGGGTTAAATCTCAGTGAAAGTGGTGGGTGTCACAGCGGCCTTTCATTACTGTTATGTGTAAGAAACAATTAAGCTCTTTCATGGAACTAGATATCTGAAATAATAGCAGCCTCCACCAAAACACATGCACCCGTGAGACATGTGAGGCCAGAGTAGTTTGGCTGGGTATTTTTTCTTGAGGGTCTGAATGTTTGTCTTTTTGAGAGAAGCAGGAGAAACAGCAGAGAAGCTGAGAGAGAAGCAACAGAAGGGCACGGTAACAGTCAGAGCAAGTACTGGGAACGTGGCCCTGAGAAAATCCTAGACAGAGAGTTGTTGGGCTAAGTGCTGGTTGGAAAGGGGCTTGGAACTGTGAGCCAGGAAACTGTCTCCTGCTGTTTGATTCCTGGTGTGTGTAGGGAAATGGAACTTTGTTTATTCTTTGTAAATAACTAGGATTGCATCAATGAAATACCTGATGTCATCATGAACTTCTTCTCCTGATGGAAACAACTTCCTAGACCCCAAATGTTGGCTAACCCCACAAGTCCAGCAGAGGTAAGAAACACAACTAACAGTCATGGCTAATAGAGAGTGAAGTGTTCGTTGCCTCTTTGTTTTATTCGACCTGTAAGTCCAGAGCTGGAAATACATCACCACCGAGGCAACCTCATTGCTGCCAAGTTAACAGCCAGCCTCAGCATCTCCCAGCTCTTTGGTGTAAGCCACGTAGATCCCGCATTCCCCCCCTTGGTGTTTGTCTCATAAAAAGGCAAATAAGCCCCAACTAGGAGGATGTGGGGCAATAGTCCTTTAGCTCAAGGGACAAGGCCTGTGTTTTGGGAAGTAAAAGTTCCTCATGTTCCTCACAGTTCCTCATGTGAGCGCTTAGCTAACCATCTGGTGCTGGTCCAGGTGTGGCCAGAGAGCCTGGCAGCGTCACTTTGAAATGTACGTTTGCATACGGATCTCTGCACGCCAGTCAAGAAGAACAAGGTGAGTGAGAAATAAGCTACTTGGGTTTGAGCTGTGGGAGCTGGGGAACTTCAAGGTGGATCCAAGAGTTAACACAGAGCACTTGCTACACTCTATGGTAAGCTCTTGATAGAGCTACTATGCAAGGCTGCTCCTGGCTCCTGCTGCAGTCTCTGAGACATACATGAGTGACAGCAAACAACCAGCTCCATAGCAAGAGGCAAAGCGGGCTTTGACAAATACTCACTAGAAAATAATAAAGTGGCAAAATAATTCTGCATTGGACACACTTACCAGAGCATAAAGAGTCTGAAAAGGAGACAACATCTTGTATCATCGATCTTCCTTAAATACCCAAGCTGTGACAAAGTGGAAAGCAAAATTATGATGAATGATCGGACATATTTACTCTGTACCTGTGCTCTTTAACTAGGCCTGGTGAAATGGGTGCTAATGAAAAGCAGAACACCTACCAAAAAGAGGCGATTTCATTGAAAACAAGTCTTTATTACAAATTGGCACTTCGTTTTCATAAAGTGCATAATGAAGGTGCATATTGTGACATAAATTAAAACAGGCAACTGATGGGTCAGCACTGAAAAACATTCCAAAAGACAAATCACCAGTGAGCCCTCGACAATGGCTGTATCTCATTTACAATCTTTCGAGTACATTTTCAGAGTGTGAGGGAACGCGGCTAGGTTTTGTTCATAAACGGCATGCCATCATTTATTTTACTGCCTCATTTGAATATGATGAATACTGTAGTCCTTTATTTGTTCACAACAACCAAATAATTGTAGATCCGTGGGTTTCTGGACAATTAATCACATTTTTTCCCTCCAACATCCACTATAAACATGACATTGAACAATAAAGTACATTAACCTTTGCTTTGCTCAAAAACTTTGCTTATTTAAACACTGCCAGGTTATTGGTTCCCATTTGGCTTCAAGTTCCTTCCACACATGGCAACCAGCCATTCCTGTCACTGGACAACCTGGGTTAGTCTCTCGTCAGCCCCTTCTGCCCAGCTGGGACGTTTCCTGCACTTGGAAGTTCTGAGTGGCCTTTGTCTGTTTCTAGAACCCTGCTACAGTGAGCTGCAGGTCACCTCTTAAAAGAGCCTGCCAAGCAGATGCTGCATGGGAACAAAGGGTCAAAGCAGTGTAGAACAGTGCTACTCAAAGTGGTGGTCCACAGACCGGTGCCAGTTTGCGAGCCATCGGCTGCCGGTCTGTGCGCACGTTGGGGGAAAAAATGGCCAGTCCCCCACATCAAATGGCTTGAGAAGCACTGGTGTAGAAAGTAGCTGCTTTCCCGAAAGAGCTTCTTGTGTCTGAGTCTTTCCCACCCTGCCCCTCGTGGGGGCCCAAGTCCAGCAATCCTATTAATGCCAACTCCTCAGGGTTCAAAGTGGGGATCAGCTGACGGGGGTCTCCCCTTTTCCACCCAAACTGCTACCCCCTTTTCAGGTACCTCCAGCCCCTGCTGCTCCAGAGACGGCATCCCCAATGCCACTGCTCCCACCCTGGGGCCCGCAGCAGGGCGAGAGTTCTGCCTTGCCTTGGATCCTCAGGAGATGAATACTCTTCAGACGCCATGTCCTCTTGCCTGTGTCCCGCAGCCCCTTGGGCTTGAGTGAGCAAAGCCTTTGTCTCTGGCAGGAAGTCAGGTCTCTGCAGCAGACAGCGCTGCACTAAATGCAGTCACATTCTCGGAGGTCTTTAGGGCAGGGATTGCCTCTTTCTGATGTGTTTGCCGCAGCGCCTAGCGCAGTGGGGCTGAGGCCTCTCTGTGCTACTACAATGCAAACAGTAAACAATAATGATAATTCTGGTGCCGAGATTTTATCTCTGACCTATTCCACAGAAAGACATTGGGGGTGGGGGGGGTGGGGTTCAGGATGTTGGAAAGGCAGCAGGAAAGGTGATTTAGCAAAACTTTATCCTCCCAGGCTGTAAGGGAGAGCTCAAGTGACCAGCACAGATGCCCTGTCCCGCAGGCGCCTGCTGTGTGGCCCTTCCCTGGGATGTAATGTTGTTGCCTATTTTGACTCAAGTGGTTAGCCAATATTCAGTCTTGCAAGTTGGTTCTGTTAGGAGGAGAAATTGAAGATGGGGGCAGATACTTCTTTGATGCAATGCTGATTATTTACAAAGTATGTGCAAAGTCTTGTTTCCCTGAACACAGGAGGAATCAAACATCACAAGGAAGTTTCTTTGCTCACAGTTCCAAGGCTCTTTCCCGCCAGCACTTTGTCCAAAGCTCCCTCTTAGCTTCCTCTCAAGGCCACTTTGCCAGTCCTTCCCTTGCTGTCCACTTGGCTCTTTTGGCTGCTTCTGACTAGTCTCTCGGTGCTCCTGGATGCTTTCACTCACAGACATGCAACCTCCACCAAACAATACCCAGGGTAAACCCTTCGCCCACATAGTTCAGGTCCTGACCAGCCTTGCACCCAGCCTGGATATTAGGAAAAACTTTTTCACTAGGAGGGTGGTGAAACACTGGAATGCGTTACCTAGGGAGGTGGTGGAATCTCCTTCCTTAGATATTTTTAAGGTCAGGTTTGACAAAGCCCCGGCTGGGATGATTTAGTTGGGGATTGGTCCTGCTTTGAGCAGGGGGTTGGACTAGATGACCTCCTGAGGTCCCTTCCAACCCTGATAGTCTATGATTCTATGATTCGGGTGGAGGCTCCTATTGTTTCAGCTACCTTCCTCCAAAAACTAGCTTAATTGCTTCTTACTTTTATCCTGAATGAATGGCGGCTGTCACACCAACTGGCCTCAGGCAGGTTTCACCCAGCCACCATCATAACAATATGATCCTGTTACTTGTATGGCTCACACAGTAGCTGTCTTAGACCATGGCCATGCCCTCCAGGCAAAGATCGCATGCAGGAACTGAGGCCTGGGGAGGGCAGGTTGGGTTTGATGTTGGTTGGTGAAGAGATACAGATAGAAAAGGTCCCCATGGGCCCTGTGACAGGTTGCCTCCCTTTAAGATGCCACCTGATGTGCTGGGATATTGCTGAGCCCGCCTGTTCTGCCAGCCAGGGCCCCCTTTTTACCTATCTTGCTGAGCCAGGCTATTAAGCCTCCTCCAGCATACACACAGGCAGGGCCACACCCAACTGCCGAACGACACAGACACTGAGATCAGCTCTGGGAAGCCTCAGAGGTATCCCAGCACATCAGGTGGCATCTCGAAGGGGGGCAACCCGTCACAGGCCCCACCCGTTTCAGAAGTGTTTCTTTGCTGCAGGGGGAAGGAGCAGTGCTTACCTCCAGCCCCCTCTCCGCTTGTGCAAAGCTCTGCGTGCCGAACGAGGAACGGGGCCAGCTTCACTTCTCCTGGCTCACATCTTGTGGGAGGATCCTTATCCCACTCAGCTCGGAGAGCCAGTAACCCGGTGGCGGGCATGCCACCCTCCTCATTCCGGCCTTGTCCCTGGCGTTGGACTGCCCCCCGGAGCTAGGCTCCTGGGGGAGCTGTGGTGATCTGCTCAGGCTGTGCCTGGCCGGGAACGGGCACGAACGGAGAGTCTGGCACGCCGGGGAGGTGAGCTTGGGGGCAAGCAGCCCTGCTGCACTGCCCCAGCAGGGTGCGGTCAGGGCGGTGATATCCGTGAGGAGCGTGCGACCCACGGGTGTGGTGCTGCGACTTGACCCCAGTCGCCTGGCCTGGTCAGGGTTACACAGACCAGTGCCCTTCTCACTGACGCCTGTGGTCGTAGGTCCAATATTAGTAAGTGGCACTCTACAATAGCAGCTTACAGTTAGAGACTCAAAGGAGCAGACCCTTCCCATCCCCACAGGCTGTCTCAGCACGGCTGGACTCCTCGGCGACTTCCCCGAAATGGCAACAGGGTGCTCAGGCTCCGGAGGGCGAGGGCCAGGCTGGGGGCTGCACTGATTGAATGAAGTCTAGTTCTAAGCTGGTTTTTCCCCCCCAGTCTGGGTGCAGAGCAGGTCTCAGTCTTTTTCAGACAAAGGCCTTTGGCCCAGGGTCTGGCTCCTAGGGGTCACTGGAAGTTTGCCTGAGGGAGGCTGGATGAAATACATGGATTTGTCCTATAGCCAATAGCTCTGAGAGCTCATCTGGGCCCACAGGACTGATTTCTACACAGCATAGGCTGCAGCTTTGTCCTGTCTAGTTTTAACAGCCCAAGCAACGGAGCTGCCCCAGGCCCTGGCAGTGCCCCAGCCTGACCGAATGTCTCGCTGTCATGGAGCTTGTCAGCCTCCCTTTACCCCTCTCAGTTTCATCCCTTTGTTCCCGGTGGTCCCCTTTGCACCACCCTCTCCCTCTGCCGCCAGGACCCCTGCAGCATTTGCCCCCTTCCTGCTCATGTGGCTGAGACCGACATGGCTCTTCCAGGCTCTCCTCAGAACTCGCTCTCCATCCCACTCCGTCTGTTGCTGGTCTCTGAGTCCCCCAGTCTGGGGAGTGTGGAACCCAGCACGGGATGCAGGATGCCCGAGTTTGCCTCCCCAGGTCGAGTTGTGAGGGTCTATTACTTCCCCACTTTGTAACGTCCATTCCAGTACAAAAATCACCTCAGCCTCTTTTGCAGCGATCGCATTGCAAACTCGGGTCTAGTGTGCTATTGCCAGGCCCCCCAGCGGTGTCAGCACGGCTGCTCTCCGGGTCTGTTTCCTACTGACTAGCTGCACCTGAGTGTTCTCCGGCCCATGCGCGACCTGCGTGGACCCAGGAGCCTCACCTTGAGCCAGGATCCTCAGCAGCTTCGGTGGAGGGAGGTTGGCAGGCAGCAGGACTGGTGGCCCCTAGCCTGCAGGATGGAGCCCAGCAGCAGGAATGCTACAGCTCCCCACCTGCCCCAGGGCAAGTCCTGCAGAATGCAGCAGGAAATGAGAATGTTTCTGCAGGGTTTCCTGGCCCACTCTATAGAGACTGTACCCTCTCTCTCTGCAATATTATGGGTGAGATCCTCAGCAGCCCCCATTGTGACTGGTGAGGGGCAGGAAGGAACTGATTGCAGTTCCCTATCTCAGGGCCCGTGCTCGGCCAGTCCCAGCCCTGCTGTACTTCACAGCACTCTGACGTCACAGCCTCTCCCCCGCTTTGGGCACCGGTTGTCACGATCTCCCCTTGGATTTCGCCATGCGTGTTTCATGCTATACCACACTGGCAGAAAGCCACGCTAGCATGAACACACACACATGGAGAGAGAGCCAACTCCCTGGAGAGATTTACCTGCCACCTGATGTTTTCTGAATGGCACCCAATAAATTATCTACACTCGCAGCTTATACGTCCTGCAATAACTGACAATGAGCTGATTCCACTGAATTCCAAAATGACAGAGCTTCTGCCTCCTTCTGGTGGTGGGGACGTGGCTGGCCTGAGGAAAGTCAACCTTCCATGCCCCCTGGAGCAGGCATTCCGAGATCGAAGGGAATCCCCCTGCACTGCCGCAGCCAGGGCGCTGACTCCATGGGCCAGATGTCACCATGCTGGCAGGCTGAGACAGGGGCTTAGAGCCCAGGCTGGCTCTCTGGCACCTCAGCTCGCTGCAGCATGCCTTGTGCTAAGGCTGGCGTGTGTTCGTATAAGGCCAAGTGTAGGGAGACCGTGTTTTCAATCTCACCTAAGAAACTCACTTCCCAGAGTGGCGGTGGGGTGGTGAGGAGTGGTCAAGTGGAACCCGTGCTCAGCCCCCAGCCGCTAGGGAGCTAACTGTGACCTCTCTATCGTTTATAAACCGATGCGTGGATGTCAATTAGGGCCTAATTACCAACTTGCCATTGCTGCAAATGGCTGCAAGTAGCGGAGCATCTCTCTGGGCTTTGGGTGGTCCCTGGCAGCTGCCCCCCCGACAGCGAAGAGAACATGCCAGTTCCCAAGCGTGCGGCAGGTGGAATGCAGGCTGCCTGGGAACCTGGCAGAGCTGCGATCAAAGGCACCAAACTGGGAACATGTTTTTCTTCTGTGTTGCTGGTTTTTTAACATTTTGAAAAATCCTGTTTGTGTTTTTTTATCCCCCACAGGGGATACAGACTGTCTGGAAGAAAATGCGAGTGCAGTCACCGTTAAGCCATGAAAAGCCGGGGCTGGACTGCTCTCTAACACTGCTGTGAGGTTACTATTTATC
The DNA here is from genome assembly GCF_965140285.1 of Lepidochelys kempii. Classification (NCBI taxonomy): domain Eukaryota; kingdom Metazoa; phylum Chordata; order Testudines; family Cheloniidae; genus Lepidochelys; species Lepidochelys kempii. The sequence goes on from NC_136395.1 coordinate 27,964,820, forward strand.
TAGCCCAACTGAAGTTGGCACTCACATCTGGCGCCTGGTACTTAGTGCAATTATTTATGATTTCCACGAAGATTTAAAAGCTCATCGCCGGCCTTGTAATGCAGTAACTGATTGCACTGCTAATGTAATTAAGAAAAGATTATGATGTCCACGTGGCACACCAGATGGTGGCATCCATAGCAATCGGCACACACAACTGGCAGACAACTGCACAAGGGCAGCAAGGCACAGGCAGCTGGAGTGCTTCATTTTCTACCATTCACTTGGAAAGGAGCAAAGGCTTCACACCACCCATCATATGGGGGAAGAACAAGTCCTCACCAGAGAGTTATGGCTTCCTCCTTACATTCTCTTACTAGCCCACACCCCCATGCTCACACAAAACACACCTACATTCCATAACACAACCAGTCAGACATACAAACAAGTACACAATCCCATTCACATGTACCACTAACGACACCCCCTAAATACAAACACACCCTATTTGCTGCACACTCCCCAAACACAAGCACATACACACCCTAAATAACACCCTGTCCGTTTACGCATATACGCATGCATATAACCCTAAACACGCCTACATTTGCACACACACACTCCCTCCAAACACCGGAGTTGAGCGTGCCGTCCGTTAGGAATCATTTCCAATTTGCATGTAGCCCCACGTTTGGTCAGTGCCCCATTTGCAACCCACTCAGGGTTTCTGATTGGTAAGTTGGGTGACTAATGCCCAGATGGGGGCTGTTTGCAAACTGCTCAGGGTTGTTGCTTGCTATTCATGATTTATTGTGTGTCGTTGGCCACCTACGTCCCATGGTTCTGTATCTGCTCCCTGGTCGGACAAAGGAAGCTGTTTGGACAGGAGAATGATGAGTAGCGAATAGTGAATTGTCCCTGAGGAACGCAGTGGGGCGCTGGACTTCTTCACGTTCATGCTTCTTGTCTCCAGTCCCACTCTCCTCCTCTGAACAGCACGGCCTGGCTGCTACTGTTCGTGTGCTGGATTCCCCACAGCCTCCTGCAGCACTACCCATGGCTTCCCCTGAGGCATTCCTCTCCCTGTACACGTGCACTCAGGCTTCTGCTTTGTCGAGCAATATGAATAAGAGCGGGCGTGCGGGAGGTTCCATGTATAACTCCAGAGATGTCCTGGGGCCACGTTCTCCCCTGCAGCAGACCATCAGTTCCCTTTGCTATCAGCTTGTAGCCTGCATGGGGAGAACGGGTCCTGGGGGCTTTGCAAAGGCCAGGGTGCCAGCTCCCTTTGGCAAAAGAGTCACGTTGCACTTGCTAGCCTCTGGGCACGCAGGGGTCGTGGCCTTCTGACTCCATCTCTTTCCTTCACCATGGGGACAACAGAACGCTGCCCTCCCATCCCTTCACGCCCACTTTGCTGTGGCAAGATGGCCATGATGAAGCAGGGGGAAGCAGCTGCAGCAGCTTCTGGCAAAGTTCATTCAAGCTTGTGGGCTGCTTCAACGAGCACCCGGCCGCAGCAGCCTCCTGCGGGCAGAAGTCAGGGTCCTCCAGCGGGCCTCTTGGGCACAACACCCCTGTGTGCTGAGCAGGGCTCCAAGGCAAGGACACTAGCCTGCATCTTCAGGGCTCTTGGCCCGTCATTTTGGCCATTGTGACCCTGGGACATTGGATGCTTTGGTGGCCACAGTGGCACAGGAGTGATGCTTGGAGCCCCTGTTTGAGATATCGCCCCTTAGCAGTCTGGAGCTGGAACAGCCCACATGCTGCGGCTCTGGGGACCTGCCAGACGGGGCCCTGGGAAGGGCTGACGGGATAGATGGCCCAGCCCCGTAGTGATGGGCCATATCAACTTCCAGTCATTTCTGTGGGAGCGGGACTGCTTGGCAAGGGGCTCTCCAGCCTCGCTCCACTGTCTACTGCAGTCGGTTGGGACTCGGCCAGAACCCCCCCCCCCCCCCCCGGCCCTGTCCCCTGGGCGGGGGTGGGGGACACGACTTCTCAGCACCTGCAGTGTTCGCATGTCAGGAACACCACGCCCGGGACTGTGTCTGCCGCTCGCATTCCTGTGCAAAGCTAGCAACCACCAGCCTGAAGCTGTGAGTCTTCATAATCCAGACCCCACCCCTAGTGCAGATGCAATCACTCCTGCTCTCTTTAGCTCCCGGGACTAGCTAACTATCTCCTCTTCTGCACTAGTCTGCATATACTCTACATACGTGCTAAACCAGGACCTCAAGACACTGTTCTATAACTGTTGATCTGCCATCCCTTAATTGCCAGGAGTTGATAGGTGACTGCTACCGAATTCTCCCTTCGGACGATTGCGGGAGTCTGTTTCGTTTTGCAGTTTCTGCTGCCTTCTTTTGTAAGTGTTCTTGCCAGAGGCACCATGGTGTAGGAGACGCTAACATTTCCCTTCAGAAGCTTTGGGCAGATTTCTGAAGTGGAACGAACCCTCGAGCGAGGGGTTGGGGGGTGGGGGTGCGCGCAGCACTGGACCATGGGAGGAGTGCGTTGAGTCACTACTGCGGATCGCCTCTCCCAGGAGGCCTGGAACACACCGGCTCTTTTCCCATGGAGAAAGTGGTCTTTCCCTTTCAGTATTAACGAGTCTGTTTGTGGGTCTGAGCCTGATCTCAGCATTACTAACAAACAGCAGATGGCCCCTACAGAGCCTCCTATCGCCAGCCTCAAAGTGCTTGCCACACAATAGATCAGGCAGCCCCACAGGACCCCAGGCAATGGCTCCACTTCACAGGTGAGGAAACTGAGGCACGAGGAGGTTAACTGACTTGCTGGCAGTTACACCGAGTCCCGTGGCAGAGCCAGGAACAGAACCCAGATCTCCTGACTCATAGCCCTCCCAGATTTCAGAGCCAGCCTTTTGATTTAGGCCCATCTCTGATTTATACCTGCCCATCATCATGGTCTCTGGGCACAACAGCTGTCACAGACCATACCTCCCCCTCCCCCACCGGTTGATGATAAGTAACTCAGGCTCTGTCTCTGGCCCAGTCAGTGTCTCTTGCATACCCAGTGGGGACTGGATTCCTAAGCAGGTGCCCTCCCCCGGTACCTTTCCTCGCTCTCCCTTCCCTGGGTTCCTCTTATGATGGTGCTGTCTGCTGCTGGTATCAAGGGGCCAGCTCCAAACGGGTCTCCTGGGTTGCCCTGACAGTATAGCTCCCTAGACACATTGAGGTGGCTTTAATCTTCTATTACTCATTATTAGTTTTGTTTTCATGTTCCAGCAACAAACCCTACAGAGCCAAAATTGCCACAGTGCTTCCAAGTAGCAATTCATGAATTGGGCATTGCACTGGCAGATGACTAAGTGCAGACAGGCCTTTATCAGCACCAGCCAGGATTCGAGTATGGGGTCTCATGTTTCTTGAGACGAGCTCTTACCCTATAAAGGGCTTGCCGGCACGAATCGTGGCACAGGAAGGGACACTAAAACAGGTCCGATGAAGTGAGCTGTAGCTCACGAAAGCTCATGCTCAAATAAATTGGTTAGTCTCTAAGGTGCCACAAGTCCTCCTTTTCTTTTTGTAAAACAGGTGCAGTGCTCATAGACCGCTGGAGTTCCTGCTTCAAGCTGGAAGGGCATTCCACTAAGTCTTTTTCTCCTGCTCTATGAAGGCTGCAATGAAAAGAGGTTAGAGCATTAAGCTGGTGTCACAGTATGGAAGCCGCAGATTTTCGTGGCTGTCACAGGGCGAGGATCGTTGGAGTTGTTTCTCTTGGTGCCTGATGTGCAGAATGTTGGTGGGAACTGCAGCAAGCAGTCAGATATCACCAAACCTGTGACAGACCAAATTACAATTCCAGCACCACCCGTGTCGATCCAGAGTAAACCCATTGTTCTCAATGGAATTGCTTCAGATTTATACTGCTGCAAAAGACCTGACTTTAGTTACGTGTTTCCAGGGGATGAGGCTTTCATCATAAGGACTCTGTGAACATCAAAGGGGAATCAGAAGGTGGTAGCTAGATCAGACAGATTGAGAGTTGTTCATACAATTAGCTGGCAGGCATCAGATTATGGGATTCAGTGAAAGCCATGGTCACATCAGAGTTGGTGATTCTTGGGGAAGGATGGGAATCATGTTCCTGACGTAATTGCTTCTCCTTATATCTTTTAGGGTGAAGGATGTGCCCGAGGATTGCATGGAAATAGACAGTTCTTTTAGTGCTTTCGGTAACCAGGGGCTGACTTGTCTCACTCCATGATCTTTTTGGCAGCTTAGATATTCTGGAGAGCAGATCCTGCTGTCCCTGCATGAGGTAGCCCCTGACTGATGAGTTCCCCACATATGTATCTTCTCCTCAGTGCTCCTAAACGGATCTGGGGTTTTATTGCTATAGGAAGAAAGTTCTGCCTTGTCCTTTAGAAACCTTGCATTTGCCAGGGACCTTTCCAAAGGTGAATGCAACCAGGCACCGTTCCAGGCACATACGGTCAGGTCACCCAGGAACCCCTCCCCTGGGACTTTGCTCCAGGATACTGATGTCTGTGTGATGGTTATGTGCACTATTCAGGATTAATGCTTATTTACTTGTACAGCCTTCTGTTATGTAACGCTGCAGCCTGGGCAGTTTATGGATTAGTATGAATCTGATCTCTATTACCATAGCGCCTAGGAGCCGTAGGCCTGGTCTACACTACAAAGTTATGCTGGCATAGCTCTGTCGGGTAGGAGTGTGACAAAATCGCACTCAGCCGACAGTGCTAGGCCAGTAACCCTGCAGTGCAGACACAGCTGTGGCCAGTGTAGCTCACGTCATTCGGGGTGGTGGTGGTACTGTGTGGGCTGAAACACTCCCTCTGTCGGCATACGCTGTGTCGACACTGGGGGGCCATGCTCACATTGGCTCTGAAGTGTAGAAACAACTGCAGCATGGCCCAAGACGCCATTGTGCTAGGCACTGTACAAACACAGAGATGAGTCCTTGTCAAGTGGATGGGAGCTGAGCTCAGAGTAGGCCCATGTTGAGGTTCAGTCTGTAACCCTTCTGCCCGTCAGAGTTGGCAGCAACAAGGGCCGGGTTCAATATCTAGGGGTTCCATTCCAATAACACAATGCAAACCGGCTCAAGCCCCCACCCAGTGACCTGGGACAAATATATACCACCCCCGCTGGGCGCCTCCAAGAGGCAATACTTCCCTCTCGCAAGCACATAGTCTGAGTGTAGCAAAAGTCTTTTAATAACAGAGAGAAACAATGTGGCATTATGTTGGGGAAACACCCCCAACAGGATTCATAACACAACCCATGAGCAAAAACAACCCCACCCCAGACAAATTGGGGCATGCCCTTTTCCCTTTGGTTCTTGAGTCCAGCAACCCCAAAAGTCCAATGCCCCAAAAGTCTCTGTCCCTGGTCAGGGCAGCCCCAGAGTTCGAAAGTTTATCGGCGGAGCTTTACCTCCCAACCTGGGTGGAAATGGGACGGGGGTAAGAGGCACCTTACGTGATCTGAAGCTGACCGCCCCATAGCTCCATAGCGGCGCTCCGCCAGCCGCCCCACGAACTCCTTCGCTCAGCTGCGCTCCGCTCCGTCAGCCGCCCCACGAACTCCTTCGCTCAGCTGCCCCACGAACTCAGCTCCACGGCCCACAAGCAGCTCCTGCCATCCACACACTGCTCCGCGTCGAACTGCTTCACCAGCCGTCCCGCAAACTGCTCCACAATATATCTTCAGGCTCCCCCACTACTTAACACAACACTCAGTGATTTCAGCTCTTAGGTGAATTCAGCTTATAATAGGGGAGCCCCAGTGCTGGTGCACTGTCAGCCCAAAGTCAGCTCAGCAGCCTATAACTAGACTTCTAATGAAATCAAAATTAGCTCTGATATTCCACAGTGGAGAGAGGAGGAAGTGCAATCAGCATGTAAGGCCCTCACCAGGGGCCCATGCCACCAAGTATTAATACTTGTCCCCAGCCTCTCTCCATTCACACAGTTTTGGAACCCATGACCCTTGCCTAGCGAGTGCTACTTAGTTGATGGTGAATCCCTCCATCATAACAAAAGGCCACGTACAGTTCCAAGCACAGTTCCCATAATCAGGGTAATAACAATTTATTCTTCCTGCCCCAATAACAGAGACACTGGGGATCCCACAGCAGCCAAAGTGACCATTTGGGCAGCTATGGTCTCATTCTAGGCGTGGTGGGTGTGCCTATGCAAATGAGATCGGCCCCTGAAGTTCTTTTCCACAACTTGCCACACCTCACCACCAGATGTCAGGGTGGAGCTCATCCTGACACTGCTTACAAGTCTGTTGGGACAGATACAAGTTTGTAAGCGGTCAGGATGAACTCCACACTGACATCTGGTGGTGAGGTGTGGCAAGTTGTGGAAAAGAACTTCAGAGGCTGATCTCATTTGCATAGGCACACCCACCCCACCTAGCATGAGGCTATAGCTGCCCAAATAGTCACTTTGGCTGCTGTGGGATCCCCAGTTTCTCTGTTATTGGGGCAGGAAGAATAAATTGTTATTTATCCTGATTATGTGAATCAAGGACAGTGGAACTGTACTTGGCCTTTTGTTATGCTGGGGGGACTCACCATCAACTATATAAGATATATTGTGGAGCAGTTCGTGGGACAGTTGGAGTAGCTATTAGAGCAGAGCAGTTTGCGGGGATGACTGGAGCAGCTCATGGGGGAGGCTGGCAGAGCGGAGCAATTTGTGGGATGGCTGGTGAAGCAGAGCGGGGCCCCATGGAGAGGTGGGGCAATCGCTTTGGACCATGCAAGGTGCCCCTTAAACCCCCCCCCCCCATCTCCACCCAGTTTGGGAGGTAAAACTCTGCAGATAAACTTTCAAACTCTGGTGCTACACTGACCAGGGACAGAGACTTTTGGGTTTTTGGGACTTTTGGGTTGCTGGATTCAAGAACCAAAGGAAAAGAACATGCCCCAATTTGCTTGGGGTGGGTTTTTTGCTCATGGGTTGTGTTATGAATCCTGTTGGTGATGTTTCCCCAACATAATGCCACGTTGTTTCTCTCTGTTATTAAAAGGCTTTTGCTACACTCAGACTCTGTGTTTGCGAGAGGGGAAGTATTGCCTCTTAGAGGCGCCCAGCGGGGGTGGTATATATTTGTCCCAGGTCACTGGGTGGGGGCTCGAGCCGGTTTTGCATTGTGTTAGTGGAATGGAACCCCTAGATACTGAACCCGGCCCTGGTTGCTGCCAACTCTGACAGGCAGAAGGGCGACACAAGTATTTGCCCTTCATAGCAGTAACGTGTGCAAGCTGCCTGGGTAACCTGAAGACAGTTCAGCCCTGTGTGTCCTTCTCCTGCTATTGTCTGTGGATTGAATAAAGTGGCTGTGACTAATACCTGCTCAGTGGTGGATCTGACACCGGTAAATACGTAGGGCTGTGACCTCGCTGACGATTCCATGCTGCCTGTATTTACGAGATGAATATTTCAGCAAATTTGACATTTCGGAGGCTCCTGTCTTTCAGGTTTAGTGACGCTGAGTATCTAGGTCAGAAGGGCTGCAGGTTCACCAGCAGCATCCTGTCAATAATTTAATGCTCTAAGTGCAGAACAGCATTAGACGCATGCACTCAGTCACTGCAGGGTTGGGTGGCTCATTGAGCTGACACAGTTCTGAGGCAACAGAAAACCAGTTTTTGATCTCTTGCTGGCAGCCTCTAACTGAAAAGCACAAAGCAGGCGGCATCCCTGCAGCAGTGATTCTGCTAACGTCACCGTAGCATGAATGCTGTTGGGCTGTCACTCTGAAAATGAAGAAAAGAAATACATAGGAACAGGGTAAGGCATTTCTCTCTTATTTGCTGCCCCAATGCCTTTTGCATCCTAAAGTGGATCTCACAGCTTGGCAAGCAAGGCCAGGGCATCTAGTCAAGTTGTGCTATTTATTGTTTAAAAGGGCCACTGCTTATGTTTCTTATCAACTCCTCTGGAAAATGTGTATTCATGCACTAGACCATAACAGTGCAAGGGGCACCATTAATGCTCACAATGGCCCAAACTTCAGTCTCCCACCCACTACCTAAGTACACGCTTGCCACCGCAGGAGCGGTCAGCGTGATGAAGTAAATAACGTGCAGATAAATCATTGTCTCAGCATCCATCAAGCTGGTGTCAGGAGTAGGATTTAGATTGCCTGAACCTACCCAGAATCTGAATAATCCTGAGCACAGGGAAAATGTGAATCTGGCTTTGAACTTTGTGGCTAATGACTATGCCTATTCTCAGATAAAAACTACATTAAGATGAAGCTCAGGGGAGTGCACAGAGCAGCAGCATGAGGCTGGAGACATCACAGGGATGTTACTGTTAGCCCCAAAAGAAGTGTTCCAAACAAACATGAGCAAGTCTGGAAACGCCTGGCTCATGCACCCAGCTCCGCCCCACAATCACACCAGGCAATAACTGTACAGTTATGATTAATGTATACCGCAGGTTGTAGACCCAGATTAGATTAAACTGATTTTTAAAGACACATTTAGATTTTTTTCATCCCTCCCCTGCCTCATCATGACATGACCGGGTAAAGTTAACGTTTTCTTAACATAGTTTTTATCTGGAAATGTCCTTTTTTTAAAATACAAAAAAAGCCCCCGTGGCTTCAGTCCCATGGAGAACAAGCGTGAGAGATGGCAGCCATTTTGAAAGAGGTCAGTTCTTCATGGAATTCTCAGTTTGATAACATTATTTGTCAGCCCTGACGAAGGAGAAATGTTCAGTTATGAAAAATAACTACAAAAATTGCCTTTGATCCTAGAAGAATTCTTCAGATGTACCCAGTGCATGAGATGTCAGAGAGTTGGAACTACATTATCCTGGTACTAAGATTACTTGGGACAAAAAGGTCGCCAGAGAGCCAGTGCTACATTTCTTAAATGACCCTCTGTAAAATGACTTTTAACTCATAAACTAATTAATCAATTCGCTTATAAAGTCTCAGAAATTCTGTATTCAGAGTAAGTGCTGTGAATCTGGGGGGCACATTTCACATAAAATGAAGCTGTTGAATCTCTGCTTTGAGTGCAAATCTCAACTCCGCTTTAACCGTGACACCACACTGCTGCTTCCACAATAACTTCCAACTGGAATCCAGATTTTCCAGGCCCTCCCGGCCCCAGCTTTCCCTTGAGCAATTTCCTCTGGAGTCTCTCGCGTGCTCACTCTGAAGTTTGCCCTTCTCTGAGATCTCAGAGTGCTTAGCACCATGACTGGCAATTTGCCCAAGGCCGCAGAAGGATCAGAACACAGGCTGTCCTGGCACCAGCCTTGTTACAATGACAATTTAGCATCAGCTTTGGGACCCTTTTCATTTCTGAGGTTTGCTCCACAAGCCAAACTGTTTGAAAGAAGAAGCTGAACAGAAGGCTGTTCCACTTCGGGAAGCCTGTTCCCACCTCAGCCCCAGGCTCTAGGTACAGAACTGCTCAGAAAACTAAACATTTCGTCAACATTTTTTTTCTGCTGCTTTGTTGTTGACGTTTCACCAAACACTTCCCCTGAAATTTTGAACTGTGGAGGTTTTTGGCTAACTCGAGTTTAACCCCAGGGCCCTGAGGCCATGGCATGTGTGCGAAGAAAGGAATCTCTTCTTTCAGACCTGCGCAGCACCCTCCCTTCAAGGCCTGTAACCCTAGCGCCCCAGTTTTATGCTTTTTCTCCACAAAAGAAAAACCCTTAGAGTGACAGTTCTTCCTCTGTCACCAGTGAGGACACTTGCAAGTTGTTTCAGAGGAACAGCAGTGTCAGCATGGCAGCAAGACCATCTGAACAAAATCAATCACCCCCTCCCCCTAGCTCCGCTCACCCTCCGCTATCACTGCCTTTGCCTCCATTGACTAGAGAGGGTGAAATTCACCCCTGTGAAGAGGGAGCCTGATCCAAAGCCAACTTTGATTTACTGCAAAGGACTTTGGATCAGGCCCAGGGCTAGCAACAGACCTATGTGCTCGTTCAGTCGCATTTCAGTCCTACGGGGAATGGCACATAGACCGTCCACAGGCCCCTACCCAGGGGTGAATTTCACCCAGAGAGAGAGAGAGCAACACACAAACAGCTGCTGTTATCATGCCTAATTATAATAATAAATCCAGTGATTAACGGGGTGGGTGGGCGGGGAGACATTCTGCTGTTGGCTTTGTAAAAGAAAAAAAAGAGGGATTCAATGAGCAGGCCCCTTCTTGCTAAAATATGGGTGAGCTTCTTAGTCCTCTTGTGAAACGCTTGTGCTCTTATAAAATATTTACATAAAAAATACACCACTTTCCATACAAACGCTGCAGTTGGGCTAAGCACCCTCACAGCCAGAAAGGGGCTATGAGGGCTATTTCCTCTTGAATGTCAGCTCATTACTGCGTTGTCAAGGCGCACTCCAAACACCGAAAGGAACATGTGCTTTTGCAATGCGTCAAAACTCTGTTTGGTCATCAGAGAAGGTGATTTCAGCAGCAAGAGAATGGTCCTGCCTCAGCTGTGTCTGCTCTGCCAGGGTATCTTTGAGGGATGCTCATGATTGCATTTATGGAACAAAAAAGTTAAAACACGGAGCAATTAACTCAAAGCCAGAAAGCAAGTGAAATGGAATGGTTTCTCTTTAGTGTGGCTGGATGATCTGTAAATTCTCCCATCACAAGAAACCCACTTTCTTATACTTCCCATGAATGCAGAAATCATTCCAAGGGAACTGGCTTCTACATTTCATTTTGGTTTTATCTTCTTTCTTGTAAGAATTGGTGAGTGTGTTTTCCTGAAAGAACTGTGTGTCGGTAGGGTTCTAAGTGCTGGTAAAGTTGGAAGGGCATGAAAGCATGTTCTGAGTATGCAGCTGCTCTCTCTTGTGAGCCGTTGCAATCTAGATGTTCATAGTATCCGTTATAATTATATTACAGTAAAGGCCAGAAGCCCAGCTCAGAATCAGGTCCCTATTATTCTAAGCACTCATAAAACAGGAGCATGTCTCTCCCAGTGCTGGCCCATCATCAAAGACATTCGGATTCCAATTTTCTGGTCTCCCAGAGCTATTTTAGATTGTCCAGTTATTACCGACTCTGACATCCTTATCTGCACTGAGTCCTGTCCGAAGACTGACAAGCTCGCTGGGGTGCTAATGGGCACAAGCTGCAGCAGCCATGGCACAAGCTGCAGCTTCTAATACTGCCAGCTGGCCTGGGAATTAGAGCCGTGTGGGCGATGGATTTCTCCAAGGAGGGGCTGGGACTGTCTGTGTGACCTAGCACTGCTGTGCGTGTGCACGTTGCAGCCGGGAGGTGGAGGCATTGGTTTGGAGCTGGAACTTGGGCATAAAGTCTCTGGCACTGTTTTAAACAAGCTGTTGAGGATTTTATTAGCACGAAGGTGCATGCAAGGTGCTGACTGGGGGCCTGGTGTGGGCAGGGAAGGGTGTGCTCCAAGATCGTCCAGTCCCAGCATCACAGGATTAACTGAATCAATCGGGGATTTTACAGCAGGTTTATGCTTGGATACCTTGGCAAATCTGTTCCCCTGGATCCTTCTTCCCACTGGGCCCCTTGGCCATTTCTTTACATAGGAACACATCTGAGCTCATTCCCTTTAAAATTATTTGTCTTGGTCCCTTTCCTACTGTCCACCTTACCTCTCCCATAGCTGTTCCTAGTTACTGGCTTCCTGTCAGGGTGCTCCTCGGGTTGGTATCCCTGGATGTGAACTCCCTGGTGTTTCGCTTTGCTAAACAGCATTTACTGCAGAGACTCCTGTGCCAGGCAAAGGTATTTGTGTTTATAGCTCTGTTCATGATGCTGATGTGGCTATTGCCTGCGTGGATTTTCACAGACACAAAGGGAGAGCCAGTAAAACCCTCCAAGCAGTCAGAAATGTGCAGGGTTAGTCCAGCTGATGCATTCACGACTGAATATCAAACAAACACAGGTCTCCCTGGAGCGGGGAGAGACACGGGCCTGGCAGTCTCCAGCAGAGAGCAGTGTGCGGCAGGAAGGTGGTCGTGTGTGCTTTAGGGTCTGGCCCAGCCCTGTTCTCAGAGCGGTGAAACTGCCTTGGGGACTTGCTCTCCTAGGTGGAGATAAAGCAGAGCAGCACAAATCCCACTGGCTCTGGGTGTGAGAAGGCCTCACACACGGGACTGTATGAGTACAGCCTGCAGGGTCTAGCAGGCACATGCAGATGACGACACGTGTATTTCTCGGGTGCTGGAGCCTGGGTGAATGGAATTGGTGAGTTACTAGTTGCAGACGAGGCTGCATGTTGCACCTCACTGCAGTGCTGCTGCCAGAGGGAGACGGCCAGTCCAGCCTCTAATCGATTACTAATGGGGCCATTAGCCATGAGTAACTGCTGCAACAAGTTTCTAATATTTAAAAGGAGAAACCAATTTATGCTCAGATAAATTTATTATGGCCTTTCTCTAAACGAGAGAATTTGTGCAGACATTTATTTGTACACAGATACAGCTTGTTATAATTCCAGCTCATTTATAAATCAAGCTCTAGTGGGGAGATAATAGTGACTATTCCGTGAAGTGTCAGTCTCCCCTAACACAGGATCAGACCAGATGACTCTGCAGAGAGTGTGATGGAGTGAGAGGGGTGCAGCCAGCTAGTGGGTGGCGAGGACTTGTCTATCATGAACCAAGTGGGGGAACCAGGAACCCCAAGTGCTTGGTAGTGACTATGGGAGCCTGGAGGACATGCCTCGTTTCTGCTGCAGGGATCAGTTTCAGCATGTTAGCACCAGTTCATCTGTGCCAGGCCACCATCCTCCCTGTCTACAGTGGAAACTATGGGGCCAGGTTAGAATCCCTCAGTGTCTTGCATGGGGCCAGATTTATCAGGGCAGCCAAGGGGAAGAGTCCCTGATTTGTGAACTCTAATTCCTATCTGTTGACATCCCAAAGCAAACTCAGGCAGTGTGGGACTTGCTGTAGGGCTGTGAATCTTAGCAGTCAGCAGATGCTCTGGGGAGGAAACTGTGGTCCTGCTCACTTGACCTGAGTTGCATGGAACCTAGAACAAAGCAGCTCATGCATTCTCCCTGGTGCGGTGAGCACTATCGGCTAGACTGAAGGCCCAGGTTACTACTGGTCACTTTCTAGGGAGCACCAAAGAGAAAGAAACCAGCATGGAGATTTCCCAGTGGATTTCCCTGGAAAGTCTAGTCTGGCTCAGAGAATTTTTCCTTATTTCAAGAAAATGACTGACAAGATCCACTATGGCAGCAGAGCCAGGCAAAGAGCTTATAACAAATTCCAGAGCTGAGGAATTTCATCCAAGAATGTCCCTGAGCAGAACACGGTTCTCCCCAGTGTAGTCTTCAGTCACAAGCAAAGGTTTCCGTCATACTGTGGTTTGAAATCTGAAAAGCTGTCTGCGTTGCTGTGATTGGTCATCTAAATCACATGGCATTGTTTCTGTTCCCTGACTGGATGAGCATAACGCTGATAATTTATTTCTAATGTGGATGCTTGCAGAAAGAGGAAGGATGGTCTGATGCTTAAGGCCCTGAGCTAGGACGCAAGAGCTCTGAGTCCACTTCCATGCTGGTAAAACTACTGCGGACTCCATGTGTGACCCTGGGCAAGTCCCCTCTCTCTCTGGGCCCCCCTGCCCAGCCGTACAATGGGAATGATAAAACTCCTTTGTTTGGCCGGTCTATTTGGGCTGTAAATTCTCGGGGGCAGGAATTGCCTCTTACTCTGTAAGGGCAGCACCAGACACAATGGTGCCTAATCATGGTTCGGGCCACAAGGAACTACCACAGATTAGAATGAATAAATAGAGAGACCAGGTGGGGGAGGTGATATCTTTTATTGGACCAGCTTCTGCTGGTGAGCGAGAGCATCTTTCGAGGTACACAGAGCTCTTCTGCAGGTCTGGGAAAGGTACTCTGAGTGTCACCACGAAATACGAGGTGGGACAGATTGTTTAATATAAGCATACTGTAAGACACCATTCAAGGTGGCGTGGCCTGTGTGATGGGGTGTGCCAGTCCTACACTGGACCAGGAGGGGTTAACCCCATACTCTGGTCTGAGGAAGCCACGCCCCCTGGCCCTGATGGGCATTCTCCAACTGGAGCACCAGTATAAAAGGGAGCAGGACAGCTCAGTCTGAGCTGATTGCCGAGGAGGGAGGCTGCAGGTTGCAGGTTGCAGGCTGCATCCTGGGAGCTGCTGAAGCCGCTGACTGTGGAAGCCTGAGGCGCCAAGACCCAGGTGGATACCCAGGCTCCTGCGGATGCCCGAGGGAGGTAGAAGTCACCGGGAGCCACCCACACCGAGGAGCCTGGAGACCCAAAGATGCCCAGAGCACAGCTTCGAGAGATCTGGTAGGAAGTAGCCTATGGGGGACTAGTTTCAGAGTAGTGGCCGTGTTAGTCTGTATCTGCAAAAAGAACAGGAGGACCTGTGGCACCTTAGACACTAACAAATTTATTAGAGCATAAGCTTTTGTGGGCTACAGCCCACTTCATCGGATGCATAGAATGGAATATATAGTAAGATATATATTTTAAGGTCAGGCTTGACAAAGCCTGGCTGGGATGATTTAGTTGGGGACTGGTCCTGCTTTGAGCAGGGGGTTGGACTAGATGACCTCCTGAGGTCCCTTCCAACCCTGATAGTCTATGATTCCCCAGATGGGTTCCAGTGTGGTGTAATAGGAACAGCTAGGGGTGTGCACTCAGAGGAGGGTTTATTTCTGTATTAAAGCAGGTTCTCTCAGGATATTTGGGTGGCCTGTTCAATGATGTGATCTACTTCTCTGGGAGAGTGTCCTTGTTTGATTAAGGCAGTTTTTAGTGTGCTAAGGTGTGTATCCCTTTCTCCTCGGAGCATATTCTATGGTGTGTGAGTGTCTGACTGTAGATAACAGAGATCTCTGTGTGTGTTTGGGGTGGTTCCTGGATCTATGAAGATAGGTGCGGTAAACCGTGGGTTTCTTGTCTATAGTTGTCTGTAGGATTTCATTGCTGAAGCTGATCATGGGGTCCAGGAAGTTGATGCTGGTACAGAAGTATTCTAGAGGGAGTTTGATGGACAGGTGGTGATGGTTGAAGTTGTGGTGGAAATCCATGAGGGAATTTAGGTAGAAGATGAAAATAACACTGATGTATCTCAAGCATATCATTGGTTTTGTCCCATGTCTTGTACAAAGTGTTGTTGAATGTAAAACTGTTATGGGTGAGGATGAAATGGATGAACTTGGCGATGTGTTTGGGGTGGATATCAGAGTGTTGTCCATTGTCTTGAGGCAGGCAGCTTTTCTTTTTACAAAGAGAAGCTAGTCCAATAAAAGAGATTACCTCACCCACCTTGTCTGTCTGATATCCTGGGACCAACAGGGCTACAACAACACTTCAAATAATTAATAAATAATACTGCAATAGCAAGTATCAAACTCACTGCACAATAACAAAGAAAATGTAGGAACTTGGCTACACTTGAAAACTTACCAGAATAGCTATAGAGCAGAAGCCTGCATCAAAAATAAATTTACTGGACTAGACCAGGGAGTCATTAGAAGACAAGTTTCAGAGTAACAGCCGTGTTAGTCTGTATTCGCAAAAAGAAAAGGAGGACTTGTGGCACCTTAGAGACTAACACATTTATTTGAGCATGAGCTTTCGTGAGCTACAGCTCACTTCATCGGATGCAAGCGAGCTGTAGCTCATGAAAGATTAGAAGACAAGTAAAGCTCTCTGTCTCCCTACCGTGAGAATGAGCATGCTATCAGGAGTGATGGTGAGAGAGAAGAGGGCCCTAAACTCCTGGTCGGAGGCTGCTGCCAGAGCAGGGACAGTTCCAGGGATCACTTGCTTTTGTACCCAGACTGTTTCACTGCAGTAAGAAGGGATGGGACATGGTCCCAGCCCTGCTCCCACTGGAGTCATTGGGAGGTTTGCCATTGATTTCAATGGAAGGGGCCCAGACCCTGAGGCTTGACACCTGAGTCACCAAAGCACTTAGGCACATGCTTAGAGTTAAGCATGTTCTTTTCTGACTCATGGGATAATGGAGAATCATTTTCCAGTAAGCATCATAAACTGTTTTGTTCTCACGGCTTCTGTGGCAGCTGCTGTAGGTGTCCCCAGGTTTACCCAGCACTGTGGGCAGGAGCCACACACTGATCACAGGAGGCAGAGAGGCATGACAACTACTCTGGGTGATGCACCTAGTTCATGGGGCATCTTCTCTACCTGACAGGGCGGGAAACTGAACAGAAAATAAATCCAAGAAAGAGGCAAGTTATTTCCACGAACGGAACTATTCATTCTCTGCGCTCATCCCTCGAGCCATCTCCCCACACTGTCCCACACTAGCAAGCCGGACAAAATGTTCTTTCTGCTTTTCTCTGTCCGGATTAGGTTCCGAGGCCAAAACATTTCTCTGCACACAATGCTGCATCTTGCCGTGATCCCCTAACTGTGACGGCCCTTCGATTAGGCCATATGTCTCACAGACCCGCGTTTAACATGTCCCAGTCCTTGAGAAGGGACACCATGCTGAAAGATACAGCCCCAGGCATAGCATTTGCAACTGTCAGGAGATATATGAACAGTTCGTAAATGTGTTTTACAGACAGCTGTTAGGATGTGCTGAGCAGTATCTGTCAGGGAAAACTAGTTACCGCCAGGCCACTGCGGAATTGTGATCCGTAATACGTAATGATTATGATCTAACGCTTCCATTTTTCTCCTTGTGTTTTCCCCGGACCTAGTCTTCCGTTTGTTCACAGTTCAGTATATTCTGCTCTAAAAAAAAGTTCACATATTGCTCATGGTTGAAAGCAATTATCAGCTAGAATAAGTGGCATATTTACACACCTCTCACCTTATTTACTCCCACCCTCTGCTGCCTGACGAAGGCCCCGCTGCGGCCTGACATGACCTCTAACACTCTTCCACACTGCTAAAGGAAGTTCCATATTTTTAAGGTGAAATACGACAGGCCCAGTCTACTCCACTTATAGAGTCTCCAGTAAATGGATAGGGTGAAAACTGTGTCAACCCAGATCACTATCATGACACTTAATCCTGATTGAATGTACCTCTTGCAGTAATCTTGCAAGTATCTGGATCTCTTTAGAGCCAGCCTGACTTCACCCCCTCAGGGAGCCTCGTTAGCATCGCCTCCTGTAACAAGGGAGAATGCTTCCCTGAAATCTTCATACTCGTTGGAACCTCTTTTGGAGGCTATCACTGGGGCCCTGAGTGCACTGTTTGCAACTGTCAGGAAATTTATGAACAATTCATAAATGTGTTTTACAGACAGCTGTTAGGATGTGCTGAGCAGTATCTGTCAGGGAAAACTAGTTACAGGTTATAGCCAGACCACTTAAATATTATGATCCATAATATATAAATAGTGGGCCGTGTGCTGCCCCGCTGTCTTCGTGTTTTAAATGAAGGCCTGTGCCTTGCAAACCTCCAAGTAGTGCAATAGCAGGGACGCTGCTCTGCACATCGCTCGTCCCAGCCCAGGATCTCGCCGCACGCTGGCCACGGCCATGGCGACACTCGCCAGGGTACAGAGGTGCAGCTGCACCATTGTGAGCTCCCTAGTGGAGCCGCTCTACACCCGTGGGAGAGAGCTCTCCTGTCGATTTAACGAATCCACCTTCAATGACCATGGCAACTACGCCAGGGGAGAAGCTCTCCCACCCACATAGCGCTGTCCACCTTGGCCCTTAGGGCAGTGCAACTCACGTCACTCAGGGAGTGGCTTGTTCCCAGCCCTGCGCGACATAAGATATACTGCCGTAAGCTGTAGTGTAGACATAGTCGAAGTAACACACTAATTAAACTTCCTGGCCTCCCGCTGAGTAGATGTTAGACCTATGTTACAAATGGGGAAACTGAGGTTTGGGGTGTGGAAGAGATTTGCAATTACAGTACTTGATGGCTGTGCTGAGAATGAAACACAGGAGCCCAAGCTATCAGCCATGTATTCTAACTACTAGACCACACAGTAAGAAACAACGTTAAATTGACTGAAACCCAGGGTGCCAAGATGCCACTTCACTCACTGCTTACCAGCAGAGGGCTCTTGGAAAAGTGTGGTGAGAATTGCGCTGTGCACGGTAACTAGGCGCGAGCTAGGCGCGAGAGGTGAGGTGAGAATGCAGAGGCAGACTTCACTTCGTTTCTTTTAACAGGTTTCTTTAAATCTGGTTTAAGTCCAACTCTTGATTCCTGTTATTAGAGGAAAATGCCAAGGCAACCCCCACACTCACTGTTGCTCTGACACCCATCCATTAGCTAGGAGTTTTCGCAGAAAGAGCTCAGGGCCAGATTCTCAGCTGGTTTAAATCATCATAGCTCCTTGGACTTCAGTGTAGCTATGCCGCTTTAACCTAGCTGAGGGCTGGCCTAGCTGTGAAGCACAAAAAGTTATAGCAAGCCAAAAACTAACCATCAGTGCTGTTTTTCAACAATAAGCCATTGTCTTAGCTGAAAGTTACAAATGGCTTCTGAAACAAGAACAAAAAACTAAGCTCAAAATAAAACTGAGCAGACAGCAAAATCAGTTTGCATCCAGAATGCAGAGGAATCTGGTCCGTGGTTGGATGACTGTCAACCAGAAGTAAATTCCAATACATCTCTCAACAGAGGGAACCCTTGAAATGTAGCTGCTCCCCTGCTGTGTATTGCTCTAATCAGGAGCATTGTAATGCTCCCTCTTCCCTCTGACTCCCTTAGTCACCCACCTCCCAAAGTAATTGCTGTGGGAATCCCAGGGGAGAGCAGGTGTCTGCTGGAGACGTGGAGTTTCTTGGGCTGTGGTGCAACGTCTATGAATATTCTTTTAAAATTAAATCTCTCTGACTCTATCATCTGCTTTTTACAGGAAAAAACCCCATTAGTTTACATATGATGGGGAATACGTTATTAGATTCAACCTTCTAAGAGGGCAATGTAGTGTCCTAGGTTACTGGAAGCTCTGAACATCAATGCAGTAAGATTCAGTATTAAAGTAATTGTCAGGTTTGCTAGACACATAACGGTAAACACTGAATGGACATCTACAAGCACCCGCTAAACTTCCCAAGGCCCCTCTCACTGTGCAACAGGCACTCGTTACATTTGGAGATAGATTCAGTGGGTGAGATCTCGTCCTTGGTTGTCCCAGAGTGCTGGTCAGGAATCTAGAGGAGATCTTTCCTGGATGTTACAAGTAACACATCTAATTCAACAGCATTTCTAAAATGGTTTCCATCACAATAGCATCTAGGCGCTGATACATGATAGCGAACCACAGTGAAATTCCAATAACTTCTGCACTTCCCTTGTTCTACCCATTGGCTTCTGTCTTCCCGTAAGGAATAATTGAGGGAAATGTGTGTATATGTCATTAACAGAAACACCATTTTCACTGTTAGCAGTGCCCAGTCAGAGTTTCTGCAGTGGATGCAAAGGGACCATTTCATCTGTCTTTCAGAAGCACAGTTTAAAGTAGAAACATACAAGGAAAATGGTAGTTTGAAAGGAGACACTTTGCTATGCAAAGCTACATAAGAGTAGGCTAAGCAGGTGCTGAAGTCAGTTGAAACAGAGGACAGCACCTGAAGCTCACCCTGCAGCAGTTCCTGCCTGAAACCAAACACTAAGTGCTTCTTTTTTGTTTTGTTTTGGTGCCAAACACAAAGGCAGACTTGGAAACCTGAGAAATGCTGCAGCGTCTCACCACACGAATGAAATTGGCTTGGGAGGCAAATGAGTTCCTGCACACCAAAAAAGAGTAACGCAAACAGTGTCCTGGCATTACATCTCTGAGCGAATGCATGACTCTGTCTTCTGTCACAGCTTGCTTTTTACAGTATTTCCCCCACAAACTGGGATCATTTGTGAAGCTGAATCTCAGCATTTTCACCTGCTGTGGCCAGATGAGTGCTGCGTCCCACTAGGAGTCACAAAGACTCCATGTACCTGGAGCAGCTGCCAGCAAACTGCCCCTCCCCCTGGCCGGTACAGCATCTACCTACTCTGGTATTTATCAAATGGGCCAGAGGTACCAATGACCTCATCCCGAGCAGCGTAGTGAGTCCCGCGCTGAGGTTCAGCCCAGCTCTGTTTATAATAAATAGACTAATCGTATTTCATCCATTCTCTGCTGAAACTATAGGAACCCACAATGTTCGCAGGTCTTGCTCTGGGGGCTCTCCCAGGGGTTTCCTGAGAACAGACAGACCAACGTTTTATTTTTAGAAGCTGCCTGAAATGTAAACGTGGCGGCTCATTGTCACCGGGGGAGCGTTTCCTGTCTTGGACGTTACTCCACCCTGCCAGCTATTTCGCCTCTTTGTGGAGCTGCTCCCTGGGCGGTGGCCCACGCGGCATGTGCTGTCAAAACCATGCTACTGTGAACTCCTGTTCTGCATGCCAGGGCACTGGCCCATCCACTCTTCCTGCGAGGAACAGGGGTAACCTGCCAAGGAGAGCCAGGGGCTGGTGCACGGAGCTGCCATGGCAAGGTCAGGGGAAGGACCTGTATACAGTTTACAGCCCTCGCCCTGCCCTGGGAGGACTGGGAGAGCCTCTCTGGGGATCTATGCCATGCACTCCACCTTCCTGTGGATTCTCAAGCATGTGTGTTTGTGAACAGGGAAGCCATGTGTCCAACACAGTGCCTGCCCCACAGCATAGGGCCCCATGTCATCTGTACCCATAGCTGTGTGGATTCTCCAAGCTCCCCACCGCACGTTTCCTACCCAGCAATGGCTACAAGACTCGTCTCCAGAGACTGACCTTCCTTCCTCCCTTTTCAGAGGGGTCTCACTAGCAGCACTGACGCCAGCTGTAAGGGCCCAGGTATAACCTGTTCTTTCCTGTATTTCTCCTGGGGCGAACCCCAGTACCATGATTTTAACATAAAACCCTCCCTTTGCCCAGGAGGCTGCAGGCTGGATAGCCCCTGCAGAGACAGGATCATTCTCCTCTTTGAGCGCAATCAAAGAGGGGATTCTGCTGGATTTATTGGCTTGTAAAAATGTGGTGACAGGTTGAGACTATTTATATATTTTAGAATGTTTCACTCTTTGTCAGTAACCAAACCCTATTGTATTTGCACAGCATGTCTGTGGGTGGCCTGCCCTGGCTGCAGACTCCGGTTGGCACAGCCCACTCTCCCCAAAGGGCCAACCCACGGGTCATTTTATTTATCACCTCCCTTGTTCTGCCGTGCCCTGAGAGTGCTCACCTCATCCTGAAGCACGGCTGCTGCCTTTTCATGTCTGGGTGTGTTTTACGAGTTTAAATGATGAAAATAGCACACGCGCCACTGCAGAATGTGCTGTGCAGTCCAAGGAGCGGGAGCTGTAGGGCCAGTGACTGACTTGCCCCTTTCTCAGAAACAGCAGCCTGGACACCCAAGTAGTACATTCATTGCTTTGGAGAATTCTTCTGGAAGTTTAAAATCTCGGTGCCCTTCAAATCAGGTGGAGAGGAAACCAGTCTCACTCAGCCACAAATCAAGGCCAACAAGGAACAGAAATTCTCTAAGCCAACGTGTTTTTGTGAAAAACTCCCAGAAGATAAGACACTGGTAATCTGCACACAAGTTTGATAAAATCCAGTTGATTGCAGCATTGGTGTGTTGCACAAATGTGGTTTGAGTAAAAGGAAATAAGTAAACGTACTTAGAAAAGGGATTATGTAAAAGTACAATGGCAACATAATATATATACCTGCATACACTTACACACATGAGTAACTTTAAGCTCAAGCAGTCTCACTGAACTCCATGGGACTGCTCATTTGACTAAAATTACTAAAATGTGCAAGTGTTTGCAGATTAAGGGCCTGGGATTATGCAGTATGAAAGGGCACTATAGCTCCTTCTCCATAACCCTAATAATCTGCAACAGATTAAAGGTCTCCAGCCCTGCAAGTGTTCTTGGGTCATCATTGAAACCACCCGGAGCAGCTCAGGGCTCCAAATGCCGCAGCAGGAACAGTTGCTCTTCTTGGACTTGCAATATTCTCTTTAGGCAATGGCTACACGACAGAGTTTACCGTTTCCGTGAGTATAATGCCAGAGAGGAAGTAACTAAGCTGTTCTTGTGTAGCACTACAGGCTCATGACCACCACCTACTCCCCTTGGAAAACTGTTATTGCAGGTCATGTAGAAACATGCACCCGAGTACATCTTGGAAGATTTTCTGGATACTAAGCAGCAATTAGACTCCTCCTCTGGAATCAATTGATTTCACACTGCTAGGGTGGGCAGGGAGGGTCTTATTGAAACGCTGCGTTTTTTAATATTATTACACTAAAGACTCTCTCAGTATCAGCATTTCCTTAGGGAAGCATTAACACACTGTAATGTGTACCAACTTCTCCAGTTCAGGAAATCTTTCTGTATTTGTAATAGGGCATTTGGGGCATATATTATGTATGGAGCATATATTCCTCATTTCCACCAGGCATCATCTCTCTCTCTCTAAATTACTCTCCAAACCAAAAAACGCATTCTACTCCTCGCCACTCAAAATAATCATCTTTAATCTTTAGATACAGCAGCCAGTACCAGCCATTAGTGATGCACTCAGAGGAAACAAAAAAGGCATTGGTTGGACAAAGAGAATATAAGAACATAAGAATGGCCATATTGGGTCAGACCAAAGGTCCATTTAGCCCAGTATCCTGTCTTCTGACAGTGGATTTACTTAATGGCTGTTCTCATTTAAGTCATGTTTCAGGAACTTGTACAAAAATACGTAGTGAGCCTATTGTAGTAACAAAGTTGTTTGAGTCCTAGACACTGGAAGAAAAGGTCCTACTAACATACTGAGTAAATATAAAGCCTCTGCCTTCACAACATCAAATAACAATAACAATTAGAAATTTATCTAGCCAGTAAGATTTAAGAGTCTTGTTGAGAGGGTAGTGTGCCGTGGCTGGAATGCATACAAGGAAGATTGTTGCTGTATCTGTTTGGAATAATGATATCAGAGAAGAGAAGATGCAGTACTTGAAGAGAGAGAGAACTAGAGAAAGAACACAAGAATGGCCACACTGGGTCAGACCAAAGGTCCATCTAGCCCAGTATCCTGTCTACCGACAGTGGCCAATGCCAGGTGCCCCAGAGGGAATAACCAGAACAGGTAATCATCAAGTGATCCATCCCGTTGCCCATTCCCAGCTTCTGGCAAACAGGCTAGGGACACCATCCCTCCCCATCCTGGTTAATAGCCATTGATGGACCTATCCTCCATGAATTTATCTAGTTCTTTTTGGAACCCTGTTATAATCTTGGCCTTCACAACATCCTCTGGCAAAGAGTTCCACAGGTCGACTGTGCTTTCTGTGGAAAAATACTTCCTTTTGTTTGTTTTAAACCTGCTGCCTATTAATTTCATTTGATGACCCCTAGTTCTTATGTTATGAGAAGGAGTAAACTACACTTCCTTATTTACTTTCTCCACACCAGTCATGATTGTATAGACCTCCATCATATATCCCCTTAGTCGTCTCTTTTCCAAGATGAAAAGTCCCAGTCTTATTTCTCTCTCATCATATGGCAGCTGTTCCATACCCCTAATAAATTTTTTGCAATTTTCTGTACCTTTTTCCAATTCCAATATATCTTTTTTGAGATGGGGCGACCAGATCTGCACGCAGTATTCAAGATGTGGGCTTATCATGGATTTATATAGAGGTAATATGATACTTTGTCTTATTTTCTATCCCTTTCTTAATGATTCCCAACATTCTGGTCACTTTTTTTGATGGCCGCTGCACATTGAGTGGATGTTTTCAGAGATCTATCCACAGTGACTCCAAGATCTCTTTCTTGAGTGGGAACAGCTTATTTAGACCCCATCGTTTTATATGTATAGTTGGTATTATGTTTTCCAGTGTGCATTACTTTGCATTTATCAACATTGAATTCATCTGTCATTTTGTTCTCCAGTTTTGTGAGATCCCTTTGTAGCTCTTTGCAGTCTGCCTGGGACTTAACTATCTTGAGTAGTTTTGTATCATCTGCCAATTTTGCAACCTCACTGTTTACCTATTTTTCCAGATAATTTATGAATATGCTGAGTAGAACTGATTGCAGTACAGCCCCTTGGGGCATACTATTTACCTCTCTTCATTCTGAAAACTGACCATTTATTCCTACCCTTTGTTTCCTTTTAACCAGTTACTGGTCCTTGAAAAGACCTTCCCCCTAATCTCATGACAGCTTACGTTGCTTAAGAGCCTTTGGTGAGGGACCTTATCAAAGGCTTTCTGAAAATCTAAGTACTCTGTATCCACTGGATTACTCTTGTCCACATGTTTGTTGACCCCCCTGAAAAATTCTAGGAGATTGGTGAGGCATGATCTCCCTTTACAAAAACCATGTTGACTCTTCCCCAACAAATCATGTTCATATATGTGTCTGATAATTCTGTTCTTTACTATAGTTTCAACCAGTTTGCCTGGTACTGAAGTCAGGCTTACAGGCCTGTAATTGCAGGGATCACCTCTAGAGTCCTTTTTTAAAAATTGGCGTCACATTAGCTCTTCTCCAGTCATCTAGTACAGAAGCTGATTTAAATGATAGGTTGCATACCACAGTTAGTAATTCTGCAATTTCACATTTGAGTTCCTTCAGAACTCTTGGGTGAATACCATCTGGTCTTGGTGACTTATTACAGTTTAGTTTATCAATTTGTTCCAAAACCTCCTCTAGTGACACCTCAATCTGGGACAGTTCCTCAGATTTGTCACTTAAAAAGAATGGCTCAGCCGTGGGAATCTTCCTCACATCCTCAGCCGTGAAGAATGTTACAAAGAATTCATTTAGCTTCTCCGCAATGGCCTTCTCGTCCTTGAGTGCTCCGTTAGCATCTCAATCGTCCAGTAACCCCACAGGTTGTTTAGCGGGCTTCCTGCTTCTGATGTACTTAAAACAATTTTTGCTATTACTTTTTGAATCTTTTGCTAACTGTTCTTCAAATTCTTTTTTGGTCTTCCTAAGTATATTTTTTACACTTCATTTGCCAGAGTTTGTGCTCCTTTCTATTTTCCTCACTAGGATTTAACTTCCACTTTTTAAAGGATGCCTTTTTGCCTCTCCCTGCTTCTTTTACTTTGTTTTGCCATGGTGGCACTTTTTTGGTTCTCGTACTATGTTTTTTAATTTGGGGTATATATTTGAGTCTCTATTTTGGTATCTTTAAAAAGTTTCCATGCAGCTTGCAAGAATTTCACTTTTGGCACTGTACTTTTTAATTTCTGTTTAACTAACTTCCTCATTTTTGTGTAGTTCCCCTTTCTAAAATTAAATGCTACATGGTGGGCTGCTGTGGTGTTTCTGCCCCTTCCCCCCACAGGGCTATTAAATTTAATTATATTATGGTCACTATTACCAAGCGGTTCCACTATAATCACCTCTTGGACCAGATCCCGTGACCCATACAAACGTTTTCAAAAATACCTTGGCATTATCATTGTTCAGACACTGCCATCTGTTGAGCTTTGTCTCTGGTGAACAACCACAAAGGTAATAACACTGGTAGCACAAAGGACTGGTCCCAACGCAACAGAGCGGTGGCCCGTGGTAATAAGAAGACCATGAACATTAGTTGCTCTTGCAGTATATTGTGTTTATACTGTTCACAGGAACATAATCATAATTGTCATTTCTATAGCAGCTTTCATCCAAGGATCTCAAATACTTTACACAGACTAATGAATTAAACCTCACAGGACCTCTGCAAGGTGATCTTATCTTCGCTATGTTAAAGACAGAGAACTGACCTAGACATGATCAGACACAGAAGCGGGAACAGAACCCACGAACTCTCCTGACTCCCAGCACAGCTGGAGCAGGTCAGTTATCAACCTCAGCAACCCTAAACTACATTTTGGGCTATAAAGAGCTGTTGATTGGCTGAGCTGTATGCCTGTCTGTAACAGAAACCAATCCGTTGCAAAAGTGAGGGCAGAGAAACCTATCAGCGAAAAGGAGAGGGTTATTTAGCTATTCACAAGGCAGGTTAGATATACAGAGAGGTTACAGAACTGTAATGAAAAAGAGTAATTCAAAAAGGATTTTAGAAAAGGGAACTAGCTTTCTAGGTGAGAAAAGATCAGACTATAAAGGGCCACCTGGCAGGGTGAGTTAGAGCAGACACATTATGAGCAAAATAAATCAGACGGGGGAAATCAGGATTATTTGATCATTAGCCATGTAATTAAGACTAGACTGATCAGATACAGGGGCCCAGCCGGTCACAACAGGGAAGCAGCACAATGTAATGAGCTACCTGCTCAGCCAGCCAGCGTTTCTTGGCCTTGTAAGGGGAGAGAGTATGGACAGACCTGGATGGTGGCTTCCCACTGAGGGCATCTTGCTCTTAAAATTGAGGGGGGCCAAGCCTGCCTGGATGGGCCTGTAGCTTTCTGTAGCCCCCGTACCAAGTACGGTAGTGGAACAGAAGTATCTTGTGGGCAGATTTCCATTAAGGTGGGGTCAACCGGACTGCTCCCTTCCGCACAGTTAGGCAGGAGACCTTCGCAGCATGTTGGCCTTAGAAGATGCTGCGCTTTGGATTTGCTGCACAGCTTCCTTCCAGTCTACTCTCCTGCTTCTACCAGCAGTAAACAAGCCACGCTTCAGAGAAGGGCACTTTAGCTTTCTTGCACTGAGGCGCTGTTTGAAGGATATGGGTTGTTTAGGGTCATTCAGAAAATACGTCTCTGGTAATAGCTAGCGCTATTAAAGCAGGGCTGATTGCCAGACCGATTCCCTGCTCCCCATTCAGGGGGCCGCGCCAGCAGGCTAGCCTCGGGTAAGTCGCCGTGTGGCCCGGCCGGGGCCGGGGCCGGGCCGGGCCGGGCCGGGCACAGGCCGAGCGCCGCGCCTGGAGCGGGGGCCGGGGCGCCGAGACCCGGCGGGGCGGGCGCGGGGCGGGCTCCGGCGGGCGGGGGCTCTGCGCAGCGCGGCGGCTCCGAGCCGGTGTCCGCCGGCCGCAGCTCCCGCCGGGGGGGTCCGGGCGCCGGGGGCCGCGCTCCCGCCGGGTAAGGCACCGCCGCCGCGCTGCGCTCCGGCCCGCCGCTCTCCGCCGCCCCGCTGGGCCCCGCAGGCCGCCGCCTCCCGCCGGGCCGGGCCGCGCCGGGCCGGGCCGCGCCGGGCGATGAGCAGCTGCTTCTGCCTGCGACGGGGCAGACGCGACCGGCCGCCGCCCGCCGCCCGGGCTACAGTTAAGTGTCCCCGGCCCGGCCCGCGGCCCCCGCCCCGCTCTCCGCCGGCCTCGCCCGGCCGGGGTCGCCCCGAGCTGCCCGGGGAGGGTGCGGGCGTGTCGGGGCGTCTGCTGGGCAGGGCGCGGGGCCGCTTTGTCTCGGGGGCGGCGCCCCAGGGCGGGTTTCCTGGGGGCTGGCCGCCCCCGGCCTTCCCCGGCCCGGGCAGCCTCCGCCCGGGGGCGCCGGGGCCGGGAGCCGCTCGTGTCCTCTCCCCGGCGGCGAGCTGCTGGGCTAGGGTGGGTCTGAGTCCCGGGGAGGCTGGCGGCAGCAGCCGGGCTTTGTCCTCTCCCTTCAGCCAGAACACACCCCCTGCCCCCGAAAGCGGCAACACACATTCGTCTGCTCTGGCAAACAATGGAGTGAGGAAAAGCTCCCAGGCAAGGCACGGAAGCCTCACAGGGGGCTAATCAACAACAAATGCTTCCCAGGGCGCCTTCCAGCTTTGATGTGCACCCCTGCCTTTGTGTGCACTCAGTTACAGCCACAATTGGCTGCCTAGCCTGCCTGTGCCTCTCTGACCATGATTTCCCAGTTTGCCCCTGTCCTGGCCACCATTTTTCTGGCTGCGGATTGAGAAGAAGCCCATCCACCCCCTCATTGCTCCCCTGCGAGCTGTTGGTGACCGAAGTCAGGAACTTGCAGTCCCTGGAGCCTCGCGGCACAATCCTGGATTCTGCCAACGCTTATGCATGTGCTTAATTAGATATGTGAGTTGTCCCAGGGTCTTATTTCTGGCCTTCCGAGGGACCACGCGCACCAAGGGAGACCAACAGTGAGTTCACTGGGCTCGCCAAAGTCATGGTGAATTTCTCAGTTTGGACTGGGTGCTCTTCGGTGCTGGCGACCGGGTTCGTCGTCGCTGGGTGTGTGTTAGCATTGTGTTCTGGAGGAGACCCTCTCCGTGCAGCACCCACCGCCTGTGTAGATAAACTAAGTGATTTGATCTGCTGGGTCAGTTGCAATAGTAGCTCCAATAATCTGCGAGATGATCTAGAGCCCTGGCGACCTTGGCCTGCTGATTTGTCCGTGGGAAGTTAGTGGACTTTGTGGTGAAAGAGCAGCATGTGAGGTGAAGTGTTTTGCTACAGGTGCTCACACCTTAGTATTTCTTGATTTCCCCCTCCCCAGTTCTCAGGGGTCTCTCCCCAGCCGAGCTGATAACGTGCATTTCCTTGTCCTGGAACATGGGCTGGGCATTGGTGACCGGCAGCTTTCTTTATTCACCTCCAACTTACACAAGTCCCAGTGATGTATTTCTGCTCTGGTGTTTGGGAAGGTTCACCCAGCTTCACTCAACCTTATCATGTGTTAGGCTCTGTCTAGACTGGGATTTAAAGATGTGGGATTAGGTCAGGCCAGCGAACATGATCTAATTTACACTTTCTGAAAGGCTAAGTCTGTCCTTCCGTTGAACCTGTAAAGCTCTGTCGATCAGGGGTGCGATTTCTTTTTATTAATACAGCTATGCTTGTATAAGCCTTAGCATGGATGTAGTTACGCCAGTATAACTGTTCTTACACTCCTATAGCTAATGCCAATTCCCTGACCCCCTATAAGCACCGTTATACCAGTATAACCATGTCCACACTTGGGGCAGCTTTGCGTGTTCAGCTATACTGGCCTAACAATACCCGCAAAACCCTCTAAATGTAGACAAGGCAAATTGTACTTCAGCAGGTACCAAGGTAGTCAAGGTAAAGCTTAGATTCCCCAGTAGGTTTCAACTCAACCAAGTTAGCATGTGCTAAGCAGTGGCTCTCAACCAGAGGCATGCATACCTGGTGCAGGGGTCTTCCAGGGGGTACATCCACTCATCTAGATATTTGCCTAGTTTTACAAAAGACTACATAAAAAGCACTAGCGAAGTCAGTACAAGCTAAAATTCCATACAATGATTTGTTTCAGAGTAACAGCCGTGTTAGTCTGTATTCGCAAAAAGAAAAGGAGGACTTGTGGCACCTTAGAGACTAACCAATTTATTAGAGCATAAGCTTTCGTGAGCTACAGCTGAAGTGAGCTGTAGCTCACGAAAGCTTATGCTCTAATAAATTGGTTAGTCTCTAAGGTGCCACAAGTCCTCCTTTTCTTTATACAATGATTTGTTCATATTGCTCTATATACTGTACACTGACATATAAGTACAATATTTATATTCAAATTGATTTATAATTATATGGTAAAAACGTGTAACAGTGCGGCAGTGACACTTTTGTATTTTAATGTCTGATTTTGTAAGCAAGTAGTTTTTAAGTGAGGTGAAACTTGCGGGGTACACAGGACAAATCAGAGCCCTGAAAAGGGTACGGTAGTCTGGAGAGGTTGAGAGCCACTGTGCTAAAGTTTGGCCTTGTCTTGACTGGAGTGATAGTGTGTGTTAGATTGAGAGAGCTAACATCATCTAACAATGCATCTTTAAATCCTAGCCAAGACTGGGCCTTACCCGTCAACTTTCCTCTGGGTACAGTAGGATGTTTAAAGCTTAAAATCTGATGTAGTTCATGGGGTCATGGCACTGAACATAATGTGTCAGTTCTGGTCTCATTATGCATAGCTGTCTCCAACACCAAATCTAAGGCTTTAGCCCAGTTCCCGTGACGCAAAGGCGCTTGTCTACACACACCCTGGAACCAAAATGACTCAGAAGGAACTAGCTCGGATGGAATCCAAACCTTAGGTTACTTCAGTGCAAGTCGTCCCTGTGTGGACACTTTATTTGGATTGAGTGTCCTATTTCAATTTCCTTTGGCAATTTTTTTTTTAATGATTTAAGAGAAATTGAAATAGGGCACTGGTAATCCACAAGTGTCCACAAATGGACTTGCACTGACATAACTGCAGTGTAAGTTACAACCAATTTAATTATTTCAGTTCCTGTTCCTGGTTAGACCAGCCCAGGTTCCCATCTGTGCTGCAGACGGTAACTGCTCTGTGCAGGTAGCAGCTGTACTGAAAGCGGGGCCCTCCCTTAGCTTCAGTGTAGAGCGGACCTAACGCAAAACGATAGCTCGCTTCATGGATGACGTTTGAAACTGAAGTTGTGACTACCTGTGACCATCAAAGCTTCCACGGCATTGGAACCCAGTATCCTGGCCAAAATCTGACTGTCTGCCTAAAATCCTCCCCTGTCGTAAAACTGGCTGTGAGCTATTGAGCAGCTGCTACATCACGCCCCAAGTGTGGCTGCGTTCTGGAGGTGGGTGAAGGGATCGTGACTGTGTGTCAGTTTGTAGTGCTTTGCAATCCGCTTTGTGCTGAGAGTTGCTGTGTAAATGTAAGAGTGCTATTAATAGCTACAGCTTTTTAGAATGAACTTGCAAACAATCTTC
This sequence comes from Lepidochelys kempii, assembly GCF_965140285.1. Lineage (NCBI taxonomy): Eukaryota > Metazoa > Chordata > Testudines > Cheloniidae > Lepidochelys > Lepidochelys kempii. The sequence goes on from NC_136395.1 coordinate 27,995,363, forward strand.
CAATGGTATTTGAGTTGAGGCTACAGTAATGTCTCTCTCCATAGACTTTGTAGCTTTATTTCTCCTTTGGTACAGGAAGTCAGTAAGAGGTTTTAATTTTTCAGTTTAATCTTTGCTGAATGTCATTCTGCCTTTGTGGTAACAAGTTAGCATCAGAAGTGCAGCGCATGTGGTTGAAGGAGGAAACGATAAAATTGTCCTCCCTGCCATTCAGCTTTAGAGCTGTGCTGGTTTCTCATGACGTGTTGTGTATCTACCAAGTAGATGATCAGATCTGCTCCATTCTCACACAATTTGTTCTTTAAGTTGTTTGTTTTTGAATTTGTAAAACTTGGTTTTCTAGTTTACCTTAGTGTTCCATATTTTAAACTAACAGAAATTCACCATTAGAGTATGCAAGTCTGTTTGTCCTGTGCTCTAGTGTCCCTGTGCCTGTGGTCAGGGCGTATTAATGAAATAGCTTTATTGTCCATTTCAAGTATTATACGTTTAGCGTAAACCAATACAAATGAAGATGACGTACGATGAAAATAAGGTGGGAGAGAAAGGTAGGGAAGGAGAAAGGGAAAGAGTGTGTTTATAAAGATATAAACACAAGGGATTAAGATACCAGTCAGAAGGGGAGCTCTGTATATCTGTTGATCTGTGACCTAAGGGAAGTTAGCAAAGGCTGTGAAATGAAGTCTTACCGGAGAAGCTAGGATAAAAAGAACTAGACTCGGCTTTGACCTGGTTGGACAATGTAACTTGTTTCAATAATGAGCACTGTTAGCAACCCCCTCAAGGATCTTGGTTTTTTCAAGAAACTCAGAAAACTCTTTTGAAGGAATCTAAGGTACTGGAACATGTTACCTGAGAGCACGCTGCTTCTTCCAGTTGAGAGGAATATTTTTGTAGGCAGATAAAGGCTCTCAGTTAAAGTCCACAGGTCCCATGAATAGTTAGTGTCTCCTGGATTGTGTGCTCCTCAGCCCAGGTGATCAGCAGTGTTCTCTCCAAAGATGGACCCAGAGCTAAAAACCCCTAAATATTGTGTGTGCGTTTGTAGAAAGGGGTCAAAAGATCCTCGGACTCGGGATCCTATTTCAGTTTGGGTGACCTTTGCCACTGAATGCTTGTTTGATATTCATCCTTTTGAAATATTCTGTCCTGATACATCTTCTGCTATTGGCCCCCAGCCTCCCTCTCTTCACTGTTATGTTGACCACTTTTAAGGCTGAAGATATCTCTAGAATGGGACATACCAGGATCAAGCTGTGGGCTACTTTGTCCATTTTCTTTTAAAAGGCCAGCAGTCTATTGGCTCAGAGCCCAGTGCCGCAGGAAGTCCGGCCCAGCTGATTAATGTCGTGTCCACAGGTAAAACCTCTGACATCTTGACCCTTTCCTGGTTTGCAGTTGGGAAGTCCCAAGGTTGATCTCTGCTGCGTGGCCCATAGAGCACTGCCAGGTCAGCTATCTGCAGCAGGATGGAGTTGAAATGCTGGTTAGAGTCCTCTAGCCGTGACAAAGGGTAGCATGGGGGGAATGATGAGGTTTTCAGAGGTTATTGCGAGTCTCTCCTAAAGGATCAGGCTCTTCCTCTTCCACCCCCCTGCAGCTTTGGGGAGCTCTCAGAATGTGGGGCACTGTTTGGGTCACTGCTGCCCCTTAGGGTTACTGGAGAACTCACCACAAGGCAGTGGTAGGAGCATGTTTCCAGTGAAGGGATGGTCAGGCTGACTCTGAGTTGAACCCTGTGGGGAGAGAGCTCCCACTAACCAACCAGCAAGAAGCAGTTGGGCTCCTTATTATAGTGATGGATCAGGATGGCAGTGCTTGCATTTCCTGGGTGAATGTAGGTGTTTGCCCGTGCTGCATCTGCTCCGCAGTGTGGGAGCCTGACTCCTCTGTGCCATGATGACCACAAGGAAAATTAAGAGTTGGCTTATTTATAACAATGCGTGACCCTGCTCAGGGTGAGCTGCTGATGCAAATAGAGAAACCCTCCCTCCCTAGCGTGTGATGTGGAGATCTCAGGGAAGAACTTGTCTACTTCTCCCCAACCATCTGTGTGCCTCCCTCCACGCTCTCCTTTGTATGTGGAATATCTTCTCCTCCTCCAAATCCTTCCTCAAGACCTATCTCTGCTGTGATGCCGACAAGAGACTGGCCAGCAAATAATAGCCAGCTTGAAGGCCAGTCGGGGATGGTCATTCTGGACTTATTTAATCATAAAATCAGCACTATGAACAATGTCTGTCGAAAGCATATTCTCCCAGCCTTGGCCCGTTGCTTGTCGACCTAGATTTTGAGCTTTCCAAGCAGGGACGAGTCCTCCTGTGCAGTGGGTCGTGCCTAGAGTGCTGGTGCTACCGGACTGCGAGGGATGGCAAGTGAGCTCTTTGGCCGGCAAATTCCCTCTCCCCTCCTTCCCTAGTGAGCAGTGCCCACAGCAGCGATTTGAATCTGCCCTCCTAGAGCTCGGCATCTTCGGTCTCCCAGCCAACGTGGACTGGGTGTGCACAGGGCGTTTGGACTGACCTAAAGGAAGAATGTTTTCCCATTAGCTGGAAGCAATCTCTGAATTGATTTGATCTCTTCCCAAAGCGACCCTGCTCAGGATGGAGTTGGGGGGGTGGGGGCTATCCATATGGAATTATACAAACACTGAGGGTATCAAATGGGATTATAAAATGCAGCCTCCCGATCAGCTGGTTTGAGTTCTCAGCTGCAGTGTGTCTAGCCAGGACTACAGGTCAGCCTTGCACTGTTTAAAGAGAAACTCGCTGTAATAACAAGCTGTCTAATAGAAATGTTTGCGTAATCCTCCATCTTTATTCAATCCACTCTTTTATTGTTAAGGAAAAAATCACGAGTTCAGACACATGAAGGTAAAGCAAGCAAACTTCATTAATGCCCCCCAGGGAGGAATGAAGTGTAACCAATCGTGTTTGCCCAGCCAGGGTCTCCTCTGTGACCTGTTTAAAGTTCACAAAAATATTTATCTGCATTCCCAGTGGACATCCTCCCCATCCATACCCATTCCAGGCACATCCCAGGACCATCCCCAAGATGAGAAATTGCCCTAAATAGGCAACCCGCAGCCCAACAGAGCTGTCTGAATAATCCTAGTTCTTCTGTGACATGGCGCTGTAGCTATGCGCCCCTGGTAGCAGAGTACAGGACTGCAGCTAAGTCTGACCGCAGCACACGTGCTGGGAAGGGAAAGGCTCCTGCTCCATGCTCGTAGGATGTGAGCCGTGGTTTGGCAGCAGAGCTGTAGGAGCTGAGCTAGGCGCAGTGTGTGACAGCTGAACCCCGCCCCGGGGCACTAGCCGTCTGAGGGCGCAGCCCAAGGCCTCGGTGGGGTGAGGTCTGCAGAGCTGGAATGCTTCCCAGAGCAGCTGGATCTTCAGGAGGCTTGGGATGGAGGGAAGGCTGGAAGTGTAGTGCATACTGATTGGCAGCCCGTGGTGGGTCTGTGGGTGCTGTGAAAGACAGCACAAAGGCAAGGGAGCTTCTAAGATCACTCCCTTCCCTGAGGTGATCCCCTCAGCCTCATGTGAAGCCAACACATCCCTCTGGTTGTACAGCACCTTGCACAATGGAGCCCTGTTTGCGGCCAAATGCACATCTAGTCCCAGTTGGCTCAAGGAGCCAGGGCCCGAGTCTATGCAGTCCTGCTCCCAGGGGAGCAGGATTGGGCCCTTATCGTTATGCACAGGTCTAGCCCAGTCTGGCTATGCTTCCCCTGGATAATTGTTGGAGCCTGTTTGCCAGGTTACAGTGCCGTGTCCGCATTGGCTGCGTCACGGGGGAACCTGGCTAGAAGGGAATGTGTCGAGCTGGCCACACTGTGCTGCTCCACCAGGAATAGGAGTCAAGCTCTGGCCTTCCTTTGACTGTGTGCGTACATCTCCCACGCCCCCTAAGACAGTGTCACATCTGTGACTCAGCCCTGCAGCCTCCATCTCCTGCCATCTCAAAGGAGAAAGGCTTGTTTCTTTAGCTCTTAACCTCTGCTGTTACCCGTACAAAAAGGCTTTGTGTGAGCAGTGACAAAGTAAGGATTGATGCTGTTTCCTGCCCCCTGCCCACCATGCTGTGAGTCAGACACCCACAAAACAGCTTTGTGCTTTTGCTACACGGCACCTCGTTGACAAAGGCACCTTTCCCCCTTAAATTGAGGGCAGATTCGTGTCAGCCTTAATGGAATGAGAAGTGCATTTGTATTGAGCTACACCCCAGGGTACATACAGAAGCTCTTGCCTGTGTCTGTAGCTCCCTCCAGACACTGAGCACGGATCTGTGACTTGTTCTAAGGGTTGCAGACACCCACTGGGCTGGCACTTACAAGTCAGACAACGGGCTGCTAAATTCTAGGGTGACCGGTCTTGAAGGAAAACCCAGTTCACGGATGCTCTGGCAAGTGTCTGTTCAGTGCAGCATGGTCCGTACCAGTGTGGCCGCAGCACTTCCCAGTGGAGAGAAGGCCAGAGAAATACTGGTATTTAGAATCCCTGGGCATCTTTCCCACTGTGCAAAGTTCCCCAGGCATCTGGATGATTCCCCAGAATTATTTCCCCTGCAGAGTCCTCTGAGCTGCGCACCGTTCCACAGTGGTAGAGGAGGGGCAGGGACCTTTGCTGCTGCTGTTGTTTCTCTTGGGAGACACTTGGATTCTCTGACAGGGCCAGTTCGAGCAGTCAGGCAGCAGCCTCGCCGTTGAGCCAGCGTGCTCCCAGGCAGAGGGTGCTGGACGGGACTTTCATGAAGCCCGTTCCTGGGGCTATCAAGGGGGCTCCTAACTGATGGTGAGCACCCAGCCTGTGCTGTCCAAGAGTGGGTGAGTTCAAAGCCCTGTTCTCTGCTCCTCAGTCGCTGCAATGCTTTCCCCTCTGCCGGGGACCCGGCTCCTGTGGCCAGCCAGCAGAGGCAGATGCCTAGAACTGCCCCTTCCCAGCGAGGGGTGGAGCTGCAGGCCAGGTTCTTAGCAGAATGACATTGGGAGAGTTGGTGCCCGGATCCCATGACGTCCAATCCCATTTGGGTGAGTTGAGCTTTCATTGGATTCCGAGACCAGCTACACAGCGCAGGGGCTTACTAGCTTTGACTAGTCAGGTTTGGGCTGTGGGACTGCAGCCATTTGCCTTTATGCTGAGCTCTCTGTACCCTCCTTTACCCTGCTCCCACTGCTGAGCTTTGTGCCTGGCAAGCATCCTGCAATACCAAAACCACACAGCAGCATTACCTGTGCCTTTGAGGAAATGGTCCCTCCTTTACATGTGTCGGAAGCTGGAACTTCATGTTTTCTCTTAAACCGTGATCTCCTCAGGGTCCGGCAGCTGCTGGCAGTGTCCATAGCAAAATAACTCTATGTGGGGAGACTTGAGGGCTACTAATAAGCAGAAGTGTATTTTTGATCCTGGGTGCAATAAAGCAACAAGTATTTTCAGCCAGTGACTGAGAGTGAAAACTAGGGAGACTACACAAATTGTTCATGAGGCACACCAGAAAAAGTTCAGCTCCACCAGAAACCATGGTTACAAGGAGCCCTGGTAATTCTGGAATTGCATGGGAAATTTGCTTCTCCTTAGATGCTCGCAGCTCACGAGGGGCTTATTTTCGATTAAAAAAAAAAATTCTGTTCATGGTTTTCACTAACTCTCATAGACTACAGCAGTCTTCCGTCTGCGCAGCTGCTTCTCACTAAACCTTTAGTTCCATGGGAACCCAAAACTGCGGTTCAGGGATAAACAGTGTCCGGGGCCAGCATCACCCTGTAATTCTTGAGATTAAAGAGCTACAGGCAGCTTGAGCTACATTTCTGTGTGAGCCAGTTAGTCAATGCTGAGGAACTTTGCTAGACACAGAAAGAAAGAAAGAAAGAAAGCCGTCTGGGATGGGGGGAAGTGGTGACCCTTCCGTGCTCTGCTCTAAAAGGGGCACTGAGACGGGCTGAGTGAAACGAGCCAGCGTAACTCAGAAGTGTGGAGAGTTCTGATGACAAACTGCATTCTGCATCTCCTGACTTCTGTGCATTTAAAATCTCAAGCTAAACGTTGTGCAAGCTTGGGGGCAGGCGAGGGGATGCAGTGGTGATGTGGCTGAACTCTTTAGTTCAGGGGTAGAGCTGGCTGGAGACTGGCGAACGTTTTCAGAAAGGTTCACAGAAATTTTCTGGGTTTTTAACACCCCTCCCCCCACCCAATTTGTCAGGTTTTGGTTTTTCGTTGAAAAGCGAGAAAGTTTCAAAAGAAATGACGTTTTTATGCAAAACTGTCCATTTTGGGAAAGGTTTCAGAGTAACAGCCGTGTTAGTCTGTATTCGCAAAAAGAAAAGGAGGACTTGTGGCACCTTAGAGACTAACCAATTTATTTGAGCATGAGCTTTCGTGAGCTACAGCTCACTTCATCGGATGCATGCCGTGGAAACTGCAGAAGACATGATATACACAGAGACCATGAAACAATACCTCCTCCCACCCCACTCTCCTGCTGGTAATAGCTTATCTAAAGTGATCATCAACCAGCAGGAGAGTGAGTTTGTGGGGGAGGGGGGGCGGAGGGTGAGAAAACCTGGATTTGTGCTGGAAATGGCCCAACTTGATGATCACTTTAGATAAGCTATTACCAGCAGGAGAGTGGGGTGGGAGGAGGTATTGTTTCATGGTCTCTGTGTATATAAAGTCTTCTGCAGTTTCCACTGAATGCATCCGATGAAGTGAGCTGTAGCTCACGAAAGCTCATGCTCAAATCAATGGGTTAGTCTCTAAGGTGCCACAAGTCCTCCTGTTCTTTTTGGGAACGTCCATCTGTGGTTAAATCGCGCATGCTGCCCCTGTGCAGTGTGACCGGGCAGGCTTTCCCCAGCTCTGTAGTGCAGTGTTCCATAACACACCAGCTCCCCTCCTTGGGGCCAGCTGTCCCTCGGAGGCGGGATGGGACTGTGGCATGGTTTGCAGCCCCGTGACTCCTGGGTTGGTGTGTGAGAGAGGCTGGGAGGTTCTGAGGAGGAGAAGCTGCTTCAGGCAACTCACATGCTCGGACAGGTAGCTGGTTTGTTAGCTGCCTAGAGGAAATGGCTTGGGCCAAGATTTTCAAAAGCTGTGATTTTTTGGACACCCATTGTGAGTCGCCACAAAGGGATGGGCGTCCATTTTCAAAGGGCGATTGCTCAGCGCTTTCTGGAAATGAGGCCTCCCCAAATCACCAGTCACTTATGAAAATCGTGGCCTTGCTGGTTTGTGGGTTTCAGAGAAAAGGTATTGTACGCTCCGTTCTTGTGAGTCTTCCAGCGGAGGACCGCCTGTCGTGATGTCCAATCCCTTATGGGGCAGCTGCTTAGGGGGCAGATGGGATAGTGTTTTCCACAAATGGAAGGAAGGAAAGACTTTTTCATCCCAGCATTCTAGCATGTCGAGTCCTGGCACTAGTCCTGAAGGCTAAGCCTGGGTTCGCCTACTGCCAGTCAGTGCTGCCACTGTGGTACCTGCCTCTGTTGTCGCATTTGGATGCAGCAATAGCTGGTGAAACGGAAACACTTAAGCAGAATAGACACCCTTCCCCTTTGCTTAGATCGTAGTCGCCATTCCGAAATCTGCTGAGGCTCTCTTTTCCTGTCGTGAACTAGGGAATATCATTATTTCTTTGAAGGACAGTGTGGATTCACCTAAGGGACGTTAACATCAATATTTGTTACATAGCAAAAGAAATTGATGGGCATCAGTAGGTCACAAAGCTATTGCGAGCAACCTGGAAGTGTGTTTATCAGTAAACGTATCTACACATCTCTATGAAGATTTACGTATTCTGTATTTTAATTCACATTATGCTGCGTCAGCACTGCACAGCATAATGCCTTCAGTTATGAATTGTCAATTGCAAAGCATTTTGGGAGGTTGCAGTGTTTTGAACCCCAAGCAACAGCATTGGGTTTGGGTTGGTTGTTGTATATAACTAAACATGAGAACATCTTTGCTGGAAGGTGCCGGCTGTGGGTGGGCTGCAGTCTCTCCATTCTCAGGGCTGCCTTCATTCTCCTGCGCTGACTGTGTGAAGCTGAGGAGTCTGTATGCGAAATAGAAGGGGAAAACGCCAGGGTTCAAAATGCAAATTCCTGTCTCCAGATTGCTAGAAGCTTGAGTTGTCTAGAGAATGAAGGGAGCTGCATCTCCGTTTCTTTGCATTTTCAAGAAACTAGAAGCAGAACTCTTCCTGACACCAATTTGGAGGCAGTTGCTTCATTGACATCGTAGACAGATGCTGACCATTGGGGTTTTGGCGGCTGGGGGTGCTACAGATATGCTGACTCGCCATGTAGCACGGTTCTGTCAGACACCAGAGTCACCTTTTATTGCCTGCACCATGACCCGGCAGTAGGAAGCGTGCACACCAGCACTCACCTCTGCCTGTTTGAGAAGCAATATGTAACCAGCCCTGAAGAGGCTGGGGTTTAATTGCTGCGAAAAAGCAACTGAATGAGGTAGCTTTTTGCACGGCTTGTCTGGCCAGCTTCCCAGCAGCAACGCTCGTTTACACAGTGCTGCCTTTTCATCGCTTGGCGTCGGGGTGGCTTCCTGGCGCATTCCTACCTGGAAGCAAGAGAGGACTTGCCTCAACCGGCTTTCTTGGCAGGATGCCACAGGCAATGGCACCGTTCCCCCAGCCTTGCCTGGACTCCGCCCCGGCTAGAATTCTGTCCCAGCCCTCTCACCTACTCCTGGGACCCGCGCGCTCCGGGTGACCTGTCCGCTGACTGCTCCCTCGGCCCCGCTCCCCTGCTACGCTTGGCACACCCCGCCCCTCGAAGTCACTCCAAACCCAGCTACGCTGTGTGCGTGCGAAAGTCTCCAGGCCATGGGCCTGTTTGCGCCTCCCTGGTGTCTCAGCTGTGTGGGACAGGCATGTCGTTCTGTGTCCCAGCTGCTGTACAGTGCCAGGTACGTAGTGAACCAGGTGCCATGTAAACCAGGTCTCTAACCTGCTCTCGCTAAGCCCTGAAGGGAGGCAGGCTCACAGTGCAATCCTCTGCTTGTCTGCTACTGAGCTGCAAGGGGGAACCTTGGAACAGAGTCATTCAAAGTAGCTTCCTTCCCTCCAGGAATGGCAGAGCCACCTGAGCCCGGTTGAATCACAGGGGTCAGTTTGCCTTTCATTGGGTGATGGGCTAAGGTTTACTTACGGGCACTCGATGGGGACCAGCCCAGGCTAAACGTCCTGGAAACAATCAAGTTAATCTCAGAAGAGGCTGTTGGCCTGAATTCCTGACTTATCAGAGAGGGCACAAATGTAAGTTCTTATCAAAAGCAAATGCCTCTTTAAAAATCCTTGAAAGCTTGAGCACTTTAAAATGCTGAAGGTGCGTGTGGCCATAGCAGGAGCTGCTCCAGCACGCAGAGAGCCCCTGCGGGCGGGCTATGCATGTGCTAGGTTTTCTGTCTAAGGGGCTGTGCTGCTGCGTAGCCCTCTGACTCTGCCTCCCTGTTTCAGGCACAGTCCATAATGCCTGAAGTCCGAGACCTTTCCGATGCCTTGCCAGACGTGCCAATGGATCCTATCACAGGAGTTGGAGTGGTTGCATCTCGGAACCGGGCACCGACAGGTTACGACGTAGTAAGTAGAGCTGATGATGCCTTGGGAATATTGTTAGTTTGTCCTTTGCTTTGCAGAGAGCAGTATCTCCTCCAGAGAATGGGCCGGCTGTTTGTGTGCTCACCTTGAAGAACGTGTTCGGGGGTTCTTTTTTTTTTTACCAGCCGCCCTCCTCCAGGTCTTGGCTTTGGAAGTATTTTAGCAATACTTTCCATGTGCAGTCATGTTAGTGCATCTCCTCCCCGCCACTGGCATGTCATGCGAAGCGCAAGACTTCTGTAATTATCTGGAGGAAGGCTTTCCAGAAACAGCTGGCCAATGTGGCATGCAAATTTAATAATCCTAGTAACACCCATCTTGAAGGGTTCCAAAGCACGGTACAGATTAAATCTATGTATAAATGAATCCCGTATCAGCTGTTTAACGTCACACCTCAACACAGTGCAACACTTCAGGCTGGAAAGCAAAGAATTCTACATCCAGCTGAAATTGCAGGGAGAACTTAGCCAGCAGAATGGAACCCTGCAAAGTGGACTTTGGTAGGAAGCTGGGCAGCTGGGAGAGGTACTTGGGTACTGCAGTGTTGAGGCCATAGAAGTATCTGCATGGCTAGACAGATGTGGGTACTTAGCAGCTGCTTAGCCCTTAGGTCGATTGGTCAAATTGCTCTGGAACCAGAACAAGAATTTTTCCTAAGGCTAGTGACCCAAACCAGTGAAAGATTCAAATGTATTAAACTTCTGTATAGCTATAAATTGCAAACATAGCTACCCCATCAGGGCAGACCAATCCATCTGTTCCCCTCCTCCTGCTCTTTCCACAGTACAGCACAATGACCAATTAGCAGGGGCCAGTTACCTGCCTGGCACCACTTGCTCCTTTTAAAGCACTGGGTTGGGGGTGAATAAAATGTAAAAGGGAAGGGAAAGGCTCAGGCAAAGTTGTTTTCCCAGAGCCAAGTGAATCCTCCTCTGAGGCAGCCCTGTGAGCGTTCTCCTCCTGTTCCAGTGTTATTTACACCAGAGTACAATAACTGGGTACCAACGAGCATCACAGCACACTGGCTGCATCTGACAGGTTACCTGGCTTGGAACAGTGGATGTAACTGATGAGCCAAAGAAATGGTAAAACGCAAGGAGACAGAGTGCGTCTGCAGTAGAGGCGTCCAGGAGGTCGTGGGGAATATTTGGTCTGTATTTGTTTGCGTGCAGCCCCTCACCATGGCCTTGACTGGCATCTCCCTCAGTGTCTGGCTGAGCTGATGGATGGTCTAGGCAGGGCCTCGCAACTTCTGCTGCTTGGTGCATAATGTATCTTGCTCCCGCTCTGTGGCAGCATCCCCTCTCTGAACCAGAGGCAAATACCCTTTCAGCCCACCCAGCAGGAGCCCTTGTGTGCCCATCCCGATAGGAGGTGAGTGAGTTATCTGCACCACCTCCCTGAGCTCCCAGGATATCCGAATTAAATATCACCTGGAGCAAGGCTAGCTGTGGGGAGGTGGAGGGGCTGGAGTGGGGCAGTTGTGGGCTCTTGGAGGTATTTGAGCCTGAGGGATTGTCACCTGCATGAGGAGTGTAATGTGCTGTGTGATTAGCCATGTGCTGCATGATTAGCCGTGTGCTGCATTCCCTGTGACTTACTGCTCAGGTTGGGCACTTATCCAGATAGTGTCTCAGTGGCTTAACGGGCCTGTCGGACACTAATGCAGAGTAGAGTAAAGGAGCTAAAAACTCCTTCCTGTGGGTTCTCCAGGTGCTGTGGGGTTGTGATTGTGTTTATGGCTGTGGGTTGCTCTCCTTTGGGGCATAGGCATGAAGCTGTCGCTCCTCGAGTTTTGTCCCTTCTCTTATGTTTAGCTGTTCTCTGACCCCAGCCCCAGACAGTGGGGAAGCAGGGCGGGCCTCCTGTCTCTGTCCCTCCTGTGTTCCCTTCCAGCCTGAGGTGTGGCAGATGAGCAATCAGACTCTGTCCACAGCTCCCAGTGAGCCCAGAGACCATGGGAAAGGGGATCCTAGGAGCTGCTGTGTCTGCATCCTCCCAGGTGGGGATCAGGCCGCCCTGCCTCTCCCTGTCTGCGCACCGTCACTTTCACAGCCGTGCTGCTCATGGCCAACGTGGAGCAGCAGAAAGTCCGGAGAAACCCCCTCAAGCCAAAGCCACGGGGCAGCGCTCCAACAAGTTTGGTGGGATGCCATCTGTGGCAAGAAGCCCCCTTGTCTGGCAAAGTGCCATTAACCCCGAAAGATGCTTGGCCCCTACAGCGATGGGGAATGATGGCGTTAAGTCTACAGGCCAAAATCTACCCCTGGCTGCCTGCACTCGCCTCCCCCAGGCATCTGTGTGTGATGCTCCTGCCCGCTGTGTCTCACGCACGTTTTTGAAGCATTGACCAATGCCGAGACACGTCTTTGCATGCCTGGAATGAGAATCCCTGGTGGATTTTCAGTGGTGCTGAGCGCTGCAGCTCCTGAGGGCAGCTTTGGGTCCACTCTAGGGTTGCCAACCCTCCTGGTTTCGCCAGGAGTCTCCCGGAATTGGGCTCTATCTCCTGGAGGCTACTGATGCCAAACCAGGAGATTTTAGGCCGCTAAAAGTCGGGCGGCAGAGCAGGGCTCAGGCAGCTCCCTACCTGCCCTGGCCCTGCATTGCTCCCAGAAGCAGCCAGCATGTCCCTGCAGCCCCTGGGGGGTAGAAGGGGCAGGAGGTCTCCATGCGCTGCCCCCGCCCCGACTCCGCAGCTCCCATTGGGCAGGAACTGCAGCCAATGGGAGTTGCCAGGGCGGTGCTTGCGGGCATGGGCAGCACATGGAGCCCACTGCCCTCCCACAGGGGTCGCAGGGACGTGCCTGCTGCTTCCAGGAGTGGCGTGGGGGCAGAGAGCCTGCCTTAGCCCTGCTGCACCGTCGCTTGGGAGCTGCCCAAGGTAAGCGCCTCCCAGCCGGAGCCTCCAACCTGCACCCAACCCTCTGCCCCAGCCCTGAGCCCCCTCCAAGAGCCTGCACCCCCTCCAGCACCCAAACTCCCTCCGAGCCCATGCCGCTCACCCCGTCTGCACCCTAACCCCCTGCGCCAGGCTTAGCCCAGAGCCCACTCCCACACTCCGAACCCCTCGGCCCCAGCCTAGAGCCCGCACCCCAACCTCCTGCCCCAGCCCGGTGAGAGTGAGTGAGTGTGGGGGAGAGCTAGTGACGGAGGGAGGGGGGATGGAGTGAGCGGGGCGGGGCCTCGGAGAAGGGGTGGGGCGGGGGGGGTTGTGTGGTTAGACAGCCTAGTCCACACTGTTCTTTTGATGTGTGTGATCTGCTAGGCAACCCTGAGAGCCTGGCTGGATCAGGCCTGCCGAAGTCAAGCAGAGGTCAGGCAAGTTGTGACTGGCACCCAGATGTCAAAATGCAGACCTGGGAGCACAGTCCCCACTCCCCATCTCTGGGCCGATCTAGTGGTAGAAGTTTGGTACAGTGCCAGTCACCACTGTGTTTGGTGCCAAATAGTCTCTTCCATTGTACGCTTTTCCTTGTGACGTGTTTGAGTTTGTGCTTGGAGACTACGGCTCTGTGTCCTGCCTGCAGGGAGCCAGCTCCTCCCTCTGCCCTGTGTTGGGGCGAACACCCTTTGGTGCTCCCCTGGCGAGAGGCAGTTCCCATGGCAAAGCAGCATTGGCTCGGGCTCTCTCTGATCTCACTGCAGTGCTGGAAGGTCCATGAGGAGGGAGCCCTGCACATGATGTATGAAGTTTCCTGTTTACATTAGTCTATTTCTTCCTGCCACGGGTTTCCTGACAAGCGAATGCATGCTCACGTTCTTTCGGGCTTGAAAGAGGCTGTGAAAGGCTAATCTGGTGCTCCAGCATTAGAGATTAATTGCTGGCAGCAGTGCCTGGGCGTTTCCGTTCAGCATTTCAGTCAGTGGCATGTTAACCCCAGCTGCCTCACTCTGCACAGCACCTTATCTGGGGATCTGCATATCGCATTAACTAAGGGCTTGTCCACACGCACGTTGATGTAGACGCTGCCTACGCCAACGGGAAGGGCTCTCTGCTGGAAATCCACCTCCCCGAGCGGCGGTACTAGGTGGATGGAAGAGTTCTCCTGTCGCCGGCCCTAGCACTGTCTACATGGGGACTTAGGTCAGCTTAACTACCTGCTCACGGGGGTGGATTTCTCACTGACCTAATTGTCTAGGATAGCCCAGCCCTAATTAAGCTTCCCACATGCCCTGTGACTGTGTGAGCATGAGACCGATCGTGGCCCAGACCGGTGAAGTCTCTGTTCCAGGCCACACAATGCTCCAGAAAACCCAGGAGAGCTTTTTCGTTGACTTCAGTGGGCCTTGGATCGGACTCCTGGTAAGTGGCTGAGCCAGGAATAGATCCCACAGGAGTCCTGCCCCCTCCGCTCGCCAGGAGACGACACGGCCACCCACTAGCGAACACGTGCACTGGGGGAGGCGGTTGCTAGGAAGGGGCCTGCCCCTGCTCTGCTTTGGAATGAGCTTCCCAGTGTTGGTGAGTGGGTTTGTGGGTGCGAAGGGCTGCGCTGGGAGAGTGGAGAGAGGGGGGAAGGCGAGGGTGGCAGGGTGACCAGGCCTGGCTTGTGCAAGGGAGCTGAGGCGATGATCTGAGAGCTCAGGCGCTCCCCTGGGACAGGAATGAACGAGACTCTCCTGGCACATACCCTGGGTCTTGGCCTGCAGCTGGTTTCAAGCACTAACACCCTGTCAGAGGTGAGCTGCTCCCAAATGCACAAAATCTCCATCTGTCGCCTACAGCCAATCACTCTCCTTGCCCTGCTGCGGGCATCATGCTGGGCGCTAGGAGGCCCTGTGTTTCTCACATGCGTGCTGGGCATTGCCATACACGGTAGCGAAGTGTTCAGGTAGGTCTACAGTGCCATTAAACACCCCGACTGGCCCAGCCCAGCTAACTCGGCTTGAGAGGATCGGGCCGTGGGGCTAGAAACGAGCATATGCATCAGGGCTTGGGCAGAAGCCCCGGCTCTGGGAGCCCCCAAGAGGGAGCATCTGTCATGTGAGTGTGACTCAAGGCAGGATGTGGGGCACATTGACCAGAAAAAACAGCGCTGGGGTCCTCTCCTTTTAGTGCTTCCCCCCGCCCCTTTTTCACCAGACATGTGGGATGCTCCTTCATGGCTCAGCTTGGGCTGGGACACGCAGAGAGGGGTGCTCTCTGCGTGGCCAGTGAGTGACTGCAGGGGGGAAGAGCTTTTGCTTGATTTTGGCAAGAAAATGAAAGAAATGGGATTTCCTGGGAAGCTGCTGGGAGGTTTAATGTGTGTGTTTTGAGAACTGCTCCTGCTCAGCTGATGGGGGTGGAGGGGTGGTCTCAGAGAGGTATGGGCAGACCAGGCAACTTCTTAAACTTCATCCCCCAAGTTTGTTCCTGAATGCAGAACCGCAACAGGCCGTTTTCCATCTCCGCTATCGCATGTCTCTCAAGCTGAGTATTGCACAGTCAGCGACTGCAGTACATTCCTCTGTACCATTGACTCTGACAGATTATTTTCCTTGGAATTTAGTTTCCTGACCCCTTTTGATTACACTCTTTATCTGCATAAGACATAAACGTGTTACAGACATTCCTTCATGGGATAGACTTACAGCAGTGTTAACCCTCTAAACTCCTTTAGACATCTGAGAGGAAGAAACAAACTAATTTTCCCTCTTCAGATCTACTCTCGAGGGATACTTAAAAGCTGTTAAAATCGGCCTACACCGAAGCTCCTTGGTGTATTTGTTGCCCCCAGGGACCCAGGTGTTTACAGATTTTAGCATTATCTATGCAGCTCATAGATATTTTTAAAGGCCTGGGAATGAACGCCCCAAAGCAAGCTAAATGTTATGCCTAAAAATTCAATTAAAATCAACCACAACAAATTCCTCTTCCTCCTCCAAAATGAGAACTAGTGAAAAATAGAGGTGTTGTCTAGGCTTGTGCTAGCAGCAAATGTTTCCTGTGTCTGTCCTTCGCACTGAAATCGCTCCATGGTGGTTGCACCTGCGATGGCCCCTGCCCAGCTGTCCTCACTGGGGACTTCTCCTGCCTGGACAGAGAAATGTGCAGCTGTTGATTCTGGCTCTGTCGTTCGGATTTCCCTCAGGCACGCTCTCTGTTTCAATCTCATGCATTTTAAAAGAACATGATTCCCCCAGAGGTTCCCTTTTCCCTGTGGGTCTGTGGAAGGAAACTCTAGCCACCTGCTTGTCTTGAATCCTCCTACAATTGCAGAGCCTGAGAGCCCAGGAAAATGACTTGGCTTTAATTCTAGTGAATTCAAAATAGCAAAAGAGACTAAAAATTCTTTCTCAAAGTGCAGAGTTTAACCTCAGGGATGGTTGTTGGATGAAGCAAATCTAAAGAGAAGGCTTTGGGGTTTGATCCTGGAGGGCATTTTCCATGGGGGAATGGGAGGACGTCTTACATTTTCTTTGTCTTTGCATTCATTCCTTTGTCTTTTCTTTTTGTTCTGTCCTGCTCATTGCGTCCCAAGAGCGCAGGAGGGAAATCCTGCCTTCTCTCCTGCTCCCTTTCAAACCTTCCACACCTCCTGTCTCTACAGCTTCTGCAGAATAAGGCCCCCTAATGTCGTCTGCCTCTCCCTTTCTGCTCCACTTCTTTTCTGGTCTCCTCTCTCCCTTTTCCTGTCCCAAGTGGTGGGCAGTTTGGGAGCTGCCTAGCTGTGAGACCCAGCATGACCGCTGGCCAAGATCTCCTGAAATCTATGGCATGACGGGCTCTGGCAGCTGCAGCCGAGTTCAGTTAGGGGATGTCTGCACCTTGGAGACTATACCGGCGTAGCAACGTCAGCATAGCCCCATAGTGTAGATGCAGTCTACACTGCCAAAGCTTGTCGGCTGGTGAAGCGATACCCGCTCACTGAACAGAGCTGTGTCAGTGGAAGCCTTCTTCCATGGACGTAGCTGTGTCTGCGCTGGTGGTTATGTGAGCTTGCGACAGCGGTCAGGAGTGCGGATTTAACTTTCCAGGGTAGATCAGGCCTTAGCGCCGCTGTGATCCTGGGGTGCTGCTGCTCGCACAGAGAGAGCCACCGTGAACGGGCACTGGTGCCTCCAGGAAAGCGCTTGTGCACAGGAGCTAAGCAAGTTCTGCAGCTGATAGCCTGGTCTTAAAGAAAGACACAAGATACGCCGGTTGTCTGGAGAGAGGCATGAGGCAGTAGGTCAGAAGGCACAAACTTAGTTTGTCAGGAGCCCACTCGACCATGATGCTAGGAATTGACCCCTTCTCCGTGTGAGCTTGTGCTACCAAACCATTGGGCTGCTCGGAGCGCACGCCTCCCGTGGCCTCTCAGGGCTGCTGCGTAGGCCCTGCAGCGTTCTTCACAGAGACCTGTTCCTTACGCAGGGAGCAGACCGGGAGTGCAACAGGCCACACCCGGCAGCCTCAGAGTCACGGCCAGGTGACCCTTGGGAGGTACTCTCTTTCTGTGGGATACTCCAGGAGGCAACCACATACCTGTCATCTGGAATAAATAACAATATGCCAGTGATTTTATTCCTTCACATAGAGAGGAGGCAGGAGAAAGTTGGCCCTGAATTCTTAGCACAGTTCACGCTGAGCCAGTAAGCAGTGCTTAGGTTTCAATGTCATATCAGTTGTGTGGTTAACCTTCACTAACGGTTCTATGAAATACAACTTCCAGAATTATTCTGCAATAGCTGCTTATTTGGCTGCTGTCCTGACACTGCTGCTTTATCCAGGCGCGAGTGAATCTTAACTCTGACCAGCCACATCACAGCGAAATGACCTGCAGATGGCAGGGTTGGTGTGCTGCACTGTGTGGATTTTTTAAGAACAAGAAAAAAACGATGCGATGCTCAGTGGCTTAGAAAGTGTTGATCTGAAGCATGGAATGAATGGGAAAGCGTCAGTCAGACGCTGCCTGCAGCAGAGCCTCACGGGAATCCTGCCTTCTGGGAAGTGGCAACTTTTTCACGTGTCCTGAAGCCCCTGGGTGCATTCAACCTGTGTGGTGCTCACCTGCGCCGATATCCCCAAGCTCTGTCGTTATGCTTCGCAAACGCCTTGCACATCAGAGTGAGCTATTTATGTGGACTGATCACGGTTCTGCTTGCAGGACGCAACTGGCCGTATCCATCTGACGATCCTAAGGACATGAGAGTGGCCAGACTGGGTCAGACCAATGGTCCATCGAGCCCAGTGTCCTGTCTGCCAACAGGGGCCAGGGCCAGGTGCCCCAGAGGGAATGAACAGAACAGGGCAGTTTGTCAAATGATCCATCCCCTGTTGTCCAGTCCCAGCTTGTGGCAATCAGGTGATTAGGGACACCCAAGTTCAAGAGAGTGCCTTTGACACAGTGCTCCCCAGTAAATACCTGGGCTGCTCCCATAGCGCTTCGTTCTGTTACCAGGCCTGTTGCTGATCGTCCTATCAGGATCTGATTATTGCTTCTGTCTTTTCTCCTGAACCACTCCTCAGGGTGGTCCATACACGTGTTCTCTGAAGAGCAGGGGTGAAAGTAACATTTAACATTTACTGGTACGGGGGCCGGACTGGGGGTCAGCGTCCCCCAGCCAGCCCATCCGCACTGCCTGGCCTGTGCCGCCCAGGGCTTGGCTGTAATTTAAAGGGACTGGGGTTCTGGCCACTGCTGCGGTAGCTGGAGCCCTGGGCCCTTTTAAATCACAGCCCTGGGGCAGCTGCTCCTTTTGCCCCCAACCTCCCCCACCATCATTGGCCCAGGGGGGGCAAAGGACAAGGACGTGAAAGTGCTGCCATGGCTGCGCTTTTAGCAGGGTCCTTTGCTACGGCAGTGTTTTAACGTCAGCTGAGTAAGGGCTGGGACCGGACCAGCCCAGCCCACTTTCACCCCCGCTGAAATGGTGGCTCTCCGTGCCTGGTTGCAGAGAGAGCCTGGACTCTTCTCTTATGTAGTAAGAGGTTGGGCTTCTGCTGTGAACAGAAATTAAATTGTGAAGATGTTTGTGTCTTTCACTATTGGAAACTTTAATTCTTTCAGAGATTCTGTGTTCAGATGCATTGAGATGGGATAGGATAGGATGGGTCGAATCCTGTGCTGATTTACACCCTGCGTTCTGTATTGTGTTGGGGGGGGAGTGAGCCAGTGAAGTCTGGCCTGCTGCGTTACAACAGTTCTTGCCCTAACAGGCCTGGGACCATGGAGTAGACGCTGGATTAGAGGGGGTTGAGAGCAACTCTGAGCTGCTGGTCACCGTGGAGACAGGAGACCTATTCCATGCATGAGCTTCAGAGACACTGGTGCCACCTCTGCGTACACAGCCTTCCCTGCAGCTAAAGTGAAGGCCCTTTGAAGGGAAAGGGGGAATTTCACTCTCAGACAGGCCCAGCTAAGTCTGTGGTTAACTCTTCTGAGCGTGTGAACCAAGTGCAGCGATTCTGGTACAATTGCAGTGAGTCTTTCTGTTGGAGAAAGGTGACTGTGACCCTTGTGAACTATCACAGCTTGCAGTGCTCCTTGGAACTGATGTTCAGGGCACAAGGTGCTTTCTGAACTTGATAAAAAACATTCCACAACGGTTCACTGCTTCCACCCAGCCCCACTTGCTGGGCGTGTGAGCGTACCATTCAGGCAGGCTCCGGCCCAACTACTGGAGCTGGGGCACCTTTTGGAGGGCAATTTCCTGCATCCCTGAAATGTAGCCTTCTTTCCATGTTTGCAGATGCTGTGCCCCTTGTGATGGAATGGTACTGAGTGCTGTAATGTGCTGACTTTCCAAAGCTGCCGTTTCCTTATTAGAATAGTTTTTGTCAGGGATTCTTTAATCAGCTGACTTGCTCGAGACACTATTCTTAGAAGTTGGGGCTTTTTTATCCCTCCACTTTACTTTGTGAAATGAACTAATGAGATGCTGAGAGAATTCGGGCCAGCATTAATGAGAATAGGTACGAGGAAGATGTACTGCACATACATTAACTGTATCTTGGCTCACATGTCCTGTCTCTCCCTCTGTCTCATCTTTCCAGGTTGCACAAACAGCAGATGGCTTGGATGCTGACCTCTGGAAAGATGGCTTATTTAAATCCAAGGTCACAAGATACCTGTGCTTCACAAGATCGTTTTCGAAAGAAAATGTAAGTCCATTTGCCGAGTGACTGAACAATTTGCGACTCTGCTTGGTGCGTTCTTGTTCCTAAACTGATTCAGTTTGGGGAGCCAGGATAATTCAAGCAGGTTTTTCAGCAAGTCCAGGTGCGTCTGTAGCCAAGCTACACTGATGGGATCTTTGCTGTGCGCTCGTTCTCTTAATCAGCTGTTTGTTCATGGGGAAAGCAGCTCTCTGAAAGATTAGCACTCACCCAGGGTTTTCAGTAGCTGTGTGTGTCTGCTCTAGAATCACATTTTCCAACGTGGATAGTCAGACTTTGTTCACTGTGTGCAGGCAGCAGCTGTCTGGTGTGCCTCTCCACCGGGCAACTAAATCCAGCCAGTCTTTGTGGTTTGTGGTCTAGACTGTCACTTGGGTAAGGAGTGGTTAGTCTGGGAAAGCCCAGGATCTGATGCCTTTACTGGCTGTTTATATTTGTCAGTTGAATATAATCCTAAAAACTTTATATTTTCTGGAGGAAAAATATTAGATTTTGCTTTCCAAGTGCAGTGAGAGCACTCTATATAGGGGGTACTTCTGCTGCTCTCTGTGTTTTGAATGTCAATATTGATTCAGTTTTCAGTGTTTTTGCTGATAACAGAGAGAGAGAAAGGCAGCCCCCAGTAGCACAGTGGGATCCTGGTCCGTAACTTAGACTCTGAGGTGCTATCAAATAAATAAATATAATAATAATTAATAATAGGAGGCTGATCATGGATCTTGACTTGAAAGTCAAAGGATCCACCAATCTCCAGCCCCCGGCCTCGCTGTCAGCTCTCCAGTGTAACCGTAACCACACTGTTTTGACATGAATGACACTGGTTTCGTTGGGTGCAGTGTTGTAGCCATGTCGGTCCCAGGATATTAGAGGCACAAGGTGAGGGAGGTAGTATCTTTTGTTGGACCAACTTCTGTTGGGGAGAGGAAACAAACTTTCAAGCTCAAAATCTTGCCTCTTTCACCAACCTAAGTTGGTCTAATAGAAGATATAACCTCACCCACCTTGTCCCTGGTTTAGTTAACAGAACTAACCTAGTTAAGTCTCTGAGTTTCACTGTAGGGCTAATTTGTGATGATGTTTATTGGGAGCATCATTCTCAACTGTGTAACGAAATCTTTGAGAGAATTTCTCATTTCCCAACATGGTGACGTTTTCCATGTCTTGGTGTTTAAATGTTGGGGACAGTCGGTTCTTTAACTCTTCTACCTGAGTAAATTGTTTGCTGCACTCTTATATACACTCCATTGGATCAGCACTGACTCCAGCCATTTCAATAGCTGATAAACTTAGGCAGAAGGAAAAAACCACACTATCTGGTGTTGATGTGGCAGAAGAATCATCAGTTTTACAGACGTTGAATGTTAGTGTAAAACAGACAGACAGTAGGAATAATACAACATGAAAGATGCATTAACAAAGACCGTTTTATCCACCAGTCACTGTGCCTAGACAAAATATTAACTGACACATTCGGATTATAGAAAATCAGCACTGCTCACTTTCAGCATCACCACTGTGTAGTATTTAGATTGCAGGGTATTGCTATGGACCTGTTAAGTTTAAAACAACCTGTTCAGAAGGTATGAAGCCCCTAAACAACCTGCTCTTATTTCAAAGCCTCCCAGTTCATACACACACAGTGATCAGAAAGCAGTGGTTTGTCTGAAATATTTTGCTTGCCCAGATAAAAACTGTGTGTGGCAGTTTTCAGGAAGTAATGGTAAAATACACTGATGGGGTCTCATAGCTTAGAATGACATTTTAATTGCTTTTTGCATTTCTGTTCATAAAAGCCATGTGGCAACGAAAGAGTGTTTGTTTTCCTTCCACGTGTGAATCCAGAATATTGGCAGAACATTGGCTTTAATGGGAACTGCAAAGGAAATGAAGTCTCTAAACAATTGTGGAGGCTGTCATGCTAAATTGTTTTTTAGCTCTTCAGTCCTTGATTAATAGGACAAGGCACTGGTTCAGAATTCATATGGATTCCAAATGAAATTTATCATTCCAAATGGCGCGATCTTTTGGAGCTAGCACCATATGTGTTCAATATTAATTAGCAGAAGCATGTAATAACTTTGGCTGTGTCTACATTAGATGTCTTTCCTTAGCATTTCCCACCGTTGCAACCATATAAACATCCTGTGACTTTTGCAGCTGGACCGTGCATAGGGTTTGTAGGCTTACAGTTCACTGGGCGATGGTGATTCTCCTTTAGCTCACTGGGTAGGGACCAGGGATTTTCCAGGAGAATAGTGTGGTCTCTGTTTCCAGGGTACTAAGGGATTACAGTGATGGGTGTGACAGAAGATCCTGAATAAACAAAGGTGCCTGTAACCTCCTAGCTGATGACCCTGCTGTGTTCATACTGTGGGCTGTGTTCATACTGTGCTGTAGGCCATCAGGAGGAAAGCTACAATTTTGGCACAGGCTTTTTTCGTAAATTTAATGACCGAGAGGTTCGGGAAAACGTTGATAAGTCCCAGAAATGGAGGGCGGGGTTGGAGAGCAAGCCCACGCTGCACTCACCGCGCAGTGGGTGGCTCCTGTCCTGCAGGGCTGAGCCCGGCTCCCCACTCTAGGCCCTGTGACGTGGTGCCTGGAGTTACAGCACCACTCAGCTTTGGCCCAGCCTCACCTCCGCCAATCGAGACAGGTGAACGGGCCAAACCTGAGTGGTGCTGTGACCCCGTGTGTTAGGTGGCAACACGACCCAGTTTGGGGACTTAATCGCATGTGTTTGGCAGCCATTTTTCCAAGATTCAAATTCACGGTTTCTATCACCTCTCTGACAAAACCACAGCCTTAGGTCTGAGTTGTTAGCCTGGTACCTGCTACTCGTTCGTCAGTCGCCCTGTCTGCTAAAACACTCTCTGCTTAACAGGGAGCTTCCAGTCAAATCGGTAAGACAAGAAGAACCTGAATTATTAAGAGTGACAGTCACCTGTTTTTCTCCTCTCTCTAAAGAGCCATTTAGGCAATGTCCTGGTCGATATGAAACTGATTGATATCAAGGACACGCTTCCTGTGGGCTTCATCCCCATCCAGGAGACAGTCGATACACGTAAGTGTGTGTGCTCATAATGCCAGGATTTGTGAGCAGTGGGCTCCATGTTCACGCGTGCCCCATGCACCGCCCCAGCAAGGGCAGGCAGCATTGCTGTGTCCGCATTTTTCTGGATGGTGCCAGATGAGGAATAAATGGCGTTTTGTTGCCGTGTGAGATTGAGCTTGGGCCCGAGCTGTGCTGTGCAGAAATGTGCTGGGGGCTTTTCAGTGCAGCTGCCTTGACTGCCCACAGGAGCGTTGCACCTTCCAGCGGGGGTGGATCTTGCACGGGCAGGTGAGGCCCAAAAGGCATCTTGTGTCTGGCCAAAGGCGGTGTGGTAATGTTGATCATGAGCTGGGTGCTCAGCAGGCTCCCAGCCTTTCTGCCCCACATCTTCATCTGTTGACCACAGCGAAGCTGGGATAGAGGATTTCACCTGGGGCAGAGCACCAGGACCCTGCTGCAAACTATCCTGGTGGCAGGTCAATGCGATGGGGTCAGGTGACCTATCTGGCAAGATAGAGCTGCTTTTAAAGACCTGGCAGAACCTCTCTTTTGGTTACCTGTTAAACAAGCTCAGCTGCTGGGAAAAGGTGAGTCTCTTCTCACACCTTCTTGTTGACTGTCTGTAATGGGCCACACTCTTACCACTTCAAAAGTTATTTCTCCTCCCTTGGTATCCTGCTGTTAATGGATTTATCTCATTAGACTGACATAACACTTGGTAAAGCAACCCACATCCCTTCATGTATTTATACCTGCTCCTGTATCTTTTACTTCATGCATCTGATGAAGTGGGTTCTAGCCCACGAAAGCTTATGCCCCTGTACATTTGTTAGTCTCTAAGGTGCCACAAAGACTCCTCCCCCCCCCCACTTCTGAGTAGTGCTGTAAAGGAACCTTTTGTGATGAGTCAAACTTAAACAGCAAAAGCTGGATTAGTCACTTAAAAAGAGCTCCTTGAATTATTCCCTGGCATGTGTCCTGGTGCATGCAGCTGTGTAATAGTCCTTATCTTGCTCGCTTTCATTAACTATTCCTAATGTGTTAGATCTCCTAGATACACAAGGGATGACACCAGGTATCTAAATGGCTGAAGGGCCACTGCCCCACCTCTCTTATCAGCCCCTCATTCCCCCTGGGGTTTTGAAGGGGAGGGTTCTCTGGGAGCAGTTGCTAAGTGTGGTATTGAGCTTTGTGTGTGGTGCTTATACTGTACACATATGACTTGATAGCACTCAGATATGAGCAAATTAGTGCCCATGCACTGGGTAGCTGGGATCCACATAAGCCTCTCTCATCAGTGCCAAGATGAATTGGAAGGAGAATGCCCAGAAAATCCTCCCTTCATTCCTGCAAGGGAAAAACAGCTTTCCAGATAAACTACGTAATCTGGGGGAGAAAAATCCACTCAGCCCCAAGCCCTCTGCACCAATTAAGCCCGACTCTTGCACCCCCTGCGTGCTACAAAAGGGGTCTGAGCCCCAGCTCTGCAAACCACTCTCAGGCCAGTGGCTGGAGCTTGTGGGAAGGGGCTGCAGTCACTCTGCCAGTGCACATACTTGCAGGTCCTTTTTGCAGAGCCCGTAATGAAATCCAGACCAGTTTGTAAATTGAAAGGGAGGGGCTCAATGTGAGGGGCTTCACAGTGAATAATTAACCTGGATCTCCAGCACATGGGGATGGTTGTTCAGTCACTGCCAGCCTGTGGTTGACTTATAGGTGTGACCAAGAAAGAAAAGATTCTGTAACCCATTACTGACTTCCCAGTGCCACTGCCCCCGAGAGCTCCGGAGCACATGTGGAGCAAGAGTAGAGCCAATCGCTTACCAAGGAAACACCATGGGGTTGTGGCTGGAGAATAACTTTAAACCAAATCACACTCATGTAATGGGTGGCTGAGGAGAGCGGGAGAGGCCTGCGTGATTCATTTACCATGTCCTGTGCAGCAGTCCATGCACTGTTTGTATAAACAAAGTGGGGCATTTCCCCGGCCTCCATGAGCACGTGTAATTAGCGGTTCTAGCTCTGACGCTGAGTTTGCTACAGATGGAGGAATTTAGCAAAGTGTGAAGAGCCTGGCAGACAAGCCAATAAAACCAGCTTTGTGATATTCTGAAGGGAAAATAACAAGTGCCTCTCATTTTGTTCAAAGTAAAATTTGTGGCTACGTGTTTCCATTTGTCGTCTCCTGGGCTAATGATACAACACACTAAATGTATTGCTCCCTGGCCATCTCAGCAAAGTTTAGAAATGTGGGAGTCAAAAGCCAGGCTTCTAAAATCCATGTTTAGACACCAAAATGAAAGTGGTCTGATTTTCAGAGTAGCGGAGCACCCACAAATACATCTGACTTGACTGGGAGCTGTGGCTAAGCTCCTTTAAAGATGTTAGCTGTGGTGTTTTGAATGGTGTGCCTTATACCCTATAGGGTCACAATCTGCACTGTCTGTACAGCGCTGGGATGCAGATTAGTATGGTGCTTCCAATGGCCAGACACTAGGAAGGAAGTGGCTTGAGATGGGTTTGGCTAGGAGTGCAGGAGGCTTGTGAAAATCCTATTTTATTAAATATTTTGCTAGGCTAGAATAGAGCTAAAGCAACTAATGAGATTCAGAGGTTATACTAAAGCGGAAGGAGTTATAAACAACAGCAAGGGCAAAGAAATGTACACTGACTTCCAGAGATTAGAAGGGCCAGCATATGGTAGCAAAATGAACCACAGCTGGGAGAGTGAGCATGCATTTCCATTAACTCAGTTCTTTAAGACTGAAGCTTCTGGTACAATTAGAGATTAGAGCTTGGCTAAACTAGGGAAATATACCCTAGTGTAGCCATACTAGGCAAATTTCCATTGCAGATACACTGCATGAACACAGAACGGGGTTATGCCAGGTCAGTTTACCCTGGTAACTTCCTGGGGTAAATTGCACCATTGCAGCGTATCTGCAGTGGGGGGTTGCACCATTACAAGAGCTACACCGGTGCAAAGAGCCCAGTGTAGATAGGGTCTTGGATGCATTTGGTTGAGGTGTTCCTGAGGAGGTCTGAGTCTGAGTGCATGAACCTCTCCTGTGCCATCCTCTGGGGTCCAGTCTCTCCTCCATCTCCACCGCTCTAGTCTCACCAGGTGACCGCGCTTTGCTGAATGCTCCCAATTTGAGCCTGGCTGTAGGGGGCACTTACAAGAATTTAATATGCACGAATGGCCATGTGAAGAAAATCTTGATCCTGGATTGACCAATGATGCGGGTGACTTTCATATGTGCTACCAAACCGTGTTCGTCACAGCAATCCCAAGAGATTGCTCTGCCGGCTGGTGTGGTGAATGCTACCATGAGACAAGTGAAGTAAATCATATGAGAGATATAGGACGTGGAAACAACAGCCTGACAAATTCTATTACAGAGGCTATAATTCTTTGTGGTATGTAGTATCTAATCTTCTCTGTAGATGATAGTGTGGAGAGAAGTACTGCTGAATAACAAATCTTGCATGCCACGCGAAAGGACTAGGGTTAGAAAATTTCCTCTCAGTCAGTGCATGGCTTTGTACACTTATTTGCTGTCCACCTCCTATTCCTGCCATAACTATCTGCATAAGATCTGAAGATGCAATAAATAACTTTTATACCCTGGTCATGCATAAAAACTAGCCTCTAATCCTGGTTTCCTTTCACAGAAGAAATAGCTTTCAGAAAGAAGAGGCTCTGCATCAAATTCATCCCTCGAGATTCTACGGAGGCTGCTATTTGTGATATCCGAATCCTGGGCAGATCTAAGCAGGCCCCTCCACAGTACACATTCATTGGGTAAGTAGCACTTCATCAAGAGTACGTTCCCATACCGCAGCATGTACCAAACCCATGCACTGTAATTTCCTACAGGAATTAAGCGGGGGTTTGCAAGTGTTAATGTTTGTGAAAAAGCTCTGAGATCATTGACGGGAATGTGCTATATAAGTTTAAGGTGGTATTCTGCTTGGTGTGAGAATTAATTGATCCTATGTGGCAATTAGCCTGGTTCTTATTACACAAGATATTTCTTGGTGAAACTTTGATATCATGTGTGCATGCTGCATTTGCTAATAACATTAATGACTTCTCTGTTACTTACAAAGGGAACTTAACAATATGGGTATTTGGTACCGAATGGGCAGGGTTCCACGAAACCATGACTCCTCGCAACCCGTGACACCTTCTTCCCAAGTACCAGCTTCAACACCAGCTCCTAACCTTCCTAGGTAGGTTCTGCCACTTGTCAGTGTTTTCTATGGTTCTCTCCTGCTTGGGCATGCCATGTTGTGTATTTTAGCAGAACACTCAAACCAGTGGGACTGTGACCAGTGGGTACTGTCACTGTATAAATTATTACATGGTCCACCCTCATATGATGGGGGAATAGATGCTAGTCCCCAGAAAGCTATGCGGATATCATGCATCGATGGCATCTGGATGGAATGGGGGTGAGAAGGTAGCAAAGTTGACAGAACAACAACAAAAATGCATTCACTGTGGGCTGCCCGGTGGTCCTGTGTAGCCTGCCGGCCTGGGTCAGAGGGTAAACAGTTCCAAGCATGAAACTGCCTGTCTTTTGTGTCCTGTATACCAAAGAGCACACTGTCAATACCCAGCAAACAATAACAGTGTTGTGGAGCTTTACACAGGTGCCCTGTATCTTTGTTTTTAACTGAATATAAAGCATCTTTGGTCTCACCTGAGTGCCTAGGAGTCTCCTTTCTGGGGCAGGCCAGTGGTGTAGCTAGACTGCTACTCTCACCATCTCCCCTCCTCCCCCTCCCCCGGAAAGTGGGGCAAGGGTAGTCAGGAGCATTCATGCCCTTGGTGGATACTGCAGGCTTATTATATAAGAGTGGGGAACAATTTTTTTTCCAGTCCCCAGAATTGAAGCCTGTGGTTTGCTTTTCTTTGTCATGGCCGAACCTGTGATTTTAGGCCCCGCTGCTGCCATTCGTTGTGCACAGACCCAGCCACCCACCCTCACACAAGGAACTGCAGCAGCAGGGCCGTAGAGCCGCTGCGAAGGTCATGGGTTTGCTCTTGCAGTATATGTGAGTGTGTATTTTATATGTCATAGTAACAGGAGTATAATTATAGCTTACAATTATTTACCACATTTTCCTGCACAAAGCCCGGTGGTGTTAAACAACCCCACATGCAGAGAATGAATTGAATTATTTATATTATTGGCATTTGGTATGAAAATGCAGCATTGCACGCAATGGTGCAAGAGTTGCTCTGAACTCATAGTCCGGGCAAGCCCGATTGGGAAACGTGTTCTCTGTGGGTTTTTACATATTTGGAGTGTCAGTGTTTTGTTAGCACATTCAGTGTATTGCAAATACATAGAATCATAGAATATCAGGGTTGGAAGGGACCCCAGAAGGTCATCTAGTCCAACCCCCTGCTCAAAGCAGGACCAATTCCCAGTTAAATCATCCCAGCCAGGGCTTTGTCAAGCCTGACCTTAAAAACCTCTAAGGAAGGAGATTCTACCACCTCCCTAGGTAACGCATTCCAGTGTTTCACCACCCTCTTAGTGAAAAAGTTTTTCCTAATATCCAATCTAAACCTCCCCCACTGCAACTTGAGACCATTACTCCTCGTTCTGTCATCTGCTACCATTGAGAACAGTCTAGAGCCATCCTCTTTGGAACCCCCTTTCAGGTAGTTGAAAGCAGCTATCAAATCCCCCCTCATTCTTCTCTTCTGCAGGCTAAACAATCCCAGCTCCCTCAGCCTCTCCTCATAACTCATGTGTTCCAGTCCCCTAATCATTTTTGTTGCCCTTCGCTGGACTCTCTCCAATTTATCCACATCCTTCTTGAAGTGTGGGGCCCAAAACTGGACACAGTACTCCAGATGAGGCCTCACCAATGTCGAATAGAGGGGAACGATCACATCCCTCGATCTGCTCGCTATGCCCCTACTTATACATCCCAAAATGCCATTGGCCTTCTTGGCAACAAGGGCACACTGCTGACTCATATCCAGCTTCTCGTCCACTGTCACCCCTAGGTCCTTTTCTGCAGAACTGCTGCCTAGCCATTCGGTCCCTAGTCTGTAGCTGTGCATTGGGTTCTTCCGTCCTAAGTGCAGGACCCTGCACTTATCCTTATTGAACCTCATCAGATTCCTTTTGGCCCAATCTTCCAATTGGTCTAGGTCCTTCTGTATCCTATCCCTCCCCTCCAGCGTATCTACCACTCCTCCCAGTTTAGTATCATCTGCAAATTTGCTGAGAGTGCAATCCACACCATCCTCCAGATCATTTATGAAGATATTGAATAAAACCGGCCCCAGGACCGACCCCTGGGGCACTCCACTTGATACCGGCTGCCAACTAGACATGGAGCCATTGATCACTACCCGTTGAGCCCGACAATTTAGCCAGCTTTCTACCCACCTTATGGTGCATTCATCCAGCCCATACTTCCTTAACTTGCTGACAAGAATACTATGGGAGACCGTGTCAAAAGCTTTGCTAAAGTCAAGAAACAATACATCCACTGCTTTCCCTTCATCCACAGAACCAGTAATCTCATCATAAAAGGCGATTAGATTAGTCAGGCATGACCTTCCCTTGGTGAATCCATGCTGGCTGTTCCTGATCACTTTCCTCTCATGCAAGTGCTTCAGGATTGATTCTTTGAGGACCTGCTCCATGATTTTTCCAGGGACTGAGGTGAGGCTGACTGGCCTGTAGTTCCCAGGATCTTCCTTCTTCCCTTTTTTAAAGATTGGCACTACATTAGCCTTTTTCCAGTCATCCGGGACTTCCCCGGTTCGCCACGAGTTTTCAAAGATAATGGCCAGTGGCTCTGCAATCACAGCCGCCAATTCCTTCAGCACTCTTGGATGCAACTCGTCCGGCCCCATGGACTTGTGCACGTCCAGCTTTTCTAAATAGTCCCTAACCGCCTCTATCTCCACAGAGGGCTGGCCATCTCTTCCGCATTTTGTGATGCCCAGCGCAGCAGTCTGGGAGCTGACCTTGTTAGTGAAAACAGAGGCAAAAAAAGCATTGAGCACATTAGCTTTTTCCACATCCTCTGTCACTAGGTTGCCTCCCTCATTCAGTAAGGGGCCCACACATTCCTTGGCTTTCTTCTTGTTGCCAACATACCTGAAGAAACCCTTCTTGTTACTCTTGACATCTCTGGCTAGCTGCAGCTCCAGGTGCGATTTGGCCCTCCTGATAACATTCCTACATGCCCGAGCAATATTTTTATACTCTTCCCTGGTCATATGTCCAACCTTCCACTTCTTGTAAGCTTCTTTTTTATGTTTAAGATCCGCTAGGATTTCACCATTAAGCCAAGTTGGTCGCCTGCCATATTTACTATTCTTTCGACTCATCGGGATGGTTTGTCCCTGTAACCTCAACAGGGATTCCTTGAAATACAGCCAGCTCTCCTGGACTCCTTTCCCCTTCAAGTTAGTCCCCCAGGGGATCCTGGCCATCCGTTCCCTGAGGGAGTCGAAGTCTGCTTTCCTGAAGTCCAGGGTCCGTATCCTGCTGCTTACCTTTGTTCCCTGCGTCAGGATCCTGAACTCAACCAACTCATGGTCACTGCCTCCCAGATTCCCATCCACTTTTGCTTCCCCCACTAATTCTACCCGGTTTGTGAGCAGCAGGTCAAGAAAAGCACCCCCCCTAGTTGGCTCCTCTAGCACTTGCGCCATCTAGCAGATTAAAGGAAATTCTTGGGATTTATATTTCTGAGGAGATTGGTAGGTGGGAATTCCATGGAGACTGTAAATTGTCCAAAGTTCCGTGTATTGTTTGGCTAGAAGATGCTAGCCATATCCTTGGTTATTTTGCTTTTCTGTGCGTTTTAAAGAGTGGCAGTCTTAAAATTGCCTGAAAAAGGCTTCTAATGGGGCTACGTGGTAACTTTATCCTGGTTAAGGCCGGTATCTGGGTACAGGCATGCCCATGACCCTAAGTGTGCTTATAACCTAGTGTATTGTGGGGACTTCTCAACCATCTTCTGTGGCTTATTTTTGACAAGTCACTTCACTGAAAAGTTGTGCTAGATCTCTTCTCCTGTGCTGTCTGGGAGGAGTCCTTGCTGCAGATCCCAACTTGCACCCATGCACCATTCAGAGCCGTCAGGTCACGCCTCAGAGCAGGGATATCAGAAATAAGATAAGAAACAGGAGTCCTGCTGGAGTTCTCAGATTGTTTTATCTGGAACCATTGTATTGTTTCAAAATTGCACTAGGCACAAGCTGCATAAATAACAAAGACCCTGCGAGATCAAAGCAAGACATCTTGTCTTTACAGTAGATGTCTTCATTTTCTGTCTGTGAGAAACATGCAGACAAATTTCCATGGTTAAGAGAAAAATTATCTTAGCAAGAGAATGTCAGTGGCTGTCCTTAATCACGAAGTGTGGAAGGGTCACTTTATTGCTGAGCAGGGAGGGCTGCAGAATAGCTCCAGAGCTGTTGGGAACAGGGCCAGAATTGGAGCTCAGAGCATCAGCGACAGTCTGAAAAGAAGTGTTTACAAGGCTTATAGATTTTATAACCTCTTGTTGTACAGTTTATGGGTTACAATGGCTGCAAGGAAATTGGATCAGTTTTGTTTTACTCACCAAATAAAACAAATGTCAAAATAGTCAATATAAAATGTATTCTAATTTGGCTGAGTTAAAACAGCCAGTATGCGGTGGAATAATTGAATGTTACATTAATGCCTCCTAGTAAAAACCACCTGTCTGTAGCTGGCCCTACTCTCATGCACCATGTATGATTTACAGGTAACTTTTACACCAGAATAAAAACAGCCCAATCATTCAAGGCATCTATTCATGTCTGAGTTTTTTTTACATTGATTATTTATTATCCAATATATTTTTTAGAAATAGAAATGTATATAAAGATGGTCCTTGCAAACATTTCTTATTAGAGGAAACATATGTTACTTGAATGGCTGTTTTAACACTTTATCAACAGGGTAGTAATTTATTCAAGCTTAATGTCCATGGAAGATTGTAGTCATGAGTAACTTTTTATTTTAACATGACCACAGAGATAAGAGAACACACTTGCAGCCAGTTTGCCATTTTATTCCATCTGGGCATATTCCAACTGTAGCTGCAAAAGTCTGTTCTGAATGACCGTGAACGCCGAGATAGAATCACTGAACAGCACAGTACACAACTAGTACTATTGAGCTGTTAGGTTGGTCAGATATTTGAAAGGATTCTCTTCAGTTTCTGGCTCGTTTTTATAAAATACCTTTTAAATCAGGGCAATATGCAGCGAGTCCTCAGTGCTTCGGAATGCTTGCTAACACTGTAGGTATGTACAGATAGACAACAGAACACTCCAGTAATTTACTGCAGAGCTGAGTCTTTCCATATGGGAGGGCTTCTTAATATGTCAGTTTTCATTTCTGTGCCGGGCAGGTTCAGCAGACTGGCTAATTATTGATTCTAGTGATGCTGGCGTGTCATAATTCCATCACACATGCTTTGTGGCTCTGGGAGAGGTTCCACTCGGCATCTTACTGTGGATCAGCATTGCTACTTCGTCCATCTGAGGTTCTGTTCAGGCCGTTCACACTCAGTCCCGCATCAGGACTTCCCTCTCCTCTCCTGTTAAAGTGGGAGGGGGTTAAGGACTCACTGGACTCTGTTGCACTAGGGTTTGCTAGTTCGTTGGGAACTTGGAACTCCATCTCCAGTTCTGTCCCGATATTGAATGAACAAAAGCTTTTTCTAAATCGTCTGCTCTTGAATGTCCTCAGATAGAGGTGGCCAGTGACTTGAGAATGTGGGCTTCACACTATGCTTGTGCGTGCCCTTTTGAGAGAGAGAGAGAGAAGAAATCTGTACCAAAATACATTAGTCTCTGTCTTCTCATGCGCTTGTATTTAGTGCCTGGCTGACAGCATCCTGGGTTTCTCAAAAAGTGACGCCTGCAGTGGAAGCAAACCTATGCGCTCTTCTTTAAGGACCTCCCTGTTCGCTAGCATGCTTGAAGCATCCAGGATACACCCCTCTTCCTACTATGGGGTAATACACCATTGATTCCAATGGAGCATCTATTCAGAACTGCAGAGCAGAAAGAGGCAAAGGGTTGAGCACAATTCCTCGTGCCAGCACGGAGGGGGAAGGATTGCATGTTTCCTCTTGCGGGGATGTTCGTGTCGCTTTGGCTCTCTCTTGTCCTTGGTATTCCCCATTACAAGTGTCTGGGCTTCTGGTCTCTTAGACCAAGGCCCACGTATGCCAGTGAGGCTGAGACGTTGCGCTGTGGAGTGCGACCTGATGAGCTGTCCTTGTGCATTGTAGGATGATGCGGTATTAAGTCACCCCAGGGTTTTTCTCCCTGTATTCTGTGCTGTGGGCAGTGTGGAGAAATCCACCTGCAGTTTCTCATCCAAGAGGCGAGTGTTAAAAATCCATTCCATTGACTTTGAGTCGCCTATAACAGGAATGTTGCACATGGAGCTTTAAACTGCTTTCCTAGGTGTGTTTGCTGTGCAGTTTCCTAGCACTCAGCAAATAAAAGCAGCTTTGTCGAGAGGGTTGTTGTGAGTAACTTCACTTGTATAAGTTAGTGCTAACACAGCACAGTGATCGCTGCACCTTAGGGCACTTGGAGTGGGGGTTCCTGAAAGCAGGTGCTAATGATAAATATTTCAGCCTTGCCTTCTGAGGACGTCCACTTAGTTGCTGTGTGTGAATGGCATGGGGATCACTGGGCACTGCCGTGTGTGCCAGAGACTGGCAGAGTCACAAGTTTGGTGTTTAGGGAATGAGCACTGGCAAAAGTTTTTAATTACAAGTTCGCCCCAGCCTGTAGTTCCGCATAGCAACTGTGTATGAGTTCAGCTTTCTGCCCTGCTCTCGTGCTCTCATTAAATCTAACCTCTGCTTTTCTGGGGGGAGCTCTGACTTCCTGCCAGCACAGGCAGAGCTCCCCTAAAGCCATCTCGCTTGCTGAGGCCTGTGTATCGGCGGCTGTCACAGCCATTATGTTCCCTCAGCGTGTGTGGCTTCTTGGTT
This sequence comes from Lepidochelys kempii, assembly GCF_965140285.1. Classification (NCBI taxonomy): domain Eukaryota; kingdom Metazoa; phylum Chordata; order Testudines; family Cheloniidae; genus Lepidochelys; species Lepidochelys kempii. The sequence goes on from NC_136395.1 coordinate 28,029,157, forward strand.
AGCAAGTGCCTTCCAAGTTCCTTCCCAAGATGCTGCTGGAGCCTCCACCACAGTCATTCAAACAGTCTTCTAACAATTTGTCAGCTTCCAGCAAGATGTCACTCAGTGCTGCTGAAGTGTGTTTTACAATGACAGACATAATTGCACTTAACTTTTTGCATGGATGTTATCAATCTGTGGCAGATACTTTGGGAAATGGAACACTTTGATTGCAGAAGATGTGTCACACGCGTTTAATCTTACTCTCAGCGAGACCGCGATTCAGTCACAACTTTTGCATGTTGCTGTCAGGTTTTGAGAATGTAGATCTGCGCTGACCCTGAGAATTGTTCAGTCATTCCGATTGCAGGGCTGTCATCTGAAAGGTTAATGGCTTACTAGGGGAAAGGAGAATTGTGCTGCAATCATCTTGTATTCAGATCATGCTTCACCACTGCTGGGCTCACAGAGCATTCAGGCCAAAAGGGCTCTAAGCCCTCCATCCACCTTCAGAGCTTACCCTCTCCACCTCCTAGGCAGTTTGGCCTGGGGTATCTGGAACACTTGTTTCGTCTCCTCTTGAATTAAAAACGAGCGAGGGACTGGTGTGGAGAGATGGAGCCTTTCGCTTCTAGGTCCCTGGTGCAAATTTAGCCCAGTCACTCCTTGGCAGAAGCTTGTTAGCAGGGGGCCTGTCTGGTCCTGGTGGACAGATTACAGAAACCACCAGCAGAGGTCCCCTGCGTAGGCCGCTTCAGCCGAGAGGCCATGGATCAACTGGGTCGTGAAGGCTAAATTTTCTTCTTGGGGTGGGGTGTACAGCACAATGAAGGGTAATGGAGATGGGGCGGGGCGTGCACTGCTGCTAACCTGCAGTTTCTGTTCTGCCAATAAAGGACTTCAGTCCATGGGGCTGCTCTCACCAGTGAATGGTGAGTGTGCAAGTTCCCTGGGAAAATCCTGGAGGTTTTATACCTAGTGCTGTTGTAGGGGGCGAGTGGGCTGGAATGCCAGAACACAAGCTATTGTAACAGCTAATTAATCAGAGACCTGTAGTAATGCCGATGAAATGAACGTTATAACTTCCTAGCAATGGGTTTGCAGCCTCCTCCAGCCTGCATGCCTTTTCCTCTTTGCTTGGACTACAGACTCAGTCTGTGCCCTTGAGTGCTTCATGCTGTAATGACATACAGAGCTGGTGTGGATGTTCTACCCGGAGAGCTCTGTCTGGTTTTGGTAAGAGAGTGGCAAGTATTTGATGTCAATTCTTGGAACAGGAGCAGCATGTGTGAATTTTCTGCCCTTGCTACTTTTATATTTTGAATAGTTGAGTTTTGCTCATATTCCCCTGAACATACCTGAGTTTGTGACCAGGATTGCAAAGATTTCCGGCATTGGGGTCTGATTTTTAATTGTTTTGTTTTATTGATGGCATTTTAATTGTGTGGCATGTAGCTTGAAAGGTGATTAACATTTGGCTTTCTGTAGGGACATTATAGTATACAGGATGGGAGTCAATAACACGCTTCCAGTGGATGTGGTGCATCGGAGCACTAAACTCAGGGTAATACTGAGCCAGTCTCTCTGGCGCGAAGACGAATTGAGTGGAAGAGGAAAGCCTTTCACTGTTCCTAGTCTTTTTTTAAAAGTATCAACACAAATTATTTACAGGTAGCAATATCTGAATCTCTTTCATGCACTTCAAACCCATTCTCTGAGCTTATATAGCTTGTCAAACATGAGCTCGTATATCCTTTGAGCCAAAGGTTCAAATCACATTTATTGTGACAATACGGGGGAACATACTTAGTCTTTTATTAACTGACTTATTCTAAAAATATGTCAAGTTGAGAATGGGTCCAAAAGCCATCGAGCAGGTGAGCTCAGTTTGGATTTGTTGGAAGACAAAGACCTGCAGGGTTGGTGAGATGAGAACGCGAGAGACTGTACACTTCCAGGAGGAAGCATTTTCCACAGCCCCACTTGGTGGCACAGTAGGAAGTGCATTGTAAAGAAGCACATCCGTGATAGGTGTGCCCCCCATTGCGTAAGAAATGTGTTGAGAACAGTTTGCATGAGCAGAGGATGGGAAGGCAGGTTGGCATACGGTCATTTTAGGGATTGTTTCCTGTTAAAGGTTTGTTATGAAACTTGAATTAACCCTGCATGACTTGCCTCCGGCTCTGCCACATGAAGTGCAAAAATGGGTTAAAGTCCAGTATGTTTCAGTGGTAGATGGTGATTAGGAAGAAATGTTGAAACAGTCTGAGCAGTTCCTAGCCCCAAGAATCCCCCAAAGCAGCTGAGAAAGAAAGACATTAACTGCAGTTAAGAGAAGTTTGATTTAGTCAGCTCGTTTTGAGGGTGGCAGGAGAAATATTCGGGACTATGCAGACTGAAGAAGCTTCAGTCTTCTCAGTATTGTTTTTCTTTAGAGAACGCTCTTCCTAAAGGCACTCTCCCACTGTGGTGTCATTTGGGATCATTGAATACGACTTGTAGTATTCATGCAAAGGAGCTGTGTGCTTAGTTGTTAAATAAGCCCTTTTGGGGAATTGGGAGTTTGTTTCTAAAACTGCAGCGGTGTCCGCTGGTTAATGTAATCTCTGCCACTGTGGATCTAATTGTTCTTTCACCCTGAAGTACGTGAGGGTATGTTCAGGGAGGAGCTGTTTCCATCAATCACTTTCACCATTTTTACTTTTCTCCAAAACATTTCTAGAGTTTATTGGTTTTAGACTCTCATTAGTGACTGTTTAAAGGCCTGGCAGTGCTCTTCCTGGAGGTGCCTGTGTGTGATTTCTTGGGGAAATGGCCTTGTAAATGTTGGGTATTTGTTTAAAAGGCTTTGTGGGAATGAGGCTGCTGTTTCTAGTGATTTGGGGCCTGATCCTACAATGCCCATTGAAGTCAGTGGAAATCTTTGCATTGACATCAATGGCTTTGGATCAGGCCCATATTCTCCTCTTCAAACAGACTCATGGTGTATTTTGCAAACAGAAGCGTTTAGTTCTGAGAGAGGCTTGTGAATTTGGGCTTTGTTATTTTATGACTGATTTGATAGTATTTAAATCTTCACTATGGAAGCTTATGGTGCATAATTTGATCTTTTGAGTATTTCTGCGGTTTGCTCCTTTCTGCCCCCATCCCTGAACCCAATTTCATTTTCCATAGAGTTGAAAACTACTAATTCTAGAGACGAAGGCTGTGGAAAGCTGTGCACACTTCCCATTGCAGCCTCCAGAGACACCAGACTGTACATCTAACTAACACAACAACTTCCTGAGCCCTTCGTATTTACAGTCTGAGGTCTAAGCGCTTTCATGCAGTCCTCAACTTACAGTACTTGAATGGGCTCCAGCTCAGACTTTCAAGTTGGGTAAATTAAATGCAGAGGGTTGGTGGGATTTGTTTTTTCTTCTCCCTGTTTGGCAGCTGTTATATTCTGCTTTTTTAAATGTTTCTGATCATAAACAAATCCTCCAAATAGAGCAAGCTGTAAGAGCTACACTCTGCAGTGAGCCCAAATCTTTGGATTGTGGTTTTCGTACACTAAACCAGGCACTCCCTGTTATGACTGTCTATTTGTGTTCCATTTATTCCTGTTACAAGTGATTATTTTAGCTTGAGGAAAATAATCGTGACTCTAGTGTCCCATGTACGCAGCGTACGAGTGTGAGCAGAAGCGAAGTCATGCTGAATAAAGGTGCATTGTGCCGACACTCTGGGCATGTGCCTCTCCCCCTTGCCCAGCTCTGAGAGAGTGGTAGGTAAATCTACAATTCAGTGGGAAGAATCACTCACTCCCTTTTTTGCACACTCATGCAGAGGGGCGGCTCTAAATCTGAGTCTGGCATCCCCAACGCTCAGTGATTTTTTGAGAAATAGGATATTTTGGCAGTTTGGAATGAGATGAAATACTTACAGGGCCCATATGTTGCTTGTTTTAGGCAAAGGGTCAGTGAGGTTTTAGAAAGTATTTAAATATTTGGGTTTATGTGATTGTCTGGAATGAAAGCCGTTCCCTAGATAATTCTCCACCTTCCAGTCTTTGTTTCTCACTGCAGCTCTTTCACCTGTGAGGTAGGTGTTGTAGCATTGCAATGCTCATGTGCAAGAAGAGTGAAGGGCTGTGAATAAATATCATAGATGTGGGTTTTGGATACGGTGGAAATCTGCTTTCATGTTTTCTTCAAACTGTAACCTGAGATGCCTATCCTGAGAAGCGAGCACTTGCTTAAGGAATCCTTTGACTTCTAGCCACGTGGCATCGACACGTAACTCTTTCCCAGTCCATACGCTGGGCTTGAAACTATTATCTTGTGGGTGGGTTTTTAGCTTTGGTAGCCAAGTGCACAATGACAGTGTCCTGCATTGCGAATGAGGTGAGAACTTCTGGTAACAGTCATTGAATGTGGAAGATGATGCAGTTTTATTTGGCAGTATTTCTGTGTGGCTCTACAAATTTTGCATCACAGGTCCTTATGTGCATATAAAATAAATGATGGAAGTGCAAACGGCACCCCAAAGCACAGCACTGCTCCTCGTTAGTGTTACACAACATGGGTTTGGTTTACTAAACGGCATGAGTCAGAGCTCTGTGTCTTGACTGACTTCTATACCACGTTGCACCTGAGCTGATTGGAAGTTAAAGTCACCACTGTTTATACTGGTGTCCATTGTGATACTTTGGAGTGAATTCTGAAGCTTCCTTGGCTCTCTGGCATTTCCCCTCACAATCCTTTGTTACTTTTTATAAGTATTTGCTCCCTAACTTCAGGAGCAATTTATCACCTTTCTGCAGACAGTCATTAATAACTGTTGTTTGGAACTGTTGGGCATCCCTTGGCCTGTTTGTTGGAGTGCCTCCAAAATACGCATCCGAAAACTGGCCATAATATGTGCATTACACATACCTCTCTCTTGACGGGCTCTGGCGACTTCGCCTGTCACGTGCCATTTTTGTTGCTGCCGTTTGTTGAATTGTTCCATGAGTTTAATGAGTAAAAGAGCATCTGAAGTAGAGATTGGTTAAAGCAAACCAGCACTGAATTGTTGTTGTTGTTTGTTGTTTGATACCACCATGGATTGTTCTGGAATTGTCAATATTTAATTTTTTGAGAAAATGTTTTTCCAGAATATGTGTATTTTAGTGCCCATGTTAAATCAATCTGCTTTCATTTGCCAGTGTTCAAGAGAATTGTTTTGAAAGCCTGATTTCCAGTCTCAATGGAGTAGGCGTTCCTTACTCTCCAAAGTCCATTTTGTCACTTTATAATATGGAGGGGGACGACTTTTGGGAGTGTGTGGGGGGGTGTGGAGATGCTGAAGAAAAATAATTGGCATTCGTGTATGTTAATGTGAGTTGTTGTTCCTTAATAGGAGAGATTCCACTAACGTACTAATAATTACTGTTAATATCTTTCAGTGGAAACTTTCAGAGTAAACGAGCAATGGCTGAAACAGTATTTAATGGCATGCTGCTGGCACGATAAGAATGCAAATAAGCGTTATTAGCCTAATGATTTTGCTGTCGCCATGGCTGTGCAGCAACACTGTTGTGAATATGTCATGCAGCACTCGTGAATTGGGAAAGTGTGTCAAAACACAAGTTCAATTAGTTTGCTCTAATTGTGGCTCTAGAGAGTTAGTAACTATATCACTCCTCATTAAAAGAGATTTTCTTCTATGGATTAATGTAACATACAAAGGAAAGTTTCAGAATTCCAGAGAGGAGCTGGCTTCTGCAAAGAGGGAGGACGTAGGCTGTACAGGCTCTGTAGCCCTGACTGCGCCCTGCACTGTGACCTGAGCCTGGGTGGGAGTGAGGAGCCCTGAGACGCTGGTGCAAAGAGCAGGTTTGAAAGCCTCTGAGATCTCTCTCCCCACACAGGGGGGAGAGAGACAGAACAAGGGCAATGAAGGGTCAGGAATCCCAGGCCCTTCCCTCGGGACACTGGTTCTGCTGGCTAAGCATGATTTGCACCCTGCTGAGCCCCTGGGTGTGTCTGCTCCCGGCACAGACTCCCGCCAGCTCCGTTCGGGCCAGCGTGCTAACCATACCAGGCTATGGCCAGGCCAGTGGCGTGGGCTAGCCACCCAGGTCCAAGGCCACCTGACTCCCTAGCTCCAAGCTCAGGTGGCTAGCCCAAGCTGCTGCCACCCCGCGTGGGGAGTCATGCCTCCCAGCTGCAGTGTAGGTGTCTCTTACGGGCCCTGCCAGGAAGGGTGAGCCGAGAGCAGGCATAGTCCGACGCTTGCTACACAGCAGCCGCTGGTGCTGAGAGTGGCTGTCCCCGCACCTGTGTCCGAGAGCAGTGGTCCGAGCTCCTGTCGCGTTTGATAGGCCGGCCTGAGAGTGTCCAGCTGGCTCTGCGTCCTTGCCCTGAGCAAGAGTCGCAGCGCTGGCTCCATTGGCAAGCCTGTGGCTGTGTTCTCCAGACCGGGCACCGCTGCTGAGCACCAGCATTACCACAATCTGTCTCCCACCCACCGGTCCCCTGCCGGGACATCTCTGCTCCCGGCCTCAAGGGAGTGTGAAGCCAGGGTGGGGTCTCTCTGACTCATCCCTGGTGGCAACTGCTGCAAGAAACTCCTTCTCTTGCCCCCAGTGTTTATCCATTTATCTCCTGCTAGCACCTACTTGCCATGGCCTGGGCATCTGCCAAGAGTGGGCTCCCTACTCCCTTTGCCGAAGGGCATTTAACAATCATAGCAGCACAAACCCAATTGTGCATTACAAGGGAGCCCATGTCCTTAGTCAGGCTGTGCACAAAAGAAACTCTCAATATCTAAATAAAAGTCCAAGCCCTCTAGATTAACATGAATGGAGTTCAAGAAACCGCCTTCTGTCTGGCGTCTCCGAATAGGACCCACAGTATGTTAAGTGCCCACAGAGCTTTCCTTCTGTATTTCTGATAAAGGGATTATGCCCAATTCCTGTTCTGCTGTCTGAACGTGCTCTTCCTTCACAGGAGTGGGGTGCAAGTTCTTCAGCTCACAGGTGAGCAGATGCTAATGGGTTAAAGTCTAATTGTTTAAATCTTCTAGGCTTTCCTCCCAGTTCTGTGATAATTTGATGAAGAACTTCACCCTAATTAAATATTCAAATGAGGAATAAGTGTCAATATGGCTTCCCATTGCCTGGAATGATGATTAATTGTATTCAAAACTCTAGTGGCCACTGTAATCTAAACCAAACCGTTGTTCTTGATTATTTCTGCAACACATTTGCCATGTTTTTGTTTTAAAATTTAAACTAGTAATTGATTTGCCATATGCCACAGAGCTGCACATGCTTTCGCGATACGTGTTTAGGAACTTGGGGAGTTTGTAATTGGGATTTTCTTGCTTTTTTCGATGGCAGTCTATTTTTTTTCCTTCTACAATGCAAAACGATTTGGCTTTCACAACCCATAAGGAAAATTCATTATGCAATCAAGTTAGTAGGTATGAGTTATATTGATCCTGGCCAAATGTTTGCATTAATTTAAAATAAATTAGACTGTGTTTCCCTTCTCCCCCCCCCGCCCCCTCCCGCCACCCCATGTCACATTTTTTTAAATTAGAATTTAAAGTTCTGATCTTGCACTAGAAATGGCACCAGCTCCTGTCCTGTGGTCTGGAAACTCAATTTCCTCCTTGGAGAGGCCCTTAAATCCAATCCCTGCACCATGTTTTATTCTAAATGACGAAATCCCATTTGGCTATCAGAAAGAATGGATGTTCACAAAAGAGCTGAGTGAAGAAGGGAGAGAGAATCCAAAAACATTTGTATTTATTTGAAAACCTCCTCCTATTTGACAGTGCCCATTATTCAGTATTATTAAATGAATACTCCACTAACATTTGAGGTGCCATCACTGCACATGGACATGTGAAAAGAAAGTTATGGGCTTGAATGCTCACCAAAAGCAAGTTTCAAATTGTAGGTTCAGTTTTAATATTCATAATTTATTCATCATAGGTGTGGCTGAGTGCTCTAGGTTCAGAGTTTAATTTTGATGTGTTTAAGATTAAGAATAAACTGGAGATGGTGCTGAGATACGAGCCAAGAGCTGGATATGTGCTTCTCTACTGCCATGCTCAAGTGTATGTGGGCTGAGTCTGTTTGAGTCAGAGCAATTCATTTTAATTACGCTGGTGGAATGTATACACCATCTTAGCATATGGCACTTATGAACCTGGTGCTTGGTGTGAATTGCCAGGAAATGGTGGTGATAGTCAGGTACTTTGTTCATTGGGTACGTCCCAACCCAAGGATTGAATTAAATTCTTATCTGAAGGTTCTTAGGTATGTAGAAGGTTACGGTCTCAACAACTTCATAATTTGCTTTCACAATGGGTACTATGAATTATTCTGATAAACCCATCATTTTTAGCCCGGTTGGTTGCTAAGATATGCATGTCCTGACTCTGGAGCGTGGGCTGGCTCTGTCTTCTTTTGAGGTCTTTTTGCTGAAGAGTAATCTCCCCATGGAAAAGATCCAGCATCTCTGTCGACAGACGTTGTTAATCTCTGGTGACGTCCATGCGCTCTGTACTCTGGATTTCATCAGGCTACAGTAAGCCTTTAAATTGTGTTGCTCAGAGATGTGCCCTTTGGAGTTCTGACTTATTTTCTCCCTGTGAATCTCCCATTGGGGTTACTGTGTATGCATGCGGAAGAAGAGAACAGACCCCCAACATAAGCAAGAGACATTCAGTTGTCCCTCACTGTTAATTGTCTGGGTGGCTCATCAGTAAATTCCTGGACAATTTCATTCAAAACTCAAGGGAAAGTGCATAACGCATAGAAGTGGTGTAACTGGGCTGGGGCTGCTACTGGCAAAAAGCCCCACATGGTCAGAGTTTTCAATAGAAAACTGTTGGCTAAATTTGAAAATGTTTTCACATGGCCTTTTTGGTTATTTGTTTTAATGTTTACTTGGAAATAGGTTTGGAAGTACACATTAATTCAAAGCAATGTTATCCCAGAGGGTCACAACCATTATCGTTGTTTTTAAAGCTGTTTCTCTGGTTTGTAGGAGTGTGTCCTGTTTTTAAAGGTAGCTTTTTTCCAACAAATATCTAATAAATAAAAATTCCTTGGCCTGAAAAACAGGCCAGACATTCTCTGCTGGAGAGTACATGATGCATTCCCTCCCCCCCCTCCCCAAAATATGGTATTTGTGTGGGGAAAGCACTACCTTGTTTTCTGGCAAATGGGCACTGCAAAGTATCTTCCCTTGTTTATGTAGCTTTTAAATGTATGAAATGGACAGCTGCTGCCTCTTCCCTTCATGCTAGACTAAGTCTTTGCTGTGAAGAGAGAAGCATCTTCATTACATGTGGCAACTGGGTCCAGAAGATTAATGATAACATTTAATAAAAATTCACACAGACCTAGAATCAGCAGTAGAAAATATAGATTTAAATTAAAAAGGAAAAGCTTGAATCTCCCATCAAAGCGTATAAATCTATAGCTAGCAAATATCATCTCCTAATAAAATGTATTCTGTAACTGAAGGGCTTTGGATGAAGCTGTCTCTCTAGTTTAGTTTAGTGACCACATTAATTGAATCAAGTATGAAGACTGGTTTAGGGGACAAAATAAAATTTTCTTCTGCGTTCACTTAGACATATCAGGTGGCAGGAGAAATTGTGACCTTCTCTTCCTATCCACCTGAAGTATAGTAAATTGGAGAGTTGGTCAGTTCGCCATTAATAGAGGCGGCCTGGATGGTAAATAGGATCCAGCACAGGATTATGAAGCAGATGTCATGGGGCCATGATTCCCTGCCTGGTTTCTTGAACAGGGAGTGCAAGGAGCATGGAACCTAAAAACTTACCCTCACTGGTTAGTGGCTGTCAGGTTGGAGGTTTAGGTTTTTTTCTCTGTTGCCAAACAGCTTGTGTGAATAATCACACCCCCAGACTCCAGATTTTGAAAATCAACTGCTTGCAAATGACCACAAGACAGAACTTGCATTTCTGGCCCTGGTACCTACTAGTACTGGGATTCCCTGAGCATCACTTCCAGCTCCTAGCCTGTGGCTGACGGGGATTCTGGGAAGCTTGCCTGCATTCTCTAGCCCACTCTCTACACCATTCCCTACAGCATGTGCGATTTTCTTTTAATAGTTCATAAATGCTGAGCTATTGAAATGGCCCTGACTTCATTTCTGCAGGCTTGTTTTATTTACAGCATGTGCTGAAGTTAAGGCTTAATTAAAGTTTTTTAACTAAGTGGGCGGGAGGGAGCCTTGTGTTGCTGCCCCTACCAGCCGCGGACTGTGTTGCTGGCGACCACGTGCAGCTCTGTGGAGCGTTTTCCTGGGGCAGGGTTTAGTTGGTTTCTCAAGGGCAGTATGGAAAGGGTGAGATGGAAAATACTGGGCCTCTCCGAGTGTGGGGCAGGAGGAAACCACCTCGTACATTTGGGTTCTGTTTGGAGCAATCGAGCCTGAGTTGCTGAGGGGAGGATGCAGTGGGCTGTCAAGTTCAAAAAACATCTGCCCAGGGATTGTATTTGTGGATGTAGCAAGGTCACAGGGCTTTATCTTACAGAGAAATCCAGACCCACAGTTGTAATAGACATCCACTGACTGCTTGAAAGATACACATTTAGCTCCTTCAGTGCCTGCCTGCAGACTGTTAGTACTGCATCATGGGGACACTTCTATAAGTCAAGGGAATGCTCATGAAAAACTGACACCTGCCCCATACCGCTCCATGCTGCTCTCAGGGGCGGGTGGGTGGGTGGGTCACCAACTCTGTCACTTTCCTGTGATTTGGGCCCACTCTGCCTTTTGCTCGCAGTTTACCACTTGAGCTCACAGGAATTATCATCAGGTTAAGGAATGGGGTGATAACAGCATCTTCTCCTGCTCTGTAATAATGTCATCTCCATTCCCCCCTCTCTTCACCAGGCACATATCTCTGACGCTTCCCGCGAGCTTTCGAGGCAAAAGTAACAACTCCCGACTCGACTTTGAACACCAGCACTCAAATTTATACGCCATATCAGGTAAGCTAGTGTATGCAGTGATGACTCTCTCTTATACTATGCTCTGTCAGCTTAATCAGAAAGTATAACCAAATAGAGCAGTCCTGGCTGCATAAAAAGGAAAGAGGTGTGGGATCCATGCACTGGACTTCCAAGATTTCTGTCACTCAAGCATCAAAAACATGTGGGATGCGAATTAGTTCCAGAGGATGTTCAGGCACAACTGTTAGGAACAGTGAGTGCCATTGTTCACTGGAAACAGTGGAGCCCGGTGGGAGTATGGGTGCTAGGAGTGGGATTTCTAGGTAGTTTTTGTCAGTCTAACACCTCTACGTATCTTTCTTCCTCTCCCCTTTGCCCTGATCCTTAGCTTGCCTCCCCTTATTTACCTCATAAAACCCACAGCTTCTTTCCATGCTTACAGGACACTTCTTTCAGTGTGATAAGCCCGGTTTCCGCATAGACACTGCTCCGGTTTCTTCCCACCCCCACCCAAAAAACAAACAAACCCACCACATACATAGTGAAAATAAAATAACCGAACTCCTGCACACTCAGTGTGTCGTGTGCAGGCACAGCATAAATTACCTCACCTCCTCTGGGATAAATCAAAAACTAGACACTCTTTGGTTTTAAGGGGGTTGTTACTTTTAGAACCTCTCTAGCTTTTTTTCCGGGTGGGGGGCATACTCCTATTTCCCTCCATTATCTGCAAATTCCAGAGTGGCCTTAATCTCACTCTCTTCAGGAGCACTGGGGCCTTTCATGCTCTTTCCCCAGACGTCTTGGATACTGGAAGAGAGAGACACCAGAATCCCGTGCACGAACCACATATGTGATATGAGCACACGTTGACTCTTTATTCAGAAAATGGCACTATGTGCCATCTGGGGCAGGCCTACGCATACTAGAGCTGGTCAAAAGTCTCCAAATTTCAATGTGGAAAAAATGTCAATGAATATTTTTCCTGATTTTTTTTTTCCCCTCATACTAGCTCTAGTATGCATGTAAATGAAAGAACAACTAAATACATATGTAAATACCATGAGCAGGAACGAGACCATGCATGTGTATAAATGAAAATAACCAGCCAGCGCAGAATATTTCGGTCCCTGCACATGATCCCGTGTCGGTACTGGACCTAAAGCTCGGCCCATGCTGACACCTATGCAAACCCATTTCAGGAGGACTTTTGTCTACAGATTCTTTATTTCTGTGGTGATGGTTGGGCCAGAAAGAACACAAAAACAGCCATACTGGGTCAGACCATTGGTCCATCCAGCCCGGCATCCTGTCTTCTGACAGTGGCCAGTGCCAGATGGTTCAGAGGGAACAAACAGAGCAGGCAATCATTGAGTGATCCAGCCCCTGTCATCCAGTCCCAGCTTCTGGCAGTTGGAGGTTTAGGGACACCTAGAGCATGGGGTTGCATCTCTGACCATCTTGGCTAATAGCCATTGATGGACCTATCCTCCATGAACTTCTCTAATTCATTTTTGAGCCCCTTTATACCTTTGCCCTGGCAACCCATCTTGACACTCAGATACAAGGCTGGAATTGCCTGGCTGCAGCTAGGAGGTTGTGAGGGGAGTTTTTATAAATATAAAATCTCACAGAGCCAGTCACTGTGGAGCCAAGAGCAGTGTAGTCTGGAAGCCATTTGTAGTCCACAGCAATAATAAATGTAGTGGTCCTACAAACTTCTGAATAATGTTACGTATTATGTGCCAAGATGGCATTCTTTATGTTAACTACCTACATACAGGGTGTGTGTGTGGGGGGGGGGGGTGTGCACACGCGCGCGCACACACAAAAAAATCATATCCTGCACTAACCGCTACGGTTCAGAATAATATCAGACTTAAATGATTTTCTCAAGTGCTTTTCCCTAGACTAATTTCAGGCCTTTAAAACTGTTGTGGTAGCCTTGGTGAAAAGCGAATTAGCCTTAGTGTTCCCTTAGTTGTGTCACTTTCACAAAAGGAAGAAAATATCTGGCTTTAAAATTTATTGTGCCAAAATCTGGCCAGGAAATTGGTTGCCTCACTAGATTATGGTGGATTTACAGGTCTGATTGGGACCCCAGGAAAACCAGCCATGAATTCAGTGGGTGTAAGATAGAGTATATTGTGCTTGCGCATCGTAAGGGAGGAAAAGGTGGCAAACCTGTGCCATCCACAGGATCTTTCTGTTAATGGTGAGTGACACTTCTAACACAGGAACATGGCATTAATTCATGTACCATCATCAAACGGTTATTTAAAAGATAATCTCCTGCTAAAACTGCAGCTTCAGATTCCTGAATGTATGGAATATAACAATGGCATAATTCATGTCAGGACTGGTTTTTCTCATTACTCTTTTGCCCTAATAGATTTGGCTCTGTAAGGGAAAGCATGTTCTTGTGCTCACATCACACCGGTCTAGAGGGAGGAAGGGAAGGTCATGAGTTCTCACTTACTGACACCTCATGAGCCCAACAGGCGCCCGCAGGCGGAGAAGCAATATTTCTGCCTGAAAGCTGCTGGAGAGACCCCTTGGTCGTAGGAATTCCTGGGGACTGCTGCTTCCGGCAGCAGAACGAGCATGGAAAGATGACCTATTTTATACAGACCCTGAATATTTCACCAGATGTTTACAGGCAAAGTGCAAAACAAGCCTATAAAACCAGGCAAAGCAATAGGCTTCAGTGTTTGCACAAATTTCAATCAAAGTATGTAACTTTTTTTTCTGCCTGCCAGTCCTCCTCCAGGCCTATTGTAATACAAGCTGCGGTGCTTCTGTTTGTTGTAATGGCTATTGCAGCTGTGAACGTTTCCACAGAAAAGGTCTAGTGATGTGAAACCTCCTGTGCGTTGACAGGCGTCTTGGTGTGCCGTCTGACCGTCGCTGCCTGTTCGGCAGCCTTGATTAGGTGCTGTCTGTGACCATTCCCTCTGAGTGCTTCACATTACAAAGGCACATTTAGCATCCGGACACAGTGGTAGCCATTCAAAAATGTCCTGTTCTGTCTATGTAATTTGCAGTCAGTCAGTTTTATCTACAGTACAGCGTTAGTCTCTTGCTACAGGGCTATGGTAACAGGAAACTTACGAATGTACACACCTGATTACTCTGCTGGGGTCTAGATTTGCACAGGTAGGATACTGATTGTGACATGCTGCGGGTCTTGTACTTGCTTCTTGCAGTTTAAGAGCTTGTGTCTAAGGAGAGACCGCAGTAGATACTGGCAGTGAAGCAGAATCCTTCAAAGGAGAATGGCTAGAACTGTTGGGTGGGAATCAAAATAGACTGAAAGTCAAGGCTGGCTGCTACTCTAGAAAGTGTCGGGGAGGGTGTTACGGAGCCTGGATGTTTTATTGGGCCAGGTCAGCGTTGGATTAGAAGGAAATACTGTGTCCCCGGCTGCTTATTGGGGGTTCTGCAAATGTAGCCCCCCGCTTCGGTGCTGTTTCCACATGCTGGTAGCTGCTGTATGCCAGGCTCTCCCTGGATCTCAGTTCTATTGAGGAGCAGAGCATTATGCTGCGGTATTTGAGAAGATCATACACCTTTCACTGGGAGTCTGAGTCCTCACCAGTCGCTAACTTCGTAGCATTCCCGACCTGCACACATGTGAGCCTGACTCCCTGTTTCTTTTCAGTTGGTTAAAGGTAATTCTGTTTACAGGTAGCTGCATTGTTCTTTCAAGCCTCTTAGGACTAGCAGAAATGTAGCTATCTGAACAATTTAGTGGGTCTAAATATTGCTTTGCTAAGCAGTCAGTGGGACAGTGGCAGATAGGCATCTGTGAAATCTGCTCCCTCTCTAACTACCTATTAGCTCCAAAATGCCCTTTGAAAGGGACAATAACCAGGCTTTTCCCTGAACCACAGAGCCAAGGAAATTCTGAATTAGCCACATTCTGTATTCTCCCAGTGCAGGGTTCTGTCATTAGCTTGTGATATTCCCAGACCTAAAACTTCATTCAGGATGATTATCAGTAAATGAAGGATTTAAAAAAGAAAAAAAAACACTTGCAAGAAAGTTGTAATGAGCAAAGACACCACCACTAAAAGCCAGGAAAGTCTGATTGCTTTCTGTCATAGTGTCATGGTTTTCCTTTAGCATAATCCCAGACTGATTTTACCTTTCTGTCCCTTGCAGCCCTGAGCGACACATTTGTGTTGATGATTTGTCATTTCCAGGCAGTCAGTTATTTAAAAATGCCTAGTTTATAAAGGGTTAGGGATTTACTAAGAACCTCCCAAGTGTGGCTTTGCCTGCTGCATCATGATTGTTACCTAAAATATATAACGATGGCTAGCAGAGTGGTGGAAGGGAGATGCAATGTCCTTCTTTAACAGGTTAAGCCAGTCTCTAACCACTAAAGCTTCCTTTGCAGAGTCTAGTGCTGGCCGCTGTGGGAGACCATGTACTGGGCCAGATGGTCCTTGGGACTAATCCAGTCTGCAGTCTCTGTATTGCTATCCAATAATTGGACATTTGCACCTCTGAAAGCTTGCTTACTGCATCTTTCTTAATGAGCAGTTACTCAGGTGAAAGCCTGGAGCCGCAGTGTGGTACAGTGAGCCTTTGCTGCCTTGGCAGTTCCAGTTCGTGTGGCATTAGCAGTGACTCCGGAAAGTTGACTAGGAACTGCTGTGGGAAAGTCAGATTGCCTAGAGAGAAATCCTTCAGGAGGATGGAGCCAGGGTGGAGGCTCCCTGATTGGTTGGGCTGTACTTTTGTTTTCCAGCCCCCTGTAGAGGCCAGCTTACATGGGACACTGCTGATTTCTGTAAGCTCCCATTAGCAGTGGTACAGAAGTGATAGGTGGCTAATGCTGCGGATGGAGAGGCGCTGGCTCTGTCTGGCGCTCACTGAAATGGCTGTTGTTCTTATTGCACAATTCTGACATCCTAGGAAAGCAAAAGCAATTCCAAATAATTAATGATTTTTGAATATCTGCTTCCCTGCCATTGCAATTTTAATTTAGTCCTCATTTAAATAGCAGATGGGCAGTTAATCAATTTCATAATATGTATAATTATCTCCATCACCCATATTAAAAATTTCAGACAATTGGTATAGATTTTTTTTTAAAGGAGGGTGGAAGGGAATCTGTGTATGTTACACCAAGGAGGGTAAAAAAGAGCACACGTAGTGCGTATTCTGAACGTACAGAGCTAGGCCCTGCCCTCAGATGGTGTAAGTTGGCATGACAACATTGGACCTGGCCATTATCTCTGTAATAGTTAAATGACTCCAGATCTGTAATTAAGGTGAAAATAGAGCTGAAAGTTGGTTGGTTGGTTGATCTTTGGACATTTTCACTCTCAGCAATTAAATGCTGGGTGACAGAAAAAAAAAAAGATTCTTGATTGCAAGTTAGAGCAATAAATTAATCTTCAAGATTTGCTGTATATAGAAAAATACAACCCCAAATCTGTAATGCTGCTCGGGGTTTCCCTGCACAGAGCTCTGGTGCAGGATCAGGGCCTCTGTCTGGAATCACTTTATTCTTTTTCACACACAAGATGTTTTCTCCCCACCTTGTCACACCCCAGGACTGGAGCACCCATCTTTAGAGCCAGGATTATATATGACTGGATCTGCAAAGGGTCTCCTGTGCTGTTGGGAGCATGGCACCAAACAGTGGATTGAGTTTTATTATACGTTTTCAAATGACCATGCATTAGGACAGGGAATGCCTCATTCCAGACAGATCCATCGACAATGCTGCTCAGTATTTTACAACATAGTCCTTTTTCATAGCCTTCAATTTAATTAAGATGTTGTTGTGACTACATATTGCCTTCATTTCAGACCTCAGCATCCCTGAGCATATTGCTTTGGCTTATCAAAGCTACAAGGACAGAGAGAGAGAGCCCTCTCATGCAGCCACAGATAATAGCTTACAGGGAAAATTCCTGAATGAGGTGAAAAATTATTTATAATAATGGTGCTCAAATAAGTCACTTTAAGGGTATATAAATTTTTATGATAGTGTACAAACAGCCATAGCTCGCCTTGTCTCACCATCTATCCCTGCGAAGAATGAGAACAACATCTAGCATAAAGAAAAATATAATAAGAAAACTAAGAAATGAATGGGCAGGGCTGAAGGATTGATCGCCCTGCATATTTGTATATCCTGATGTAAAAGGTGCTGCTGACAGGTGGCCAGGTTTTCTCTGTATAAAACCATGTGTGTGCTGTCAGGGCCGTGCAAGCAGCCTTGTTTCGATTGATGAATTGCCTGCTTTCTTGATTAAACCTTCCGTCACTTAAGAAACAAAGAGCCTGTGTTTGGATGGCAGAGTGGGACATGTCACAAAAATCTGTCTGCTTTACCTTTGTGCAGATGTTGGGCACAGACTGTAACATGTATTATTAAAATGAATGTGGCATTTACTGTGCATTATTTCTTTCCTGGGAGAAAGGACCTGTAAATTATATGCTAATAATAAGCTTTAACCCTTTCAGAAAGTAAGAGATTTAAGAGTGCAAATATTCCTGCAGTCCTCGCTAATTGGATGTGCTTTAATACCACTGTAGCTATCTCACTGAAGTTAATAAACAGGGTGTTTCAGGCCAATATGCTGATGCCCCTTGGGGTTCTTGCCTCCAATAAGTTTTCTGCTGTGTAAGTGCCACTGAAACATAAACCTTTTGAATTACAAGATACTCCATCGAAAGCCCTCTTCAAGTTCTGCTTAGAGATGGAAGACATCTGCCTGCTCAAAGAGAGGCCTGCGGTGGGGCAGGTTAGAGTCAGCCATGCATAGGACACACAGCGCTATCTGTTTTAGGAGCTTGGCACCCCGCTGCACAAATTGCACCAGCTTTTTAAAAACTCCTACCATTTCAGCCCCTCAGGAGCAGAGGTGGGCATGGGAGTGTGGCAGTGTTTTGTGCCACTAGCCAATGGCTGACCTGGCAAAGCCATAGTCTGTCAGTTATTTGTGATTTCTGAAAAATAATTTGTGGTATATTTGGGCAGTTCAACAGGACACGTGTAATCATAGCTAGAGATCTCTCTGCTAATCCAGCCATGGCAAAGTCACCTCTGGTGAAAGTGACTGTGTAGGATTATCATTTATATTTTATGTGAAATTCCTCTGTAGGCAACTTCTGAATCACATTTCACACAAGCTCAGTTTGTACAAAATCCTGTGTCATGCACCCAGATGGAAATATATTTATATATGTTTATACATCATCCTGTGCCACACACCAGATGGATCTTTATTAAGCAGTGCTTGTAGCTTTTGGGGTTTGAACACCTGCTGTCATGGTGTCCATATAAAGACAGTATTATGCAAAATGTGGTGGACTCTCGTAGACTTTAAGGTCAGAAGGGACTATTATGATCTTCTAGTCTGACCTGCACAACGCAGGCCACGGAATCTCACCCACCAGCTCCTGTAACAAACCGCTAACTTATGTCTGAGCTATTGAAGTCCTCAAATCATGGTTTACAGACTTCAAGGTGCAGAGAATCCTCCAGCAAGTGACCCGTGCCCCACACTCCAGAGGAAGGTGAAAAATCCCCAGGGCCTCTGCCAATCTGCCCTGGGGGAAAATTCCTTCCTGACTCTAAATATGGCGATCAGCTAAACCCTGCACAGGAGCCATCAGAATGTGCATACCATGTAGCCAAAGTCCCTTTGAGTGAATTTGTGAAGGCCATAAACTTATAGATATCACTGCAACTGATTTTATCTCAGCCAAAACTCTAGTTTCAGTGAGTGAAATCCTGCTCTTGTGCATTTTTTTTATTTAGAAGAAATCTTCAGGTACCATGCTGCTGATGCATCCGATGAAGTGAGCTGTAGCTCACGAAAGCTTATGCTCAAATAAATGGGTTAGTCTCTAAGGTGCCACAAGTCCTCCATCTCTTTTTGCTGATACAGACTAACACGGCTGCTACTCTGAAGCATGCTGATGATGATTCGCCTTGGCCACAGCTGAGTTTGTTGCTCTTGAAGGATAAAATATGAGAACTGCTGGTTGTGGAAAGGCAGCAGAAGACAGGTAAAGAGCACTTTGATACATTGTTGGTCAGATAACTTCTAAAGAGCACTTGCCAGCTGTCCGCCCTAAAGAAATAAAATATTTTGGTGCGTGTCCTTTAAAACTGATTAGGTGGATGTCATTGTGGCAGCCATGCGGACGGAGTCTGTGGTGGTGTTAGTCCATCACACAGGATCCAGAAGTGCATTGCCTGCTGTCAGTAGCAGTAAGGGAAGAAATTACTAAATAAACCTTTTTAAGAAAAAATAGGGTTAAGAAATTGACATCATTGCTAAATTCTACATTTGCAGAAGGGTTTGATTTAGTTACAGATCGTCTAGAAATCCACATCCCTGGAGCCAGCATTAAAAGTATTTGGTAAGAGTGCTATTTTTAGTAATTTGATTTATCACTATATCCTTCCGAGTTCTGAAGTGCTGGGAGTTCATAACGAATCTTGATACCACTTCTTTGTTGCCTAGACCAAAACTTACACTTCAGAATGTTTTATGCAGTTAGAGCATAATACCTGCATGTGAAGTGGGTTGCAACTAAGTACCAGTCAAATATATTTCCTTATTTTATTCTGAACCCCACTTTTATTTCATTCCGGCTGTAATCCTGGATTTAGTTGCAGTATTCTGAAAATGCCCATTTCTGTTCTTGAATACTTACAGGTTTTTTGTTTGTTTGGGGATTTTTTGGGGTGCCGGGAGGGTGTGGGGAGGGGAGTTAACTGAAGATGAAGGTCTCAACCAGCTTAATGTAAAGGACAGGTGGTTTGTAGGTCAGAGTTGAGATGGAATAGATCTGTCACATCCCTGAAAAGAGGCTAATTATTCTACAGATTTGTTTTACAGTTGTCTATAAGAAAACGAATGACACAAGCTCTAGCAGAGCTGAAATCCTTTGTTAGGCAGAGAACTGTTTTCTGCATGCCTGACTTGTTTTATAGCATCCAAGACCTAGTGAGCTCCCGGTAAAGTAACATTCACTATTGGAAGGAAGCAGCTGCACTTGCCATTTTTTGCCCTGTGCATCACCTGTAGGTGACCCATTTGGAAGGAGCCAAGAAATGGAGCAGTGCCGGGGGGGAGGGTTTTCCAGTCTATGCTACACCTGGTTTCTGTAGTGCTCACACACAATCACTTGTGGGATGTCTGGTTTCTCTGACTAAAATACAACATCTGAGAGGATAGTAAACACTCGCTAGCACCAGATTCAACTGGCAAGACCGAGTGATGGTCACTAAAAGCCTGACAAATCCAAAAGGGAGCTTGTCCCGGCAGCTCTGGGAGATGAGATATTGGCACTCCCCTCGTGGCTAGCTTTGGTGCTATGACGCCTTTGGTTACGGCATCATCTGAATTCTTGAGACATCATACATGGTTGAGAAGGAGAGCAGAGCAAATTCTGCAAAAAAATGTCCATAAATCTTAGTTCCGAAAAGGGCCTGGAGTTCCGTGACAGTCGTGAGTGACATTTTTGTTTGCAAAAATATCCTCATAATTCCACATGGGCCCTCTCTGGGATTGATTATGGACCAATAAGCCGTCCAATCACGTAGCAGAAACAACTCTGACTGTGTCACTTAGGTAACTGCTCACCTTGCACAATTAGCAACTTACTGATAGCAAATTGTCAAAACAACCATCTAAGCAGACCGCAGGCCAGCAGCCCATGGGGTGACACATGTTCACACAAAGCATTCGCCAAGTCACTTCACGTGCCAAATGCATTGAAATTTGTAGGGCTGGAGTCTCCAATCTACTAAGACCTGTTTGCACAGCACATGGTGGCCTTAAAGCAGCCAGAGATACCACAGGGGAAAGGTCCTCATTATAACGGAAATCTGTGCTGGAGGAGAACTGGTAGAGTTAGCATAGACCTTTGTCCCTGGGGTCAGGGCAGAAAGGGGCACGGCAGGGGCAGGGAGGAGCTGAGCTCTGCTATGCCTGATCATCTGCAGGAATAAGGGACTTTGCACCAGCACTGTGAGTTAGAGGAGGCACCTGCTGCCCTAGTGTACGCCAAGACTGAGCAGGCCTGAATCTGGGAGCTGCAGCTTGCTCCCTTCAGCTGCCCCTTGTTCTGCACTCAGATGTAGAGGAGAACCAGGTCCTTAGTCTGCTCATAGCTAATTTAGAAACAGACCAAGGGGCTAACTTTGCCCAGTTTGCTGTGAATTGCACCCCCAGCTCTGCTGAGGATAGAGGGGAGCCAGTGAAGAGCTAACCCAGGTCTTCCAGCCTCCATCTCTCTCTGACTGTCCTTAGCCAGGGCAGGCTGGTGGTCTCACTTTGGCATCATGAGGAAGCCCACACCCCACTCACTAACCAGAGTCAGATTCTGGAGCAAGAGCTACAGTTATCTGAGCGTTGTCTTCCGGGTGTTTGCAGTAGGAAAAGTTTGGAAGCTTCAATTCAGTGCTGTGGAGGGAAGAACATAAGATCAGACGTAGGTATAAGTGATAATCCCAACACAGCTCTATAACTGCGAGTGCCGGAGACAGCAAAGACATCGGAAACTCATCGTATTTATGATCTGGGGAACCATCAAAGCAAATGGATTCCTGAGATAAATGCCAACTTCCTTTCCTGGCTAGATAATGGAGATCCTGGCAATGGGTAACTATGAATTCCCTCTGCCAGGTGTGCTGCAGTTTATCGGGTTCTGGGAACACTTCAGGCATCAGTGGAACGTATGCTCCGAAGGAAAGAACAACCTTGGCATTGGCACAGGAATCAGTCGGGCTCTAAGTGTTCAAAACTTCTTTTAAATCCAGTGATCTTTGAGAGAAAGTGCTCAGATACTCCCGTGATGGGTAGCCTCTTAAAAACTTGGTGGATAGATGGATGAATAGCTGCCCCCCTTTCTCTTCAGGAGGCATTTGGAATGGAAATAAAGCATACAGGTCTAGAGGCATACAGGTCTGGAGTCCCTGCACAATAAAGTCACTGCCAGAGGCTGGGTTTTATTCTGCTCCTCACACTAGTCTGCTCCCACATGCCTTCATCTATTGCAAACAATTTGACTTCCCACAGCCCATCTCTGTACCACTGCTCTGGGTCTGGCATGTGCCTTTTCCTCCTGAAACACCTCTGAAAGGGTTTGCCATCCCATTGCCACAGACCCTGATCTGAATTTCATAGCCCGGTCCGTTTGTAGAATCAAATTCCCTATAAACAGTTCAGCGTGTGATGGCTTTGCTCTCTGTCAGTGCCTACTTTGGAATTGTGATTGGCTCAGAGGATTCAGAAGCTCGCTGTCTACGCCACATAAAAAAACCCTTCTTTTTAATTGGTTTTCCAGATTTAGAAAGAGAGGAAAATTAAATATTTCCTTACATTTCAGCACGCCATGCTTTTTTCCTTTTATAAAACGTCAGGTTATCCATGCCACAGTACGGCCATGTCTCCTCGATATACATTTGCTTAAGGTATAGTATCTTTTGTCTGCATGTAATGAGGACAGACGTTTTAATCAGAGGTTAGTCATTTATTTTTGCAAACTATTGTTTTGATTCATCATTTTTGCAGATAATTAAATGGTTCACTTGGCACAGTGTGTCCGCTGTATTAAAACAGGTAATTTTGAAAAAAGAAAGATGCTGGGGTTTTGGATCACTGCACAAGAATTGCTTTTATCTTCATCATTGAACATAGTTTCTGGTTGTTTTGCATTACCCTCTTATGTTCAAGTGTTTTAGTGGACTCCACTCTCTAGAGGCGAGGCCCTGTGCTGCATTTTGACATCCCAGCTTTTGAACTCAATGCATCTCTCCAAGAAGAGAAGCAGAACCAAATTTAAATTTGTGACACTGAATTTTAATCAGCGAGGTCCATAATAACAGACCAGTTGTGACATTAGCTGAATGGCTTGGGCTCTGCATTGAAACCCCACTGGGCCAAGATTCAAGTCAGCCTCTGCTTTTGCCCTATTGCAATTTCCACCCTTTTGGCTAGAGAGAGTCCTGGACAATCTTCAGGAGTGTAAAAGGTTCCATTTATTGCCAACAATTGGTGGAGGGAGGCTGAGGTCTTGTGTAAAAGGCAGCACATGCATATTTCAAAAAGTAAAATCTTATTTATTTAGACAAAGTATAGACATGTATTTACTAGAAAATATGAGAGAGAGAGTGTGTGTACTTCTAAAATCAGTTCTCCTATTGTGTATGGTTTTCTGTCTGCTTGCTGATGTGCAGTAATGTTTTGTGTCCTCCTTTCACAAAAAGTAAGCAACACTCTAATCAGGTCATTGACCAGCTGGTGAATGGTGGAGCTCCAAGGTCTGCTATTAACAATATTATTTTTCAAACATGTAGATTTTCTGGTTAATTCAGTGATAAAGCTGTTTTTTATGTCAAACAGGTAAACTTTGGAGGTTCATTTTTCCTAAGTTATGCAAAACTGTAAAAGCCTTCACTACAGCCCTGCTCCCTGTATGCCTCTCTCCAGAGCTAAGTCTCGGCTAATGCACCAAGTCACAGCTTTGGTGAGAGTGCACAGCTACACTCCCAATGTCTCTATCCATTTTTCCAGTGCTTATAATGTCTTCAAGGGATTGCCTGCTTCTCTCTCTCTGTCCAGGGATTTATCTTGATCCAGTCCTAGGCAGTGTCTGAGCCTGTGGGCTCATAAATACTGACACACAGAAATAATGATAAGCTCCCTGTTCCTCCCAAGGTTGCGGGTTTATAAGGTTTGGTTTGCAGGAAAGCTAACTTGGAAAGGTGGGATTTTCATTAAGTTCCGAAGGTGATGAGGTCCTTGGTCATTCTTGTATCTGGAGTCGAACGCCAGTTCCTGCACTCGCATAAGCCTACCTCCGTTGACCAACAGTGCAGTTTTTCCAGTGCATCATAGTTATAATGAGACAAGTAATGACCATGGAGGCAACTCGGACCCAGCCCATGGAGGGCTCTGGTTGTTAGGACAGAGACCTTGAACTGGACTCTGCAGTCAGTGGGGAGCCAGCGTACCAGCGTGATGTGCTCACTGCTACTCATATCGCTATGCAGACAGGCTGCTGCATCTTGTACTGGTTGCTGGAGGAGTGAAGCCTTCAAGAGGAGCTGCAGTGTATTTGTTTTGCTTGTATGAGTACCATAGTTTAATTTTTTTTAATCAAAAGCTGTTGTGTAGTTTGGATATTTAAACAGTTATTAACCGAATGACAATTAACAGATTGCATAGACAGATTTTCTTTTGAAAACCTCTGAAATTGAGTACGGTTTGCAAAACTATCACAGCATAGTAATGACAATGAATTTTGATTTCCCGGAACTGATATTAGACTCCTTATTAAACTATGTGCATCTGCTTTTAATTTACTCCAAATAATTGGAAAATGCAATGAAGCTTTCCAATTAAAGCACGGCTTTATGCTGTTTAATAATACCCCCATAATATTATAGCTTATGAAGTGACAGGTGAGTTGGTGTATGAATAAAACATAAAGGCAGCAATAAGGGACAGAAAACTGGAGACAGTTGTTGGGGATTTTAAATGCTGGATGTAATTTGCATATATTAATCTCTTCTTTTCAGCCTTATCAGGCGTTCTTCAGTATTTGAAGTTAAAATAGCGTTGACAGGCGGGAGTACGCTTAGTTTTTTCAAGGATTTATTACTTGTATAATTTCTGATCTTTAATAAGCAGATATGACTGATCCTCATAGTTCTATAGAAATCAGTTAATTGTTCCAGATGGCGTGTACTGATTATGCAAAATTACTTTTCACACCATTTTTTTTTTGGTGATAGTTTGGAGTAAAATTAAATTTTTTATAGCCTTCTTATCATGCTGTTTTACAGTGGTTTTTGCACAGAAGTTGAATTTAATCTACTATATTACATTGACCAGCACAGTTACTCTAATGGAGCATTTTGTGATTTGAAGAAGAATAATAGAACACATTGCTCATTGTTCGTTACTGTGCTGCTAATAAAAAGGAGTTCCAGTGTAGAGAACCAGGCTGTTGTTTATGAAGAATGCATAATTCACACAGTTAAAAATGCAAACTTATTACATGGAGATGTTTTCTCTCCTTTGGATAAAAGATCTGGGCAGAACAAATGAAAATAGCCTTGTTGCTACAGATTTCACCTAATAAATGAGGATTTTTTTTTTAATGACTGGTGCAGTTAAATTGGGGGGGGGGTTGTTAGGAGAAGCAGTCATCCGAGTGGCATGCACTGAGCCCTACTGAGAGGTGTCAATGGTGGCGTTTTCGCTGATTAACGTAATCTGGATCACTCAATGGCATAATTTCATAATTGAAAAGCATTTATAAAGGTTGTTGGGTTTCATTTATCTAATTGAAAGCTGTTTATACAGAATAAACCACACACACAAACCCCCCTTGCTAAGAAGGTTATTGTGATTCATTTTGAATGTTGACTAAACTGTCAGATTATCATGAAGAGCACGGCACTGGTTTCCCGTCAGCATTTGAGATACCAGCATACGCAGCAGGATTGCTGCCAGGCACCCCGGTCTGCCTTTCCCTTTGGCCAGCTCTTCCAGGAGCGGCGTGGATGGGAGCAGGGCAGCAGCCTTCCCCCACACAGCCTGCTGGTAATGCAGGTGGCTGTCACCTCCCTGTGGAAGTTGGACAGTGCCTAGGGAGGTGCTGTTTACCTTTACAGCCCTGTCATCTGTCTAAAGTATCAAGTAGCGCAGTAGTTGTTCCAAAGCACACGGTTCTCATTCATACTCCGTCATCTGCTGTAGTAGGTTTGTCAGAGAATAATGCCAGAGTCTGTGTAACTTTCTTGTTATTTTTCATTATTTGTCCTACGCCCACAGGCAGGACATGAGCCTTTTCTTTTGGTGGCTCTGATCACTGTGTTTTATACGAATCCCATTGACATCGGTGGGCGGTAGCTGGTTTTTCTCTCCATTTGACAAGTTTTAGGGTGGTTGGTTGGTTGTTTTTATTTTGTTTTAATTCTCATGCCTTCTGCCGAAACAAACAGCCAATGTTCTCTCCGCTCTGAGCCAGTCTGCTTGTTCACTTCCGGTGTGGGCCAGCAGTGGGCGCAAACAGCACTGGTTTTTTGTGTGGCCTGAAAATAACTCTGCTTTTTATTACACAGGCCAAATTTGGGCATAAAATCCTTCATGGTCACCTTTTCAAAATTTATAAAGAGGCTGAAGGTATATTCTGGTTGGATTTAATTAATCTTACTAATCTTTGAAAAGTAAAACAGCAAACGTTTTTAAAATGTAGATTATAGAATTTAATTTCCCAATTAAATTAGAAAATCAGGGGTACAGGAAATGGTCTTTAAAAGAGTGCTTATTTTTAACTCACTAAAGACAAGTAATTAACTCAGCCATTAAAAGGCTTAAAATTTCACTTGTCTCCCCTGCAACTGGAAAATTGTTTTGTATATAGCTATTATATATCGGATTAATGGTATAAATCAGAAATGATTAGAAAATATTTGTTCTAATGAAGTAATAATTTGATAGTAATGCTTTTCATCAGCATAGCTTAAGGCTACATTGAGTGGACAGACTTTATGTGAATTCTCTAATTTTAATCTTTAAAATGCTATCTAATGTCTCATTAAGACTTGCATATAATGTATCTTAAGTACAGTCATTAAATATAGTTTAGGGAGATTTATGTGCAGATATTGCTTAAAGATGTTTTAATAGGCCCATTTACTCTGATGATATTAATGATCTCTTAACACATATTAAGCTTCGAAAACTAGAGGTATGACTCTCAGAGTGAACAAAACAACTTAGAATCTGTAAATGGATTGGATATCCAAGAACATTGTTTTTGTTGGTTATTTGTAATCGATTCCTGAAATACTCTCTTGAATCTGTTAACTCTTTCAGGATCTGGCAGTGGTCTCACTTTTTTTAAAGGTGCTTCTGTAAATTTCCACGTATTCCTATGGTGTACGTTACACAGGCCTCGGCAAGGTCATTCAGATCCTCTTATCAGATGTTGTATTTCCCGGACATGTTAGGAGTTAGCAGAGATGATTCTTTCTCATATAATTACATATGACATAGGGGACCACACTTTCTCACCTCCCTCTATGAATGTCTTGCACCTGCTGTAAACGAACTGTAAAACATTACACACATTTGTTCAGCTCATAGCAACAAGAGTATATTTATAGAACTAAATTAATTACTTTAAAAAACAGACCAACACAAGACCATTTTCTAAAAAATTCTAAGCCTTTGATCATTTAAAGTTTGGATGCAAAAATTATGTATAAGTAACAAAATCTGTTCATTTCAATAATGTCACTTTATTTCCAACCCTCAGAGTTATTGCAAACAAAATTCTCTTGTTTCAGTTGCTAAACTCTCCTATTTTAAAAAAAAACCCTTCCGAGTTCAGAGACTTTTATAATTACTAAATTGGTTTGTTAGAAGAAGATAATAGCAAATTTCTTCTTTTCATAATTGGACATTTTTTCCCTGTGGGCTAATGTATGCACAGCCCTTGCATACACAATAAGCTATGCATTTGAAAAGCCATAACTAGCTAATAAGTGCTCTAGTGTCATCAGAGAGTAATGGTTTGCTGATTAGCATAATTAATGACAAATGGTGGTGTGGAATTGGTGGATTGGTTTAGCGGATGATGAATGTATCGCAGCCCAGGTTGGATCCTGCCAAGTAGGCTTTGCTAGCTGTCAGCCCTTCTGTTCTTACGCAGGTAGACCTCATTAGTCACCGTGCGAGGGTGCCAGCTTATTTTCATTGCTGTTTTGAGCACAGAAAACTTAATAATACATGCAACTGCGGTGTCCCTGTTTTCTTTAAGCATTTTCTCAAAATCTGTTCTTCCTACCTAGACAAAAGCTCATTCTTTAATTCTTTGACAATGAAACAGGCAGAATCCTATTCAGACTCCCCATTGGTGCCAGGGGGTTCTGGGAGGTGTTCTAGCAAAGCACCACTAGGTATCAGTGTTGCTTTTGCAACAGAGAGATGAATTGCTGCATCTGTCTGAAATATTTTTGTGGGCTGTGGGCTGTAAATGTTCCTTTTCCTTTGAGGGTAGGAAAGATGCAATAGGCAGCCATCCATGCTATGAGACGGGCGCGTTTATCTCTGACTTGATTAATCAAGGTTGATTTGCATTCACAAATGAGACTGATAAAAATGAAGTTACCTTTTCACCTTTAGTGGGGTGGGGAGGATTTCTGAGGTGTCTTTCCTTTAAGTAATAAGCAACTCCTTTACCAATAAGGATGAAAATCCTTAATTTGCATTAGCAAAAAGGGCTAATTATTATATAGATAATTAGCATCTGGAAATGAGGATTATCTTAATTACAAAGCACAATTTCCCTAATAGATACAAAACTGTAAGTTTGATCTGTGTGAAGACCGGTGACTATTATTATGTAATTAGTAATCATATTAATGGTGCGTAGTATTTAGATATAATTTGCATATGCAAATGAGATTTACCTGATAGAAATATGTGGCCTTTCTAATGACTCAGACACTTAAAAATTAAAATACTTTCAGAACTCCAACGTCTGATTTGCAGTTTGCTTTTACTTTAGGTGACTCTCCCTCCGTGAGGAAATGTTAGCACTGGATAGCATGGGTGCTTGTGTGGGGCCAGAGGGCCCAAGATGAAGGAGGATGACATCACCCCCAGGGAGCCAATGTGTTCACATCCCAACTCTGGGTAGCTCCCAGCATTGATTTTTATTTGATCTTTGAAAATCCACCCACCTACCTCCAAAGTCATGTGTCCCCTCAGCCCCCTCTGCCGCCGCTCTGCCTCGGGAGCCCCTTGTACATCAGAGATGTGGCACGGCCTTGCTGACTTCTTCTCTCTCCTGAGGTGCAGACGGTGTTCTTCGGGGCACTTGTCAAGGGGTTTCCTCCAGTGGGTACTTTCTACCCTCAGGACTGATGCACATGCTCCTGGACCAGGTGTCCGGTGCTCATGGCCATGCCTGCTCTGTCAGTGTGAAAGGTGCTGCTTGCATTTCCTGTGCAGTGCTGTTTATTCACACAACTGTAACTTTGGCTCTAATGGGACAGGACTTACACGCAGACTTTTGGGGGGAATATTATTATAGTCATTCTTTCCAAATGCTGAGAGTGGAGACATTCACAGAGACACTTCGTAACTGTAAACTGTTTTTAATGGTTATAGAAATTTGAATATGAATGAAGCTGCTTGGTGGGTGGGGTCGGTATTCTGAAGTCTATTATCCAGAGTGCTTTGTCAGTTCACAGCTGCTTCATGGGCATGTGGATCTCCAGGTTCTGGAAAAAACTGTCTGAGGTAAGCCTGCTTGTCCGAGTCTGACCTGTCTCCACTTTTAGCCTCTAGGCCTTTTATGACATTTTGGTTGCATTCAGATTATACAGGCTCTAACCCCATCATATGGGTTAGGCCCAGCACCTCGATTGGTGCTTCCTTCCTTGGCTTGCAGGAACCCAGAACCTGCAGGATAGGTGCTCTGTTCTCCCAGGCCTTTCCTTTCCTGGCGTAAGGGAGGGGTTGGAATGGCACCATTCTGGCCACCACAACAGGCTTTTACTTTAGCATCTCGCTTTGTGAGCCTCATTGGATGTCTCTTGCTCCCTGGTAAAGCCTGGGTGTTTAATAGACGAAGTGTGCCTATTCTTGTTGTGACTTGTTGTTTTTACTGCACCCATAAGTGTGTTGGGCGCTTTACAGAGCAATTAGAAAGACTAAGTCTCTGCCATGACTGGCTCCCCAGGGGATTTTTAGATAGGATGCTATGGGTGAGTTGCCCACAGGAGGCCAGGGGAGAAGTGAGGAAGGCCAAAGGGCATAGCAACACAGCCCACATGCTGTTTGGCTTGTGCACACAGGGACAGTCAGGAGAGCGAAGGCAAATCAGCTGACGGTAAAAAGTCAATGTGCGTAAGTGAAAGCTCATTAGCCCCGGTGTGGATGCTCTTGTTCAGGAGTGAAGTGTCCTTAGTTTGCTGTAATTTAATCCTTCTTGGGAGGATAAAGTTAAAGCAATCTGAGGGCTCTCTACTCCTGAATGAGAGTATCCACAGGGAGGGGGTTGATGTGCTTTGAGTTTTGGCTTCACGCTTTTTAATTGATTTGCCTTAACTTTTCTGTCTGTCTCCACGCAGAGGCAACCTTAGTGCTGAAGATGGGCAGATGACAACATGTAAATAAATAAAACTCCTGCTCTCCTGGGAAGGGGGTCTGGGTCTCCCTGCTGCATGGCAGTCCAGGCCTGTGCTAGTCCAGGAATGTGTCTGGACAGGTGCAATCAGCACAGAGATATGGGAAGCACCCCGGTCTTGCTCTGATAACGTCACAGACCAGCTTGCTTTTTAGCAGGATGCTTCCCACCAAGGGATCATTTAATCCTCAGTGCTGCTCTGGGAGAAACAGGTTTGGCTTTTCCTCCCGTTCACGTTTGCGGAAGGCCTGCCTCTATTTTGTCTGGCTCACTGTAGCATGATACTTCCAGGCGGCAGCCACTCAGTCTTCTTCCACAAGTTTGCGATACCATAAACACCAAACAGCACATACACTTCAGAAGATGAAATCCTCCAAAATAAAGCCCTACCGAAACAAAACGCTATGCTACACTGCACGCACAGCTCTCCCCTGGGGAGAGGATCTGAGAATGAACCACATGTAATGGCCGTAAGTCACTTCACTGAATGCCTGGCTAGAAGGGGCTGTTCTACTGTGTGAAGAGAGTGGTATAAGACCCTCTATAAAACAGAACAGTGGCCACTGTTAATACTTTGCCTTGTTTCATCTCATCGTACAAATTCATCCCTTGTTTAATGAGACACTTCAAAGGCAAGTTCCAAGCACTTCATTATGAGCTTTGGATCATGCAGCATCTCCCTGGAAGAAGTACATTGAGCAAGGCACTCCATGATCCTGTGTCTGTCGGAGCAAAGGAAAAGCCAAGCCCACGCAGCAGCAGGATACTATCACACAATGCAGCATGTTCCCTAAATGTGCCTAAGTTCTAACCTAGGGGCTGAAAACAATTCAAATGCAAAAGCCAGGAGCTCTGTAAGAAAGCAGCTGTTACTGATCAAGGTAAAGGCTCATCAGAAAGAGAGGTGTTTGTCACCTCAAATCGTGAAACGCTACTGCTATTCTGGGCACTGCTTGATATTGTTTTTTCAGGTGTCAGACCAAGTTGTACGTGCCTGCAGCTCTATGTGCCTATGATACAGACAGATATTTACATGTTTAATGAGTTCCAAGGAGTCTCTGTCTCATTACATTTAGAGCTAATGGTAATTGAAAAATGCCTATTCTCTCCTTCAGCTCAAAGCCCAATGTATCAGAAGTGGAGGAAAATGCACAGCTTCATACCGCTTTGGGAGAGGCTCACTTAGCCCTCAAAGACACCATTTCTCTCTCCATCTCTCAGACTCTGCAAGCGTCCAGTACCGCTAGCCTCTTTTGTACCTGCTCTGGTGTCATTAATTAACGGTTGTTGCCAGGAAGTGGCACTTCCCCAGGTGAGATCATTGAAGTTCAGTATTTGAGGAAGACTTCTAAAGAAGGTTTTATTAAAAAATAATAAAATCAATATCTTAGTTTGTAAACACTTGCAATTTGAAGGGCACATTTGAAGTGTCTCTGCTTCCTGCAGATGCTGGTGCAGCCACAGCTGGGAGGGGTTGCTTAGCTGTCCCCATTCTGCACTTGACATTTTTATTTTTTAACAAAATCAAAGCCAGGTGTATTTTTAAAAAAAGTTTTGTTTGCTGGATCTCTCAGCACGGAAGTTCCCATGTTGCAGCAAGTTAGTGGCAAAACCCAGCAAAGATGTAGAGAAATTCTAAGGATTGAGTTCAAATTAACAAAAGGAATTTTAATAATTTTAATAATGCAGTCCAGTAGGGACAAAACACCCGTCTTCTGCTTTTAATTAATGTTGTTCCAAGTAAAACAGAGACCTTCCAATGCTATCTCTATACTGAGCCTTCTTTCCAAAACCGTGAACACATCCATTCATCACAGTTACTAGTGTGGGCATGGGGTGAGCTAGCAACGTCCACTAGTCTGAAGCATCTCCAGTTTACTGTTTCTGACTGGACAAGAGCTTGCCAAGTAGGCCTCAGCCCTTGTGTGGCTGTCGCTTGTTAGTCACGGCGTGAGTTGTCTGCTCATATTCTCTGTTGTTCCTAATGTGAAGGACACGCACACCAATAGGTTTCTGGCTTCCGGAATTAGAAATTACAGAAAGTATGCTTTATATCTCATGTGAAGATAAGGATTCTCTTTCCTCCTCCTGAGGTTATAGTCTAAGGGGATTCCTTTAAAAGTGCCACTAATCTTGGCCCAAGATTGTTCCTCTTCTGGGGCGCAGCAAGTGCCTTGTTAGAATGGTCTCAGAGAGGGAAGAGTCCGATTGGGGCTCATTTTAATTTGGGGAACTGTTACAAACCAGAAAACCCACTGCAGGCTTGCCGCGCTCCTGACTCAAAACCCATTTTAGATCACACTCTGCCACAGTGGCAGAGCAGGCAGTTCTCCGGTGAACTGGAAAGAGGAAATGCCATGCCTGGGGCTTGCAAAAGGTTCAGTGCTTTAATTTGTATGTGCATTAGGCAGGTTTTGAAATGGTGTAGGCAAAAGCGATGCCAGGGACATCAAATAGCTGAGTGTGGGAGTAAGAGAATGAACAGGCTGAGCTCAGTAGCACGGCGCTAAACTTTCAGATCTCGCTGCCTGGTGCACAAGGGCAGCCTACCCAGCAGTGCCCTGGGGCAGATGGTCTGTGAGTGTATTCAGTATTAAGATTAAAGGAGAGAATAACAAGCAAGTGCATGTGTTTATCCTATGGCTGGGGTGACTGGAGTCTTTCGCATCCTTGTACCGAGCCCACGTTGCTCTAACAAGAGAGGCCTGGCCACCTTCTTTAGTGAGGGGGGATCCAAGCATGCAACACTCACTGTCTGAGAACACTCCTCTTCCTCCCCAGGACCTGCAAACTGCTTCATTTCATGCCTTCTCCCCCATCTCAGATTGCCAGCTTGCCCCCAGCTGAGCAGGCTGGTGCTCTGATGCAGAGATTCTTAACCTGTAGTGATCCAACCCTTTCTGAATGCTCGCCTGTCTCGGTGGGTTAGAACAGAAGGTCTGGATTTGACCGTCTTCTTTCTATCGCTCACGTTCTGGGGCCAGGCTGTCTGGTCTACTGAGGCCACATTGTGCCATGCACAACTACTTGAAATAGCCAGTGGGGAATTCCCCTTGCATGGGCAAGCTCTCTGCCCATGGAGGGCTGTGCCACCCCAGCATAAAGGGAGGGAGGCCAGGTCAGGGGAGCTCCAGAGGCAGGACATAAGCAGGACAGGAGAGGGATTTGTGGAGCTCACTTCACACCCCCCCCCCCCCCCGATCCTTCCCTGTCCATTGTGAACCTTGTGCCAGGGTATTGCCCCTGCTGCTCTAACCTCCACTGGGGCCAGAGGACCAGCAAGCTCTGGGGCCAGGACATCAGTAACTCAGCCTTGCCTTGCATATCTCCAGAACAAAAAGGAACCCAGGTGTCCCGGGAGAAAACCTCACATTCCCTTTCACAGCTCACCAGAACCCCCTGTTCTCCTCACCATGCGAAGCACAGTGCTGTCCTTGTTCTCTTAGTACAGGTCATGGGCTCCTCCCCTCCCAAAATGCTCCTGGTGGTCGGGGGCTGCTTTCACTTGCTCTCATTAGGCCATTTGACTAATGACTGGAGGAGTCTACTGAGCTGTTCGGGGACTGATGGACTCTCGCTAGTCCTCTTCCAGCAGCCTGTGAAGGCAGCCTCTGTTGAAATGGCACAGATGGCCGGCCCGAACGGCAAAGTAAACTACAATATGTCTTGGAGACATTGTCAGGCTGCAGCTTATTTGTCATGTCATGGAAGCCTATTGGGTTAGGGAGTAACTTTGTCTTTCCCCCGTCTCCTGGTCTGAGAAATTATTTACAGTATGTCTGCTCTGTTGGCTGGGAGAGAAGCTGGAGACAGGCCACAATAAACAGGGGTCAGTTTCTTAACATGTAGGGACTTTTCTTTGTTTTAAAAAAAAAAAAAGCTGAAGGTGGGGGGTGGGGAGGTGTTTCAGCCCATCCATCAACGAACACAGCCTCTGGCAATGACAGGCGAATTTATTGGGAGAGGGTTGGGCCAGATTTTTGGTGGAGGTTGCTGCTTTTTTGCTCTAGTTAGCGATGTGCAAATGTGCAATTGGAATGAGCCACATTCTCCATCCTGTGCACACATGTGTTACTTTTCAGGCTTGATGTTCGGACCACTATGGACAGAAATTCAAAGGTAGGGGGCTTCTCTGTACAGGATGGAAAATGTGGCTCATTCCAAAATACTCCTGTGATCTTTGCAACCCATTGCAGGCTAGTGTAAAGTGTTTTTCCACATTTATGAATAATTTCCTTCTGTATTGAGATCACATGACATTTTGCCCATTGTTTACCTTGGTGTGCAGCAGAATCTCCCATGTGTTTAGTAAAGCATTGTTCATAAAAAGGATAACATTCTGCTAAAAATGAGATTCTGAGCAGGAGGTAGAAATGCACTGATGAGAACCAAAGCTTTGGGTATGTTGGAAGTCAAATAAAGTGTCAGACTTAGCAATAAAACACTTTATTCCAAAAGACAAGGATTATAGAGAAGTTTTATAGAAATCAATGGAAATTTTAACCTCTTCCTCAATTCTTGAGTAATTCTTTGGGATTTAATAGATTATCATGTCTCTGCTATTGAATCCTCTAGGATGGCTTGAAAAGAAAGCTCTTAGTATTTGTGTTACCATAGGGCATAAGAGCCAGGTCATGGACCAGGACCTGTTTGTCACAGGTGCTGTACAGACACAAAACAAAGAGATAGTCCCTGCCCCAAGGTGCTTATCATCCAGAGAAGATTCTTTTCCATTAAATTCTAATGGTTTTCCAAAGTAGTTTCTGTAGAACCCTATTGGCTTTGTCCCTGTTGCATTCTCCAGGAATGCTGCAGAAGGAAAGCGTTCCCATCAGTCTTGTCATACACCTTTCTCGACAGACAATACTCACTTGGCAAAGTGGAGCAATATTGCTGAGTCCTGCAGCCTTTTAAATGACGAAAAGCTACAGGGCAGTGGGTAAGAACGAGCCAAAGCATAAAGTACAAGTGTGCCCCAATCCATGCTGTGAGGGGCTTCCGCCCACCAACTGCAAAACCTCATGTGCTCATAGAAAAAAACAAAACATTTTCTAAAATTGTGAGTGATGGCCAGATCTACGGGGTGGCCCCTGCTCCTTTTCCCCTGCCCTGCACAGCCTGTTGTTCTTACTGCTGCTAAAACATTGCTTTGGCAGGGGGCCTGATCCTACCTGTTACTGAATGACCCCAGCTCCCTGGAGTCCAGTTGCAATTGAGAGGACTCGTGGCCCTGCAGGATTCAGAGGGCACTGGAGAGGAAGGACAGGACATTTCTGTTTCTTAGAGAAACATAATGCTGTGCAAGGATAATTATCAAGCAGCAGAAATGCAGAGGATGAAAGACACACTGAATACAGTGAAGCTTCCTTAGCAAGATGAGCATGGGCGGTGTTGTGACACCCTGTTACCCCGAGCCTGCTCATAAGGGTCACTAGCGCTCCAGGCACATTACTTCCAGACAGTGGGTCTGTGCCATTCACCTGAGAGCAGAACTTGGCCCTTTAGAGCTCCTGCCTTCTCCAACTCCCCTTTGGCATTCACACTGCTAACTTCACTTTCAACTCCAGCTAGTAACGCAGGCTACTTGGTCTCCTTCCAGTAGCAGTGCCAATAACCGCCACTGCTGGAATGGTGTGCGCGAAAATTAACAGGGCACAACTGGCATCAGGTGGAGGGATTACTCCGGGCACGGCTTTGGCGTGTCCTTGCTTGTCAGACTCTTCCACCTCTAGCAGAAGCGAGGTTTCACACACACAGTTCTATCCTAGCATGTTTCTGTAGGCAGCCGACCTGTTCTACACTGGAAACATCACTTCTCCTCCTCCTCTGAGTCCCCAGCAGGTCTGTCCCATAGACTGTGAGCTCCTTGTAAAGCACTGAGCCCATTGTCATTACCCCATAATTAATAATCATAATTACAGAGAGTATATATCTTCTAAAGGGAAAACCATCTGCATGTTCACAGCAGATTTATCAGGAGGTGGCACTTGTCCCTGAATCCTGCACACGCCCCACATACGCCGTTGCTGTTGGTTGCCCATAGAATAGACACCAAGGTTGAGATTTGCAAAGGACCCTCAGGGAGTTAGGTGTTTGGCTCACATTTGAATTGCAGTGGGATTTGAGTACATAGTGCCCTTCGCTCCCATTGAAAATCCAAGCCTCAGACAACTCATGGCCAAGTTTCCATATTAATAGGATTGATTATTTATATGACAGGAGCACCAAGAGATGCCAGCCAAAATCTGGACCACATTGTGCTGGGCACTGCACAAACATATTAAGTCCTTACCCCAAAGTCCTTACCCAATACGTTGAGTTTACGGTCTTTGACCGTATCGGATACAGTATCCTTTAGCATTTGTCCAAGGTATCTGCAAATGCAGCATCGTGTCTTTTTGTAATATATTCATTTAATTTCACGCTGGATAGTGATCCCTTTGTGTGGGGAGCTGCCAGATTTGAACTCCTGAGTTGCCCGCGTCCTGTGCCAATCATTAACTTGTTCCCACGTAGTCCCAAATTCTCAGGGGAACCAGTGAAGACATTATTTCCCTCTGTTAGCTGTTCAGCTGAAAATGATGTGGTCTTTAGCCAGGTGAGCTTTGCCATTTTTATGAGACTGTTTGAAGCTATTTTCTGAGATCCTCATCTTCGTGAAACACAAACCCTGCACAGTGCTTTCGGAGCTGGAGAGAGGCTTGCGGACTGTTATGCTGTTGCAGGAAGCTGGTTGTAGAAGCTAAGGTAACTTAAGTGTTAAAAGTGGCAGCAATATATTCAGTGTTGTTGGTTTTTTAAATTGAATTTAATGGTTAATTTTCACACAATCAGGAGGGACGTTTTTGTAGGTTTTTAATATCAGCTGTTGAAAATTCCTGTATAAAAGTTTGTGAAAAGAAAGCAATAAAAGAAATTCAAAGCTATCAAATCCTGGGGTGAGAATTTCAGTGCAGAAGTGGCTGTTGTTTCCTTGGGACTCTAGGGACGTAAACTCCTCCGTGGCTGCATCTCCCTCCACAGTGGTGTGAAGGATTAGTGCTCACTGCAGTGTGCACACTGAACCCTCCAAGCACTAAAGCAGCTATTCATCTATACCCAGGAGCTAAATATGACAATGTTAGCATTTTTCATTTCCCTGACGTTACCATTAATAAAGCAATGATCCAAAAGAAGCTTTGCTGAGTCTGTTCTTTATGCTTCCATCACTCACGACTAGATAATTTCACACAGGATCGTTTTTAAATTAAACGACGATAAAAGCGCTCTGCTGCTCTGTGTTCACTAGTTCATAGAAGTCTATCAAGTCATTAACGTGTCATGACAAACTGCTAGATGGCTACAAGAGTAATTAATTATTTGCATAAATAACAGGTTGAACTTGGTGCTGTGAACCACAATGACATATGTATCATATTGAGGGTATCTCAGTACCTTTCACAGAGGGGGCATAAAAAGAGTTAAAACTTAAAATATTTGAAATCATATGTTCATCATTTTTTAAATGGTCAAAAGCTTGGCTTGAGTTTTGATGCTCTTTGTTATAAAGTTCGTTATTAATGGACATTTTAAGAATGCATCTGATCATTGGAGGTTTCAGTGAACAATTATACAGATTTCTATCATCACTATTAATCGCCACATATTTTTCAAGATAATAAGAGCAATTATTATTTAGATTCCTCTTGTATGTGCACATTGTAGAAAAGAACAAGTGCTTATTATAGTGAGTAGTGTAGTGAACTCCAGTCTTAAATTCTTTGTCATCTAGAAACTCATTGTTAGCTGATGCTGCCTATGAAAGTTCGTCAGCCTGGTTAAATTAGGGTAGCATTGGCAGATCTGATTATTTAAATCTGGTAGCTTTGCTAAAAATATTGTTATTCTAGGAAGATGAATTACTAATTTGACAACTGAGATTTAGTTGGAATCTACAACATTAGGAAGAAGGCAGCATCTACCGTACAGCAAGCAAAGAAGGGTGACAGTGGGGGGTGAGGTTTTTCATATTAGAGAGAATTTCTAAGTGAACTAACAAGTTGTATTTATAGGATATAGTTTTGTGACATGCCCTTTAAAGGTTAATATTAAATCTTAGTAATTTACAACAAATTGCACTTGAGGACGTATCAGATCCGTTAAAAATGAATTCACTATTCTGCAGTTCTACATCAAATGAGATTGTCATTTTGCCCTAGCTTCTGTCATCTGCTACTTCCTTCTGGGGGAATTCTCTGGGAAATTCGGTCCATCACATTTTGTGTTTTGTAGGAGTGGGATTCTCACTTCCAGCTCCCTGTTCTTCCTGTATCCAATTCCAGTGAATGAGCTAATTGAATGTGACTCTTGGGGAGGAGCTACACCTGGGAGATAATAAACAGTTGAAAACATTTTTCTTTCTGAAATTCCTGTTTGCTTTTTCAGTTTTAATCTGAGAAGGGTGCAGGCACCTCACTGGTCTGATACAGATGCCATAGACATAGTTACACAGAAGGAAGAAAACAACTATCCTTTGTTTCCCTCCCTGCATTTCAAATTCTCTGTTTTCCAATACCGTGATACTGTTTCTTTTCTCAAGCTGGTTTCACACATGGAGTGGCTCCTGATTTGCACTGTTATGCAAAGGATAAAATTGGGTTTCTTGGATTTAGAGTTTCTAGTGACTTTTGTTTCAGAAGGAAAACCCTTAGCCTTAGATTATTCCCATCCATTTCTCATAGGAAGAGATACTGTACTGATGCCTGTCAGATCTACCTAGGCAAAGACTAGGCAACGCAGGGAAATGGTGTCTTGATACAGAATATGTGTCACTGCTAGGTCATAGAATCATAGAAGTGTAGGCCTGGAAGAGACCTTGAGAAGTCATCGAGTCCAGCGCCTCGACTGAGACAAGACCAAGTAAACCTAGACCATTCCTGACAGGCATTTGTCCAGCCTGTTCTTTAAAACCTCTAGTGACAGGGTCACTGGTTCCAATCCATGTCTGGTCAGTAATAACCAAAAGTCATTGCTCTTACACAACTGTTTGGAAGCCTGCCATATATGAAAAGCGTTGGTCTCTCTCCAGTGCAGGGGAGCCACATGCCATCGGTGAACTAGCCATGGCATGGTGACGATTTCAGCTTAAATAGGAAGGCATGAATTGTCCAGGGACAGTGAGTGAACTTGTTGCTGGCACACTCAGAGGTGGGGTGTGTCGGGGTCGGGGATTGTACTAACTGCTGGGATCTTTTGAGGACGAAGAGACTATTCCAGTCACTTTATATGTGGGTTTGGGCAGGGTTATTGTTTAGATACAATCTCAAAATACATTTCAAATCTACATGATTACTATGAACTTCACACAGTTATGGAAAAGCCCTACAGAATTTAATACAGAATGATAATCTTTCTGTGGGACTTCTGCATCACCCTGAGGAATTTAATGGGAAAGGGTATCCGTACTGTAGCTTTCTATAGGATAGTTTTAAAAACCCATAGAAAGAACGCCATTCTCTGTTAAATATTGCAGATCTTTAGAATTGATTTTTGGCAGATCCCTATTGATTTCTTGCCTGTTTAAATTCTGTAGCACTCTCCCAAAAGAGACAGGTATATAACTAAGCCATGATTCCTCAACAAGTGTTGGCTGAGAATCGCTTGAACCCGGAAGGTTTGCAAAGTCAGTCACTGCCTTAGTATGAGTTTACTAGATCCTTGGACAACTCTGGGAGCTTTCCTTGGGAGCTTTCTACATGTACGTAGCACCCAGTGATGGGAGGAGGAACAGAGTAGTGTACGGGTGAGAGGGTGACGCCAACAGGCATCATCTGTAGGAATAAAAGTTTCTGGTTTTGGTTTCTGGGAACTGTGGCTTAGTTGTTTCTCCTATTCAGTCTGCCCATAGATTGGTCACTGATTATTTAGTCTTTCAAGACCGAGCACGCTGGGTGAGTGTTTGTCTTGGTTTCTCAAAGACGTCACCTCGGATATGGGAGCGGTCTTTCTCGGTGGCCGTGTCAAATACCAGATGTGTTCCATGCCCCGAGGGAACAGTTCAGGCCACTCTGTTTCTCCTGCAACCAGCCCAAGGGAAAGAAAATGTGATGGAATTAACTGGCTGCACAGGCCCTGGAACTGCAGTTGTTAGAGAGCTTCTGGCACCTCCTGAAAAATGTGGGAAATGTTTTATTCTGCCAAGGGAGACCCTGTTTTCTCTAGTTCTTTCCCTTGGGGGCTATTCCTAGGGACACTCTCATACAAACCAGGGTTCTCCTTTTGTGTAGAGGTTATCTGATTTGCTGGTTCCCTCTACCAAGTAGTCACACTCCTCACGGCTATTTACAATACGTGTGATGCTATGCTATAGATCAGGTGACAGATCTCAAAGGCCCTAATTTTGCAGCTATGCAGCTGGACCCTGGTGGGTCCCAGCCACACAGATACAGGATTTGTGTCTTAATATTTAATCTCTCAGCTAATAACTTTAATTGATATTTTGGAATGTTTTAGTGCAGAGACTTTATTGATGAGTCTTTTACATTATTATTATTTATTATTATTATTTCTGCTTACTTACCATATAAAATAGATGGTCTCTCTCTCCCTTTGTCATCAGTTGTGGATGACACTAAGCTGGTGGGAGAGGTAGATACGCTGGAGGGTAGGGATAGAGTCCAGAGTGACCTAGACAAATGGGAGGAGTGGGCTAAAAGAAATATGATGAGGTTCAACAAGGACAAGTGCAGAGTCCTGCACTTAGGACGGAAGAATCCCATGCACCGCTACAGACTGGGGACTGACTGGCTAAGCGGCAGTTCTGCAGAAAAGGACCTAGGGGTGACAGTGGACAAGAAGCTGGATATGAGTCAACAGTGTGCCCTTGTTGCCAAGAAAGCTAATGGCATATTGGGCTGCATTAGTAGGAGCAGTGCCAGCTGATCGAGGGAAGTGATTCATAGAATCATAGACTATCAGGGTTGGAAGGGACCTCAGGAAGTCATCTAGTCCAACCCCCTGCTCAAAGCAGGACCAATCCCCAATTTTTGCCCCAGATCCCTAAATGACCCCCTCAAGGATTGAACTCGCAACCCTGGGTTTAGCAGGCCAATGCGCAAACCACTGAGCTA
This sequence comes from Lepidochelys kempii, assembly GCF_965140285.1. Classification (NCBI taxonomy): domain Eukaryota; kingdom Metazoa; phylum Chordata; order Testudines; family Cheloniidae; genus Lepidochelys; species Lepidochelys kempii. The sequence goes on from NC_136395.1 coordinate 28,070,407, forward strand.
TCCGTCCCCCCACTATTCCCCTCTGGTGAGGCCACTGGAGTACTGCGTTCAGTTTTGTGCCCCCCACTACGGAAAGGATGTGAACAAATTGGAGAGAGTCCAGCAGAGGGCAACAAAAATTATTAGGGAGCTTAGGGACACGACTTATGAGGCGAGGCTGCGGGAACTGGGCTTATATAGTCTGCAGAAGAGAAGAGTGAGGGGGGATTTGATAGCAGCCTTCAACGACCTGAAGGGGGGTTCCAAAGAGGATGGTGCTAGGGTGTTCTCAGTGGTGGCTGATGACAGAACAAGGAGCAATGGTCTCAAGTTGCAGTGTGGGAGGTCTAGGTTGGATATTAGGAAACACTATTTCATTAGGAGGGTGGTGAAGCACTGGAATGCGTTACCTAGGGAGGTGGTGGAATCACTGTCCTTAGAAGTTTTTAAGGCCCGGTTTGACAAAGCCCTGGCTGGGATGATTTGGTTGGGGTTGGTCCTGCTTTGAGCAAGGGGTTGGACTAGATGACCTCCTGAGGTCTCTTCCAACCCTGATCTTCTATGATTCTTTGTATACTTGCCATTTATTTGTCCCCAGAATGGCTGCATTCCGATGGCCACTTTCAAAAGTTGTTAGCAACTCCCAGGCCAAGCCCTGCAACGTTGGCTTTCGTTCTGCCAGAGCTTGCTCAAATGTTCCTTATAGACAAACTGTGCTACAGTCGACTGTATCCAGCAACACCGTGAAGGGACAAAACAGAGGGATGCTGGAGGATGGACAAGGAAACTCTTTCGAAAGCTAAAAGCTGGTGATTCACCATAAGAAGGCGACCCTAGGCTGGATGGTGTAAGCATTATTCACAATGGGAGGGTTCCATGATCTAACTTCCAAGTATTTATAGCCTTTATAAGGGATTCAGTTTAAAAACAAAGGAAACACCATGACCCTGCACATTGGCTAACGGCATTTAAATCACTCTAACAGGCAAAGCTTTTCAGATACCTAGATGCTCCTACATATTTTTCAGGGCTGCGTTAAGCTGGGAATGGAACAGCTAAAAAGTCAAGTAATTAGAAAAATGAAGGTTCCCAACAGCAACATAATCTCAGCCCCATTGCACCCGGTTTGACAAAGGCCCGGTTTGACAAAGCCCTGGCTGGGATGATTTAGTTGGGGTTGGTCCTGCTTTGAGCAAGGGGTTGGACTAGATGACCTCCTGAGGTCTCTTCCAACCCTGATCTTCTATGATTCTTTGTATACTTGCCATTTATTTGTCCCCAGAATGGCTGCATTCCGATGGCCACTTTCAAAAGTTGTTAGCAACTCCCAGGCCAAGCCCTGCAACGTTTGCTTTCGTTCTGCCAGAGCTTGCTCAAATGTTCCTTAGGAGAGCCATACCTTCTTTGTACAATGCCATCTCCAAGGTGGTGATGATTTTCCTTGGTAGTCTTGGGGTGTGAAGAAGTAGAAGTAGAAATGCACAAAAATAAGCTCTATTTTAGGTCTGTCTTGTATGGGAAATATTACAATTATCCAAGAGACTTGGATGTTAATTCATTCTTAAGGTTTTGCTGCCACTTATAATTTGTTAGCTCTTCCCTTCTATTGTCTGAGTTAAAATGAACCCTTCAGCAGATGGCTGGCTGGTAACTGACTCTCTGGAGTTGATATCTGACGTTCTTTTAGGGGAACATCGACAACAGCCAGCCGAGGAGGAATGGAAGACGTGGGTCAATCCTGTCAGAATAGACAGTGCCCTCTCAGACTACAAATGTAACAAAGGAAAATACTAATCTTTAACAAGAATTGTGAAGAACTTTGCTATAGGGAGGACCATCCGCAGCACTGCCTGTGCACATTTTAAAAACCTGCACCCGGGCAACACAAAACAGGACTGAAATTCCAAAGGTCAAGTTCCCACGACGACTGTTAACTTGGATACCTTGAGGGAGATTCAGACTCTCCCAAGGCCTATGCCTCACAGAAGCCCCATCTTTTGCGCTAGGGGAGAATTTCACTCATGTGCATGTACTGTATATTAAGCAACCTTTTAACAGAAGAAGCAATACACAAAACTTCTGTACGTCCTGTGTGCAATGGGGCTGAGATTATGTTGCTGTTGGGAACCTTCATTTTTCTAATTACTTGACTTTTTAGCTGTTCCATTCCCAGCTTAACGCAGCCCTGAAAAATATGTAGGAGCATCTAGGTATCTGAAAAGCTTTGCCTGTTAGAGTGATTTAAATGCCGTTAGCCAATGTGCAGGGTCATGGTGTTTCCTTTGTTTTTAAACTGAATCCCTTATAAAGGCTATAAATACTTGGAAGTTAGATCATGGAACCCTCCCATTGTGAATAATGCTTACACCATCCAGCCTAGGGTCGCCTTCTTATGGTGAATCACCAGCTTTTAGCTTTCGAAAGAGTTTCCTTGTCCATCCTCCAGCATCCCTCTGTTTTGTCCCTTCACGGTGTTGCTGGATACAGTCGACTGTAGCACAGTTTGTCTATAAGGAACATTTGAGCAAGCTCTGGCAGAACGAAAGCCAACGTTGCAGGGCTTGGCCTGGGAGTTGCTAACAACTTTTGAAAGTGGCCATCGGAATGCAGACCCTTCGCTCTGCTCTGTTCTAATCACAGACTGCCAAGAGCTCTAGAAAAGCACCAGGAAAAGAGAATCAAAGGTTGTAGATTATGATTATTTTCAGCGCAGTGTTGGAGCAGGGGACATCGAATTAAAAGCCTCCTTCTGATTTCATTTTACTTCATTTTGAAATGAACGGGCTGCTAGTAAATCACAGTTCAGTATCGTCTCCCGCTGCACTTTGAGTGAATCGCACCCGTGGCCAAGTACCAATACGCTGCACCTCTCAAGCCGATAGTCGCTGCAGCACTGGTCATGAAACTGTTTCCTTGTCTTTGTTCTGCTCAGTCATCGTGTTGCAACGACATCCTCATATGGAATTAACATCCACATTGATTAAACCTGCCCCCTCCCTTGTGAGTTACCAGAAACTTCACTTTAGTGCTAATGGTGATTTGGAAAAAAAACGCTTGAGGGCTGGATTCTGCCACCCACACTTGCACTAACATCGAATTGGGCAAAGGAGCGCCACTGACGTCCTTGTAGCTACTCACAGAGTGTGGCCTTATTCAGCCGGAGCAATTGGGGTAGAGTCTGGCCCTACGTGGCAATGGGTCCCAGCGTGATGGTGCGCCATGTCTCCTGATTGCCTGTTCCATGGAAACAAGACTGAAACCACCAAACCTCCAGCTGCCAAGTTCTAGGAGACTGGCTGGCATGCTGGGCTAGCTGAGGGTTACTAGGGGACAGTGTGCTGTAGAAAAGGGAGGGAGGCTTCGGTAAGTGGGGGTGACTCTTGCATTCAGTGACTCCATTCTGCCCCACACCCAGATTCTGGCTGCCTCCCCATCTCCCTGCAGTCCCTTGTGCTTTGTTGTTAATGATTATTTCGGTTGCAGTATTGCCCAGGATGTGCCGGGGGAAATGCTTGGGGGAAATCCTTGCCCACAGAATGTAAATGTGAGCATTCATTGAACATGACTCGATATTGTGGTGGGATCAAATATCCCCATATCAAACATGCTTTAGCCATCTGGATTCAGATTCCTGCAAGGAAATTTGGGCTTTTGTCCCCAAAATTGCTACAAACGCTCACAAAACTGGGCTTGGAAAAAGTGCTTCTAAAAACCCCATCATTTTAAATCTCTCTCACATGGTGTCTCATGTTGGAACAGTTGTGGTCCCACTGCGCTTTGTGTACTGATGTTCAACCTACAGAAATCAACAGGTGGGGGCAGGGTGCAGGACTCTTCAGATCAGTGGTGACGCCCATTGGAGCATTTTCTTTGGCAGGCAACAGAATAGTTCAGGTGTGAAGTCAGGGTAAAAGATACCAGCTGAAACCCCTTCGTTTTGTTAGGAGAGATTCCCACACAGACACTGGTTGGAGAGCAGCCTACTTCCAGCTGGGCCCCAGTCCTGTTCCAAACAATGTGCATTCTGTGGACTGGCCCCACACTCTCCAAACCACTGACCCTTGTGTCAAACACAGGTATGGGGCTGGTAGGAAAAAAACACTTTACTTTCTCCCCCTTCCCTTCCCCTAGTCTAGGACTGGTGGAGGGACAGGCAATGACAGCTTAGTGCATTATTTGTTTAAACTCTCCTGAATCAGTAAGTATTTCAAATCCTCAACTTCTAGTGCCTGCCTATAAAAAGAACAGCTGAATGAGCTCATTGTTTTCTGATTTTTCCCTTTAATGTATTTTACAAACAGCCTAGTGACGGGCCTGACACGCTGATTCCTATGTATGCTGCTTTCACTTTGGGATTACAGCATTAATAACATACTTCCATGCATCATGCCATTTTTAAGCATGATCGTTATGATAAAGGGCATATACTTAATTACAGGCCTGCTTAATTACAGCTCTGTTGAAGCTCGTTTGTTTAGGAGAATGCTAATTGCGCTACTGAGCCTTTGGCACATCCTTCCTTTCATCTGCTGGGTTTCTCTGTACTGTGTATCAGCATTTTTTTAACGACAGTCTCAAAGACTAAGGGAGCCTACTGATGCTTTTCTGTGGCTGTTTTGCTGTGTTAGAGGAACAAACAGACGAGTGTTGGGTTATTTCTTTAACTTATTTAACAAAATCCATTGTCTGGCTGACCAAGGCATCTCTGTGCCCCTGTAAGAAGAGCTGCCAGTCTCCCAGGTTTGAGAACTTGCTTGGCTCTGTGGCACCGTTTCTCCTCTGTATGTTTTGGTGGTTATAACACCGCGGCTGTGTGTTGCTGCCACACAGCACCCTGCCTCCATCTGAGTTGGTTTGTCAAAGAACAATTATATAAAGTGCATGTAAAATTTTAAATGTATGAAAATCTTCCTACAGCCAACACCTGAACTCGCCCATGTTGGCTGATGTTAGGCACGCAAACCAAAGAGTTGCGAGAATCCTGGGCATTTCAAATGAGAGCCCAAGAAACACTGCCCTGGGTCTGATGCTTTTCGGACTGTTTGGAGTTAGGGTAGAGGCCACTGCAAGCATTAGACTTGTTTTGGGGACATGGTCATGTCTTCTTTTTCTCAGAGCTGAAATGGAAAGGGGCTGGAAGGATTGAAGCAAATAAGCAGCGTGGATAAATTATAAAGCCTATTCAAGACTCAGTGTGCTGGCTTGGAAATGTGCCTCTTTCAGAATTTTATGGGAATTGCTGAGAGATGCAGGTTCCAAAAATAAACTAGCTCACCTGGGCTACGGTGCCTTTCAGAGCTCTCTTTGAGGGTTGCAAAGGCAGTGACAGTACAATGAAGATTCTTATCCTGGTTTAAAAGAGAAGACAACCCAAAGCATATTCAAAACCCGCTGCCTATTCCTAAGGTTGTCCTGCAACCAAGAGAGCCAGGGCAGTGTGACTCAAGGCTGCCCACTGCACAGCTACCCCACTCCCGGTGTCTTGGATACTCTGATTTCATGGGCACCTGCTTCCAGTGGATTGTGTGTTTAGTGTATTATATTTGCATTTGGTTATTTGCTGTCTAGTGTTTTCATCAGTAGTAGATTGGCAAGGGAAGGTCATTTATCCTGATGGACTGGGAGACTCCATTTCATCTCTAGGGTCAGGATTTTTTTTTAAAGGATTGCAAACACGTTTCTCCAAACCTCCCCCGTAAGTCTGCCTGAGGGGTGTTTAGTGCCTGGTGTTCTAGGGGGCAAAAAACATCTTGTCCTCTGAACCAAACATTTGATTTTTCTCTCACTAGGAAAACGTACTACATCATGAGGGTTCTTTTTTTATGTTGCAGTTTATATGCAAACTATTATTACACAGTAAGTGGCAAGTGGAAGTCTGTCCTTTTAAGCCAGCTGCATTTGTTTTGGGCTCCAGACGCTGTCCTGCTTGAGAGGTTGGTTCTGTATTCAGTCCACTGAAGTTGGGAGCAGATTCATAGAACACAGTCTATGAAATTGTGCCAATGGCCAGAATGATATTGGATGTTATCATGAATATACCTGACTGCCCCCCTGTGCTTTGAACTGGCAGTACAATTGGGAGAGCTAGCAGAGAGGTCTGCCCTGAGTGATTTGCACCCTGTTACGTTATTGCCAAATGTCGATGTGATCCATACGTGGTGTCTTTCTGGAAACGCAGTAAGTTATTGGACATCAGAATATTGATGCAAGATTTCAACTCTCTGTTCATCTGTATTTTTCAGCCATGGATGGAGTGCCTTTTATGATCTCAGATAAGTTTGCCTGCGCTCCTGAAGGGGTAAGTTACTGCCGTCGTTCTCTAGGGTAAAGCTCGCCCGCATGTGGAGGGCACTCACAAGGCACAGGCACCAGTTAAGTTTGTGGAACATAACTGGTGCATAGTCCTGGCGCTGCCCCTGCACAAGGGTGAATTTCACCAGAGCGACTGTAGATGCACCTGAGGATACTTTCCTTTGACGTGTGGGTGGCTGTTCAGATTGTTTCACCAAATCATTTCTAAAAGTAAATTCCTCTATTAGCTGAACCCTCGATCGCTGCCAGATAGAGGAGATCATGAGTAAATTCCTGGCTGCGTTGAGACTGTCTGTATATGTTTATATAAAAAAAAAAAAAAAAGAGCAAATACCTGATTTTCCAAGTCTATCTTTTGTCCCTTCCCTGCATAGAGGTGGCCCTGTTCCTTCAGATCCCAGAAATTGAGTGCAATGCTAATGACACTGTGGCTACTGCAGACGCTCCCTGGGAGTTAGAGATATTGCAGGGTTCTTTTCATCCCTGTTCTTCATAACTCCGCAGAGAGCCATGCCAAGCTGCGGTGAGACCTTGCACAAGAGTGGTATGAGGCTGGTAAGGCACCTTCAAGCCCTCCCCAGGAGCAAAGGTGGCAGGGCTGCCATCGCCCATGAATACTTGATCGAACCAGCACGTTACTGTAATTTGTGTTTAAAAATGAGGGGTTTTCAGTTCTTTGGTGGGAGCCCTGGACGTTCCATTGTGGGTCTGGCCTGTTGCTGCTGAGCCAAAGTAAAATTGTTCCCAGCCTGCATCCACATCTTTGTTAGAACCAGCAGCTCAGCTTTCCCAGGACCTGACATGCTGGTCGCGGGGTCATAGAAATATTGCTCTGGGACTGCACTTACAGCTGAGAGTCCTGGGCGGTGCCTCCATTCCAATGAAACACAATATGCATCACTTACATCTTTCTGGAAGCTGCTTAATCTTGAAAAATGCTTGTGATTTTGCACGTGGAGTGCAAGTAACTTTAGCTGACCCAAGGTAGCTTGGTTGCCATGGCTACGCTGGCAGGATTCCAGTTTCTGTGGAGAGAGGCTGTGCTGTCCTGTTTACCAATTCCAGCCTAGAAAGTTGAGCGAGGTTGTTATGTCCTAATGATACAACAGCTGGACCTCCGCTGGGGTCCAGGCAATAGAAACGTGGCTAGAAAAACGTTTTTAGTATTCATGTTTCCCTCTGGTTTGAGAGATTATATATGCCAAAGTGTGGCAAGTGCAGCAGCAAGGCGAGGTTGCATTTCCATGTGCAGGATGCTGTCAGCTGAATTCTGAAGTGAACGTCGTGCTGGTGGTGAATTCAGGGTCTGCACTGACAGCCCTGTTGATTCGGCACCGGCAGTGACCGTGTTAACTTCTCACGCTGCCCTGCACTGCGGTTTCTAAACTCTGACCTGTGTCTGTTTCTGAAGGGAGAGGGCTCATGTCCTGTTCAGTCCAGAGTGTATCTGCTGCGATGGTCAGCAGGTGCTGGTTAGTTCCTAATGTGCTGGTGTGTTTTGTGAACACCTGTCCATAGGAATGGATTTCCTGGAGAGTCCCAAATAAGTGCCATTTAAGGACTTTGGAGTACTGCTTGCCTGGTACTAATTTAAGACTGTAATCTAGAGCTGAAAAGCTCCACATTCCATTACAGTTCCCGTAATCCAGCCAGTACCTCAAACAATATCTCTTTAAAAATCAATGAACACGAAATTATAACTGAAAACACGGAACTGTCTTCTGTGTCTTGTTCTTCATGTCCTGCATCTGGTGTTGCATCTTTTTTGTTTTGTTTTGTGATTATAGAAACTCCAGGTAAAATGTGATGGTTTTGCAGCCACTGCTGTCTGGAAAGGATTGTGTGTACGTTGTTCATCCCTTCCACTCACGCTCCCAGAGAACTGGGATCCCCCTGCTGCTAGGAGAAATGCAGAGAGCGATTAGGCCATGCTAATCCTTCCTTAAGATTCCCGTGACACCATTGCCACCAGATGGTCAGCGTGGTCAGGCTTTTCCACAACTAATGCCTCTCCTGCTTATGTCCCCACTGCCATCTAAAATCCAGGGTGTGTTACACACAGTGGTGCAATAGCCGTTGTCAGGAAGACAGCGAAGGATTTACCAGTTTAAAATGACCCTGTCCAGAATGGCAAATAATCCTGGTTAGTTATAAGCAAGCATTGCAATCACTGCCCATAGTCCACCTGCCTCTATGTTGGTGTGGTGTACTGGGGGAAAGGGTTTCACACACATTTATAGCTGGTGCCTCTGACTCTCCAGTGACAGAATGTATCTGCTGAATTATTCTGAAAACTAAATAGCATGTTTCCCGGGTCTTTGGGGTGTTTTGTTTTGTTTTTTTGTTTTTTTAGATGCAGCAAGTTGATCTCTTGGGCATCACAATCAAATCCCTGGCAGAAATTGAAAAGGAGGTAAGTGGCTCTGTGGGACTCTGAGCACAGGCACAGCCAAATCTGTGCTCGCGTAGCTGTAAGGTTCCCTCCCTTATGGAAAGAGTTTAGCTCGCTTTGCCAGGTCACTGCTGGTGGGTAAAATCAACATTAAGTTAAGCCAAACAGTAAACTCAAAATTACAAATGCCTTTTGTGATTTGTGCCAGAAGAAGCTTTAAGTGTTGAATCTAACAGCAAAATCTGCACCCTCCATTTAATTCCAGATGTCTCTTTTGTTTAACCTTTCTTTCTCGCTTATTAACAAACTACGTGTTTCCCCAAACAGGGCACTGTTTGTGTGAGATTGCCTCTTCCATTTCAGGAAGCAATTGAACTCAGTTAAGCAGTGTCAGGTAAACTGCTTCATAATTTTTCAGTTTGATGGTGAACGTAACTTGTCACCAGGAACAAATAGGCTGAGATTTTAGAGACTGTGAACCCTCAAAAGAGAGAGAGGATCAAACCAGAGTAGTGTCCACCTCTGGTTTTGTGTAATTGCTGTTTTCCTAAGGCAGTGTTTTAGTGTGCACATGCGCTGTACCGCAGGATGGTAAGCCGTCAGCTGTTCAGAGGCAGCTTCCCTTTGAGAGGAATATTTGTCTTAAAAATGGAGCTGGTCGAACCATGTTCCTTTGGGATTCCCTTTTTGTGTTATCAGCTAACAGGTTCCTGTGCTGAAGGATGGCCGGAGTGAGGGCAAAGTGAATCAATGTGGCACAGCAAAATTTCTGAACCTATCGTAGCCAACGCAGAAACACAGCTGACTAATCCTTTTGTCTTTGATTTGTAATATGTCATAAAAATGAAAGGAGTGTCACATGCAGATTATAGGTGACTTTACAACAAAACACAGTGGTTTATTACTCAAGTATTTTTATGGGAAGTTAGGAATTCTCATATTTATTTCCATAATAAGGAAGACTCTATTTATAAGCTAACAAATCTTCAGGAACAAGTTATTCAGATTTAAAGTGAATCCAGATTGTGAATAATTCCTTGCCCTGACACATAATAGGGTTTATCAGCCAGGCGAGCTGGCTGTGGAATATCTCAGAGTATCCCACGCGTCATTTCCCCCATGGAAATGTGTATCAGTGACAAGCCAGCTCAAATCCTAGAGCCTTGCTGTTCTGTACCATCAGTCACCTGCTCCTCCGGGGCACTTGCATACAGATAGCATATAAGATAATAGGTTAATGCGTTTATTTTCCCTTTCTTACTGAGAAATGGCAGAGTGAGGGTATAGAGTAGTTTCCTGTCTGAGGGCATACATGGGGTATCTCTGGTGCACCGGGTCTGGTGCACAGGGTTTCACTGCATACCCTGAGTGAAAAGCAGAACAGCATCTAATTGTGTATCACAAAGACCACAGAAGGAAGGCCAGCTTGGTCCATGCAAAGCCTGACTAGTGTCGGGTGCTGCTGCTCCACCCGACGTGAACCTGACCTGTTAGCATCTGTTGCTAGGATCAGCACTGAGCACCAATGTTTTAGTTGGTAGGTTTTGTCTATCTTGCTAGAGTGGCAGATTAAGAAGATGTTAGATTTCAAAGTCAAGGTTTGAAGCCCAGCACCGTGTGCAAGATCTTGGATGCGGGAGAGCCCTCCAGACATGGAAGCACTGCTCCAAAGAGTCATGGATTAAGAAGCCTTTTCAGTGTGCCACCCCCCAACCAGCTTATATGAGGGAACATGAGTGTCACTCTCATTTTGTGCTGCAGTGAAAGGGAGCCTTCCATCCCAACATCCCCTTCTCCCATCACAGGCCACATGTGTTTCAGAGTAATGAAAAGTTTAATTATGCAGCCCGTATTCCTTGATGAAGCATCTTGTCTGCATACAAAGAGATGTGCATATAAATATTGTGAATTTCTGTGTAGCTTTATTTCCCTTGCAAGCAATAGCTCCATTACAGCAAACCTGCTGGATTTCCAACCGCAGTAAGAGCATTTTCCCTGGAGCTGCATGCCACACAGAAATATTCCCAAAGAATTCCAGGAATGATTATTCATTTTATATAGTGGAATATGCCAACTGTACCAGCCGTTCTCCAGGCTGTGATAACAGCCTTCTCCTTTACATGAACAAACCAAACTTTCAGCTTTTTGGGGGCTAGAGACTCCCACCTGGATGAAGATGCCGTTGTGCTGGGCGTTGTAGAGACAGTCCCTGCCACAAGGAGTTTACACTCTAAATAGAGAAGACAAACCAAAGGGTGGGAGGGTCGCCTGCCAAAGAGAGGAGGAGCAACTTGTCCAAGGTCAGCCAGCAGGTCAGTGGCAAAGCCAGGGGTGGATCCAAATCTCCTGACACCCAGGAGAGTGTCCTAGTCACCAGAGCACAGTTTACTTCTTTTGTGGGGGCATTTATACATTCGGAAAAGACCCTGCTGTTCCCGCCTTCAGGTCCAGGAAGGGATTTTGTGCTTGTTTGTCATGCACCGCATGTGCCCCTGCATAGCGAGACCTGTGTAATGCATTGGTAACGAAATCCCCAGAAGGCGATGGTCTCAAGAAGTTAAACCATCTTCTGTACAGGTCAGAGTGACACCTACGGCCAGTGAAGAGGGCCCTCAACCCCGTTCACACCCAGAACACCACAGACCGTAGAGAGCAATTTATCAGACGGCTCAATATTGCCTTAAACCTCCATGCTGTAACATCGTTAACAATAAAGTGTGACCATTGGGCTCCCAGCTCTTTTCAGCGCAAACATTCGACAGAATGCACCACTCAGTTTTAACTTGGCATTTAGCTAAAAGTCTAGTGAGAGTCTAATTAGTAAAGTGAACATCTAATATTAATCATTCTCTTAAAATTGACAAGGAAGGCAGTTTATTTAACCACTTAATTGCTACAGTTTTTCATAGGCTGCTCTTTGCAAACATTTTAATGAAGAAGTTGTAAATCTACAAGAGTTTAAAATCTTAATTTTATACAGAAATATTTTTCCTTGTTCTCCTGTTTGTAGTCAATTCTCCAGAGTGTAGTCACATGAAATGTTCTTTAAATGAACATATTTGCTAACTGGCATGATTTCAGTTTTTAAAACATTGGTTCCAGCAATTAGGCATTTTTTTCTGTTCCCAAATGACTAGAGAAATTCGTCTTGATTATAATTGCTCTTAGCCACGCATATCTAATTTGTGTCTTTTTAAGTGTTAATTAGTAAACAGTTTGAGCTGACATCTTTATGTGTTTGTGTATTGAAAAATGAGGCTTATTGCTTATTTAGCTTGGGGCTGATAGTGCTGGCTGTGACATCACGACATTGAGGTAAAATTAATGAAGACATGTTTGCCGATTAAAAAGCTTTCGTGGAGAAGACAACTTCTTGACACATCCTCCCTTGCACAGATTCCATATGCACCTGGGAGCTGCGTGCCATAGATCACTTTCTTTATAAGGTGAATAAGGCAGGAGTTCCTTATGGTTTTGGCACCTAAATACCCATTTCTCAGTTGCCAAGGCAGCAAATTTCCTTAGCCCCATATTGTCTGTGTTCACTTTTCTTTTTTTCAACTGCCTTTTGTAAAGGTTAACTTTAAAGAATCGCAGGTTTTGTCACAAAGTAATTTGTGGTCATGTAGCTCCATCTAGTGATGTAACATTTTATTGCAGCTAGAAAATAACTTAGCTTGCCACTTCTGTGATCAGCAGTAAATATTTATAAGATGGTGGCACCCAAAAATTCCTGTTGGAACTGGAGCCCAATAGTGCTGGATATGATACAAGCATAGAAAAGAGACCATCCCTACCTGAAGCCTACATGATTATTTCTTTATCTAAAGGACACCAGATGCTACCCAGAAGAAGAGTCCCTGCCTAGAAGAGCTTACAGTCCAGATGAAAATAAGTTACTGTACAGAATCAGTCATCTAGATGTGATGGCAAAAATGTGTTTTCATTTGTGTGGCTTTAGGTGTCAGAGAAACAGGGTGATCTAGTGGGCAGAACACTGGACTGGGAGTCCGGGGACCTGGGTTCTAGTCCTGACTTTGTTCCTGGCCTGATGAGTGGCCGTGGGCCAGTCATGTCCCCTCTCTGTGCCCGGTTTCCTGTCTGTAAAATGGGGATAATGACACCGCCCTCTTACATTCAGTGCTACGAGATCCCCTGATAGAAGCGCCTTTGTCAGAGGTAGGGCGGTGTGATATTCAAGGTCTAGAAAACATGACCTATGAGGAAAGATTAAAAAGGGGAAGGCTGAGAGGGGACATAAGTTTTTAGGTACACAAAAGGTTGTTACAAGGAGAGAGAAAAATTGTTCTGAATAACCTCTGTGAACAGGACAAGAAGCAATGGGCTTAAATTGCAACAAGGGAGGTTTAGGTTGGACATTAGGAAAAGCTTCCTAACTGCCAGGGTGGTTAAGCACTGGAATAAATTGCCTAGGGAGGTTGTGGAATCTCCGGCATTGGAGATTTTTAAGCACAGGTTAGAGAAACACCTGTCAGGGATGGTCTAGATAATACTTAGTCCTGCCAAGAGTGCAGGGGACTGGACTAGATGACCTCTTGAGCCCGTCCTATGATTCTGTTCTGCCCTCAGAGGTGGCTTTAGCATGGCGAAGGCTGTTCGCACTCAGACCCTTCCAGCACCGGCCCTAGGCCAGTGGAGCCACGGGGTGCTCCTGAGCTCTGCTGCACGCTGCATGATTTAACAGAAATCACTGATTTGCCGGGGAGTCCATGCCCAGCGTGTGGGCCCATACGTCCCAGGCTCCAGCCAGCTGAGCCCCTGGGCTTCAGAGCTCCTGCACACAGGCATTGTCCTCCCATGTCGGTCCTCGGCTGGCTCGGCTCCCTGTGCCTGGAGGCGCTGACCCTGGGCAGTGCAGCTGCTAGCTCGTTGGCAAGGCCGGTGATGGCATCGTTGCCAAGGGGATGTTAACTGCCCCCCTCTCCAGCAGCACGGGCCCATACTGGTGTACAAGAGACCTCTCTAGATTGGGCAGGCCATGGACAAGCAGGGGAGGAGATTTGAGTATCCCTTGCCTTTTGACCCATGACCAGTGTCCTTTTAGCACCAGGCCCTGAGCTGGTAGCTCTAGATAGAAAGAGCCATCTCCATCCCTTCCCCCATGCTAGGAACACCTGCCTCTCCAACAAGTACAACTAGAAATGAGTCTAGGTACCTATGGATCCTCCCTGTCCCTTCGCCCCCTTAGCAGGCCCCCAGTGTCTCCAGGGTGGGTCCTCCCCCCAGTGGCTTGGAGAGCGGGGTACTTGTGGCCGGTTGCCCCAGTTCTGAGCACTCCTTGTCAGTGGGGTCTCTGCCAAGAGGGCAGGCCGTATATCTGCCTTTATGACCCATGAGTGAGGGCCAAGAGGAAGGGGCATGGAGTCATCCCGTGGGATTGATGCAGTGGGTTCAGTAGAGCTGGGCCAGTCCCCAGCTCTGTGCATGCCCAGCTGTACAAACCCGGGAACGCCCCCACCCACACGGCGATAAGCAGCACGACTGAGCTCTGAGACCGTGGACTAGACAAACCAAGCCCTTCACGCAGCATGAGCATAGGTCGAGAGCGAACCCTGTGCTTAGGTGCTTTCCCGAATGGGCCCGTCCTGCTGTCCGCATGTTCACGAATGACCCGTTGTGTGTGTAAAGGCGAGTGGCTCCCCTGCACAGACACCACAGGGATGTCGATGCAGGGCTGCAGTTAGAACTGGGCAGCTGTCCCCACCCAGCGTCCAGGCAGAGCTGCTTCCACGCACATTTTAATTTGCTTCATATGAGTTTGGCCCTTTCGTGCTGGCTTCCTCCAGATATCCCAGTGAAGGAGTCGATTGGCTCGAGTGCCTGTGGAAACAGCCCTACGCTGAATGGTTGGGTTTTATCCTGACAGGGCCTGTGTGCTCGGCACTGTACAGACGCAGGGCAAGAGACGGTTCCTTTGGTGGGTTCAGACTGGAAAGCTGGTTTTTAGATGGATGCTAATCCCACTGGGGGACAGAAGCCCAGTGTGAGCTCTGTCCTGTCACGGGGAGGAGCCATGCACACGCGAGATACAAAGAACTAGCTGCAGACAGTACCTGGCAAATACTTGGACTGAGGGGAAATTCCCATGTGAGCATAAACTGGCTGACAGTGTGTGACCAAAGAGGGTCTAACTCATTCGGCTTGCACCATGCGCTGTGGGTTACTGGCTGAGTACTGCTGGCAGCCGGACACCGGGGAGAAGTAGTGTTGTGGGTATGAAGGTTTAGGGCCTTTCCCAAGTTTAGCCCCTCTGCTGGATCATGCTGTGAGTCTCCTGCCCTCAGATACGCATCCTGCCCGTCATGAGGCACGTGCACAGGGCTGGTTCATTACCAGAGGCTGGGCCCATCACGTTTTCCAGGCCCCATCACCACGGCACCGTGTCCCACACTGGTTCCACGTCTGCGTTTGCCAGAGGCGAGGCCAGCAGCCCATGGACCCAGTGCATTGTCTTCCCGGGGGGGTGCTGCCGGCACAGCCCTCCCAGAGTCACTCAGAGGGGCTGTCTCAGGGAAGGGGGAGCCGCTGTCCATGCAGGCTCCCTGCTGTCGTTCTGAGCTGGGGGCCTGAAAGGCATAATCCGACCGGAAACGTGCCCAGAACCAGGCGTGAGGAACTGAGCTGCAGTTTTGTGGTTTCAGTGACCGTTATCCCTGCGTGTCCTGAGGGGCTGTGGTGCTTCCTGAGCTGAGCTCACCCTCCAGTGTCGCAGCAGGAAGAAGACCTTTAAAGAGTGGGGTAAAAGCCACTTTTAACTGCCAGACCTCAATCGACCATGTCAGTGCCCTCCGCTCTGCTCCAAGGCTGTTACTAGCCAGGGCGAAGGGCTTTCGCTGGCATGCTGGTGAACTAGCTGTGTGCTTCGCATGTGACCGTCACATGTACTAGCCAGGGCCGAGGTTATTTTACTGAGCAGTGATAGTGAGAGTTCAGTTTAAATGATTCAGTATTTCCTCCTTCAATATGTTTCTTGGCCGCAGTAGAGGGACTGCTTAAGCTGTGTAACTAGGTGCCTGGGGCAAAGGGGGGTGTTTGCTCTGGACTAGGAGGTCTGGAATGGCTTCTTCATCATCCGCCTGTTCGGTTACTTTGGAGACGAGGGTATGAACGACCCTAGTGACCAGAGCTAGGGCCAGGGGAACGGAGTTGGGACTCCCGGGTTCTAGTCCTAACTGCCAGTAGGGTAAGTCATTTAATCACGGTGTGCTGTGTTTTTCCTGTGTGTCCAGCTGGCATGATCGTTCTTAAGCCACTTAACTAATTGTAATTGCCTGGGGATCCTGGGCTGAAAGATGCCACAGAACAGCAAAATATTTCAGTGTTGATGAGAGAGCACGTGCTCAGTGGATTGGATTGGAAGTGTCTGAGCCACGATTTGCCACAAGATGGCTCTGCTACCATGCACTTACAGCTCTTCTCAGTGAAAACCTCCAAGCACTAATGGTCAGGCCTAGGGCATTTCCTGGGGATTAATGCTGGCTGGGAGGAGCTGATGGCCAGAGGTTCACTGGAGGATCCCAGTCAGCCATAAATCCTCAGGAAAAGCCCTGGGCTGTGGCTGTTATTGCTGTTCGAAGATGGATTTCTGGCAGGGAAGCGCAGTGTCCTTTGGTCTGTGCAGGCAGGGCATCTCTGGAGTCAAGTGCCCTGGAGACAAGCCAGCCGGCCAGGCCGAATCCTGCTGACAGTCACACTGGGTGTCGGATCGAATCACTGCCCCGGAAAGGCCTCTGGAGCTGACGTTAGAAAGCGGCTCTTTGCGGGATAGCCTGAGTTCTGCCGCGCCCAGCTGAGGTCGGTCCTGTTCTCAGGGAAATCGATGGCAAAGCTCTCCAGGGCCCCCCTGCCCAGAAGTGTGCTGGCTTCATGTGAGGTTTGATTTTCCACATGGACACTCTTTTGTTCCGGCTTAAATCCGGTTTATTTCTGTTTATTGTAAATCGATTAGGAACAAGTTTAAACTAAATTGAAATAATGAAACAAGAGCATCTACTTGCATCATGGTGAAACAAGAGCATCTACTTGCAGGGTTGCACCATCTAACTAAACCAGTTTAATTAAACTGATGCAAGTTTGTGTACCCACTCCCTGAGAGGAGAAATATTTCTCCCAGCTGCTTCATGTGATAGATAATATGTTCCAATTTATCTCAGCACAAGGAGCTACTTAATCTGGAGGAAGGAATTCCCTGCATTCCCACTTACAGTGTTCCTGCTGGTTCCACTGGCCACACCAGCATCACTCTGGGAGCTTGGCTATGGACCAGTGCTTGGAAATGCTAAAGAGCATTTGTTCCCACTAACTGA
Organism: Lepidochelys kempii; assembly: GCF_965140285.1. Lineage (NCBI taxonomy): Eukaryota > Metazoa > Chordata > Testudines > Cheloniidae > Lepidochelys > Lepidochelys kempii. The sequence continues at coordinate 28,087,417 of NC_136395.1, forward strand.
GAGTTGCTTTTCCATTTATTCCTTAGCACAGATCTGGATTATAATTCAACACTTTAAACAAAAATGAGTTTTTGGAGGAAAAGCGAAAGAATCAGCAGGGCTTGGGGGACACCCCTGCTTTCTCTCCATGAATGTTGTGCAACGTATTGAGCTGGCAGCAGATAGCATTGCCACAGACTTAAAGGGCTGGTTTGTGGTGGAAGGGGCAGCAAGTGTGACCCTTTGCAGCATCCTATAGTGGCCTCCTCTGGCCAGTGCACTGGGCAGCACTGGTGGGAGCAGGGCTGTCGGCAGGCTGGGGAGAGCTCTGTGCAAGAACGCAGAGGGGCTTGTGGGCGTGCATGGAGACAAGGGGCACGTTGCTCACCCAGGTACAATGTGTTGCTCTGCCTTAACAGCTCTGAGTGCTGCGCCAGGGAGCAGGGCGTGCCCCATTTTGCCCTCCACCGGGTGGCGAGAAGGCTGGGTCTGAGACCAGAGCTTGCATGCTGCTCTCTGCATCTAGTGCTAGTGATGCAGCTTTAGCCTGCTCCCTCGCATCGTCGTCACTCCTGTGTTGGTCTCTCTCTCTTTGTTTTGCTCTCTAGTATGACTACAGCTTCAGGACAGAGCAAAGCGCTGCTGCCCGGCTGCCCCCCAGCCCCACTAGATGTCAGCAGATGCCACAGTCCTGAGGAGCGAGGGAGGCCGGCTCCCCGGAGATGCGGCGCATGCGCCCAGATACTACTGATGGGAGGCGAGCCCTGATGAGCAGTGTCACTGGAACCCTTCTCGGCAGACAGGACACTTTTCTAATGACTTGCCTTCCTTCCTGCGCTCTCCCTGATCATTTTGTACATGTTGTTTCTGAGGTTTGGACTGTGTTAACCCTTTCTGCCAGGCACCCTCACCCCTTAGCCCTGCTGGGACAATTCCTGGTCAGGAGTCCCTTAGTTAGAGCCTGGCAGATGGCTTCCGCAGTTCTCCCTGCTTTATAGCACCTGCTGCAGCATGCTCACTTCCATACAGATCTGAAGTGAAATGTTGCACGCCATGAACCCAGCTCATGGGAATCTGGAGAGATTCCTAGCAATGAGCCCTGCTAGGGATAGAGCATTTGGGGAAATGAGACTAAAGATACAGCCAGTTAGTCAACAAATCACAAAATGCACCAGCTTAAATTGGGAACTGAGGTGCAGCGGGATAAACTGCCCCAGCTGCCCTGCTCAGTACAGCAGCGTTCTCTGGTTTGTGCAAGGTCACAAAACCATCAGGTCAGCAGTCCAGGGGTGTCCTTTGATTAGCAAGCTAACCCTGAGTTATGGTAAACCCTTCATCTGCTTCTCCAAGTCAAGACTGCCCTCAGCTCACTTGTGGCCAGGATACACCTGAGACCTTAATGGTTTTTGTTACTTTCAGCTCATGTAGCCAGGGTCGCTCGCTCAGTTCCACTTAGGGCTCTCTCCCAAGTCGCTGGCAAAGTGCAGTAGCTCAAAGAGCACAGGGATCTCAGTGGCACCTCTCCCTGGCACAAAGAGGCTGCATGTCCATTGCCTGGAAGTAGAGGATCGTGGCAAATGTTGCATAGCTCTCTCTGGCCTATGGAGAGCCAGCGAGACCTCTGCAAGGCCATCCTGACTTCTCCCAGCCACCTGAAAGCTTTGCCATGGCTTTGGCATAAAGCGGCACTGGAACCTGCCAGTTACTTTGGCAGTTGTCAAACATTTGCCCCTGCTGGCTGCTAAAAGGAAAGAGATTTGTGCACCCCGTCCCTGCACACTGCTGCACTCAGGGAGGGAAATGCTAAAACCTGACCATGTCGGACAAGGCTGAGATAGTTCCACTGGGCAAGTGCATGATGCATTAAACCCTGACCTCAGCATGCTTATAAGTGGTGTCCCTGACTCACTCCTGAGTCAAACGCATGTCTTGGTGAAGTCTGTTGCTGTAATAAGTTCTTTAGAAGCATTCATCTTAGCTCTGTGCTGCTTTTCAAGTCTGCTGTGGAACAAAACTACGTTACAGCAGCGAAATGGCATTTTTTAAAAGTAAGTGTTAAAGTGTGCATCTTCTTGTATTGTAGAAGACAGGTTGTCTAACCCTATTAAAATGCAATTGCCATAGTAACAAATACTGGTATTGTAGCTCTGGGTTTGGGTTATTCGGACCCGCTTTGCACTGCTTTTGACTTTCCTGAGTTCTCTAGTCTAACAGAGTGTTGACTAATAGTAGGTTTTGTACTGTTGGTTTGTGTATTTTGTATTTGTACATATGTAAAATATTTCTTGTCCAATGATCCATTTCTGGTTTCAAAGCACTGTACCGTGTTGCTGGGGGGAAATAGGTGCAAAACACCATAGCATTCTGGGTAGAACCTGATTCCAGGTCTCTGCTTTGACTCTCCAGACCAGTCGCTCTTTTACTAACTGCCTCTTAGAGACCAGCTCTATTGCTGGAAGAATGGGAGTATATGGTTATAAAAGGGTCAGGTCTGAGCACAAGAATTGAGGCCTGTAATATTTGGCATCAGCTGGTATAGGCCTGGGTGACTCCCAGAAGGTGCTCCTTTCTTTTAGGGTTCCAAAGTGGCTTTTAGTTCTTATTTTCTGCTGCAGGAAAGCAAAGCCAGCCTTTACTGCCAAGCTTTACAGAGGCTAGATTGATGGTGCTGACATCAACCAATGAACATATCACGGAAGCTAGCGCAGTCAGCCTGGTCATTCTGCTCAGGTTCACTTGAAGTTCAAATTCACTCCACGCTGTAGTCATTTGTCCATCCCATCCATCTCTCTTGTGTTTTCTGCCTTTCAGCTGTCTGTAATTTGTCCTGTAGTTCATTGTAGATCAATTTGTAGCTCCCTCCTTGGCTGAGGGCAGCTTTGTGGACATAGTAACAGGTAGATCAAGGTTTTCTGCAACATTGGTCCTAGCGTAAGGATGAAAGTTAGTGTCACAGAGCTGCCCCTCCCCACACACTGAAGCTGGAGAATTGGGAGCTTGTGATTTAACACCAGGGTAGCTAGTGCGTGGTCCAGAGTTATGCCATGTAGATCTACCAGATGAAGGTGGAGTGTCTCCCGTGGGAGCTGACATCTCAATGGACAGCTTCTCCTCATTCCAGGAGAGGCCAGACCCAGCTGCTCCGTTGTAGACACATTTCAGTGGGCAGCACAGGCTGCTGAGAACAGGCCAGTGGCCCCGTTGGTTGGATAGAGCTTGGGTACTCCTGCTCTAAATCAGAGCTAAGCCAATATCTGTGGTTCTCAAACACCGATCCATCCTGGGGGCCACCGATCATATTCTTGGCACCCTGAGGAATGTCTGTCAGAGGCTGCCGCATTCGGCTCAGCAGACTGAGCTGTGGAAACCATCCAGCTCTGGTGCAGCTCAAATGTTGGGACAGCTTTTTAAAACCGATCTGGAGCTTTGCCTTCTTATTTGTGGGAGTAGCTTAAAGTGCATCAGTAGCTCTTCGCTCTCGGAAACTAGAGTCGATGCTATAAGCTCCTTCGCAACAGTGACAGTGCATTTTCCCTCAGCACCTTCTGAGAGACCATACACCCAGCTTTACCTGCACGACACATGCCAAACACTGGATCGCTCCAGGTGTTGACAGGCTGTCTACCTGGGACAAGGATTTGTTCAGTGTAGGCTTCCTCCTCCCCGCCCTCTCCCAGTCCTTGCAGAGCTGTTTCAGGGATGCCTCTGCAAAGGAAAGCTGAAAATGAACACTTGACCTTCACATTTGTGCTTTTGCAGTTTGCCAGTGACACATCAGAGATTTTCTGTGCCATAGGCTGGGCCAGCACAGCTGCAGACCTGCACAAGTGTGTAGGGCAAGTGGGGTTTGTTGGGTCAGGATCCATGGACGGTTGGTCAGAACCTCTTGTGCATTCTCAGGCCTGCTCGAATGGCTGTGAGTATTTCCTTAGACAAGAGGACTGAGAGTGCAATGCAGGGAACAGTCTAAGCAGATTGACAGTAGTGCAAGTGATTTCCTTTGGAACTCATGAGCTATGGGGCACTTTCCCCCCTCTGTCTCTGCAGGCATCACATCAGTATTTCAATAGGCAGGTTTAATTACTGAACAGTAATTTTCTTATTCAAAATAACTCCATGCAGGGCTGGCCCTGGTTCCTAGTGGTTGCTGCTCTCCACTGGCAAGTGGATTTCCCATTACGTGTTTTACTCCCCACGCAAGGTGTGAGTTCTCCAGCATTGGCCCGCACAGTCCCAGAGGAGGGAGTGTGTCCGCTGCTCTGCACTGAGCCCTGAGATTGAGGTAGGAGTGGCTGCAGAGGGGTCATGATCAGGCCTCCTTGACAGAGGGTATGGGGGTGAGTGGATGTAAAACAGAAGGGCTGGTTCCTCCTACCTGTAATGAGTGTGTCTTGGTCAGCCCACATCTGTCCCCAGAGCAAGCTGAGGAGTGTGCAGCATCCACTTGGAAGAAGAAGAAATTACTTTGCCAAATAATCATGAAATCTCCTGACACTGCTCATGAGATGGTGTTGGGAAAGTCAGGGCTTGCTTACAGTCAGATGAATTATTAACAGTGATGCACTGCCCTGGGATTTCCCAGGGTGATGATCCCCTAGCAAAGGCCAGAACTGCAGTAATATGTGCCGGTAGCTCCTGGGCCAGTCAGGTAACTAGATTGTGAAATCCCATGTAGTAGTAATAGAGAGGGAAGGATTTATTCCCCGTGATGTAGCCTGTGAACATTGTGATAAATGCCAGTGTGGTTAATTAGCTGATACGTTCCCTCATCACATAGCCATATTCATGTGGGATGAGACCGTTCCTAACCCTCCTTCCATTGCTGCGTCACTTGCCCGGAGTTCACTCTGACCAGGTGCTTTGTAGGGACAGTCCGTTGTGACCCCGCTGTGCTAGTTAGAGATCAGTATTCTGTGGTGCTGAGTTTATTTGGGTTTTTCACCAGTCTTCTAATTTCTCAAAACCAAAACTGTCAAAGACAGAAGAGGCCGAGCTGGTCTCAGTGGACTCGGGCACAGCACTTCACAGTTTTCAGGCTTGTTAGCGGAGCCTCGGAGATCCCATGACCCGCCACCACCCCTGTATCTCCAAAGGGGTGTGTAGCGTGAGAGAGGTAGGGTTGGGGGTGGCTGGCAAAAGCCATTTCTCAGCCGCTTTCCCCCAAGCAACCTTTGTCTCCCTCTGCCTTTCCTCCCTTCTGCCCCACGCTCCCCTCACCTTTCCTTCTTCCCAGGCCTCACCTGGCCTGCACCTTCACACTCCACTTTTTGTGAATTAAATTTCCATACAAATTGCTTAAGGAACTGGATATTCTGCTGATCCCAAGTGGCAGCACCCCATGGAAGGGGAGCTGTGGCCTGTTTTGTCCATCCCACATATCTGCTCGCCTCAGTCATGGGGCGTGCTTTTCACCAGCATTCAGCAGCAAGATCCTGTCTGCCGGGCTCAGCGTGGGCCAGGGGCAGCCATCTTGCTAGGAAGCAACATAATGGATGGGAGCCAGGGATAGAGACGGCTTAGAACTGAGCTCCAAGCTTTTCTACGATGGGGTTAAACCATCTGAAGAACAGCAGTGAGGTTTGGTATTTAAAATGATTTTTTTTTATAACTTCAAAGCCATTGTTGAATCTAATAGAACTAGATTTGTGGCCCCTTTCCCTGAGCTCCCAAGAGCTGAGAGCAAACAGCTCCATAAGATGGCTGCCTCCTGCACTCGGCTTTACCCTTTTTTAGAAAAGTGCAACGGCCTTGGAGTGAGAGGAGCTTTGCTGGTGGATTCTCACCTCCTGGAGCTGAGCAGAATAACTCCAGCTTTCCACAGGATGAGACAGGCCTTGTCCCTGACACTGACTCCTACAGGATTTATGGTCCCCATTATGAGTTTCACATTATGCATTTAGGGCAGAATCGACCCTTTGCTGAGGGCCAGCAGTAGGCCTACATGTCCTCCAAATAGCTTAAGTGGGACATAAGTGGTGCCTAAGTCTTCTCTGGATCTTCTGCATAGGGCTGAATTCCGCCCATCACAAAGGGTTTGTTCATATCATTGCATTAACTATTACCTCAGCCTTTGAGCCTTAAAGAACTACTTTAAGGTAAAGCTCTCTCTGCGGCAATGAAGAGAGAGGATAACAAGACACACTTCAGCACTGGTAATTCTGAGCCATAAAAGTCAGACATGGTTGTCAATAGAGGAAGTGCAGTGCTGCTCAGTTTTGTCTGTTCATTTGGTACAGGGAAACCAAACTGGTTGAAGCTTTCCGGGTTGTTTGTTGTGAAACGAATTCCTAACAGCAACAATTTTAACTGTTGTGTCATAGAAATGGAAAAGAAAAACCTTTTATGCAGTTGTGAAATGTTTTTAAGATGCTGCATTTTTGTTGGGCTATTGGAAGTGAATTTACTGTGCATTAATCCGAAGAATGTTCTGACTTTTTATATTTATTTTAGATCACCCTCCTGTATTTTACGAAGGGAAGTTTCATTGTGTGATAACGTAGTCTGTATTCTTAATATAATTTGCTAAATAAAAGTTTGTTTTAACTGGTTCGCTCTCCCTGATGTTTTGTTTTTTTTTAAAATATGAAGTTTAAGAAACTTAACACACCCTTAGAATCAGAGGTGCGTGTGGCACGACTCTGGCCTGGAAGAACCAACCTGAAGCGTGAGAAGGCGTCATCAAGCTCCATGAAGATCCAGTGACCGTCAGCCTGCTGCAGAGGTAGGACACAGAACCATCTGTGGTATGTTGATTTCAGTGATGAGGACATCTTAGGCCATCTGAACTGAACGTAGCTCCTCTTTCCCACTCCAAAAAGCTGTCAGATAATAAAGACTTTAGGTCACAAATGATTTGAGTGCATTTGGGCCAGTGCCCTAAAAGTGAGAGGCTCCTAGTGCTGCAGCTGCTGGCAGTTGGCCTCTTCTAACTATCAAGGTGGACAGGTTGAGCCAAACCACTTCTCTGCCTCCACTCCATCGGTCTCATCGCTCTTCACATCAGAGTCCAGATCTGAATGCTCTGAAAATAGTTGAGAGAAACCAAGGAGAGCAGTGAAGTGAATTTACACTTACTCTGAACTGAACCACTGTGTAAATTCCTTGGCACTGCTCCATGGAGTTGCCTTTATCATTTCTTGATGAGATTCAAGATGGGTTGATAAAGGCAGTAGTGTTGATGTAAAATACTTCTGTAAGGCATTGAAACCACACAACATTTTGATAAACCAGAATTATACCAAATCAACATGGCACCTTATAAGTAGGGCCCTACCAAATTCATGGCTGTGAAAAACGCGTCACAGACCGTGAAATCTGGTCTTCCCCAGTGAAATCTGGTCTTTTGTGTGCTTTTACCCTAGACGATACAGATATCACGGGAGAGACCAGTGTTTCTCAAACTGGGGGTCCCAACTCAAAAGGGCACTGCGGGGGGGGGGGGGGTTGCAAGGTTATTGTAGGGGGGTCAGGGTATTGCCATTCTTTCTTCTGTGCTGCTGCTGGGGCATCACCGGCAGAGCTGGGCCCTCGGCCAGCAGCCGCCGCTCTCCGGCTGCTGAGCTCTACACTGATAGCAGCCGACAACTACTGCTACCAGTTACTCCTTGAGCTCGATGGCAGAGGCTTGTGCTGTGGATCTAAAGGTCCCCACCCCGCTGACGACCCATGTGGGGTCAGTATGGTTCTGCAGGATGGAATTTCTCGGTTTTTTTCAATTTGCTTTTTTTTTTAAACCTTAGAAATTGCACCCCAAAAAACTGTCAAAGTTGAAAAATCAAACACTCAAAAGTTGGGAAAAGTCAGAGTTTAGGGATTCTGTGGAAAAACAGTGAATCACGTGAATCTTCTACATATTTCCTGTCACTGGGCATGTCCCAGATGTATTTAGCTGTGACTGTGTTGGGTGAGTATTTCCAGTGCATAGTCTCTTCATTAATTACAAAGTTTAGCGACCTCAAAGTCCTTGTAATTAAAAACTGTATTATAAAGAAAAGGAGCACTTGTGGCACCTTAGAGACTAACCAATTTATTTGAGCATGAGCTTTCGTGAGCTACTGCTCACTTCATCGGATGACGAAATGAAGTGAGCTGTAGCTCACGAAAGCTCATGCTCAAATAAATTGGTTAGTCTCTAAGGTGCCACAAGTACTCCTTTTCTTTTTGCGAATACAGACTAACACGGCTGTTACTCTGAAACCTGTATTATAAAGCATACCCAAAAGGGGGCCAAATTAAGGTTGCACAGGCAAGCTTAAAAGTTTTCCAAACTTTTCCAAACTTTTCAGGGCTTGGCTTTGCAATCGAAACAATCTTCTAACGCAGCGTCTCTGTCACTGTGGGTGTGGGTATGTTATGCATCCCTCGCTCCTGTACTGAAACCCTTCGTTGTATCCAGAGCTCCAGGATTATCATAGAATCATAGAATAACAGGGTTGGAAGGGACCTCAGGAGGTCATCTAGTCTAACCCCCTGCTCAAAAGCAGGACCCATCCCCAATTAAATCATCCCAGCCAGGGCTTTGTCAAGCCTGACCTTAAAAACTTCTAAGGAAGGAAATTCCACCACCTCCCTAGGCAACGCATTCCAGTGTTTCACCACCCTCCTAGTGAAAAAGTTTTTCCTAATATCCAACCTAAATCTCCCCCACTGCAACTTGAGACCATTACTCCTTGTCCTGTCCTCTTCCACCACTGAGAATAGTCTTGAACCATCCTCTTTGGAACCACCTCTCAAGTAGTTGAAAGCAGCTATCAAATCCCCCCTCATTCTTCTCTTCTGCAGACTAAACAATCCCAGTTCCCTCAGCCTCTCCTCATAAGTCGTGTTCCAGACCCCTAATCATTTTTGTTGCCCTCCGCTGGACTCTTTCCGATTTATCCACATCCTTCTTGTAGTGTGGGGCCCAAAACTGGACACAGTACTCCAGATGAGGCCTCACCAATGTCGAATAGAGGGCGTCCCTCAATCTGCTGGCTATGCCCCTACTTATACATCCCAAAATCCCATTGGCCTTCTTGGCAACAAGGGCACACTGCTGACTCATATCCAGCTTCTCGTCCACTGTCACTCCTAGGTCCTTTTCCGCAGAACTGCTGCCTAGCCATTCGGTCCCTAGTCTGTAGCTGTGCATTGGGTTCTTCCGTCCTAAGTGCAGGACCCTGCACTTATCCTTATTGAACCTCATCAGATTTCTTTTGGCCCAATCCTCCAATTTGTCTAGGTCCCTCTGTATCCTATCCCTGCCCTCCAGCGTATCTACCACTCCTCCCAGTTTAGTATCATCCGCAAATTTGCTGAGAGTGCAATCCACACCATCCTCCAGATCATTTATCGATTAGCGCTAATGCAGTTCACAGTGATGTGTCCCCTTGGGGAAGCCTCGCAGTGCCAAAGATTTCTACTGGCTGAAGTGGCATGATGCATCATGCTCAGTATGGAGCGTGTTCGATAGGAACATAAATTAAAGGACTAGGGAGCACTCTGTGCATCTTGGGGTGGGCTGGCTTGTCACCGTTCCAGAAAGCTCAGTCAACAAGAATTTGCTAAGTCCAAACTTTAAACCTCCCTCCAGTTCCCTGGTCACTGCTTCCTCTCCGCACACAGTGACTTGGCAGCATTGCGGCTTTTCCTCACCCAAATGGCCACCCACAGAGCCACTCTCTGTTCCCGCATTTCCTGTTTGAAACTGGACAGACACGGTGAATCCAGGCTGCATGTGGCTCCAGGTTGGTCCCTGCCAAAATGTGAGAGCTCTCTCAGGCCAAGAGCTGCTCTAATCAGCTCACAGTTCCAAAGCCTTTTTACAAATGTTATAAACTGGAATTCTGCAGAGTCTTATAATTAACTCTGAACTACAGCCCCGCTCTGAGTTATGGGCAGTACCCGGCTCCTACAGTTCACTGCTTCCGCTTCACAGAGCTGGGCTGCACTTTGCTTGTTGACTACCCTGGTGAAAAATGTTTTAATTGCACCAGAGGGATATTGCTGGGACTGGCACTGAGCGAAGAGAGGCGGGGACATTTCCTAATGTGAGATCTGTTTGACGGTTGGCTCCTAAAGGGTGTGGGGAGAAGCCCCATTGCTGAGCCAGGGTTGGAACAAAGCCTTGAAAGAAATCCATGGTATGGAACAGCCCTGCCTTGCTTGGGGAGGGAGAGAGGGGTGCTAACATCTTTTATCTCAAATTGGGATTATCAGATTTCATCCTATGTTTTCCCAAGGAAGCGTAATGGAATAAGCTGCTCCAGAGCTTCCACGGCACTGGTAGATCAGCTGGGCTGCCTGGCAAGTGTAACTTTACAGCTTGACGTGTCTCCGTGGCTGGAGAAGGAACTTCAGGTCCCGGCTGACCTCCCTCTGGAAGGCGATGGCGGGGTCACGCAATGTTTGGCCTGAACACAGTGCCTGAGCTGGGACCAATGCGGGGATGTGGCTGGCACGTCACAGCCAAGGGCCACTGGAGCCTGTCCCCGAAGGGGTCCCAGGCAGTGACACCCGTCAATAGCTATGGTAACGCCTGCCCAGAACTTGGTGCTTACGCCCAGTCCCTTGCCCTGAGGAACTGGGAGCTCTACGGAGACGACGTGCCCAGGTCACAGAGGGAGGGAGAGCCCCGTGTCACTCCAGTAACTCCAGAAGGTCTCTCCCCAGGTGCCAGCAGCTTGGCAGTGCGAATTGCAGGTGGCAGTCTCCCAGAGCGGGGGGGGCCCAGCTGCGTGGGGTGGAGGCTTTATGCGCGGGGCACTGCGTGTGCATCGTCTTCGTGAACTACAAGGAGTAACAGCCACACGCTGGCTACGCTCTCCCCTGCCTGGGAGGAGATCTCCCTCACCAGTGGCATATCGCTCTCCACGGAGTCCTTTCACCCAGTGCTGGGACGGCACAGGGGAGTTGTCTGGATTGGGACCAGTGTTGTGGGGGGATAATGAACGTCCGCAGGGCTCTCAGAACAAGTGGAACCTTCCCCGTGGCACGTGCGGGTGGTGAGCTCCAGAACCCAGCCTGGGAAATGTGCCAGGGCTGCTTCAGCAGGCTCAGGGTGACCTGCCAGTGTCGAGCTTTGGCCGGCCGTTTCCATCTGGGCTCTGAGCTGGAGTAAATGTTTACAGTTTGCACTGGCGCTGCAGAGCAAGTGAACAGCCGGGAGGCTGACAGTAGAGAGTCCCTGAGATGCATCACAGGCTTAATCCCTCCCCTTTCACAGCTACAGCCCACCTGATGGGTATCAGTTATATTGGCCATAACAGGAACATGTCTGTGCATGGGCAGCAGCAAACCTCCAACCTCGGGGGACTGGAGAGACAGGCTGCCCCAGAATCAGAGCAAGAATATTTTCAAGACACGCCAAATAAAGAGGTTTGCCTTTCATGCTAGAGATTGACTTCTAAATTGTACCCAACCTGACACAGTAAATTGTGACCTTTGGCTTCTTCTTTCACCCCACTCCTCTTGCTAACTCAAATATTTAGTCATCTTTGAATTCAATCAGATGAATACCTGACTCTCTGAGATTCTCTGCAGGCATATGTTTTATAACCTCCCTTTTCAAATCAGCACCATTTCCCCAACCAAAAAATAAGAAACTTCATCTTAGAATTGCCGTGGCACCTGCTGAATGGGAGGAGGTGGTGGGTTGGATGTAAAGCAGAATTAGCCCATCCCACGCTTCCATGATTGAGCTCTTCCCCTATTGTCCGTATGATGCTTTTAAACCTGAGACCTTTTTTAGGAAGAGTGCTGTGCTCAGGTAATGACTGAGAATATCAAAGCACCTCTGGGTAATTTGCTCTTGCTACTTTAAGTGGCCAGGCTCTATAGCCCTTCAAAGTGTGAGGTTCTGCATTTCTGGGCAATACAAATACAATGTTCTTATCAGAACGACAGTGTCAGAGAATCATGCAGTAATGTCTCCAAAGGCCAGGGGGCAAGTTACTTCCATTCAAAGTCTTATTTGTATTTGCACGCACGTACAGGATGCAATACCCCAGACTTTACCAAAATCTCTGTTCTCCTGGCTTCTCCTAGTCTCCTGCTGCTCTTCTCATTTCCCAATAGAGTTCATCAAAAATGTTGCCATTTTTGTTGAAACGTCCAAAAAGGGGAAGTTTTTTTCAACCCAAAACTCTCTGCCTTTCCCAAGTAACTGATTCCCAGTACTTCCCCCCCGAAACAATTTCAGCCCCGAGGCTCTGTTCTGAAATTACTGTTGTCATTGGGTTCATTTCTGGGAGGCAGGTACCTACAGTGGGAACCAACCCCACATGGTTAGGAACTGCACGTCTGTTCCATGGGAGCAGGAGACACCTTGGAAGGATGGTGCTGCCTTCGTCCTTCGCTTGGCAGAGTGAGATGGTAGAAAAGCTTTGAGTGGCTGTGTTCTGATGTGAGGTCACACACTTCCCATAGTGATGGGGGTTTGTGCAACACTCATCAGGCTGTAACTGTTGAAAGGAAGGTGCTTTCCTGTCTGCTGCAAACATAACCTGCCGGGGATGATAAACCCCAGGGCAAGGGCTGCAGAGCCCTGCCTGCCATGCTGCTCTCTGCCGGCAGCAAACATACAGAGTTCTGAATGAAGTTGTCTTTTGTTATAAAAACATAAGCCATTTTGCTCCATAAATCTCTGCGCATTGAATCATCTTCTCCCCTTCAGCTGCTATTCTCTGTTTGATGTTTCAATTACTCCTCCTCAATTCCTTCCTTCGTAGACAAACTACAGACTTTAAAACTCCACCCTGCGGGATTTATTGAAGCAGAATGCAGAGCTCAGTTGCTGGGTGAGAGGCGTGATTTCCCCTGGAGCTATCAGGGAAGATTCAGTCTGTGGCTGCCTAAGGGGGTTGGACAGGAGGGAAATGGCTGAACTCAGTTCACATTCCACTCCTGGTGGATCTGGAACTTGGCAATCCTCATACTAGCTGCCAGGGAAAAAAAACACAGGCATGCATGCAAAATACCACAACTTGCTATGCACTTAATGACACAAAACCGAAATGCTCTGAGTTTCCATCATCAATAGATATAATGAATTGAAGATTGCATTCAAATGAACTAGTTATCTTCCACATTGCCACCAGTATTTAAAAATACTTGTTTGCATTCTCCTTGCACAGACCTGTACCTGGAGCAAGTGTTACAAAGTAAGACTTGAGCTGGCTTCTTTTGAGTTGTCTATGGTTCTACAGTTTGTTTTCTAAGGAAATGTAATAAATGAATTTGAACATTGAAGGCAGACTTCTGCTCTGTTTAATACTCAAACCACCGAGAGCTGCAATTTGTCTTCAAAAATGTCACTGCCTGGCAAATTTTAACCCCAAAACAGTCTTTGTTTTGTAAAAAAAAAAAGAAAGCAGGGAACTACATGCATGAAAGTTAGAGAGAAAGCCAGCCAAAGGACTCTAGAAGCCTGGACACACACTTTGGGGATTTGATTGCTTGGTTGGTTTTGTTTTTCACTATTGTTTGTTTTTCCTATAGTATTAAAAATTAACTTGCATTGGGAATTTTTTCAGATATTTTCCTTTTTAACACGTATCTCTGAAATGATTGATAAGCCACCTAACTGATTGTCATGGCCCTGGAGAGGGAAACATCTTATGCAGTTTAATATAAAACCCTCTCACTTCTCAGTTAATAAGTGTTGAAAGAAGCATAAATAGAAATAACACAGGATTTCCATGACTAACAAGATGACCACATCAGTGAATGTTGTTTGGGGTTACAAATGACTCAGCTTTTGCCTCCCTAGGGTAAGATGTTTTATTCCATTGCAAGAGAGGCTGCCAACAGTACTTTGAAGGTCTGACAAACTCAATATAACTTGTGTTCAAAACTAGGAAATGTTTGAATGCACAGTTAAAAAAAATAAAATAAAAAACTTTTAAACTCTACTCCATGTGTGCAGATTTCTTAAAGATAAAGGAGCCCACAGCTTTACCCGACTATTGCTGACTCTCTTCTTTTCAAAAGCCTTTTCAGATGTTTTCACTTTTGTGCTTGCTTTGTTGAAAGATGTAAAAATTTAAGACAACCACAAAGTAAACATTTCAAAACTTTCTATTTTGAAAATTAGTGACATTTTCAAAATCCCTTGAATTCCATTTTCAGAAATGAAGATAATTTTTTAAATTTAGTTGACAAATCATGCAGGTAGATTTTTTTGTTTGTTAATAGCCTTTCTTTTATTTTCAAAGAAAATAGATTTATTATTGAATAGAAACACTAGATAAGTAGATGTCTTTTTCAAAATAAAGCAGGTTTTCTTTATTAGAGTGAAATAGTAATGAACTCATCTGCTTCCAATATTTATAAAGAGTAGAGAAGGCCATTAATTCTACTGGTTGTGAATAAAACCATCTGTGATTTCTTTCCATTTGATGTGTTTTGGTTTTAATATACATTTTTCACAAATAAGTGCAGGGTTTTTTTGTGAAAATGTCACATTCAGAATCTCATAAAGAAAGAACGCAAAGAGGGGGAAACGAAATGTTTTGTTAGCTAAGTAATTTCTCACCTTGCATACAGAATAAAATCCATGCCAACTTTAACACATTAGGCGACAGAATTACACGTTCAACTCTAATGCAATCCATGACATGTTACAAGGCAAATAGAGTATGTTTTGAAGTTTGTTTTCCTTTGGGAATTATACAGTACGTTTAACCTAATCTGTCCTGACACTTGAATTATAACATTATGAGCTTCTTCAGAGAAGCATAACAGTAGATGCCTCCTTTAAAAGCAAAGCAGAAGTTAATAAAATGGGCTAGATGTCAGGGAAAAAAGTCTAATCAAATCATGGTGTAATTCTCTAGAGAACACAGGTTCAAGTTATTTTTTTTTCCACCAGAAATCTTGGAAGTCTAGTGACATACTTCTTCCCAAGGTGAAATTTGACCTCTAGAATTTTGCTTGATTAAACCAAAAACTGTGAGAATACCCCAAATGGGACCACTTTGTAGTTTGACTTATGAGTGTTGGATCTAAATTAAAATGAGTATTCATCCAGCTGCTCTGCCAGACGTCATTTTACACACTTCCCACCAACCTGCACTGTGGAGCCTGTACTGTATTGTAGTTGTCCTTGTTGTCATGCTGAATAACTGGTCATGGTGCAGGTTTCTCACTCTCTCACACACACACACACAATAATGCGCAGGTAATGGAATGTCCCTCAGGAAACTTTGCTGAGATGTGGTGATGGCTAAAAAACAAAGCCAAGGTAATTTTCTTAGCACAACTTTAATGACTCTTTTGGCATGCCCACTTTAAATGCTGGATGTTCTGCAACGAGTGAAGCAAAGATCCTTGAACTATAGGATTATACTATAGGGGCCTGATCCAATGTCCATTGATTTTAATGGGATTCTGGATCAGGCCCTCATATTTTAATCCAAACCCATCATGACCATTTGGAGAGACTTAAAACAAATATGTTGCACAAAAGGGTAAAATGTCTCAGCTGATGCGCTCTGCAGCAAAGCAAATGATGGAACTGTGCCAGATTAATTAGTCCCAATGATACATCAAGCAGAAATTCTGCGAAAGGCTATTGCAGCCTGGTCGGGGGAGCAGAGGGTGCTCAAGCCATTAGTGGGAAGGTCTGAGTCCGTGCTCAGCGCCATAAGCCCAGGGAACTCTCACTAAAACAAAGCTGCCCCTTAATAGGCCATTTCACAAACAAGCTCACTGTTTCCAGCACACTCTACATGCGTTTTATGTAGACCACCTGTTTGTTAATGTGACCTCCTTTGGTTCTAAACAGTGATAGATCAGACAGGATTTGTTGAGACCCATGACATGATCTATAGGCTTCAGCTTTACTACAGCTGAAGCTAAAGTTATTTATGCCTATTAGCAGTCCGGTTATCATGGGAAAGCAAAGAGGGCTCTCAGGGCAACTTGCATGTACATTAAGTAGGACCAGATAACTTTTGTGCATGTGGTATTAGGCCTAAGAGATTGTACTGATGATGATACTATAGTGATGATACTATACCTCACTTAGAAATTACCATTGTCATTAAGTGACTAACACGATGCACGTAACCCCATATGCAAAACCCTTCTTATTTAGTTTTTCTCTCCCTCTCTGTTATAACTAGGACTTCAACTTCCACAAGTCCAGAGGTCCTGCTCAGAATGGTGTTACCCAAGACAGATCTGCAGGTCTCCTTCCCAATGGATGCCCAGAGTCTTCCATTTCATACTCCCTTATTCCCATCTCCCCAGCCCCTCTCAGAAATCCCTCTGACCTGGGCAAATCATGAGCTGGAAGCTCAGAGGGGTCAGCCCTGTGGAATTTCCCTCATCCCCGTGACCCTTTCTGCCATGCCCAAAGGGATCTTACAGCCCATTAAAGGGTTCACTGACACATGTTTCTGACAGACAATGGCTTTTGGATTAACTGGAAATTCTCAGGGAAACATTTCCATTGTCCTCAGTTATTTTGGGAATTCTTATTGAAAAAAAGGAAGAAAACAAAAAGAAAGGGGCAACCTTTCTCTGTGTCTGTTACTGTCCTGTACTGGGGGTTCTGGCTGAGTCACTGCTTGTGCACTATGCTGTTTCCTGGAGCTTTGGTTACACATATTATTACACAGCTTTTATGTTTTCAGCTTTGTTTACTCTTGAGTCATCTTCTCTTTACCTTTGCCAAAGCTCACAGTGTAAGCAAGAACTACTGTGTGGCTTAGGTAAGAGGAAATGCCTTTAGATGGTATTTTGAATATTATAACATTATTTTGCTAGACTTATTTGTCTCCTGCTATTGTGGGCTGTAAGAGCAACTGTTAAAAGCAAGTGTCTGTGATGAAGTTTAAACCTAACCCATCCCAGTGTCTCTGGTCCCAGAGGTAGGGCTTTCAGAATGCTGTCTCTAGCAAGTACTGGTGAGCCCACTAACAACATAGGATTTAAGAAAACAGAAAGAAAACTTGAATTGTAAAAAAATGGCATATTTTTAGTTAGTTCCCAACATGTTCTATTTATTGCACATAAAACAATGTACATGGCTCGTGCAGAACCTTATGTGAAGGACAGGCTGTTGCTGTCTATGACACATTAGACATCTAGAGTGTCCTATCAGACAAGCTAAAGAAAGCAAGCAGTTCGCTATATGGGCGTAGAAGTATCTCCAACTGAAGTCTTTAATTGCAATAGGATGTAGCAGTTTGTGGAGCTGGCAACTTTCCTGCTGTGGACTGGAGGAACATCAAGCCGCTGCCAATGGATTTTCTTCTGGTTTCTGCAGCAGGAGGCCTGCACTTTTCTGTGGCTGCCTGAGTTCTGGACTTTTCATGAGAAAATTACATCAACACACATGCACAAAGGAAAGAAAGAAAACAGGCCTTACTCGTTCAGTATTGAATAGCAGACTGATAAAAAAGGCCTCACTCAATTTGCTCATATTTTATTTTTTAACTTAGTTGTGGTCCAGAATTGAAGGGGAGATGCCTGTCCAGGCAATGGGGCTCAGTCTGGCTGTCCGGTAGCCAGTTGATACATTTGTTAGGGGTAACTAGTTGTATGTGCCTAGGCATATGCCCAGGGTGAATGAAATGATATTAGTGAGGGAGGCTACATTACGTGTTTGTTAAAATTCAGAACAATGGTAGCCAAATAGCAGCAGCATAATTCTACTGCTTAGTACCAACTGCGTCCAGAAACGCAGTCCTGTACCCTTTGGAAATGGGCACTTCATAAATACACCTGGTTTACTCACATACCTAAGCGGCTGGCTCACACCCAAAGGGAAAACACTGAGTGGAAGGACAGGCAATGAAATTTGATGGCTGCTGTGGGAGAGTTTGTGTCTCCTCCCTAGAAAACCTCTGCTGCATGCATCACACATCTGCTACTTCTCATGCCGAGTCTCTGACATATTATATTTGCACATTCTGGCCCTGTTATTGTAATAGGTGCCAATGAAAAAACATTCAGCAATTCACTGTCCATGAGAGAGAGCTGGAAATGACACTGGGAAAATGTGTGTGTGCGCATTTCAAGCAGTGAGGGCAGAGTCAGATACACATAGGGTGCGGGCAATAAACCCAAAGATCCAACATGACTAATTAATTCCCCCTTTCAAATTTTATGTCTCAGGTTGAAGAGTAAAATATGGGTGTCACAGTGGGGCTGGCCTTTTAAGGGAGTTGAGCCCAGCCTCACCTGTGATGGATCAGCTGCCTCGCAGCTGAGACAGATCAGCTAGTGATCTGGTGCTATCAAAGCCAGCAAGTAGGGCTGTGGGCTGCATGGAGCTGGAAGGGTTCTGTTGGAGAACAGTGCTTGAGGGAAAGGGGGTTGGTGTCTGGGGCAGGCCTTGGAGCAGAGTGACTCCCAGGCAAAAGGTCTCTAGGAGGATTGGAAAAGAGCTTCCAGGATGCTTCTGGGTCAGGGCTTGGGGAAGAGCACAGTCTGTGGCTGACCCGCAGGCAGGGAGTCTGGAGTGTGGAAATCTGTAGGGCATCAATAGGCCCCTGTTGAAGACCCTGGATTAGGGGGAAGGGGTGATCGATGTAGGATTTGTGTTACCAGGTTTATGCAGAAGAAATAAAGCTGAAGCCCTGAGAAAAAAGGCCTTGCCCAGTCTCTGGGTGTGGTGGCAGGGCTTTCTGGGCTGGGGGAGCAGGCCTGTAGCTGACAACAGATTAGTGGGAAAATTGACTTGTGTGTGTGGAGCTTAGTTGAGGTCAATGAGCACAAACACAGCTGCTCCCTGGAACAATCAAGGACATTCTGATAGGTACACAACACCCTGCTCATGCACACGAGCAGTTTCCCTGCTAACTAATGCCTCGCACACGAGGTACTGTGTGCTCCTTGGAAGCTGCCAGTTAGAGCCTTTTGTTTCGAAAGTATAATCTGGGTCCATGTTACACAGGACACGAACTCTCCCAGATTGTGGAACTGAACAAATTTAAATTGTATCATCAGGTGGGGGTGGGACTAACTATGCCCATGTTAGTTTCATTTTCACCTTCAAATGTAAAACCTTCGGTGCAGGCTGCTGCGTTAGGTAGGTGTCAAAGTCCATGTCTGAGAGCAGAGCACTCGATGCTTGTTGACCACCCAAGGTTGCGGGAACACTGTGCTTGGATTGTGCAAGCAACTGTACTAGAGTCACTGAAGCTGATGGCATGTCAGGCTGTCACGGGCCGCGCACGAGGTACCTGCGAAGGCCAGAATGTCTACCATGAAGGAGCTGATCCTGGTATACAGAGTGCGTCCCTGACAAATGACGTGTTGCATGACATTTGCTTTATTCCCAAGTTGGATGCATCTTATAAACATTTCCCATGATCATTGTGTATGTCTTCTGTTTGGGGGTAAGCTGCTGCATCCCTGACGGCAGCAGGACATGAAGCTATCGAAGCTAATGAGCTATTCAATCTTTGCAGGCCATCCCTCTGCCAAAACACGACTGTCCCACTTGGCTAGAGTCAGCCAAGAATTACTCTTTATAAAGTACAAGCAGCCTATAATTACTAATTGCTATTTATCGCGGTAGCACCCGAAGGCCTCGGCCAGGATCCATTTGGCAGGCTGCATGCTACAGAAAGGCATGACAAGCGAGTGCAAGCAACAACAGGGGACAGGGAGGGACGTCAAGGGAGGAAATGGGATGCTCATACAGACGTATGGTCACCAGTTCACCAACCTGGGCTGGTCTGAATTATTCCCTATTTTATTAGAATAGCCACTGCCTGTTTCTACTTTTATTTTGAACCGCTGTCTGTATTTGCGTGTCCTCCACGGACACCTTCCATCACCAGAATCTAAACTCCTAGCACTGGGAACAACCTATGAAGAGATACAAGAGAATGGAATTGGCTGCTGGCGGGAATTTTCTTAGAGTAAAACTTTCTGTGATTTTGGCTTGTCTTACCAATAGGGAGCATCATATTCAAAAGCTCCCTTAATCATAGAATCATAGAATATCAGGGTTGGAAGGGACCTCAGGAAGTCATCTAGTCTAACCCCCTGCTCAAAAGCAGGACCCATCCCCAATTAAATCATCCCAGCCAGGGCTTTGTCAAGCCTGACCTTAAAAACTTCTAAGGAAGGAGATTCCACCACCTCCCTAGGTAACGCATTCCAGTGTTTCACCACCCTCCTAGTGAAAAAGTTTTTCCTAATATCCAACCTAAACCTCCCCCACTGCAACTTGAGACCATTACTCCTTGTCCTGTCCTCTTCCATCACTCAGAATAGTCTAGAACCATCCTCTCTGGAACCACCTCTCAGGTAGTTGAAAGCAGCTATCAAATCCCCCTTCATTCTTCTCTTCCGCAGACTAAACAATCCCAGTTCCCTCAGCCTCTCCTCATAAGTCATGTGTTCCAGACCCCTAATCATTTTTGTTGCCCTTCGCTGGACTCTTTCCAATTTATCCACATCCTTCTTGAAGTGTGGGGCCCAAAACTGGACACAGTACTCCAGATGAGGCCTCACCAATGTCGAATAGAGGGGGATGATCACGTCCCTCGATCTGTTGGCTATGCCCCTACTTATACATCCCAAAATCCCATTGGCCTTCTTGGCAACAAGGGCACACTGCTGACTCATATCCAGCTTCTCGTCCACTGTCACTCCTAGGTCCTTTTCCGCAGAACTGCTGCCTAGCCATTCGGTCCCTAGTCTGTAGCTGTGCATTGGGTTCTTCCGTCCTAAGTGCAGGACCCTGCACTTATCCTTATTGAACCCATCAGATTTCTTTTGGCCCAATCCCCCAATTTGTCTAGGTCCCTCTGTATCCTATCCCTGCCCTCCAGCGTATCTACCACTCCTCCCAGTTTAGTATCATCCGCAAATTTGCTGAGGGTGCAATCCACACCTTCCTCCAGATCATTTATGAAGACATTGAACAAAACCGGCCCTAGGACCGACCCTTGGGGCACTCCACTTGACACCGGCTGCCAACTAGACATGGAGCCATTGATCACTACCTGTTGAGCCCGACAATCTAGCCAACTTTCTACCCACCTTATAGTGCATTCATCCAGCCCGTACTTCTTTAACTTGCTGACAAGAATACTGTGGGAGACAGTGTCAAAAGCTTTGCTAAAGTCAAGATACAATACATCCACTGCTTTCCCTTCATCCACAGAACCAGTAATCTCATCACAGAAGGCGATTAGATTAGTCAGGCATGACCTTCCCTTGGTGAATCCATGCTGACTGTTCCTGATCACTTTCCTCTCATGTAAGTGCTTCAGGATTGATTCTTTGAGGACCTGCTCCATGATTTTTCCAGGGACTGAGGTGAGGCTGACTGGCCTGTAGTTCCCAGGATCCTCCTTCTTCCCTTTTTTAAAGATTGGCACTACATTAGCCTTTTTCCAGTCATCCGGGACTTCCCCCGTTCGCCACGAGTTTTCAAAGATAATGGTCAATGGCTCTGCAATCACAGCCGCCAGTTCCTTTAACACTCTCGGATGCAACTCGTCCGGCCCCATGGACTTGTGCACGTCCAGCTTTTCTAAATAGTCCCTAACCACCTCTTTCTCCACAGAGGGCTGGCCATCTATTCCCCATGTTGTGATGCCCAGCGCAGCAGTCTGGGAGCTGACCTTGTTCATGAAGACAGAGGCAAAAAAAGCATTGAGTACATTAGCTTTTTCTACATCCTCTGTCACTAGGTTGCCTCCCTCATTCATTAAGGGGCCCACACTTTCCTTGGCTTTCTTCTTGTTGCCAACATACCTGAAGAAACCCTTCTTGTTACTCTTGACATCTCTGGCTAGCTGCAGCTCCAGGTGCGATTTGGCCCTCCTAATTTCATTCCTACATGCCCGAGCAATATTTTTATACTCCTCCCTGGTCATATGTCCAACCTTCCACTTCTTGTAAGCTTCTTTTTTATGCTTAAGATCCGCTAGGATTTCACCATTAAGCCAAGCTGGTCGCCTGCCATATTTACTATTCTTTCAACACGTCGGGATGGTTTGTCCCTGTAACCTCAACAGGGATTCCTTGAAATACAGCCAGCTCTCCTGGACTCCTTTCCCCTTCATGTTAGTCCCCCAGGGGATCCTACCCATCTGTTCCCTGAGGGAGTCGAAGTCTGCTTTCCTGAAGTCCAGGGTCCATATCCTGCTGCTTACCTTTCTTCCCTGTGTCAGGATCCTGAACTCAACCAACTCATGGTCACTGCCTCCCAGATTCCCATCCACTTTTGCTTCCCCTACTAATTCTTCCCGGTTTGTGAGCAGCAGGTCAAGAAAAGCTCCCCCCCTAGTTGGCTCCTCTAGCACTTGCACCAGGAAATTGTCCCCTATGCTTTCCAAAAACTTCCTGGATTGTCTATGCACCGCTGCATTGCTCTCCCAGCAGATACCAGGATGATTAAAGTCACCCATGAGAATCAGGGCATGCGATCTAGTAGCTTCCATGAGCTGCCGGAAGAAAGCCTCATCCACCTCCTCCCCCTGGTCCGGGGGTCTATAGCAGACTCCCACCACTACATCACTCCTGTTGCTCACACTTCTAAACTTAATCCAGAGACACTCAGGTTTTTCTGCAGTTTCGTACCGGAGCTCTGAGCAGTCATACTGCTCCCTTACATACAGTGCTACTCCCCCACCTTTTCTGCCCTGCCTGTCCTTCCTGAACAGTTTATAACCATCCATGACAGTACTCCAGTCATGTGAGTTATCCCACCAAGTCTCTGTTATTCCGATCACGTCATAGTTCCTTGACATCACCAGGACCTCCAGTTCTCCCTGCTTGTTTCCAAGGCTTTGTGCATTTGTATATAAGCACTTGAGATAACCTGTTGATCGCCCCCCATTCCCAGTGTGAGGCAGGAGCCCTCCCCTCACAGACATTCCTGCCTGTGCTTCCTCCCGGTATCCCGCTTTCCCACTTACCTCAGGGCTTTCGTCTCCTTCCCCCGGTGAACCTAGTTTAAAGCCCTCCCTTCCCCGTAGCCAGGAAGTGGATTATTGAGCAGCAGCTGTAGGCCACCAAAAGTGCCCCCCCCCCTTCAAAATCAACACTGGCCTTCCCCAGAAAGAGCTACAAAGCCAAAAAGGAACTCGTCTGCTGATTACAGGAGACAGAAAAAGTGCAGGGGTGGGAGTGGGATGCCAGGTATCACAAAAACGGACAGCGATCCCAAAGCCCCAGACAGGATGGGCAGGGTAGTCAGAGACTCTTAGTGAGGATTCTGCTGAACTGCAGAGAACAAAGCATTGGTTGTTTTGCCTCATATGTTTTTTGCTTTGACAAAAGACAAATTTCTGTAGGTTAGAACTGGTTGATCATGCCCACAGAACACCGTCAGACCCTCAGCCACAACCCAAACTCCCAAAGCCAAAAAGTAAATGGTAGAAAAACTTCACAGCATCGGGCCTGGCTCTGCTGGATCTTTCTGTGATCCCCAGATCACTGGTAGGCCACATCCAAAACATTGTTTCCAGTACAGTACGAAGGCTCCGTTTTGGGATGGGAATGGTGATTGCAGGTTCGTTTCCCTCCCCAGGGGAGGCAGGTATTAGAATGAAATCTGCCTCCTCTTGCCAGGGCTTCTCCTGGGAGACAACTGTGGAGCTTGGCAAAAATAGCTCTGCAGCCCCTATGCATTTCCCAGCAGGGTGCAGATTCATGACATCCCTGATTTCCTTGGCATACAAACCTGTACCTAATTTCTTCTAAAAAGGCCCGAAGGAAGTAAGCAGATGTTATTATTAAAAGCATTGAGTATCAGCAGCTCCTGAGATATTGTCAGTTCCTTAATTAGCGGATCAAACTGCGGAAAGCAAGGTGTTTCCCAGCTTCTTAGTAATGAAAATAAGACCTCCAAGGTTAAAAGACTTCTTTTAAACTGCACCAAGTTTATAGGTTGCAAAATGTTCTTTAATCAGTATGTCCTTCGAAGGCCTGACCATCCAGTCACAGGACTAGGTGGGTTATGAAGTGGTACTGCTGGGAAACATTAGCAGCTCTAATTCTGAAGCATTTGCTGCCATTTCTAACTGCTAAATACTTGGTTTCTCTTCACAGTAAACTCATTCAAAATGCTCTCTTTATTCCTTGGGTCCAGATCTTCCATGATGATTCGCATTAGCTCCACTCCTAGGAATCTACACACTTCCCAACCTTATTTTAGCCTTTTGTTGTTCGTTTGAAAATGAACCCAATTTCCCACGCTCCCCCCCCCCATCGTTTTTCATTCTCCATTTGGCATACTTTCATCCTCAGGTGTTTTCCGAGTCTGGCAGGAGCCAAAATATGCAAAGGTGGGCATCCTAAAGGGGCCTTGATAGTTAGAAAGTATCCCTGGTCGCTTTTCTGTCTTTGCTCCAGCCTCATTGGCAAGGCTGACGTCGGGACCCATCCATACCTAGAGATTGGCTGGCAACCTGCTCCTACTATAAAGAGAGGGGAGGGGAAGGAATGGCAGCCACAACATCTGGGAGTGTGCATGGAGTTTGGTTAGTTCTTTTAGTTGAAGGGATATTTAGAAACTGGAAGACATTGTCAGTTCGATTAGAGTAAACTGATGACAGGTCAGATTTTGAGACGAGGTAGCGTTCGTTATTGGTGAATCTCTAGAGGACAGTGGGGCATTTCTTTAGGTGCTTTACAGGTCATATTAAAAGAGTTTTAGATCCAAGACCCGACCAGTGTAAGCTGAGAAAAACTTGCCTGGTAAAGTTTGGTTCTTTATGCTCAAAATGTGACCAGATAAAGTTTAAGGGGAATATTCAAGGGGAAAAGGGTGCGCAGAGGGCAAGTTTTACTACCCAGCTCTCCCTGCCTGCTCACTTATGCAACTTTCAAATAGGAAAAGCCTAAGCCCCATCCCACTGAACTGAGCTTGGCCCAGGCGCTGGGGAGGGGAGAGAGGCCCCCATTCGAAAGCTCCCACCCATCCCTGAGGAACGTGGGCCCACACAAAGGATTTAGCTGTGGATTCCGTGGTCCAGCATCTCTGCGACACTTCCCCTCCTGCCATGCATCACTTGGTTGTATAATCATGTGTGGATTTATTTTAGCATGGCTATATTTACAACAGCTGATAAGTAGGTCTGTGTGTGCGCCAGTGAGGAGGGGGCATGTTGTGATAAATTGACGCTCAGCTAAATTGTTTGTCTCTGATTTTAAAGATTAAAACAGTTAGGTCTTGGGGCAGTGGTGCAATGCTGTTTGTATGTCACCAAAACGGGGGAAGAGGAGGGTGTTTCATATTTTAGGGCAGCAGTTTATTTACTTCACTGCAGCTTCTCAGAGGGCTTTCTGACATTCCATTCTTTTTAATCCTAATCTGTGTCATTGACTAAGTGTACCTAGTGACTCAGAACCAAACAGAACCTGAAATATTTGTCAGAGTTCTAAGAAGTGTCATTGTTTTTCTCGGTTTCCCCATCCTCTGCCCCTTCTGGCTTCAGCCAGGTCTGGAAGCAGAAAAAGTGAAATATAGCTAGTGAAGCTCTCATGAAATCTGATTTCATGGAGAACAAGGCAGACTGCAAACCCCCTGCGGCAGTCTGACCTTAAGAGCTATTGATCTACCCCCCCCCCATGGCTTTCCGAAGATGCTTACCACTTGGTCCCTTAGATCCAGCCTGGTTTATCTAATAGATGCAGGATGCTTTACGCCAGGCAAACCTTTAAATCACCTGAAGTTCTCCATCCCTAGGGAAGTACAGTGCTGCTGAAGGCTGATGGGCATAGGTCTCCCAGGGATCATTCATGGTGCCAGGAGAGCCATTGTCAGCTCATTGGCCGCTTATCAGGAGAAAGGAGAAAGAACAGAGGCTGAGCAGAGATTCACCTTCTCTCTGAGTGCGTCTGATGTTCAGTGCTCAGAGCAATATGGCTCCTGGCACCACATGCAGTGCCACAAACGTCACCGAAGCCCTGGGCTTGCTTTGTTAAATCCCTTGGCACTGAGAACTGACGCACAGTGTTCCCTGAGCCAGCATGGCTCCTCGGGATCTGGGTGACCAACACTCCGTCTAGAACCCAACCTGATGAGCTACAGGTCAGCCATCACTTCACATGTCCTTCCTTTTACAGGTTAACCCAGACAGTGGCCATTCCTGGGGCTGCGATTTGTGAGGGGAGGAGAGGATTTTAATTTCTTTCTTTTCATGGCAACTTACAAAGAAAACTAATAGAAACCCATCCTTCCTGAAAGCAAGAAAACAATCCTGCGATGGATGAAAGCATTTGGGGCTTCTTATGTCAGTAGAGATCAGGACGGGGATGATTCTATTCTATTCTGTGGAGATTCTTATACCTACAGCCCTGCAAATCTGCTTTATCTCCACAGACCTTGGATGCGGATACAAAGTTTGTATCCACGCAGGGCTCTGCTTATACCAGGCTCATCACTGTAGTAGCTGAGCACTCTGTAGCCATGCTTTAAGTGATGGGACCAGCACGTGTGTCGTGTTTGGTCTCTCATCATCTCCCTGGGGGAGGAGTGTGTGCAGAGTTTTGTTCAGGAATTATTTTATAATAAATTATACACACATGTTGCTATGTGTTTGTGTTTGAGAAGGCAGGGCAAAGAACTGTGCCTTGAACTTGGTGTGAAAGGAGGGGAGGTTTGTGATGCTCCTTAGTTCTTAGAGAGTTTGTTCCACAGTCTGGGACCAGCACTGGTCTCTGGCACAGATGAGCTTTACCCTTATTGTCAGCAGTCCATTGTGCCACATTTGCAGTGCAGCTTCTATGTTAACAAATTCTGCTTCTCTTGCTGTCCTAATCCCACTCCATTGCAACCGCAAAGAGGCTAGTTCAGTGATTCTCAAACTTTTGTACTGGTGGCCCCTTTCACAGAGCAAGCCTCTGAGTGCAACCCCCCTTATCAATTAAAAACACTGCTTATATAGTTAACACCATTATAAATGCTGGAGGCGAAGCGGGGCTTGGGTGGAGGCTGACAGCTCTCAACCCCCCGTGTAATAACCTCGCGACCCCCTGAGGGGTCCCAATGCCCAGTTTGAGACCCCCTGCCCTAGAAAGAGTCAGGAAAGAACAGCAAAAAGGATCAGATGCTGGGACTGATTGTGGAGAAGGACTAAGAGGGCTGAGGCCCAGGGCCTGCCAACACCTACCCACGTGCCCAACCTGAAGCATGAGACCAGTCCCTTGGAGGCAATGTGAAGACACTTGCCTACAGCTAAGCATGTGCATGTTTGCACAATCACAGCCCATTTGATTACTGCCAGCAGTGTGAGGGACATAACCATAGACACCAGATATCTGAACTGGGTAAACACCACAGAGAGAGAGGAATTGTGCTGGGTCCCCGGGGGAATAACGAGGAGTCACAGAGTGAAACTAAGCCAGGCCAACTAAACAGATACACAGGCCTAGAATCATAGGACTGGAGGGACCCTCGAGATGTCATTTTGTCCAGTGCCCGCACTCAAGGCAGGACTAAGTATTATCTAGACCATCCCTGACAGGAGTTTGTCCAGCCTGCTCTTAAAAATCCCCAATGATGGAGATTCCACAACCATGGTTTTTGTAAAGGGAAATCATGGCTCACCAATCTACTAGAATTCTTTGAGGGGGTCAACAAGCATGTGGACAAGAGTGAGCCAGTGGATAGAGTGTACTTAGATTTTCAGAAAGCCTTTGACAAGGTCCCTCACCAAAGGCTCTTAAGCAAAGTAAGCTGCCATGGGATAAGAGGGAAGGGGCTCTGATGGATTGGGAACTGGTTAAAAGACAGGAAACAAAGGGTAGGAATAAATGGTCAGTTTTCAGAATGGAGAGCGGTAAATAATGGTGTCCCCCAGGGGTCTGTACTGGGACCAGTCCTATTCAACATATTCCTAAATGATCTGGAAAAAGGGGTAAGCAGTGAGGTGGCAAAATTTGCAGATGATACAAAACTACTCAAGATAGTTCAGACCTAGGCAGACTGCAAAGAGCTACAAAAGGATCTCTCAAAACTGGGTGACTGGGCAACAAAAAGGCAGATTAAATTCAATGTTGATAAATGCAAATTAATGCACATTGGAAAACATAATACCAACTATACATATAAAATGATGGGGTCTAAATTAGCTGTTCCCACTCAAGAAAGAGATCTTGGAGTCATTGTGAATAGTTCTCTGAAAACATCCACTCAATGTGCAGAAGCCGTCAAAAATGTAAACAGAATGTTGTGAATCATTAAGAAAGGGACAGATAATAAGACACAAAATATCATATTGCCTCTATATAAATCCATGGTATGCCCACATCTTGAATACTGCGTGCAAAAGTGGTTACCCCATCTCAAAAACAGATATATTGGCATTGGAAAAGGTTCAGAAAGGGGCAAAAAAATGATGAGGGGGTTGGAATGGCTTCAGTAGGAGGAGAGATTAATAAGACTGGGACTTTTCTGCTAGGAAAAGAGATGACTAAGGAGGGATATGATAGAGGTCTAAACAGTCATGACCGGTGTGGAGACAGTAAATAAGGAAGTGTTATTTACTCCTCATAAAACAAGAACTAGGGGTCACTAAATGAAATTAATAAGCAGCAGGTTTAAAACAAACAAAATGAAGTATTTTTTCATACAACGCACAGTCAACCTGTGGAACTCCTTGCCAGAGGATGTTGTGAAGGCCAAGACTATAACAGGGTTCCAAAAAGAACTAGGTAAGTTCATGGAGGATAGGTCCATCAATGGCTATTAGCCAGGATGGGCAGAGATAGTGTCCCAAGGCTCTGTTTGCCAGAAGCTGGGAATGGGCGACAGGGGATGGATCACTTGATGATTGCCTGTTCTATTCATTCCCTCTGGGGCACCTGGCATTGGCCACTGTTGGAAGACAGGATACCGGGCTAGATAGACCTTTGGTCTAACCCAGTAGGGCTGTTTTTATATTCTTATCTTCTGTTCCTCAAACCAGTATGTATTTCTGAACTACGCCGACGTCTTCCCCTTTTCTGAGTGCCCAGGAGCGTGTTCTCAGAGGTGGGAAGATCAGGAAACCCTGCCTGCCACTTTCCCTCAGGCTGGGGAAATGGTCTCCTGAGAACAGAGGTGGAAGTCCCATGGTTTGGGACATTAACATTGGGCTAAGTTAGAGAACAGTGTGTGCTGGCTGCTGGGTGGAATGGCTGAAGTAGGAGGACTTTCCCATCTCTAATGACTCGAACTCTGTGAATTTTCAAACATGAGCTCACTTGCTATTTACATTGAATATTTAAAGCTTCTCTTTCCATCCTAAAACTATAACAATAAATGGCCCAATATATTCTGTGTTACAAAACCCAAACTGAACTGATCTGTGAGCAGGGCATCTTTTGCCTGGAGCCTGGTTTTCTTAGGGCCCTTGGAAACACCAGCATTTGGAGTACACAAGGCCAGAACAGTAGTAGCCGAGGGGGCTCTTGTAAGATGAGCACTAGGAGCAAAAGGCTGGTTTCCAAGAGAGGCTTGAACTAGTATACTTCCCCTCATCTAGTGCAGAGTGAATGCCTCACTAGGTGTGTTAATTACCTCAGCGTGAGCCTTGTTACTTAATTACTTTTAAGTTAGTAGCATATTTCCCTTTACTCTAGTTTATCTGGTTTTATACCTGAATTGCAGTCAGGTAGTCAGAGTTGGGAACTGGGACTCAAGAATTCTGGGTTCTATTCTGGCTGCAGACTTTCTGGGTGATCAGGGCCAAATCACGTAATGCCTCTGGGCTTGCATTTTGCTCTCGCTTAGTTGTCCCCTGTTAATTTCAGAAAAGGTAGGCCTGATTTTCACCTGGGTAAATGAGATCCAAATGTGGCCCTTTATGCAATAATAATGCTGACCAACTGCACCTCACAGAGGTTTTGTGATGCGTGAGCAGTCTCTGTTAGCAAATCACTTTGAGATCTTTGAGTGAAAGATGCTGTTGTTCTGCAAATGTGCCATGAAACGTACAAAATTTAAAAACCGGAAATGCTGTATTTCCACCACTTACTGCTGACACGTATTGGGGAAACTCCATGTCTTCTCATTGCAGACGTTCTCTCTATGCTAGACCAGGGAACTGACCTGGAAATGCCTTGGGCCTCCTCATTCTCTCCGTTGTGCATGTGCAGCCCCCTCAGACATCCCTGGGAGTTACACACACAACTGAGAGGCTGATTGGGCAGCTTGTGGGAACTGGTGATGCTCAGCATTAGAGAGGAGCCTGGCAATGTCACAACTAAGGATGGAGGCAAATTCATTCTCTCTAAAAATAGTGTGTGTGTGGGGGGGGGGCATAGCTAAATATTTTAGTTTCATTTTAAAAAGAATATAAAAACATCTTTATCTCTAAATGTCCTTGGCACAAAAAAGAAAACATTCATTCTTATCAGCTTCTATCATTTAGCATTTTCTTTCATAGTTATATAACGTTCAGGAAAAAACAGTTTTCTGGACACTGAATAAATGAAACTTGCGCACATAATTTTGTGGCGGGAAGGAGAGGGGGCATGCATGCAAATGCAGGAACTCTACCAAAATTTTATTCGTACAATTAATGCATTATACAAAATGAAATTGTTATTTTTAATCTGGGGCTACCAGCCAGCTAAGAGGCAAAAGACACCTTTGTGCCAGATCCTTGGCTAGAGCATAGAAGTGTGTAGTGTGCATTGGGGTAGAAAGGTGGCTTGTAGCTCCCCTGTGCCCTCTCCCAGTCCTGAATATGTTGTGTACAGGGCCAGCCCCTGGCC
The DNA here is from genome assembly GCF_965140285.1 of Lepidochelys kempii. Lineage (NCBI taxonomy): Eukaryota > Metazoa > Chordata > Testudines > Cheloniidae > Lepidochelys > Lepidochelys kempii. Next base: position 28,118,056 of record NC_136395.1, read on the forward strand.
AGGGTAGAGCAGTCCCCAGGCTGGTCTAACTGAGACCAGTGGCTAACAGCCCTAAGGGGCTAGAGAGCAGCCAGGGCTTGGTGCCATATCAGCGCATCCTGCACCCAAGCCCGCTATATTGGCACCAGGGTGGGGGACGCCATAGGAGCCAGGGGCTGGTTCTTTGCCACTGGATGATCCCCCTTATACTGAAGTGATCATCTCAGAACTGGATACAACCGCTGAAGGCCAGAATCTGCTAATATGGCACAAAGCCACTGTGGCCATATCGCAGCATCTATCTGCAGCGAAACACTCATCTGAAGCTCACAGACAAGGAAAACAAGATACTTTATACATTCCCACTTGTCTCTCAGGTATCAAAGCTCAGAATATACTGAAAACACATGGCAAAATATGGCTGTACATCCCCCAGGACTGTTCTGAGCTATACAAGGGGTATACTGTGACTAGCCTTCTCTAATGCAAACACAGACTTCGAAAGACTCCCTAATACAAAACATTAAAATACGGCAGATTTGGGAAGCTGTGGGTTGGTCTCCTCAATCCCAGAAGACAAGCCTGTTTGTAAGCCAAGTCTGAGTGACGTCCCTTTGCAGACAGAAACAGAACCAATTTCCCATACGATGACTCTTTCCCTCTTTCAGTAGCGTATTGATAAACTGCAGCACAATCAGCATACTTTCATACTGGCAAGTGCCTTAGAACTGTGAATTGCTGCAAAACTCAAATGATGGAGTCGTTAAGAAGTTACCACCCAGAATAAATCCAGAAGGATTAAAGTGGCAATTCTGCACTATTCTGTTAGAAAGTACCATGCCACATATTGCGTTTGGCTGTGTGCATGCTGGGTAGGTCACAGAAACCTTATAGTGCAGGAAAGCATTTCAACTAACTGAAAACAACACTAGATAGAGGCATATTTTTATATTCAAAGAACTATTTTGGAAAGTGGAATTTTGTGATTTAAAAAAAATTCAGGAGTCCATATATAGTTTTTGTCATAACACCAGAAGGGAACTAGTGCCGTCTGTCAAATTAGAAACAGGCTTGAGTATTAGTCTTTACGCTGATGGTACTCAGGTATTAATCCATTAAAGTAATCAAACGAGCTTAAATAAGAATGTGAAGGCTGCAATATATATGTCACTGAACAAGCTGTAAAACTTCCTGAAAAGGTGATTTCAAAGCCATATTGCCCAAGGTTGGCAAATTGCATATTTAATTATTTTGTCAGTCCCTCTTTCTACTCTAATCTTTTGGTAAAATACCTTTAGACATATGAAATCAGTTAAGATAATTAGGGTATGATGGAATTAGGTGTTACTTGATTTTTAAGAAAGATACCATCCTCTGCCTTGGTATAAAATGTGTACAGAGCCCAAAAGCTAGCCTGTATTGTAATGTTTTCTTTTCTATAAAGATCAAAGGTCTTTAGCCCCTTTCAAGATGTCTGAAGAATTTGTTTCCTAATTATACCACATTTACTTATTTGTGTGCTGGGACATCACAGTTAACTCTTTGATTGTAAAGATGAGATTGGACCTTCGTCCAGATGACTGCTGGCCAGCAAAACCCTTGCATCTCTAAATTGTTTTTTAGATTACCCTGGCAACTCTAATTCTACTATTTTGACACAGTGTTTGCTTTATTTTTAATACCCAAATCCTCTCCAGCAAAGATTTGTTTTTCCTCAGTACGAGTTTATACTTTCATTACTACCTTTTACAAGTTTACATACTCTTCATGAACAAGAGTAAACTAAGTCAGGTTTTGATTTGCCCGGGAGTTGGAATTGTTCTGACCCAATTGTTCTGATCTTTCCATGAGGTGGTGCCTGAGTTTCTTCAGTAGAAGTTTCTATAAAAGATTTGGAATTAGAATTTTTTGGCTCACTTCACTGACTTTATTTTTCCCCAGCAAGAGAAATATAAAAGCGTGACAGGCCACCCCAGCAATGTGAAAACAGGCTGGACGGTTTGCAGTTTCAGTTGTGAAGTTACAAAAATCAATTTGATTAGAATAGCATGAAATCTATAAAATAAAAAGCTAAAACATTTATAGGAACAGTCTAATATGAAACATTTTTAAACAATGTGTTTTATTTACTTTTTATCCATTTCCTTTCTCATATTCTTTTGAACTTTTTTGAATCTTCTCATATGTTTCCTAATTACATTTGCCTTTATGATTCCTGTTTCAATATTTTTCCCCTTCTACTAAGAGTCTTTTAACATGAAACATAAAAACACCATACCCGGCCTTTTTGGGAGAATATTTGGAAAAACAGTCAATATGATTCAGAAATCACAAGTGCCCACAAAACAGTGGAAAATGAAGCTAATGCGTAGATAAAATAAGTGAGTTTATTTAAGATTTTCTCCTTTCTGTGACTGGCAGCTCCAGAAACCTGAAAGAGGCTGTTAATACCTTCTCTTTATTTGAAGATTCTCATTCCTACTATTTAATCTCTTTAAAAAGCTACTGACTCAAACTGACAGGAAATACAAATTACTCTGTTTGGACCTGATCCTCCAGGCCCCAGAATTATTAACTGGGGTTAGCAGTCATTGGGCACATAAAGGACTGGCAGGACTGGTCCCTCCATGGAAAACAAAAATTGAATAAATGTTTCTTTTTCCTCCCTGTTTCCCCTGGAGGGTGAGTATGCTTTAGCATAACAAACATTTCTCTTGGTAACAGATAGAATGTGTTCCAGTCTGAATATTTTTCAGAAATCTTGAGAAAAATTACTAGCTGGCGAGGATGAGCTGACCCCTTCTTGCGTCTAGTGACCCGGAGCTCCTAGGAGTTTCTGCCATAAGATGTGACAGAAAACTGCTAATAATGGTAGCCCATTATTACTACTAGCCAAGATTTCCAAAAGTGACTGGTGATTTTGGTGCCTACCCTGAAAACCCTTCGAGGGGGCAGATTCTCAGGGAGCTGGCACTCCGTGTTTTCTGAGAGTCAGGCCCTTCTAAGGGCTCTGAAGCAGAACACTGAAAATCACCAGTCACTTATATCTTGGCTTTTATTTAGCCCACCTGCCTCTCTTGCTAGGGTAGAATTCAGCTCTGATGGCATGCCCGTGCAGGAATGGATATCTCGGGGACTGGGGTTTGTCCATTTGGGATCTTGAAGGATCCCAAAGCACTGACAGACTGTGCATTTGTACGTGCAGCCATTCCTTCCCCCACCACTAACACATAGCACGCTGCACCATGGGGCAGAAGAGAAATTTTGTCTGCCTGTGGCACCTTGTCATTACCAAGACCATAAGCTCTTTGGGGCAGGAACTGTCTCTTTACGTCAGGTCTGTACAGTGTCTGGTGCAAAGGGGCCCTGACTGGGATCTGGGGACATGGCTGTTTTACACAGTAATGATCCTGTGGCTATTATCTATTTTCCAAGAAAAATGCAATCTGCTCCTGTTTACTGACAAGTTTAAAATAATCCCCACCTCTTCTTGTAGCCAGTTCTAATGGTGTATTCATGATTTCACAGTGCTTCTCATGAACAAGATCTCATCCAATTTAGAGACAAACTAAAAATTGAACGGGTTTTATTGAAATATCTGGGAAAGGCAGAAGGGGCAAGAATATCTCCTGTCACTGTTTATATTCTCCCGCTTCCCTCTGAGAGGGGGCCGGGATGGACAAAAATCAAGGATTTTTTTTAATTAAAAACATTAGATTTTATATTTTAAATTGTTTTTCTATTTAAATGATGTTTTCCTTGTTAAAAAATAAAACTGTTTAATATTAAATTTGAAAGAATGACAATAAATATAAGGCCTAAACTTACAATAATCTATTAAAATAATATAAATTATTTTTTAAAAACAATATCCAAGCAGTACATGTTTGCTGCCCAAGTTTGAGAGAAACTCAGACCACTGAACTGCTGGAAATCCTTGAGCAGGCATCTGGAACCAGAGTTTATTCAAGAGTTAACCCAGCTTTCGACAGCAGTAGCTCAGAGATAATATTTTCATTTCAGTTTATTCAAGTAGTTCAGTTCAATGACTAGTTCATTCAGAGTTGAGAAAACAACAGGAATTTGAAAAAGCAGGAAAGTGTGTTTTCCTCTTCAATCTATGAATAAAAATGAGGTGTGAGGATGAGATCTATTGTTTCTAAAAATGTGAAGGACACAGTGACCAGAAACAATCACTATAAATTCTCTAACTATATTTACATAGTTTACATTTACTTCCTTTGTTAATAAGCTGGTTAATTTTAAATGCAAAATATATTTTGATAAAATTTCTTTTTTCCCTTATGTATCCAGCACATATAAGGAAGTTTTAAATTTAATTAAAAAGCACAAAACCAGCACTCTAAAATTGTTTATTGGTTAAATAAATTTCCATCTAAATGTAGCTTGACACAAACAATGAGTCAATTTAATCATCTTCTAGTAAATAAGAAAAGCATTATTCACCATTTTCCAACATACTAAAAATGTAAAAATTAAGAATCTGAATAAATGTAAGTTATGGTACATAACTGCTTAAATAAATATGCACTGGTATACAGTGGAAAGGCTGTATCTAGTTGCTAAATAACCTGTTTTAATGGTTACCAAGCAATGAGAATCCACCTTTCTTTAGGAAAATAACTAAAATGTACAAATGCAAAAGAATATTAAAATCTATCATTTAAATCAAGGTTTCCTGTTGCTGATTTAAATCACGATTAAAATTGGTGATTTAAATCACCTTCAGTCCACCCTGGAGGGATTCAGTGCATTGCTACACATGTTGCAGCTTCTCTTGGTCTGACATTCCTAACTGACTGCCCATTCCGTCTCTATGAGGACATGGTACACAGTGACAGGAGTGATCATTTACTCTTCTGTCACATCTTTCATCCCACAGAACATCGAAGTCCTTTTTGCCCTGAAGTGATGTTTTCTCTCTACAGTTTGTAGCTGCCTCTGACATTGACTCACATGCAAATAAATAAATCCATGGGATTTCTAATGTCCTCCTCACACAACAGACTGATTATGAGGTTTCACCTGAAAGACCTCCACATAGCAGCCGACATGGAGCTCTGGGTGAGAACCAGGGCTGAGCTGACGCCGCTGATATTGGAACCAATGATTCCCGGAGTTATCACATTACTGATGCTTAGAGCATCACATGACCACAGCAATAGTGTCATTCCCTGCTGCTCACAGGGGCAGATGATTGCGCTTTGATATCCTCTAAGAATGTTGTGTTGTTCTCTGTCCTGTGATGCCTTGTAGCTAACTTGCCATGCAATGCTGTCCAGCCTTCAGCTCCCGTTTTTTGTTTGTTTTTTGGTAGGGGCCAAGTGTTAAAGTTAGAGGGAACAAGGGGAAGTGCATCTCACCTGCCTCTACTCAGAGTACAGGGAGATTTCCCCAGGCCCACCCCAGACCCCCAACAGGAAGGAGCAGCTCCCCCTCCTCATTAGCTGGTGCAGTGACAGTTCCCCTTCTTGTTTCAGTCTACCTCAGCCCCTGGTAAAAGCCGAAGATTCATGTCCTGATTGGCCTGTGAGCGCTGGCCTGGGGCTGTATCCATGGAGTCCTCTTCGAGAAGTGAGGACGTTTGCTATTTGTAATACTTTCTTTAGTCCAAGGCCCTCAGAGTAGCTTCATGCTGTGTTCTCTTCCTTCTACTTCTCTAGTTTGAATGGTCCATGAAGACACAACTTCTAATTCCTTCCCACCCGCTGTCATCATTTCGTCTTTCCCCATACCGCTTCCAACTCCTCTTCGCCCCAAGCCCTTTATCAGCAGTGCTCAACTGCTGTCAAGGAGTTTCAGGGCCCCCAGAAATAATTCTGGTGTGAGTGTATACAATTGGATTGCCATGGCTGCATCCTGGGGTCACATCAACATGGTGGCATAATAATGTCACCATATTCAGTGCATTCGCTGTCGTAAAGCAGCGAGAGGAGCGCTCGCTCTCTCTCTGGTTATTTTGGGTTCTGCCGCTCCACATGAATCCAGAGGGGGGCGGGACTGGTGGCTACTTTTTTGTTCCTCTGGATGTCGGGTGCTGGCAGTTTCCGTACCACTAGTACATATACTTAGTACTCACATGTACCAGGCGGTGGATCTAGCCCTCCTGTGATTGGTGCTCATATCACTCTGAGCCCTGATGGCACCAAATAGCTACACAAAGCCAGTTGCCCCTGCTTTACATTGTCCAACACACGGCTATCCCAAGCAGCCTTCTCCAGTACCTGATTCATTGTGTGTCAGTGACCCTTGATTTAGGAATTGCTTCCTGCCTGTTCTGAACTTCAACTAACCCTAAGAAGTCCCTATTGTCTGATCTCAAGCTATTGTAAAGCACAGACAGCAGGCTTGCTGTCCTCCACGTTTCCCTTTAGACGTGTGAATACCAGTGTCCCAACTGCCTGGTGTCCTGCTGTTCATTATAGTCACATCTCAGCAGTTTGTTTCCAGGTCTGGTATTCTTCATCATCTCATGTAACTAGCATAGCACCTACTCCTACTCAAAGCCTCTTCCTGCTCCTGGTGGCCTGTGCAACTTTTTCTGCTGGTCCTTCAGAGATGCCTTGCACATGACAATGCACTCTCATTCCAGGAGCGCGGAATGCCACCAGTGAGTAAAATTACCACAATCTCCCAGTCTCTTAGGCCCCGATTCAGCAAAGCACTTTAGCATGTGCCTAATTCCTTTTGCCTTCAACAGGATTAATCATGAGCTCAAGTAAAGCATGTGCTTAGGTATATTGCTGGAATAGGGACTTAATTATCTTTACCCTAACAATTATTTTTCCATTCTTTGCCCAGCATTGAAGTTAACTATTGTTTCCCTTTCATTTTCTCTTTTATACATTTCAATTGGTGTTTGCTTTAAGAATCCAGCATTCTTCTCCCTATTTCCCATCTTACCCTTGGCCTCAGTTCTTTGCAGACACATAGTGGCTGGTGTTCAATCTTTTCTCTAACATTTGTTATTTATTCAGGCAAGACTTCAAATTTGTCTCATTTCATTATTCTCAGTTTCGGAGTGGTTTTCTCCATAGCACTGAATATATTTTTCCACTTAATTAGTGATTAATTATTCAGCTTCTGTTCTTCAGAAGCTCTGCGTCATAGTATGTCCATTTGCTATTCTTCTTTTCTTTGCAAAGCTTTCAGTTTCAGGAATGTTGGATTTTTAACGTCATGTTGCACTATCCCACATATTGGCCCAATTCAGTAGAGCATCAAAAAAACTCAAGCGCATCCTTAAAGTTTTCTGAATCGAGGCCTTCGTCTATCCAGCCAAGACATGTCCGTAGGGATTTAAAGTGAAATTTTGATTAAGAAGCCTATGTCACTTTTCATAAAACAAACAATCAGAACATTCTACTGTCCTCGTTTTAAATATGGGTAAAATTTTCCACAATGCTCTGCACACATTCCGAAGAGACTGAGGTATGCAGGAGCCCAAGTCCCACTGAAGTCAAGGGGGTTTCCTAAGTGCCTAAGTCTCTTTTGAAAATGGGACTTAGGCGTCTAAGATTCAAGTGCTTTTGAAAACATTTATCCTGTCTTATTGAAGGACATGCCCAGCTGCTTCATTTGCCTGCTTTTCATAAACAGTATTTCAGGCCGGATACTAAATGGGCTGTTGATGGATTTTTGATCAAGGATTTTTCATGTGGTCTCTTCTTGAAAAATTTCTGTGTGAGCTATTTGAATTCCATCCGTAACTCTCCCCTTTTGTCCATAGTTCATGTAGCCTGGTAAAAAAATATTCATGGGGAAAAGAATGGGTCTCAACTATAGAACTGTCATTACAACTGTCCGTCCCCAAACAGCTGGGCTTTCACACTCAGGTAAAATATATAGAATAGTTAATTTTGCAGACTAACTTGTCTGCACTCAGGATTTCCTGGACAGCAATGGTTAATATTAACTAGCTAATCTTTAGAAACATTTTCCCCTGGAAACATCTCCCACTTTCCCATACCTAGTGGGTATAATTCTCTGCTTCTTGACATTGTTAACATTCCAGTAGCAGTAGATTAAGGAGACACCAATAAAGGGATTGTGGAGTAACAATGAGAGAGTTTTAATATCTGCACATATAATTAATTCTGATGCTAGGTTGGAATGCTACTGACATGCCGTGTTCTTATTCCTCCAATTACCATGATGAGCCAAAGAGCACCTCCTTTTAAAACAAACTTTTGAAAGAAAACCATACAGAATCGTTCTTCTTTGTATAAATAATTACAAAATTATATAGCAAAAACTTTTTCAAAAGGAGGAAGTTTAAATAATTATCAGCCTAGTAGTAGTACAAATGACCATTTTAAAGGCAGTAGATTTCTTTTTAAAGTAAACTTTAACATTTATGTCTATTAAATTTAACTTAATTGAATAAATGAATTAGGAAACATTTAAGGTTAGGAAAAATAATGGTTGATAAATATGCATTAATTCCATGAACATTCTTATAAATTCACACTTACTTTTTATTTTGTAATAAGGAGGAAAGAGTCATGCATTTTCCCCCATGCTTTAAGGAGTTTTATAATTGGAATTTATGCCATAACTTAGCTTGTATGGTTATAAGTATATTTAAAGATATGTTAAATTCATCAAGCATTCACTTGTTAAATATTATTATAAATATCCAAGCATTTACCTTGTTGTGACTAGGTGCAGCAGACACCCTTTAAGGTGAGACTCAATGATGTTCGTATGCTGAGCTGAGAAGAAGCCCATGGAGGATTAGGGTGTGTTAAGTCTCTCTTCAGACAGGTGCACAAACACTTCCCCCTTGTAGGTGCTACCTGCTCTTTACTGGACATTTATTACAAGTCAATGCAATTTCACAAAGCACCTGCATGCAATAAAAACCTATTACATGTGTGAGGCCTTAAGGAAATTAACAGTTCCTCCCTAGGGATGCATATTTTGTTAAGATGTTTATTACAGATGAAGTGGTCCTGGGGTAAAACATTAACAAGTTGTAGAGTGATAAAAGGAATTTTATCATTTCTCAGTGACATAAATAGGAAGAAACATTTAACTAAATCTATAAAATTCCTGTTTCCTAATTAATTTGCTTTAACTATTTATTAACTGGGTCAACTGGCTGAGGCCACATTTGTTTGTTTGTTTTTCAAAAAGCAAAATAAATCTAGGACCATATGTGCTCATCAAAATGATTAGCTCTGCTACCAGAAATAAATAACAGCCTGCACAGAGTAAGAAACATCAGCTGTCTGTTGTGAGATGAAGGAAGCACAGTTCTAAACCTCAGTTTGCTGTTGTCATATTGACGTAAGCATTAGATGTAAATTTCACCTTCTGTATAAAATTATAATAATAACATAATAATGTACTGAGCTCTTACAGGTCCTCATATTTATGACATAGTCCAGCAATTTATCTTTGGTTTGGGTTACAAAAGTGTATTCTTTTTTTAACACCAGATTAACCAAGTTTGTCTGTGCTCCATTATTAGAGATGAAAGCATAGAGTGCTGCCTTTGGACTAAGAATGCTGAATCTAATTGAATTATATGAATGTAGTTAAATGTCTACTTCAGAAAGGCTATATTCACTTTCAAGATTAGTTACTTCAAGAGTTAATGGGCTATTTAAACAACATAGTCCAAGAGCCAAACACAGGTGGGCTGCGTTAATAACTTTATTTAAACCGCTTTTCCCCCTTTGAGAGGCACAAGCCATCCATTAATGCATTCATTAGAGTTTATGGCATAGTTCTGCTTTTTTCCTAATGACACTATCCAGACTCTAACTTGCTCAGCTAATTTAGCCCAGCTGCCCTTTGCCTCTCAGCAACAGGTCTCTTGTTCTTCAGTCATACATGCTAAAGTGTCACAATGATTAGTTTTTGTTGCATTGCTACTCTTTGCAATATTGTTTTGTGTATTCTTTGCATCGGAGCCCACTTTTCCTTTGGGTATTTTCCATGTAGCCAATAGGGCATTTGGGAAATGCCCCACAGGGCAGCCATTGGAAAAGGCAGCACAGCGTAAGAGCTAAAACCAAATTCCCGACAGTGCTTGCATTCCGATTTGATTGAACATAACAGTTTATTACTTTCCTCTAACCAAAGAAGCTAACAAGTTTTAATACCCAGTTCTGCTGCAAGTATTTGTAACAGCTCCTTGCTATTGCCACGCCCTGACCCAGTCCCTGACTTTTCAAAGTGTGTTCAACTGAATCCAAAGATGTTTGTCCCTGATGCCGTTAGAGTTGTAAAATACGTAATTGGGGACTGAAGTGCTCACTGCCACCAGCAGCTAAAACACAGGTAACCTGTGTCTGTTTAGTAACTAATTCCCCAGATACTAATGAACATCACAATGAATAAGAATGACCAATGTGTCACTCTCAGATTAACAGCCAGGAATTGCATATACAGAGGATAGACTCAGCCCCGTCAGCTGCTGAAATTTGTTTTGTTTTTTTATCAGATTACGGTTTGCAGGTCTAATATTCCTGGGATTTCCCTTTCAGGCAACTTGTATCCAATCTGAAAGAGCCTTAGCCTGCTCAGACCTCAAGCAATTCTGCAACCTCCATTCTGTTTACTGCAGCTGCTGCTCCAGTAAGAGCATATGCCCACTAATGTGTATTAAAACTGCATCTACTCAGACCTGGCAGAGGTAACTGTCCCAGTGAACAGCATTGGGTGAATTCTGGTTGGTGCTTGATAAAATATGTACAATGTTCCCCAAGTTAGCTCTCGTGTTGTTTTGCACCTGAATTTAGAAAGAGAAATCTAACAGCTGATAGAAGTATGCAATACACGGTAGGTATAAAACATGGACTCATTTCTGTGGAGGTGAATGACATAAATAACCACCACTGCTCTACTCTGCCAACGTCTCTCTATTGAGGAACTTCCGTTTCTACTCTTAGGCTGTAAACTCAGTGGGGGGGCAGATGTCATTTTATTAATCTGTAAAGCACCATGCGCCCGCTGTCTAAGCAATGACGGTAATGGGTGCTGCCTATTGCATTGCTTTGGGAGAGAGAGAAGTATCCCCTCCGGCAGATGGCACCTGCTATCGCGCGCTCTCTGTCACCTTGGAGGGAAACGGGCAGCGTGGCTTGTTAGTAGCATGGCAGTCCAGGCTGGGAGGTGACGGGGGTTCAACCAGCAAGACAAAAATTGTGCTGACTGGCTATGGGGAAATGGGAGTGGTGCAGTGTTTTCTTAGGGTCCAGCTGGCATCTTTAGGCTGCTGCTCCTCTGGCCCAAGCAGGGAGCCAATATTTGGAACCTGGCAGGGCTGTTTCCACTGGGATGGGAAATCAACAATATGAGTCAGGTCCGTTCATGGTGTCACCTTGTTTCTTTACCAGAAATGTACACCCAGTCCTGCTTCCCTGAATACACTGAAACAAACAGATAGTAGTCAATCTCCTTGCTCAGAAATCCCCTAAGCTGCCACACCAATGCGCCCTGTGCCCAGGATGCATTCTCCCTCTGCTTCCTGTCAGGGTCCTGCTCACGCCCCTCACGGCTTCTTGCCTCCAGCACACGCAGTGGCTTCTCAGTCCTCACAGCTGAGCTCTGATCTGCCATGAACGGTGTAGAGCCTTGGGCGTGGCCTCCGTTGCCTGCAGTGGCCTTTGCTACGTACAGGGGCTGCACTGCTCCTTCCACTGGGCCTGAAAGAGTGCCTGGCTCCAGGGGCTGTGGCGAGGTCTGTATCTTTGGACTCCCCTGGGGGCAGTCATCATCACCTTTCCACGTAACAATATGGTCTGCATATGCAGGACCGGCCCTGAAGATTGACAGCTGATGGCAAATGCTCTGTGCATTGAAGAACTCACTGGACTGCCTACACCAGCTGCCCGCAATCTGCAGTGGAAGGGCTCATGCCAGGCATTCAGGGACAGTCTGTGGGTGTAAAGAAGGCCTGATGGAGCCAAGCTCTGATATACCTGGTCCTCCACGGGCATGAAGTTCATCCTTTATACCCATCGCCTAGACAAGAGCAGGGCCCTGCTGGGCCAGGCAGCTGAGGATCAGGGAGTCACAAACAGTTCCCTGTAGCCGCCACTCCCTGCTATGTCTCCATGCAGCTCAGGGCCAAAGAGATCTGTTAAAGTGTGAGTCCGTGATGACTGGTGACTATGGAACCATGGGAGTTTAATCCACCCTGCTCTCTGTATGTATCAGAGCCAGGGCTATTGACATCACTGATAAAGTAACTGGTTTGTTGGGGGTGGAGGTCTGCTTTTTATTGTTGTTGGCCAAAACCACAACGGGGATCCAGGTTCCATTCTCAGTCCTGCAGCCCTTGCTGCTTTGGCAGAGGGGACTGAATTCTCTTCTGTCTTGTGCATAGGTAACAGAATTGTTTATAGAAAAGGAGGTTTGTGGCACCTTAGAGACTAACCAATTTATTTGAACATAAGCTTTCGTGAGCTACATCACGATGTACTTCATTGATGAAGTGAGCTGTAGCTCACGAAAGCTTATGCTCAAATAAATTGGTTAGTCTCTAAGGTGCCACAAGTCCTCCTTTTCTTTTTGCGGATACAGACTAACACGGCTGCTACTCTGAGAATTGTTAATGAGGCTCTGACTGTAGTCTCGATTGCTGGTGCTGCCGGAGCCCAGGAGCACCCACCTTGACTCTCAGATCAGATCCCAGGGTGAACTTGTAGGGACTGCAGGTAGAAAATCCTGTGTTACTTGTCAATGGAGCAGATTTGATCTGGACAATAAACACAGAACCACTTTTCAGATTAGAACTGCCCTCTTGCTGTGGAATAGTCTCCCAAGGGAAATGGGGGAATTTCACCACACAAAACACTGAAAAACAGACTGGCCAAAGCCTTGGACCTTTTGTGGGCAGAGGGACAGAGTGGGTGAGGTAGGTACAAATGGCTTAACGCTCATTCCCTTCCATCTCTAACTTCCAGGAGGTTCCTTGCATGTGCTGCTGATGATTTGTACTGCAGTAGTACGTGGGGCCAGCCCCGTTACGCTCGATGCTGTACGATGCTTACGATGACTGACTGAACTGCGCTGGGGCTCGAGCAGCAGAGTCCCTGCCTTGAGGAGCTCACAGTCTTATGCAAAACAAGACACAAGTGACAAAGGAGTGCATGGAAGGGGGAGCGTAACACTCAACCTCTCAGGGCTGCATGGGCCAGCCCTGTGCACAATGGGGTGGTTCTAACGCACACTAACGAGAGTTTCAAGACAGCTGGCGGGTTCCTGCACGAGGCACTGGGGAGCTCAGGACAGGGCAGTGTAGGTGAGCAGTGCTGCTCCCTTGTCTCAAATGCAGGGATGTGAGGACAGGGCCTGTTTAGTTCTTGCATGTTCTGGTGGTGAGCACAGCCCCCTAGTGTCAGCACCGTGCTCAGAATCTGGCTGTGCTCTCGCAGCCTGGTCTGTGACTTCCCCTCCATTCCCCCATCCTCCCCTCTCTGCCAGTCCGTTTTGCATGGGCCTGTGCTCACACACATGCACCACAAGCCGTCAGAGCCAGAATAATGGCTACGAAGCTGGGTGTGAACACTGCCGTGTGGCTTCAACTCCTTCTCCTGGAGCAAAAAACATTCCTTGGCAGCACTGAGCAGCATTTTTGGCAGATTTTCTTTAAGCTTCTGCTTTGTGCCCCTCCCAGCTGCATGGTGGGCTCCAGGCCTGTCTGTTTGGTTGAACAGAAGAGCCCGAGGCACTGAGGTGAGCTGGCCGGGAGCTTCCCCTTGTCTAGCTGAAGCTGGCTGCAGAGCTCCGCTCTGGGATGATCGGAGCTGTCGCAGAGCCGGCAGCATGTGCCCTGCAGATCTGTTGTCCCGGTGTGTCCAGCTCAGACAGGGTCATAAGGTTGTATCCACAGAATGGGCCTGTGAGAGGGTGTCCACTCCACACAAGTCTTGAAGGGGTTTAGAGGGCCAGGTGGGCCAATTAACTCCCAAGGCTGCACCTGGAGGCGGAGCCAGGGAACACGTTATTAATTAAATGAGGCTCAGCAGGACTGGAACAGGAGGGGCCTGAATAAAGCCCAGGAGCTGAGAGCAGGTGTGGGCTGCAGGGAAGCAGTCTGCAATTGCTCCCTGGGTGGAGGGAGTCTGGGCCAGCAAAGCCAGAGAAGGGGGAGCCAGCAAGGTAGGAGAGGCTCAGGGAAAACGCAGCCAGGTATGAAGTGGTGCAGCCCTTGGCTGCTGCGTAGAGGGCCCCTGGCTGGCACCTGGACTAGAGGGGGGCCAGGGCCCCTTGCCAGTCAGCCACTGGGGAAGTGGCACAGACCAGGCAGTGGAGAGCCGACTGCCTAGGACAGTTCGCCTTGGAAGATTTTGGTACCCTGGAAGGGAAGGACCACAGTGACCTGGCCGGAGGGCTGAGTCACGAACGGGCAGCTGCAGCTCCTGGAGCAAGAGGGGCCGCAGGGTGAGAGAGGAAGATGGGTGGAGAGACCCCCAGAGGGGGGTGCAGCGCCTGGAGAGAGCTAATCCCAGAGCACCCAGGAGGAAGCCCTCTGGCGGTGAGTGGATCCTGTGACGGGCCACAGAATGGAAGAAAGGAAACTGATGAGGATGGATTCCTCCAAGCGGAGCAGCGTGCAGGAGCCAGAGCTGCGGTACGTCTGGCCATGGGGCAGGGGTGCGAATGCCTGTGTCTCCGGGGGAGGAGGCAGCATAGGCCAGCCATTCACATCTGGCATTATGTACTGCCACTAATTTTAAAGGCCAGTGTGGAAAACAAGGCCCGAGGAGAGCAGCCTCCTCCTCGACCCACACTGACCCCAACCCCTCACAGAGTGAGGCTTCTGCACGGCAGATAGGGACACCTGAGTGCCACGCAGTTGATGGCAGGGAGGTCTTTGCAGTGCCGGGGAAAGCAGGAAATGTGAAATGCGTTCAGAACAGGGTTGCCAGGTGTCCGGTTTTCGACCGGAACACTTGGTCGAAAAGGGACCCTAGTGTTCATCAGCACCGCTGACCGGGCCGTTAAAAGTCTGGTTGGCGCGGGGCTGGTTGTCTCCCTACCTGGCTCTGCGAGGCTCCCTGGAAGCGGTGACGTGTCCAGCTCCTAGGCACAGGGGTGGCCAGGGGGCTCCGTGCACTGCCCCCATCCCAAGCGCCAGCTCCCATTGGTCGGGAACCACAGCCAATGGAGGTGCTGGGGCAGTGCCTGCGGGCGGGGACAGCACACAGAGCCCCCCACGCCTCAGTCTAGGAGCCGAGGAACATGTCACTGCTTCAGGGAGCCTCAGGTAAACGGTGCCAGGAGCCCGCTCCCCGCACCTCCTCCTGTACCCCAACTCCTGCCCCAGTCCTGAGCCCCATCCCAGAGGCCACACCCCCTCCCACATCCCAACCCCCTACCCCAGCCCTGAGCCCCTCCCGCACCCAAATTCCCTCCTGAAGCCTGTACCCCACACTCCCTCCCATACCCCAACGCCCTCCCCTCCTGCACCCTGAACCCCTCAGCCCAAGCCTGGAGTCCCCTCCTGTACCCCAAACCTCAACCCTTGCCCCACCCCAGAGCCCGCACCCCCAGCTGGAGCCCTCACCCCCTCCCGCACCCAAATCCCCTTCCCCAGCCCGGAGCCCCCTCCTGCACTCTGAACCCCTCATTTCTGGCCCCAACCCAGAGCCCACACCCCCTCCCACACCCCACACCCCTGCTTCAGCCCAGTGAAAATGAGTGAGTGAGTGATGGGGAGAGTGAGTAACAGAGGGAGGGGGGATGGAGTGAGCAGGGGCATGGTCTCAGAGAAGGGGCGGGGCCTCAGGGCAGGGGCGGAGCAAGGGTGTTTGGTTTTGTGTGATTAGAAAGTTGACAACCCTAGTTCAGAATTTCCATCGGGGTGCGCTCCTTTCCGGAAGATGGCAGGCACGAGGTTCCAGGCAGCCAAGGCGCTGACTGTTGTATTAAATGCAAAGTACATGACTCAGTGCCTTCCTTGCTCCTTGTCCCTCTCAAGAGATGCAGAAATGTTTTTACTGGGAAGTGGAGATGCTCCAGGACTGAAATACCACAATGAGCCTGGCAAGCTCCAGGTTCTTCTGGTACCCCCTCAAATCCAGTTCTTCTGATACCCCCGAAACACACTAGTCAGATGCAGCCCAGAAAACATTGTGTGTGTGTGTGTGTGTGTGATGGAGAGAGAGAGAGCCTTACCAACTTCTAATGATGCTCCCAGTCCATTCATAAACGCCTTCCTTGCACACCTCACTTATCCGTGATCAGCAACATTACCCCACTGCTGCTGTTATTCCTCCTCGCTGCTGCTGAGGGGGGAGAGGTTCCTCTCTGAAATGGCTTTAAACGGCAAGTAAATAGTCCCTGCTTGTTTGCAGCAGATGTGACTGTGAATCTCTTCGGGCCAGGCATGGGGCTGGAGCTCTGCTACCGTTTACTACAATGTTTCCCGTTTAAGCAGTGAAACATGCCAAGAAGTAGGGGCCAGATTCTCACAGGTGTTTGGGTGCCAGTGAGATCTGCCTAGGCGCCTGGCTCCCACTGACCAGGGGACCCCTCAGCCAGGCTGGCCCCCTCCTGCTCATGCTGTGGGCAGTGTGCTCTCACTGCACCGTGCAGGCGGGAGGTGGGAATGGACTGAGGCATTGTTAGGTCCTGGATTCTGCAACAATGCTCATGCGAAGTGATTCTCGAGGACTGTCGGGTCCAGGGTGCAGGGGCCTGGCCTCACAGGCTGGGGGGGTTGAGAAGAGCTCCAGTGAACGTACCCCCTAGAGTTTCTTCTTCTTTTGTTTGTCTTTGACCCTCCATTTTATCCCCCTGCTGAGCTGAAGTTATTTCACCATTTCCATTTCCTGGAAGACATAATCACTAAGGGACCCCAAGAAACAAGGGGGTCTCCAAACCTGGGAGTCGGCCACCAGAGATGCTCACAGCAAAAGCTGGTGACAATGAGCCTGTGACCAAAGCGACCCCACATCTGCCCTTCAGTCAGGGCCGGATTGCCAGGTAGGCACAATGGGCACCTGTCTGGGGCACCGGCGTTCTAGGAGTGCCTTACCTCTCTCAAACGGTGTGCAACACGAAGGTCAGCTGTAGGCAGGAGGGCGCTGAAGATGCTGGGCCTAGGGGCACATAAGGTGCAAATCCAGCCCTGACTCTTATCCACATTGGGCTTTTCCCTGGCCCCTCAGCCCCAAGGCCACACACTGCAAGAACTGGCCCAGGTGGCAAGCCCAAAGGAGGCTGTACGGCAGGTGCAGCATGGGAACGATGGACAAGCCCATGCGTGTCCTCCCTGCCCCCCTCAACAAGTATTACCTTTGGCAAGTAATCTAAATGACCTAATGGTAACACAGTATCTGCCTTTGAGTCCCTCACAGGTGCTGGCTCCCCAGCTAGTCCGTCCCATGTCTTCTCCAAGGCATCCTGCAGCCGCTGGTCAGAGCTGTCATCTGTAGGCTCTTTAGCCCGCGTGGAGTGTGTCTGCCAGGGCTCTGCCCAGGTCACAAAGCCACTTCTACGACTGGCTGCCTGGGTGGCAGTCTTGGCCAGAAGACTACTGGGTGAATGTGCCCTGGAGAACGGGCAGCCCACCAGTTGGGCTGAGGAGTGCGTGGGAAGCTAGTATGGCCAGTGCACCTGTCTTGTGGAGAGAAGGTCCCAGGGCTGTTGTCTGTCTGGCACCTTTCCCCACCATTAACTCTCATACAAGAGAAGAGCGAAATTGGCTCTCCATTTGTCACTCTAGGGTGCTTTCTAAAGTATCCATTGAGCTGTGGCACCCGGACACTGGTGTAAAATAAAGCTCTGGATACATGCAGAATTGCATCGGAATGACTGAGGAGCAGAAGTCTCCTTGTGTCTCACTGGGAGGTGTGCCCCTGAATCACACAGGTTCATCTGAGAAACCCTCCCAGACACATCCTTGTTCACAGCTCCTAGACACCTCTCGCTTCCCACCAGTTAGCCTGCACTGGTGGGAATGGGGCCGTCATGGAACCCTGCAAAAACCTAAAGCCATCCCCCATAAATTGTGTACTGATTCCTAACATGATATACTGTGACACTGTGGGCTGATAACACAGATCTTCCAGTTCATTAGAGGATTTCTTCTGAGGCCATAAAAGCAATGGAGGGAGAAAGAGAGAGGCAGGGCTCAAACATGCATAAATCTCCCTAACCACTGCTCGTATATCACAACCTGTAAACCTGCTGGAGAAGGAGATTGTACCTTAAACCTCAACAGAATAAACCATTTTCCATACATCTTCATTTTTGGGTGGTCTTAATTTTGTCTTTGATTTATCATGATTTTGCTTCTAGTTTGGAAAATAATTCTGTGCTGCATACATCTCACTTATAATTACATCCCATGTGCTGTCCTGGGGACCCATATGTGTGTTAGTGTCCTTATGTCCTTACAGATTTTGAATTTTAAAAGGAAAAAAACTTGCATAAACAGCTAACAGTATTTCACTGCTCCCTTTAAATTCCTACAGTAAGGCTGGAGCTGCTGTTTTCTGCTCTAGTTTTTATTGGTTTGCACTAGCCACATTACATAAACTAAGATGCACAGTACTACAGTCATGTAATACAGTCTGGTACTAAAGGGTTTCAGGCATAAATAAATGTATGTCCACCAGCAAAAACAAAAGGAATTCCACACATAATTAACTCCTCCATATTCTCCATCATAACTTCAGAAAAAAGGTAATTGGCAGCCTTGATGATGAAAATCTTACTACAGGTGAATGGATTCCTTTGTCTTCTACTCCGTAATGCTCTGCTTGTATTGTGAGAGCCGTGTGGGGATGTGCTAATGAAACGAAACGACTGTGCTCCCATTTCCATGGTCCTGGCTTCTCAGCATGGACTGGGACACAGCTGTGCATATTCAGGATCTCATTTTAAAGCAACCACTAGATGTCACAGAAGGCATGTGGCCGAACACTACTCCGCAAAGGACAAACACACGTCACATTCACAGGCAACATTCCACAGGCTAGGGAATAGCCGGTTCATGAGACTTTCTTTCTACCCTTGCAGGGAAGGGGCTTCTTGTGTGGACTTTTCCTTACCTATCACGACTCCTGAACCTGGCTCATGTGTGTGCAAAGGCATTTGACACTTCCCCAAGCCAGTGACTGCACTACGGATGGGTTTGGTCAGAGAAGGCAGCATGCTCCAGAGTGGTTAGAGATGGGAAGCGTGTTCTCTCCCTGGCTCCAATGCACTGTGTGACCTTGTACAGAGAGGTAAAAAGATTTGTCCCCTATTCTCTCCAATAGGGTAGGTGGAGATAATAGAGGGGCTTGGAAAAGTGTCGTGAGTTTTTTTTCCCATGACTGACTGGTTTTAATATTTACTCCCCTTTGTTGGGACTCAGAGCGCTACACAGCACTTTCACCCCAGGATCTCTGAGGATCATGTATTAACAACATTATAATCACAAATAATCTGAGTAAGTTTTCACCAACTGCTTCAGTCCAGGTGCTCTCCTCCTCTTCAGCTCCCCAGGAAATTCCATCCTTTCCTGCCACTCCCCAGCCTCTGCTGGTGTGATCAGTGACCGCTCTGACACACATGCTCCTGGGGTGATGGACATTCTCTAGTGACGGCCCGATAAGCCCTGTGCAGAGGTGCAGTACCCCTGAAGCCTGCCCCAAGGTCCTGGGAGGTGCAAAGTGAGAGCAGCAATTCTGCACAGAGAGCCTGTGCACAACCACCACCAGGGTTACTTGTGGCCCTATTCTCTAGCGATCCCTGTGGCCCCATGCTACTGGCTCTGGGGACCCCAGTCATGTATACAAGATGAAGAAAATGCACCATCTGAGCCTGGTCCGTCCTTCAGTGTTGGAACCACAGGGAGGTACAATATCACCTGTGTGATTCCAGCTTTCATCCAGACCACACCACATGATCCATTGTCTACAGCCAAGCTCTACGATACAACCGCATTTGCTCCAACCCCTCAGACAGAGACAAACACCTACAAGATCTCTATCAAGCATTCTTACAACTACTATACCCAGCTGCTGAAGTGAAGAAACAGATTGACAGAGCCAGAAGAGTTCCCAGAAGTCACCTACTACAGAACAGGCCCAACAAAGAAAATAACAGAACGCCACTAGCCGTCACCTTCAGCCCCCAACTAAAACCTCTCCAACGCATCATCAAGGATCTACAACCTATCCTGAAGGACGACCCATCACTCTCACAAATCTTGGGAGACAGGCCAGTCCTTGCTTACAGACAGCCCCCCAACCTGAAGCGAATGCTCACCAGCAACCACACACCGCACAACAGAACCACTAACCCAGGAATCTATCCTTGCAACAAAGCCCCTTGCCAACTGTGCCCACGTATCTATTCAGGGGACACCATCATAGGGCCTAATCACATCAGCCACACTATCAGAGGCTCGTTCACCTGCACATCTACCAATGTGATATATGCCATCATGTGCCAGCAATGTCCCTCTGCCATGTACATTGGCCAAACTGGACAGTCTCTACGTAAAAGAGTAAATGGACACAAATCAGACGTCAAGAATTATAACATTCAAAAACTAGTTGGAGAACACTTCAATCTCTTTGGTCACTCAATTACAGACCTAAAAGTTGTAATTCTTCAACAAAAAAACTTCAAAAACAGACTCCAACGAGAGACTGCTGAATTGGAATTAATTTGCAAACTGGATACAATTAACTTAGGCTTGAATAGAGACTGGGAGTGGATGGGTCATTACACAAAGTAAAACTATTTCCCCATGTTTATTCCCCCCCTCCACCCCCCACTGTTCCTCAGACATTCTTGTCAACTGCTGGAAATGGCCCACCTTGATTATGACTACAAAAGGTCCCCGCCCCTGCTCTCCTGCTGGTAATAGCTCACCTGAAGTGATCACTCTGGTTACAGTGTGTATGGTAACACCCATTGTTTCATGTTCTCTATGTATATCAATCTCCCCACTGTATTTTCCACTGTATGCATCCGATGAAGTGAGCTGTAGCTCACGAAAGCTCATGCTTCAATAAATTTGTTCGTCTCTAAGGTGCCATAAGTACTCCTTTTCTTTTTGTGTGATTCCTGGGACTTCTCTGGCTCTGCCTCCAGCCTGGCTTCCCATTCAGCCAAGCTTTGGGCTCCTGCATAACGTACAAAGTCTGCCAGGCCCAAGAAAAGCCTCCTGAAAGAACAGCATGGCCAGGTTCCTGCGAGTGGAACATGCCCTCGAAAGAGCCTCCACTTCAAGAGTGACCTCAGTGGTTTTCCAACAGCTGCAGCCGCATCCTGAACACCTCTGGGCGATGCTTGAGCAACAGGAACCAGGAACTGGTGCTGTGGTTGTTATCTCAGCAAAAGACAATAATGAATAAGGCCAGTCCAAGCCCAGGCCAAGATGAGAGCCAATCCCCAGTGCTTTAGTATCCAGGGCTTCCTGTCCACAGTGCTATGAATAACTTCATTTAGTGCAAGGGCTTGGAAACATTTTCCCCCTTTTTAAATCGCTGGTGTGAATTGCTTTATTACTTCAAGGGAGCTGGGAACTGAGAATCCTGCTGCTGATACTGGCTCTGATGCAATTCATCTGAAAGCAATTGTACTACAAATCAGCTTTTGTCACACTGCCCAGTTAATGAGCTTATCCATGGTCTGGAGAGAGACAGGGCGAGAGGCAGCCCTGTTTCTAGGGATGGGAGACAATTTATAACTTTCCCTGCTAGCTAAGTCCTGGGTCTCTTTCTGAGAAAAGACACGGGCCGTGCCAAGATTGACGACGTGCCTTGAACGCCGGATACAAGCACCAGGTATGATCCAGCCTCCGCCGTTCACAGCATCCCAAACAGCTGCTGCTGATGCTGGGTTACAAGGGCAGCAACAACAAAGACAAAAATATTATTCAAAAAGTATCCAATTGTTTTAGAGCTTGCCGCAGTGACAGAGCTTCTCCACTCGGTAGCTACCACGCCACCAGGTAGCTCGCAGGAGAGCCTGGCTCTGGCAGGGTGGCCCCGTCGGGACTGCACAGCCTGGGGCATGGCACAACGTCCGTGTCCCCCCGACACACACACACTTCCTCTGTCTTCCATTGCTCAAGACCACGGGCGCCTCCCACCTCCTCCTGACAAGTCTGCCCTGCGGCATGGAAGTGTAGCCCAGTTTCCATCCTGTGCTATTTACAAACTGGCCTGGGAGACCTCAAAAGATGGGAATTTCAAACAAACAAATATTGGTTTTATAATAGGGAGCTGGGCGTCAGGACTCCTGAGTCCTGTTCCTGATGTAACCAGCTTTGTGCGTGTCTTGGGAGCCCCAGATGAAAGGGAATTGACAAGGTCAAACCACTGTTATTTATTTATTGATATTGTATCTGTTAGCATGTTATTGTTTGCTGTATCTATTAGCGTCTCTGGGGACGTGTACTGAAGAAGCAACCGCACTGGAATCGATATTGGTCCAAATGAGGTTAGTGCTAGTGAATAGAACTAAAATACCAGAGGTGGAGGCTTGGAACCTGGGTCTGGAAATAGTCTGACTTTTCCATCACGCACACATCTTGTCTAGTGTTCGGTACCTATTAGACGAGCACACTTCTTATCAGTGAGTGGGCAGCATGTGACAGATGGAGTCTGGGGTGAGACCTGGAAGATTATCAGGTGGGTTTGTGTCTTTTTAGCTACATTCTTGCAGAATAAAATTTTAGTGCAACACGTCTCGAGGCAAGTAGTTCATTATTCTGTCGACCAGTCTTCTCGAAATCATGTGCAATATTATCAGTGGTATTGGGGGAGGATGCTCTGCCTGCATGGACATGTACACGCACCAGCCATCCTCTACCCACACAGCCATGGTTTCATAAGCACGGCTACTCTAAGTTAGTGCTGGCATCCCTTCGGGACTCGCTTGTTCTCAAGCAGATCACACTTGTGGGCTGGAGGGTCCATGGAGATTGGGGAGGGTTTCCAGCAGCGAGGGGATAGGGTTGGGGCAAGAGTCATTCCATCAAGACTTGGCTTCTGTTTCCTTGCTGCTGGAAACCATCCTTGACCCTAGCATACGCTTCTCATGCTGCCTGCCTGCCTGCCTGCTGCAAGGCCTTACCCTCTCCACGGCTGAGAGCAGGGGCTGCTAGGGCTACAGCTCCACTGGGGTGGGGCATGCCCAACACCCAGCAGGGAGGTGGGAGGGGCAAGGAAGAGAGAGCCCCAGGGGAAGGCAGGGTGAACAGAAACTTGGAAGGAGGCTGACAGACGGTGAAGGATCTCGTTTTATGTAAAATCACCTGCTGTGCTGAGCTTTCCCCATTATTAAGCCTACAGCTTAATGCCACTGCATTCCCAGCCTGGCCGGCTAGCTGCTTAGGGCAGCCAGCCCAAATCTTTCTTTGCCCCTGACACCTCTGCTTCATTGCAAAGTAGTTTAAAGCTTAGCAGAGATTGCAGGGTACTCAGGGGTGGAGGTAAAATTAATGCTAGTGGGAGCCTCAATGAAATTAGCCCAAGCAAAGAAACAAAATGAATACAATAAATAAAGTGCACTTTGTCCCCTTTCCCTTCAGTGGGATTGCAGCTTTTGGGTGGCACAGGGCCTGTCACTCTGCTCTCATCTCTGCCTAGCAAACTGAGAGAACCCCTGTGCTGCACACACCATTGTATCTGGAGTTTGCATTTTATACTGGTGTGTTTGAATTGCAACTGACACTGTGTCCTGCAGAAGGCAGCAGGGAAAGGCTGCTCCTTTCCTTTCTTAGGTTGTGTATTTATTTCATCACTAGCTGTTCAGACTGTTTTAACAGGATATTGCAGGAGGGCAGTGAGCGCTGTGCTAGCATCCAGCCGTTCAGAAAACACAGACTTGAAAGCCCCAAAAATAAAAGTTAAAACTAACACAAATATCCAGATCAAACGTAAGTTCAGAAAAAAATGGAAATCCCTCGAGCACGTCAGTCACAAAATGCATAAAGCCCCACCGCACAAACAGCAAAACCCTCACCTCAGATTCTGCAGCACCTCTCACTGGATCGTGTGTTTCCAAACTTGCAATGTATGCAACCTAAGACTTAGACGAGGGGCGGGCAAACTTTTTGGCCTGAGGGCCACATAGGGTTTCCAAAATTGTATGGAGGGCCGGTTACGGAAGGCTGTGTCTCCCCAAACGCCCAGTCCCGTCTCCTATTCAACACCCCCCCACACACTTCTTGCCCCCTGACGGCCCCCCTGGGACTCCTACCCCATCCACCATCCCCTGCTCCCTGCCCCCTGACCACCCCTGGCCCCCCTACCCCTGACTGCCCCCCCGGAACCCTTGCCCCATCCAACGCCCCTGTTACCTGCCCTCTGACCACCCCAACCCCTAGCCACACCCCTGCCCCCTGACCACCACCCCCAACTCCCCTGCCCTCTATCCAACCCCCCTTGCTCCCTGCCCCCTTACCACGCTGCCTGGAGCACTGGTGGCTGGCAATGCAGCAGCCGCGCTGCCCAGAGCACCAGGTCAGGCTGCAGCTCTGCAACTGCGCTGCTCGGCCTCCCAGGGCATTGCACCAGTGGTGTGGCGTGCTGAAGCTGTGGGGGAGGGGGAACAGCAGGGGAGGGGCTGGGGGCTAGCCTCCCGGGCCAGGGGCTCAGGGGCCGGGCAGGAGGCTCCCGCGGGCCGGATGTGGCATCCTTTTACATTCCTAAAGCGTCAAACTGCTTGGGGCCCGTTTCTGCTCCATCATCACTGGTTTCTGTCCAATCATTTTACAGAACCACCTGCTTCTGAGATGTGATTGGAGGTCGAACAGCTACAAACTGGTTTTTAGAAGTCTGTACAAATATTTGTAAAACCACCATCTGACACATTTCAAACTGATCCTGCCCTGTACATGCTCTGTATTAATTTTGGGAACACTTATTAAAATAAAAATTATGCAACGTTAAAGGGCTAGTCATTGCTATAGGGCAGTCCTGTAGGGTCTGATTAGAGGTTTTCCTATTTCCATACCAGACTAGGCAAGTTTTAGGCCTAAACTGTCTTATCTCTGGATTGAATTCAAGTAATTTCTCTCCCTATTTCTGTTGCGTCTTCATCTGCAGATGCTTGGCAGGGTTTATGCAGATGAATGGGTGCCACACCCTAATCATTAATGCTCTTGATGCTAGTGTGGTGATTGGGCCTACAAATGTATCCCAATTGTGAGCTCAACTGTGAAAAGTAAGTGAAAGTTCATAAAGTGTCTAGAACAACACATGGCGATGGGGAAACGTGCAAAAGCAAGAGAGAGACTGAATTAATCCAGCCAAAAAGGCTTCTTGAGCTATCTCAAGAACAGTGTTAGGATCATGCCTGGTAAACACGAACAGTGTGGGACTGGAAATCAGTGAACCAAAACTGGGGTGTCAGAATGAGGGTGGACAAAATAATGTGGGGATGGGCTCTCTTCCACCCCTCACTGCCTTTTAGAGGTAATAAAAAAAGAGACTTTGGAAGGAAACTCAGCAAAGGGGGAAAGCTGGTTTCCGGAATGCTGGCTAAGTGAAAGATGGGAGAAGGGGAAGGCATGAGCTTCACCAGCATGGCTGCCATCCCCACTCTCTCCTGGGACCTGAGAGACGTCCTGACCAGACTGAGCCAGAGAAAGGGACCCACTGGCTCCCGTTACATCCCAAACACCAACTGGGATTTGAGACTTTGTCACCCTACCCTCCTACTGTCTCCTTTTCCTTCCCTGCTTTAATTTTTTGCTTTCCTATTCTCTCCTGTTGCCTTCTCTCTAAGAAGAATCTGGCGGAGCCAGCCAAGACTTTGTATTTTGCAACACTGCTGTCAGCCTTGACCAGAAAGAGGCAGCTATATGCAATGCCCACCTCAGCCCCACACTGGTACAAGTTTCCCAGGTCTCTGGGTGGCTGATAAGACTGTGTGCTGAGCCTGTGTTTCTCCAGCACTGAGGTTGCAGATGAAAGTTAACATGAGAAACAGAAGCTGCATTTTTTATCTTTGCTCTTCTTTTCTTCCCCTTTTGTGTCTGTTTTGTCTCCGTAGGAAATGGGATTGAACTTCAACAACAGCTCCAGCCCATCTCAGCTCACTTCTTTGCTCTTCCCCAGGACAGATGTTACCATGTAAGAGACTGTCTGATGGGGGTGTTTCTTTCTGAAAGCTTTCTCCAACTGCAGGGAACCGGAACATGGGTTATGGTTCAAATGAAAGCCTTGGTTAATATTTTACATTTCAAATGCTTTGACCTTTTTCTTTCCTGCCTTTTCTGTATCTTTAAGAAAAGGTTAAAAGGAGTTTTAATGGTGTGTTTGCCATGGCACTAAGCAGACTGAGGTCTTTAGCTGCCACACCCTAGACGTGTTAACACCTTGGCCTGGTTGGGCCCCCGGATTCCATCAAAATTAATACAAGAGAACCCAGTCATGTGCAGAGCCCATCTGCTGAAGGGGCACTCCTTGGGCCTACAGCCATCTTCAATGTCCCCTGATGAACCAGGGCAGGATGTTGAAATTATAACAGCATGTGACCCGGGAGCCTTCAGCTGCACTAACAATGAAAGAGTTAACGCAGTAGTGAAAAAGATTTTTAGCATGGGCCTGAACTGGGGATGACAATCCATTACTCATAACTCTTCAGAAACCTGTTGCCTAATTCTTTGCTCTCCCTCATGATTTACAGAACACTACAAAAAGTAGAAGCACTTTGCAGTTGGGTTTTTATTGCACTCTCCAAAGTGAAGAGTTATTATTCAGTGTTCACGCTGGACAAATGTGGGCCAGTGTTTTATGCGTCCTTTTCATCTGATCTGGCCCCATGTCTAGCCTGCCCTCCAACTCCAAGCAAAGAACTTAATGAGTTTCTAAAACTGAATGCAGCTCAAGCAGCCCGACTGTTGCAACCTTAAGGGGTTAAACACTATGAACCTATACAAGTAGAAAGAGCTCCTCTCCATCACGCTAGAGCAAATTATGAGAGGATCTGGGGGGGCAGCCCCTTGCTGTTCCCAGCTGGTTGATGGGCAGCTTTAGCAGCTTTCGGAGGAGCAGGAGGCAACTGGAACGTGTCCAGCATGGTAGCCCTCATCTGTGTCACCATGTTCTTGTTGCAATCAAAAATGCAGCAGAAGCTTGGCTTGTGCTGTTGTATTAAAGAAGGCTCCACACACGTGAGAGCTGCCCTGCTGGGGCATGCCCACCACTCTATTTGATTTTCCCACAAGAGCTCCCGGCTCACCTCAGTGCAGCCTACATGGGTCACAGCAGAATGTGACAACTGGCAAGGGCGGTTCCTTTTGAGCTGGAGCCAGATAAAGCCCGGCTCACACCCCTCAGTGCTGTGGGGCTGACAAATCCTCTCAGATTCCCACTTGGTTTTCTCTTTCAGTAAGTAGCTGAGGGTTTTTTTATTATACTTGCCTTGTGTCTAGTTCCCTAATGAAGACTATTGCAGAGAAAATTACTGCACCTGCAGTATCTCTCCCGCCATCCTGCCAGCTCCCCTCTCTGTGCCCCCCACCACCGAGGTACTTTCAGGAGGAGGTATTTTCATGGCAAAGGGCTCATTTATGCAAATAAACAAAATCTGTGCAGTAAGTAATATCCTGCCAGGCCCATGGACTTCAGTGGTGTCACACTAGGGTCAGACTGGAGCAGGCCAGTGACGTATCAGGTCCAAGTTATATATTCAGGTGCTAAAGCATTGTCCAGCAAGCCCCAAACTGCGCCATGGCACACCAGTGGTCTGTGAGCTTCTTGCGGGTGTTTCCTGGAGAGCTGGTTTCTCCTCTGTAGCTGCTTTTATACAGCTAAAAATACTTAAACATATTTCCTCCCCTTGTTCTGCACATAAGCAATGGTTGTTGCTGCCACAGGGAATTGAGGCAATCAGACAATTAAGACAGGCTCCGTAATTTGAAAAGCATTTGGGAGCCTCTGCTGTAGCTCTGTGGCACTGCAGGCAGAACCCCAACAAGAGCTAATTTTTCATTCTGGACAAGAGAGTTATGAGGTACAAACGAGTGCCCGAAAGAAGGTTAGTAAATTACCCAGGCTTAGCAGGAGTGATGGGTGTATCTGCTGGGTGCAGCATTAGCCGGTAGGGCAGGCTGATCCTGCTCAGTGTTTGTCACAGATCAGAAACACTAGCCCTTTGACAGATGCCACGTAGATCTTCATTTCCAAATTCACCCATCTGAGAAACATCTGTGAACTTAGGCTGGCAAATCTCAAGGAATGCTCTGCCAAGTATTCTGCTTCCTTTTTTATAGCTTTGTAATCCTTGCTTTGGATTTCTCATTTAAAAAGAATAGAAGCGTGTTCAACATTTCAGGAAAGCTGTGTAGATGCAGGAGGAGTTTTTGAAGAAAAGATTCATGGCATGAACAAAAAGCAGCCGTGCCTTTTACAGACAGGGCTCAATACTTTAAACAGTTATGAGCATGAGCAAAGAGGGGAAAGCAGATTAAAGAGTTTTTAGTTTAAAGGTCTACATCTTACTAGAAAAGACATAGGCTTCATATTTCCTCTCTGCTCTTATAAAACGGGTTATCCACTTACATCTCAACAAGGATCACTCAGATGCAGACAAGTCACAGGGAAAGAAGCATTTCTCTTAAAGCTGTTTGTGTAACAGTCACTGTTGTTTGTCATGGATGAACCACAAAAGGTTGCTCAGGGCTCAGTTCAGAGAAGCATTTGACAGTTTGGAGACTTAACTCTTCCATGCTTCTCCCTTGAAATCCTACAGGAAACAGGCTTTCTTGTAGGATTTTCAGAACCTCCCCATTTTCAGTGGTGACATAAATACCATGAAAATAGCTCTGGGGTGCTTTGCTGTTTCTGCTTCTGGCCCCAAACGCAGAGGATCATGGAAATTTAAAAAGTTACCTAAAGTAGTGAAACCCAGGTCAGCCTGGCTTCTCCTTTTGTTCCTCACATCAGCTGACTCAATTTGCCCCTCCCTAATTGTAATACCCAAAAGAAGAACTTCTCGAAGTCCAGCCCACCGTCCAGTGCTCAGAGACAGTTCTTTATTAGCTCCACACACGTACAGTAGGGAGATCACCAAGCTGTCACCGCTTCATTTGCACCGTCAGTAGATCCTGCAATTGTTATTTGGGGGCAAATCAGAATGTAAAATATGTGCAAATTATTTCTGCTTTTGCTTGCTGTCAGGGTGATGGAGCAAGATAGAAGGAAAGGGCTGGTAGGGGTGGCTGTATCCAATATGCTGCTTTAGTCCTGTTCTGGGTATTGTTCCCATCATTTGACTCTGGCTCAGATGCTCCTCTCACCAGCGTCACACCACTTCAATCCCATTTCTTTCAGTGGCATTTACACCAGTATGAGGTTGGAATCGGATCTGTAGGATAAATGTATAGAGGTGCACTCACTAATTCACCGGTGGGGGTATAACACGCTTTTCACTAGTTACACTCCTTTTCCTTTTTTTGTTGTCTCCTTTGGTTTCCTCTCATGATTAGAGTTTTGGTGCAATCTATCTTTAGGTTCCTAGCTTCCCCACTTATAGTTTTCCAGCCTACAAGAAAGGCCTCATAGTGGAAAATTGTTTTTCCCTGTGGCTTGGCAGAGAGAGACCAATGTTCTCCACAGTGAACATGGCGTCTCAGTAGTTGCTGTTGAAAGTGCCAGCCAGTTCCCAAGTTGCGTATCTCATCTGGCAGAACAAGAAGACTGTACACACTGCTGGCACGAAACTGCATTGCTGAGCCAGTGGCTGGCTCCAGGGCTGGGAATGGGGACACAGGAATCTCCTCTGCAGTGACCGTGTAGTGTTCCATATTCATAAGTGATGCGTGTTCCTTTCCCCTCCAGCAGGGAGCCAAACATGTCTGAATCCCATTTTGGGGCTCCTGGGAGCATTCAGAGTAAGAGAGCATTGGCATATACTTTGGGTCTGATATGAATCTTTCAAGGTGGCACCCAGGCCATCGGAGAGGGAAGAGAAGACAGCAGGGAGCATGCTTGTCCCTCCATCCTTGAAACCCTGAGGAGGGACGTGGGCAGGAAACCCAGCACAAGGGAAACATAAAGCAGGGCAATGAGACAGAAAAACAACATCCGATAATCAGCAAATAACCAAATAGGGTTATCCCCTTCCCCCTCTTCATTTTAACAAACTTCCCTCCTTCAGAAAGGAATTATAACTCAGGGCGGGAATTCCAGCAACAGGAGAAGCAGCAATCCAGGGAAATGTCAAAGTCTTTACTAATCCAATGACCTTTTTCAGACAGCGCCTGGATATTGCATAAAGCAACACATCAGCTGGGGAATGCCTGTGTCCATGGCTCGTGGAGTCAGAGGTTTCTAGGCATGAAGGCTCTCAAGTTCTGACAAATCCTGTTATAAACTCCCCCTTGTCTCCAGGTTGCTGGGATCATTCCGGTTAGGATGGCAAGGCCCTTGGAAGGCATGCAGACTCAGTGAGTCGCCAAGTGTACAAACTGCAGAGAGAGATTCTGAGGGAACAGAATAATCCCAAACACCAGGCTGGCCTAACAGGGGTGGCCACAAGGTGGCCAATATGTGTGTGGAGCTTCCCACAATAGCAAGTTGTTAATAAGGATCACAGGGTAATGTTCACATGCAAAAGCAACCTGCATTTCTTGGGCGTTTGGCAGGAGCATTCTAGCTGTGATCCTCACATTGAGCTGTTTTGCCATGAGACGCACACTGACTGGAACCTGGATCGAGGCCACTAGCTCAGAGCCAGAAACTCGATTGCTTTTCCAAAACTGAGTGAAGATGTGCATCCACAGGCATATTTAAAACTCCCCAAATAAACCAGCACCTCTTCAGGCAGAAGCACAAGAGAGTAAGGAGAACTTCACTTAGTTCACAATTAACTCAAGGAGTATAGCTCCATCTCCTTCTCAGAATCATGGCAGTGGTCTGTCTGCTTCCGCTCTGCTCATCCTAGTCTCACTGCATTTCAACGTCAGAACATCAAACTATAGCCCCATGTCATGACTAAAATGGCCAAGGACATGAGACACCTACAGTTACTAACGACAGTGCGCACCTCTCTGTGTCTGACCTGCTTTGCACCAGGGATGTAGCAGTGTCACTCCTTCCCAGCCAAATCAATACTTGGCTACAGAATGACAGACCTTTTATGAAACAGACCAGAGAGTAAAGACTAGAAAAGGCTGTCATACAAAATATTTCTGCTCAATAGACCTGAAGAGTAATACTAATTTTTATGACAATACAAGTCAATAGATCATTATTAAGATATAGTGACCTGAGGGATAGATATTGACTAAGACTTTTTACTGAGTGCAATGAATCTTGACGTTCACCAACACAAGACCTCCAATATTTCATGCATTCTGAATGTCTTCATCAGAGATCTCTGGAGATCTCTTAATTATAGCCATTAATTTCACGTGTGTCACAATTTTTTCCTTTTGAAAAAAATGTTAAAGGGGAAGTGAAGTTGGGGATCCAGAAAGTTACAGCTTGTACGTAAATTCTAGTTTCCATGGAATTCTGTTTGGCCAAAGCTGCCCATACTTTCACATGCAATGTGCTTGGGAAACTCTGGTTCAGAAATCAGTGGACTTGATCCCTGAAAACTGAACCCTCGGCTCATCACCTGACAGTTTTCAGGCAGTCTGAAATCAGTATGATTCTCATGAGTGTAACATTCAGAGCTCAGTCCTGCTAACCCTTAGTCATAGGAGTAATACTATTTTATGGGGAAGGAGCCCCATTACTGAACTAGGATTACTCCCAAGAGTAAAGGGTTCGTGGGATCAGGCCCATAACACAAACTGGGAGGAGAATATTCCCCAGAAACAATTAACAGCATTTTGTTTCAAGAGATGGGTTCTTCCCTCTGCCTCAGCACTACCCAGCCCTATGGAAAAGTCCAACAGAATTGAATACAGTTAGTGCTTCTCTGTAATTTCTTTGGCCAACCCTAATGAATACCATAACAAGGGTAGAGCTTCCTATCATATCCAATAGGATGGTCTAAAACACCAGTAGAAAATGTCTTTTCTATTAAATTCCATGTGCTTTTCCAGGCTCTCAAGCCCTGATAAATTCCTGTTCTCCCTATTACTTCTACAGGATTGGTCCACAAAGGAGCTTTTCATGAAAAGAAACTGCTCCCTGATAGTGTCTGTTGCTATTCATTCACAAATCCCCAGCTCTCCCACCATCCAGACCCTCCCCACCCAAATCACTGCCCTGGGCTGGGGCAGCCTCACCCCAGAGCAGGCACCCACCATCTCAGTCACTGCCTGCACCCGTTTCACACCATTGTCACTTGCCCTCCTGAGCACAGGCCCCAGTCCCACCATCTCCCTCATGTCACTCCCCAGCCTCGCCTCCACCTTCCTTCTACTTCAACAAATCATGTATGCCCTGGAGATGGAAAGTTGAAAACAGTCCAGCACATACACAGGAGCTGGTATGTGCATGGAAAGTCACTGCTCAGCTAGAACTGAAGTTAAAACTAACATAGAAGCAAAAACCCCACCCTTGGGCCTAGCCTACTCTATAGAGTTAGGCACAGTTGTATGTAAGGCAACACACGTTGACCTAATTATGTCAGCCTACGCACTTGTCATAAATATCAAGGGAAGGGTGAACCCCTTTGAAATCCCTCCTGGCCAGAGGAAAAACTCTTTCACCTGTAAAGGGTTCAGAAGCTAGGAGAACCTCGCTGGCCCCTGACCACAATGACCAATGAGGAGACAAGATATTTTCAAAGCTGGAGGGGGGGAGAAACAAAGCCTCTCTCTGTCTGTGGGATGCTTTTGCTGGGCACAGAACAGGAATGGAGTCTTAGAACTTAGTAAGTAATCTAGCTAGAGATGCGTTAGATTCTGTTTTCTTTAAATGGCTGAGAAAATAAGCTGTGCTGAATGGAATGTAGATTCCTGTTTTTGTGTCTTTTTGTAACTTAAGGTTTTGCCTAGAGGGATTCTCTATGTTTTGAATCTAATTTCCCTGTAAGGTATTTACCATCCTGATTTTACAGAGGTGATTCTTTTACTTTTTCTTCTATTAAAATTCTTCTTTTAAGAACCTGATTGCTTTTTCATTGTTCTTAAGATCCAAGGGTCTGGGTCTGTGTTCACCTCTGAAATTGGTGAGGATTTTTATCAAACCTTCCCCAGGATTTGGGGTTTGGGGAGGAGTTTGGGGGGAAAGACGTTTCCAAACGGGCTCTTTCCCGGTTATATATCTGTTAGACACTCGGTGGTGGCAGCGATAAAGTCCAAGGGCAAAGTTTTAACTTGAGTGGGTAAGAACAAGCTTAGGGGGTTTCCATGCAGGTCCCCACGTCTGTACCCAAGAGTTCAGAGTGGGGAAGGAACCTGGACAGCACTACAGCCTTCTCTCGCCAATGTATGTGCCCTACTACACCGACATAATAACTCCACCTTCACGAGAGGTCTAGGGCTTATGTGGGTGTAGTTAGGGCGACACAGTGTCTGTGTAGACACAGTGTTACTAAATCGGCTGTAGGCTGTCTTGTCAATTTTTGGGGTCTGTGCTGGGCTGTGAAATAGACAAGAAACCCAGGCAGTTAGCACCAGGCTGCCCCCGGGCTCCCCACTCCCAGCAGGGCTGCGCCTACCCGGCTCCCCCCTCAGGCAGCCGAGAGCCAGGGGGGCAGCTAGGCTCCCAGAGGAGAGCTGTGCGAAGCTGAGAGCCTGGACTCTCAACCCTCCCCTCCCCTCACTGCCCCTCTTCAGTCGGTGGAAGTGCTCCTGGTGAGGACGTGCACCACCAGCAGAAGGAGGGTAGTGGAGTGGGAATATCGGCCACCGCGGTAATTACCTAACATAGGTCGACTTAAGTCTGTGGTGTAGACATGCCCTTAGATAACAGAGAGCAGCACCTTCAAAGTCCTTGGGGGGCAGCAGCAGCAGCAATCCTGTGCCCTCTCACTGGTGCCAGGAGCAGCGCCGGGGCAATGGGTGCAGAGCAGATCAGGGCTGTCAGCTAACTGAATTTACGGGCACTGGTGTGGCTGAGACAGAGTAAAGGAGCCTTTGGGCCTTCAGGGCAGCCTGGAAGGCAGGGTGCAGCGCTCAGGTGGCAGAGCCCAGTGCGAATGCCTGGGGAGCCCAGCTATGAGGGGCCTGCACCCCTCCTTCTTCTGCAGGCTGCCTTGCCCAGCTTGTAGGCTTTAGTCCCCATGGAATGGCGTGGCGTCCTTCCAGCTGGGACAGTGCTGGGTAACGAAACGCACTGCAGATCCCAGCAGTCAGCCCTGCGGCAGCCACCATAGGGTTAGTCACCTGTGCAACTGCAAAGCACAGATGCACACACAGCCTGAGGCTGCAGGAGAGGGTCCCGTGGGAGTTAGGGGGCAGTGAGAGCACAAAGCCAGAGAGCCATTTGGAAGGACATGGGACAACTGGCCATCTCACCCAGGGTTTAGGAGTTTATAAAATGGGTGCATCAGAGCTGAGGGGTGGAACATCTCCCCTAGGGGCCCAAGCACCCTAGCGAAATCAGGGATAATGGTTTAGAGTTGCTGTTTCGCACTCTTCTAGGGTTATTCTCATTGGGATTCCTCTGTGTGTTCGAGATCTGAGATCCAGGCAGCAAGCGAGGCTGAAGCAGAAGGGGCAGAGAAAGGAGCAGCCTCAAGACTTGAGAATCACCCTGACGTGATAAACAATTCCTTCTCACCCCTACCTGATCTACGTGGGAGCCGAGCGCTGCCCATTATTGCAGATTAAAAGGGGTTGAAGTCACTTTGGGGCCATCTGCTGGACTGCAGCGCTAACTGCACCGACAGCCTGACACGGCACCAGGGAGCAGGAGGGCTGCACAGCTGACATCAACGGTAACGTCTCCAGGGCACAGGGACTGTGTAATATACAATCATACGTCAGAAACCAGGGAGAGTAAATGGGTGGGAAGCCGGTGGGAAGGTTATTTAATCCCCCCAAAAGTGAGACACAGAGCCTGATTCTCCACTTTCTTTCCCAGTGTCAATCCACAGCCAGGCCGTTGAAGTGTGAAACTGGCGTAGGTGAGGGGCTAAGGAGGCCACAGGGCAGGCATCAGGCTCCCGGCAGCCTCTGCTGGCGTGTGGTGCGTCACAAAGCCGGCTGTGGCTGCGGAGCGGAGCGCAGCAGAAACAGCAGCGCCATGGTAGGACCCCCGATTCTGGGCTGGGGTGGAGGTCCATGGCCAGAGTGTGCGTGGATCTGGGTGAGAAACGCACTTTGAAAAGTGGCCCTTAATAGTGGGTGCTGCAGATTTGGGGAGCCCAACTTGAGACACATTGGGCCTGATTTTCAGAAATGCTGAGGCCTGCAGCTTTCCCATCGGTACCAAGAGGTCTGGGTGCTTGGCCCTTCTGAAACTAAAGCCCACCTACCCCAAGTCAGTAGGTGCTTCTGGGACTGTTTGTCCCTCGCTATTAGGAGAATAAGAGGGAGAAATCTGGGCTCACCTAGGCCCCAATCCTTCAAGCTGATCTGTGCACCCTGGCTGAGCCCACTGCAGCCCCAGGGTCCTCACCACTGAACCAAGACTTTTCTAACGTGATTTTTATACTTTGTGTGGTTTGAGTGTCTTGGAGCGTGTGTGTACGAGAGCGAGAGAACACGAGAGAGAGCCCTCATGTCACATGGCTGTCCCACTGCGCTAGCAATGTTCATGCTGGCATGTCTCCTTCATACTCATGTCCCTGTTCTCCTTTCCTTTCCTTTGTTCAGGTGATGGGTGTATTCCCCTATTCCAGCAGCACTTGGTTCTTTTGTGCTGTCTCCACCCCGTTGGCGTTGCGAGTTTCTATCCTACTTAGACCACAGGGCCCCTTCTCACTTGGGAGATCTGAGTTTGGCTTGACCATAGGGACAAGGCAGAGCCTATGGATTTTCCACATATAATCTACAGCAGTAACTCGGGAGGGGGGCAGGGGGTTGGTTGGTTTTTAGAGGAGGGATAATTTTATTTTTTATTCTAAAACAAGCTTTTAAAGGCATATTAATAGCCTACAGGCTACCACAATTTTCTCATTTGTGCAGGCAAAAGAATATTGATGGAGATGTGCACAGACACCCCCAGGCCCCTAGAGTTAGAAATCTTTCACAGGAAATTGTTGTTTTCAGACAGATGAAAGCAAATCCCTTCTATTTTTAAGCAAGTGCAGGGGGGAAAATAGGAGCTGCTCAGGTGTGTTAATATAATTACCTCGGGCTCAGGCTCTGTCTTGGTGGAGCTTTCCATACACTAGTCAGAAAGGAAGACTTTATAAAAGACTCAGGCAAGCTGTTTTTAACAAAAATCTCCCTTGAAAATAAACCCCAGTAGGTTAATCACACAGTGAGGTTTTCAATTATTTTCGGCAGCCAAAGGTGAGGACATAAAAGAATTCAACAGTGACACAATTGAAGGTTATGGTGGGGTCCAAAAAGTCCTCCTTTTCAGAGACAGCAGCTGCACCTCAGTAATGAGCCCCAGAATGGAGCAACACATGTCTGTGGTTTGGACTTTGGCGTGTTTTGGTGCTGCTAAACTGTAGTCAGCCATAGACCCAGCCTGGTGCAATCTGCCTGCTAACAGCTCTAGACAGAGTTCCCTTCCTCACTCTCCAGGCTGGGGAGCCTTTCCCCTTGGCTACTTTGCCAGAACACTGAGGGAAACCTCACCTAATCTCCTTGACCACATCTGTGTGTCTACTGTATGTTCGTTTTTGCTGCCTGCCAACAAGGAAGGCAGTGTGTTTTCTTAACATTGGAGGGCATGATTTATAAACAACCATTAATGCTCCTTTTAACCTCTTTTTTCATTGTTTAAATTTCAAATTTTTTGGATGCAAACTCTTTAAATCAGTTCAATATGCTCTGAAGGGCTGTGCTAGAATTCAGCTTGAATTACTTCCAAATGGAAACACTTAGAACGCGCGCACACACGCATACAGAGCACTTCAGTCATTTTCACTGACTCGCCGCTGTGCTTATAGTTTTAAATAATTGAAGTGTTTCCAATATTTATAGATGCTTCTATCTGGTGGTGATTTGGAGTTATGGGCATGTTTAGAGCAACTTTAAAATATAGGGTTATTGTGCAGCAGATTTTGCAAGGGATTCACTCTGGATTTAACTGGAGTTCTTGTGAAGTCATGCACAACTTTTGGAATGAAATTGAAAGCCAGGTTTGGTGAACCTGGTCTGAGTGTTGACAGACCCTGGGCCGCTGGAAGGTTTTGGATGGAAACTCACTGGTTTCACCAGATCCTCACTTTGAGTTTGGAGACTTATTTTAATTTGAAGCTCAAGCCCAAATTCAGAGAGTTCTGAACCCACCCCAAGGTTTGTACAAACCCTCTGGACTGGAAGCACACAGAGTATTGGTCCTTGTGGAAGGTGGCAGATAGATTGAAAACCAGTCAGAGCAAGAGTATGTTGCATTTTAAGAGGCCCTAACTACTCCTCCTCGAAGTACTTGTGATTTCTCAACAGCTCTGTCCAGCCTGTGCTCCCCCTGGTTTTGCTTCCATATATACAACATGTCTGTGACATGTTGCTTCAGTGTCACATGGCAGCTCAGTGCAGGCTTCAGCTCTGCTTGCAAATGAGAAAAAATCATCAGAAGATAATGGAAAATTTACACCTAAACACTGTAACTGCAAGGTTTGCCCTCATGAAGTTTTACTGAAGTGAATGCCTCTTAATCCATCTAATATAAAATTCCATAGGTGTGATTTTTACCGTTGAAAAACTACTGATGTAAGAGAAACAAGGTTTCTTCTACAGAAGCTGCTTTCTCATGCAATAAATGTGGCTGTCTAGAGCTATCTTGGCAGAATAGGAGTTTGCTTCCCTTCCGGCCAGCCAGAACTTGGGCTAGATTATTTGGAAGATGCTTCGCTATCTTTCTCCTTACCCCTGCAGGGGAGCCTCCCACTCATTTCCAGGGAGAATGACCCTCTTTGTAGGCATGTGAAAAATCTGCTAACTCACTAAGCAACTGCCACCGTTACTGATGAATGACCCACAACATGTAGCCAACAAACCAGCCTATGTCTAAGGAGAGCTGGAGATTCTTTGGGCAGGATGAAAGATTATCCTGCAGTGATGGGTGTGGGATTGACTAGACAGAACAGGAGGTCTCTTCCATCCGTAATAGTTATGCACTCTTCAGTGACATTCTTATATGTGGTCTGTACTGCGGACTGTAAAATCCAGTGCTCAAATGGGTGGAGGGTGAAGGGATGGTAGCCCCCAGACACAGGATCAACAGGCACCCCAAATAGGAATCGTAAGTACCAACTGCCCTGCTGCTTGTAATCAACTTTTTCCCCTTTTCCTACCAGGAAGAGTGAAATGTGTGGGTCTGGCATCCAGAACTCTGGTGCCCATTTTGAGCAGTGGGGTTTGAAGTGGATGTCTGGCATAACCACCTATAGCAGGCAGGTACTCACACACACACACGCACGTACACATACATTTGTACCAGATGAAAATCCCACACCATTTCAAATTGACAATTAGCAACGTCAACAGTTAGAAAGTAGCAAGATTAAGGTGACTTGATCACAGTCTAGTGATAGGGTTGCTTGAAATATTTACAACTAAAAGATTTTTCATCAGAAATGGGTTTTGTTAAAAACAAAAATCTCTAATGAAAAATCATGTCAATGAACTATTTCATTATTCAAAAAAATTTCAAAATGAAAATATTCAAAAGGATTAAATCTCTTGTTTTGAAAAAGTGGGGAAATTCCAACTTTCCGTTTTTCACCCTTTTGTTTTTCCCCCCTCTTAAAAAGGGGAGAAAGGTTTTTTAAAAAGTGGTTGAAAGTGAGGAAAAACACTCTCACACTTCTTTATTTTTCCCCACTGGAAGAGTGTGACTTTTCCCCACTTTTCCACTGCGCAAAAAGGGGAAGAAAGTTCAAAAGCGAGAGGGGCGAAACCCCTGAAAAATTAAAAACAAAAAAGTTTAAAACAATTTCTTTTCCAAACAATACTAAAATTTCCATTTCATTTAAAAAAACTTCTTTTTGTGATCAAAAAGTGAAAAAAGTTTCAACAAAACAAACAATTTATATTCTTTCAATTTGTTTTTAACAAACTATCAAACAAAATAAAACACAAAATCACAACATTTGACCAGCTCTGCCTAACAGATAAAGTCACAACAAGATCAAAGACAGGCTGGAAATTGAAGCTAGACAAATTCGAACTGGATTAAGGCGCACATTTTAGCAGTGAGGTCAATTAACCATTAGAACAGATTACTGAGGGATGTGATAAATTCTCCATCTCTTGGAGTCAATAAATCAAGATCTTTTAAAAAGATATGCTCTAGTACAACCACAAGCTATTGAGCTCAATGCAGGGATCAGTCAGAAAAATTCTATGGGCTGTGATACACAAGAGGTCGGACTAGATGATCAAAACAGTCCCTTCTGGCCTTGAAATCCATTAACCTGCATATTTCCATTTTCTTTCTTTTCATTTTTCTCTGCATATTCAAATTTCAGCACAAGGAGTTGATTTTGTTATAAAAATGGTGAATTCCTACCTTGGAGAAGTTTCACAAAACATGACAATTTTGTGTGTGTGTGTGTGTGTGATTTTGTTACATTTCTCTCGCTCTCTTTAATAGTATTTTATCTTTGCTGATGGAAATGGTCAGATTTGGCCCTGGGTCAGATTGGAAATGCTGGTGGAAAACATCAGTTTTCAGATTCAAATCCTCACCAAGCAAAAATTGATGGTTTCACCCAGCACTAATGTCAGAGCAGCTGTAGCAGCAAAATGTGCAGCAAAGGGGAGTCTGGGATGAATAGAAGAACCATTCAGCTTTTCAATTGTAGTTTTAGCAACAATGACCCTTCTGTTCTTATTTATGTGTCAGGTAGTGGCTGGCTAAAATATTAAATGCCCTCTGCTTCACCTGGACCCTTAGCACCTTTCACTCCTTTCTTTCTTTTCTTCTAACCAGCATAGACCTGCAAATGGTTTGTTATTTAATATACAAGACAGATGGAAAAACAACTGCAGCAAGCCCCTTCTTCTCTGAATTGTAACCAATGTATTTTAAACATTTGGTTAAGTAATTTCCAAAAAAAATTCACCATCTTCTATAAACTAATATGAACATCATGACATTCCCTTTAAAATTATATGATTTAGGGTCCTACCTGTATTTTAATGATGTGTTTAGATGTGCTACCTAAAATCCACCAATTCAGAATCAAATAATTAAAAATATTAAAACTCTAGTGCCCCTGAATCCATGTGTCTGGATTCCCAGTCAGAAACTTGACATGAAATGTAACAATACAATAATCTAAGCAAAAAGTCTCTCATTCTTGACTCTGTCAAAAAACATTACTTTCTCCAGTAACTTAACTTTGTGTGTTGTATACCAGCAATATGTAAAATATGTTTCACCTTTTCTGATTGTGTTTACTAGATATTCTTTCTGATTCTTTTTATTTCCCCCCAAGAAGGAAGCTGCGGTTTAGTAGTACAAACATTGTGAGCATGCAAAAGAAATGCCAAAAACATTTAAAACACATGTATGATCCAATGTTAGTTTAGGCTCAGTTTGAAACATGTCAAGATGCTGCTCAGAGCAGTATTTTACGTCTACTTCTAATCTTCTAGAGTTTTAGTCTTCCACACAAAATTTAATAAAAACCTCATGAAGTTCTCACACTCTCGCATTTCCCAACGCCAAGGAAAAGTGACTTGCAGTCAATCATAGTCAAAAAAGAGGTGTACAGTTCCAGTTTTGCAGATCATCTTATTTCAAACCCAGAGCCCTGCACTGATACTGGGAAAGGTGCGTTTCACACGCAAGACAATTATTGCTTCAGAGCACGAGAACAAGTTTGATGGGTGCACCTTTGGGTTCCATTTTCCTATGGCAAACGAAAAGATCACTAACACATCTACTGGAGAGGAGCAAGACCATTCCAACAGCTAGTGTAACAGTCATTTTCCACAAATACATTGTAACTGCCATGGGGCGTTTCATACCTATGACAAGATGGCCATAGCCCTGAAAGTAGCCCTCTGTGAATTGGCCTCTGAACTAGAACAGCTGTTCAATGGTTAAACTGCCTCCACGTCTTAGACGCTAGTAATAAATATGTCTATGGTCCAGGCCTGTAAGCATGGTGGTGCAGCCGTGTCTTCCATCTCTCCATCTCTCATCCACCTGGAGCCATGCCTTAGAGGAAGGGATTCTATTGGCCCATGCCAAAGCTTTGAGCGTTGATAACCTTCTATTTGTTTTACACATTCGTATATTGATGTAAGCAGAGTCAGGATGAGCTCCACCCTGACATCTGGTGGTGAGGTGTGGCAAGTTGTGGAAAAGAACTTCAGGGGCTGATCTCATTTGCATAGGCACACCCACCCTGCCTAGAATGAGGCCATAGCTGCCCAAATGGTCACTTTGGCTGCTGTGGGATCCCCAGTGTCTCTGTTATTGGGGCAGGAAGAATAAATTGTTATTACCCTGATTATGGGAATCAAGGACAGTGGAACTGTACTTGGCCTTTTATTATAATGGAGGGACTCGCCATCAACTAAGTATCACTCACTAGGCAAGGGACATGGGTTTCAAAACTTTGTGAATTGAGAGGCTGGGAACAGATATTAATACTTGGTAGTATGGGCCCCCTGGTGAGGGCCTTATATGCTAATTGCACTTCCTCCTCTCTCCACTGTGGAATATCAGAGCTAATTTTGATTCCATTAGGAGTCTAGTGACAGGCTGCTGAGCTGAATTCACTTTGGGCTAATGGTGCACCAGCCCTGAGGCTCCCCTACTACGAGCTGAAATCACAAAAGAGCTGAACTGACTAAGAGCTGAAATCGCTGAGCGTTGTGTTAAGTAGTGGGGGAGCCTGAAGATATATGGCGGAGCAGTTTGCGGGACGGTGAGCGGAGCGGCTGGTGGAGCAGAGCAGTTTTGTCGGATGCCTAGAGCAGCCCATGGGGCGGCTGGCAGAGCGGAGCCCCATGGAGAGGTAGGGCCATCAGCTTTGGACCACGTAAGGTGCCCCTTAACCTCCCCCCCCCATCTCCACCCAGGTTGGGAGGTAAAACTCTGCAGATAAACTTTCGAACTCTGGGGCTGCCCTGACCAGGGACAGAGACTT
Organism: Lepidochelys kempii; assembly: GCF_965140285.1. Lineage (NCBI taxonomy): Eukaryota > Metazoa > Chordata > Testudines > Cheloniidae > Lepidochelys > Lepidochelys kempii. The sequence continues at coordinate 28,160,113 of NC_136395.1, forward strand.
TTGGGTCGTTGGACTTTTGGGACTTTGGGTGATTTTGGTTTGCTGGACTCAAGAACCAAAGGGAAAGGACATGCTCCAATTTGCTTGGGGTGGGTTTTTGCTCATGGGTTGTGTTATGAATCCTGTTGGTGGTGGTTCCCCAACATAATGCCACGTTGTTTCTCTCTGTTATTAAAAGGCTTTTTGTTACACTCAGACTATGTGCTTGCAAGAGGGGAAGTATCGCCTCTTGGAGGTGCCCAGCGGGGGTGGCATATATTTGTCACAGGTCACTGGGTGGGGGCTCGAGCCGGTTTTGCATTGTGTTATTGGAATGGAACCCCCAGATACTGAACTCGGCCCTTGTTGCTACCAACTCGGACAGGCAGAAGGGTTACATTTAAATAAATAAATAAATGTTGCTTTGGGATGGCAAAGGCCCGTTTGGCCAAAAGCAAAGCTGAAGAAAATGAGCAGATTCCAATTCTGGACAATGTTGCTGGTTTTGAAGCTTCGAAATTCAGTGTTGTCAGTTCCTGTGATATTTTATATTTCTTCTTGAGGCCCCAGCTCCTGAAGTCATGTGAACACCAAAAACTATCAGCTTTCATTTGGGTAAATGTCTTGCAGCAATGGCAGGTCTAGCATTCACACATCACCGCGTTGGCCCCCAGCATCCCAAGAGCAAGTGTACACCAGTTTCCTGATGGTCAGCTCCTCCCAGTCTCTAGATGGGAACCTGAGTGTGTCAGGGAAGGGGCAGCCCCACAAGTGACCTCCTGCTCTGTGTGGGAGAGCCGCTGGCTGGGGGAAGTTGGTGCTTTTGGGGGAGGAGGGGAGAAGCTTCAGGCAAGGAGACCGAAGGGGCTGGAGGGGCAAATGAGCAGGATTTGACCTTATACACAAGCTTACAATGGAAAAAAGATATTGTCCTTAAATTTCATGACAATTTTCTTTTCATCCTATTGCAGCACATTGCATCATGCCATATAGTAAGGGCTATTTGATCTGATTTAAAATATGCTTAACACCGCCCCCATAAAGCCTACACACGGGCAACCCAGGCTTTGGCCAGCAGTGTAAGACTCAAACCTTTTAGTCTCTGATGTGAAAACTGGCTGTTGTTTTAACACTATGTAATATTTATTCAAAATGCATTCGTTGTCCAGTTGTGAGAGCATTGACAAATGTGCTGCATGAAAACATCCAATTTAAACACACATTAAAAGCATCACAAGGAATGACAACAACTTCTGGCTAGACATAAGAAGATGCATGCCGCAGAAGACTCATATAGAAAAAGTATGCACGTGTAAATCATCAACAGCAAACTCATGCCCAAAACACAGTCTCCTGCTCCAGCAGGTAGTTCATTATGATATCCTGGAGTTTAGGCACAACTTGTTCAGTCCTCTTGTGTCCCCAGGGAATCTGCAAACTGAACAAGCAGCAAAGGAGACTGGGGAAGAATGCCATGATCTAACATACAGACTATACATACTGAGGAAAGTACAGAGGAAAGAGAATCTGGACTTGCCCAGAGCTGGGGGGTGGCTATGCTAACCTAGTGCAGAGCACTCAGACTCACATTCTCCTTCTACTTCTGTGACAACCCCCCCCCACACCCCACCCCACCCCCGTGCACAGCCCCAGATTAGGATCCTAACAGGGCCTGAGCTGGTTTAGACACACAGTCGGGGCAGGGCGGGGCACAGAACTCAATCAAACATTCTGAAGATGCTTCGCGTTTTGGTGTGTTGTGACCTAATCTTTTGAAAAGAAGGACCTAGCAGAGCGCTGCTTCAGGATCCGCAGGGCAGGGCAAACTAGTGTGGATGAAAGAAAATCCAACCCAAACCTACCTCTGAAAAGCAAGCCAGGGTCGCTTTTGGTTTTGTTTTTTTTTAGAGTTCGAGAGTATTTGCTAAAGTTGCATCAACACAGAGCCCTCCTTTGGAGTCTGTGCTGCGCCCGCCTGGCACCCCCTGCTGGGGCACGCTGCCTGCCCACTCTCTCAGCGCGTTTAGACAGCAGCATGGTGGCAGCTCAGAGTGCTCTGCCTGCCTCCCACTTCCGACCTTTCCTGGGGGATTGGCCAGGCTCTTTGTTGTGAGTGTGACTGTGTCGAGCCAGCCAGACAGCATTTTCCTACAACTTCCTCACCTCAGTCTCCTTCCCCTGGGCTGAGGCTCACAGACAGAGGAACATCCTGCATTTGGTCAGAAATGGCTAAATTCTGAAATATTCCTGGAGCGCTGTTCATGACACATTGCCAGCCTGGCCAAATTAGGCTCAGCTATGATCTCATGATCTCTGCGCCTTTGTCCAGACCAAATTGACCATCCTCATGAGGTTTGTGCTTGACTAAATTATAAGTAATCCTACAGCAGGGATTTGTACACACAGGACCCCAGCTAAACCTGCTTTCTTTCCTAAAGACTGTTCTATAGGACAGAAACATTTAAAAATAATCTAATTATCATGCAAAATAATTCAACCTTGTCCCTCTCTTGCTCTGCATGTTAAATAATTCTTCTATGGCTCAGTCCTGGGGCCCTGACATTGAATAGTACAGTGCCTTGCTTCATGAGTAGCCTTACTGAAATCCTTGAGAAGTCTCCCGAGTGAAGTACAGCTCAGCATGAGTGTGGGGATGGAATCGGGCACATGATAGTTATCCATTTCACCTTTTCTTTCTGGTGCCCTTGGTGTCACATTACTGTTCTCTCTGTAGCTATGGAACTACTAGTTAGTTAATGGGGAAGCTGGGAGGAGATGGCACTCAAGAATATGGCAGGTTTCAGAGTAGCAGCCGTGTTAGTCTGTATCCGCAAAAAGAAAAGGAGGACTTGTGGCACCTTAGAGACTAACCAATTTATTTGAGCATGAGCTTTCGTGAGCTACAGCTCACTTCATCGGATGCATACTGTGGAAAGTATCCATGTATGCATCCGATGTATGCATCCGATGAAGTGAGCTGTAGCTCACACGAAAGCTTATGCTCAAATAAATTTGTTAGTCTCTAAGGTGCCACAAGTATTCAAGAATATGTAGCTTGGCTCCTGAGTTTTGTAGAACCAAGACACCTGGTTGCTGTATGCACTGCACGTGGCTTCCCCCAGCTGCTCTACATCAGTGCTTAACACCTGGCATAGCCACATTCAGTTGGGACAAATGAGACCCTTAAGCTTCTACTGAGCTGTTCAAATACCTTGCCAGCATCTAGGTAATGTCTGTGACAAATGCACACAGATCAAGGCTCAGGTGCAAGAAGGGAGCTGATGTCTTTGGCTGATGCAGTTTCCAAGTTAATTCACAGAGTTCTAAGAAATATGAAGATTCCCCCTCTCCACCCTCTATGCCACCCCAAAAACAGTTTTCAGTGCTTTGACATTTCCCTGCCCCATGGCTAAGGCTGGGGCTTGAGTCTCCCCGTAAGGCCCCTTTATGTTACTCTGGCAGTGTCCAAAGGCCTTAAAATGGGTGGAAGCAGCACCCTGAGAGCAGCTGCTCTACAAAGTGGTCTCCCTGGCCAGTGCAGAGCTGAGGTCAGGGCTCCATGCTGACCCTGCTCCCAGCCCCTGGTGTAGGGGTGGATGTCGGTGTGGCTGGAGTGCATTGCACTTCAGTTATTCTCTGCTTCCTAGGGCCTAACTGCAGGGTCCCAGGATACCAAAGTGCAAAAGTGGCTCAAAAGCCATGCCACATGCAGCAGAGTAGCTGGCAAGGCAGGTGCTGTGGGCATCTCGCAGTCTTTACTTTCATGACAAGAAATATGAGTATTCCTTTCTCTTCAGGGTGCACAGCCAGGACATTTGTGTCATATCATTGATTGTCTACCTAGTGGAAGTACCTGGAGAGGAAAATAAATGGCTTTAAAGGTGCATGATGTCTTGGAAGTGTGCAGCACGCTTTGGTCTCTGGGGAGTAACTTGCTTTCCCACTTTGAAGCAGAACTTCTGACAGATTCCTGTATGTCTCCAAGCTATTCGCTTATCATTTACAGCACCCACTTCAAGCCTGAAATGAGGTTACTAATGTTTTCTAATATTTTTTATTAACCGCCTCCACCATCTTGTAATTTAAAGCACCTGTCTATTTAAATTCTCCTTCTGACCTACTAAATAACCCTGCATGATACGTACAATGAAACTAGTGGCTTTTGGATGGTGTTGTTGAAAACTGACTTATGAAAAATGAATTGAATGAGCCATGCAGCAGGAAACCCTTTTCAGACCCATTGGAACATGGAGCTGGGATGGCGCATTCTGCTTCCGCACAGAGGGCTGAATTCTCAAACAATTATCACTCACTTTGCACTTGAAAAATGAGGAACTTCTTGTGATTTTTCAGCATCATTGGGGCCACCGTGGACCCCCTTCCTGGCATTCTGTGAAGAACGGCAGGGGCTTTGCATTCCCCAGGTGCATGGGAGGCTAACAGCACTTGCCGCTGAGTACAGAGTTACGTGAAGAGGCTTTCCACCACTCTCGGCATCACTTACTCTTATTCTTACAAAAATATACGGCTCCGTTTCTCCGAGGATGAATGGTTAGATTTTTCCAGCAAAAGCAGCTTTGCATTTTTGCCTTAATTATTCCTTTACTTCCTCCGAGCCTGAACATACGAGCCTGGAAAGGTAATAAGGGGACCCAGAACATGTGGGTGGGAGGGGAAGCAGCTACACATTTCTGTGGTTTTGCAGCATATTTTGCACAGGAGTCTCTGGTGTTTACCTCTGGCAGAGCAAATCCATTGGGACTTGCCTCCAAACCCCGTTAAAGACTGTGCGAGTGATTTAATTATAAACCACTTAAGGCGACTCAGCCAATCAAATGAGACAGGGACTGTGCATGGGAATCTATACAGGGATACTTGCTGCCTGAATAGCATATACCTAGATACAGAGAACATAGAAACCACCAGCACCAGGGGTTCTCAAACTTCATTGCACTGCGACCCCTTCTGACAACAAAAATTACTTCTTTCAGAGTAGCAGCCGTGTTAGTCTGTATCTGCAAAAAGAACAGGAGGACTTGTGGCACCTTAGAGACTAACCCATTTATTTGAGCATAAGCTTTCGTGAGCTACAGTGGATGCATCCGATGAAGTGAGCTGTAGCTCACGAAAGCTCATGCTCAAATAAATTTGTTAGTCTCTAAGGTGCCACAAGTCCTCCTGTTCTTTTTAAAAATTACTTCATGACCCCAGGAGAGGGGACCGAAGCCTGAGCCCGCCCAAGCCGCACTGCCCTGGGTGAGGGGTAAAGCCTGAGCCCCACTACTCTGGGCAGCGGGACCAAACTGAAGCCCTCAGGCTTTGGCTTCAGCTCCAGGCCCCAGCAAGTCTAAGCCAGCCCTGGCAACCCCATTCAAAGGGGGTGTGACCCACTTTGGGGTCCTGACCCACAGTTTGAGAACCCCTGGATCAGACCAATGGCCCAAACGAGGCCGGTCTCTCCACTTTCCTTCTAGTTAAGATAAAGACAGAGGCGTCTATCCAGAGCAGTCCGGACAACATTGATACTGAGTATTTTCTGCAGCACTTCAATTGTTCAGAGCACTCTGCCAAACCAGTCACCTTCCCAGCACCCGCAGCCATTGTGGCAGAGCAGGAGAGCCTGGCTCCTAGACCCAGGGCTAGTTCATTTCAACATGCAGCTACACGAGAGACAGGAGCCATGGAAACAAGCCTCTCCACTCCCACATGAAACCTGCTGTGTGTGACCAAGTTGCCCTGTGCGTGTTAACACTGCTGCAGCGACCCCCAGGGCAGGCCAAGCACTGCAAACAGGGCCTGCAGCACTGCACAGCTGGCTGGGGCCAGTGTGACAGCAGTGCCCGGGAGCCGTTAAAGAGACAGAGTTCCTGCATACAGCTGGACAGGAGTCCTCACAATCAAAGTAAAATTAGCAAATATCTTGTAACAAAGTTTCAGTAACCCAGGACTTCACAGCTGTCATTATGCTACATTCCCAGTTCACTTGGAATTCCCCAGTGACAGCAGAGAGAACACTGAGCCTCCACTCAAAAGGCACAAGCCTCCACCATCCACCATGTGAGCCAAAGGAGACTCGCCAGTAGCTGTTAATAGTACAGGTCATATGACACACCATAGAGCAGATCTGATTTTACTCAGTCGGTAGCAGTGACATGTGTGCTCATGCATCCAAAACTAGCCAATTTATCAAAATATTTACTTCCCATTTTCTGTTACTTCGGCATTATATAAACAATAGGGCTGACAGAATTTTTTGTGCAGAAAGTTTTCCTGGAAAAATATAGGTTTTGTTGAAACCCAACTTTTTTGAGGGGAAAATGTCAATTCTGATTAAATTCTTTTTGTCTCATTTTAACTTTGTGTCATTTCAGTTAAAATTTCCTATGGGAAAACTAAATTTTTCAAATGAAAAATTTCTAACAATTTTTTTTTTTTTGGTCAGACTTTCCCTCAAGAAAAAACCTTGGTTTTCCCCCAACTATTAGTAATAATTGATAACTGGTGCCTTAGAGCTAGGACAGCCCAGAATAGCTTAACAAGTGAGGATTTCAACTAAGAGGCTTAGAAGCACAAGTCTGATTCTCTTTGTAAATAATTGTGAAATATTTCCCATGAAAGAATAAACTAAGTTCAATACCTGTCAGAACGTTTTATTTTAAAACAATTATCATGTGGCGTATGTTGCACCAGATCATCTAAACCACTGGTAGTGGCTGCCACATGCATATCCCTGTCAGAAATACAAGAAGGCAATTCTGCAGCAGATGCCTAGTAAGAGGAAGAGTGGGAAGGGTTGGTGGGACTTTCAGACGTTCACGTTCTCTACAGTGGGATGTGGGAGGAACTAACAATCCGTTTCTTCAAATGCTGAGGAGATTTAGTAAGAGAAGACCCTGGAATCCTGTCCTCCCTCTTCTTTCACCTCACCAGTCAGAGTGAATATAATTTTCCTGCTTGGTCACTTGGTTTTGACACCATCTACCCTGCTCGTCACCCCACCACTATCCACTCTTCCCTCTGAGGCTCTCCAAGAAACCCTCTTCCCGGTTTAATTACCACAACAGCAGCAGACACAGCAGCATGACAGAGCCAGTTGATTTCCCAGAGCTCTGTCTATGCCTCCCTCTTCCAAGCCCTTCACGTTCAAAACCAGGGGCGCCTCTCCGTGGAGGGTGAGGGCATGAGGAACCATCGTCATGCTGCCCAAGGACTCTCATGGTTCTATGTTCCTCTTACCTTCAGCTCATCAGACACGTCTCCCCTACCATGACTTCTCTCCACAAAGCCACAACCCTTCTGAAAGCTGTGCAGGGATGAGCACGCTCGGGGGCAATGAGTGACAAATCCCTAGCCTGCCCCAAAGAATAGCAATTCGAACGCAAAGAGACCCTCGGCCTAGCCAGACAAAAACATGATATTAATGATGGTCAGCTGATGAACAGAGCTGCGCTTCATTTCTGATTCCCACTCCCATATCAATCAGCTGGGCCACTGAGGTTACAATACAAGCCTTGAATGGCATTGCTAATGTGAAAACAGGCAGCAAGTCAAGCAGGGACTGGGTGTGAGGGGTTGGTGTCTGTGTAGAGGTGGGAAGAACGGTGTAAAAATGAAAGAATCTGCTACTTCCCTGGCCGGCTCGTTTCAGAAAGCAATGCCGGGGGAGGGCGCCGAGAGGGAGCCCTGAGCCCTGGGGAGGGCACAGGGCTTGATTTGCACTGAAAGAGGTGCCGGGGCTCTGAACTGCCAGGCCCCGAGGTGACGGGGCTATGAGCTGCCGGGCCCAGTGGTGACGGGGCCCTGAGCTGCCGGGCCCAGAGGTGCTGGGGCTCTGAACTGCCAGGCCCAGAGGTGCTGGGGCCCTGAGCTGCCGGGCCCAGAGGTGCCGGGGCTCTGAACTGCCGGGCCCAGAGGTGCTGGGGCCCTGAGCTGCCAGGCCTAGAGGTGACGGGGCTATGAGCTGCCAGGCCCAGAGGTGCCAGGCTCAGCCCTGGCAAAAGCCTGACACAAATTAAGCGCTGGGAGGGTGACAGAATCTCCACTTAAAAGGACAGTGCCACTGTTTGCTCAGCTTAGCAGTCTGAATATCGCAGGGCCAGCTGTATCCCCCTCCTTGCATAAACTGTGACATGTATTTGCAAGTAAAGGTTTTAATTCAGACTTATGCTTTCACGCCTACTGCTAGCAGCTGCCAACTCACTGGAAGATGACCCCCTTTGAGTCACCAGCAGTGCAGGAGCCCAGTGGAAGTGGCTGTAAATGCCATCTCTAGCCTGCTTCAGTGCTGAGATACATTCTGAGATTCACTTGTTTTGGACCAAGATTGTTTTGGACCAAGCCCTGTGTTTTTTGTTGCACCATATGATGCCAGGGTCAAATCTGTGCAGTATGCTTATGCCATGGATTATGTACCTACAGCAGGTTTGGTAATGGTGTGTCCTATGGAATAATCTGTAATAATGCGGTCATTGTGGGTAGCAAATAGTATCCGTTACCCTTGGATTAGCCCCTGCAGTTAGCTCAGGGATAGGATCTGGCAGAGAGTCAGAATCTAATACGAGTACAAGGTCTGCAACAGCTGGGGAAAGTAAGACTTAGCCAACCAGTTTGAAATGGTGGAAGGGGTGAGATACTAAATCCTATTTATATATTTATTATCTAAAATTCCAGAATTACTTGCAGTGATAGGTCTGTATCGGAGTTTATTTTATATATTGTACTTAGATTGCTGTAGCATTATTGCACCGCCATTCCTTTTTATGAATAATTCTTTTATTAAATGTAACATTAACTATACAGAAACAGTTAATCAAATATTATAGGCATTAAGGTGAGTATATGCAATACACCGAAAGACAGCATGTGCAATACATTGTCTAAGAAAATAAATAGCAAAGAAGGGGCTTGAGGTGAAATCATAAAATGCATAGGAATACAAAATATTTAATACAGAGAAGTAGACTAATTCCCCACAGTCATAAATAGAGCATACAGCCAGCAAGGAATACATGGAATTGGGCTTGATGAAGTTTCCTTAAATTTTAAATTAGATCTTTGAATTCCTGAGGCACAGTTCCTGAAGAAGCAGACCCGTGACATATCTGACGTGCCCTGGGTTTCCCAGATCAGCAATGCTTTCTATTCTTTGGGAATTAGAGATGGGCCCATCCAAATACCTCCAGTGTTGACAGAGTGTAGACTGGGACCCAGACTCTACACGGAGCCTAATGGATGCCTTTGTTCCCTCTTGCTTTGTACGAGACCAGCTGCTTCAACTGGCCTTGTATTCTGGAGAAGTTTAACAATTTCTGTCCTGTGATCTCCAGCAAAGCCAGCATCTTGGTCAGCTCTGGTGGGCCATATGTTGTGTTCACATGGTGCCGGAGGTACTGCAGGCCTGCAGGGGTGGGGGACGTGCATCCACACATCAGTAAAAAGGTCAAAAAGGAACTGCAATTTAGCATTATGCATGAAAAGACACTTCTTTTGATTGGTAATCCAGCCTTTGCTAATGTGCAAATGGGAAAGGCCTGCCTTAAGACTCTGAGATGTGTCACATTATCCAGAGAGAGGAAGGAGAAGATAGTTGAAGAGTCAGGTAAGGATGCGTGCTGAGTATTGGAGGCTGCAGAGAAAAAAACCAACTAGTAGCAAAGCAAAATGACTGACACCACTTAAAAGGGCGAGAGAAGTGAAATGGCTAGACACATCCTACTCTAAATAAGAAACACATGGGAAATGTTGATCAGAGAATGCTGGCACACAGCTGAAGTCTCTGAAAAAGAAAAAAAAAAGAGGAAACAGAAAACAAGATGGGAAGATAAAATTTCAAAGCAAGCATTAAATGGGTAGCAGTTCCAGCTAATAGAGAGACCTGTAGCGATTTTGCCCAGTAGCACACAGAGACTTGCTGATGATCATTAACACCTTTTGCTAGGGATCCCAGGACGGAAACCTTTAATCCTCTCCAGAATTTATTATCAGCAAATTCAATCCTATCAATTTCTATTTCTCCCCAGAAATTGTTCTATAAAGTTAGCAAAAACAAGTGAAGCCTTAACTGCAACAACAACAAAAACCCCTTATTAATTATATAGATTTGTAAATAATAAATACTTGGGATTTAATAATATGATATTCATTCAAGCAGCCATCAGAACCACAGGGATTCCAAGTACATCAGCTTCCTTCTTATCTGTTTCTCTGTTTTCTTACCACCCCACCTTTGCTTCCTACCAGTAGCAGCCATCATGGACCATTGGCACAACAGTCAGCAATGAGGAACAAGGACTGAGACCCAGTTCCAAGCTCCCCATTCTGCTGTGCAATTTCTTAGAAAATCTCTCTTTAAAATGCAAATTATTTTTAAGAACGAAGGCGGATGCAGGCTTTTTCAGCAACATGATGCCTCATTCCTGCCAGTTACTCTCTGTAGAGTGCTGCTGAACATGCTAAATTGGTTAGTCTCTAAGGTGCCACAAGTCCTCCTTTTCTTTTTGCGAATACAGACTAACACGGCTGCTACTCTGAAAATTGTCTCCATTGTCTCTGGAGTGAAGCTGTGTGCCCGCTGGAGGGATTTGCTTTCATTGGGCTGGAATGTCAGCGCACCTGCTACAGAGAAGAAGACCCTGGAGTTCAAGTACATTGGCTGCAAAGGCAGATTTGTACAGTGCTCTCGATCAGCCTTCAACTCCCTGAAGGGGGGTTCCAAAGAGGATGGAGCTCGGCTGTTCTCAGTGGTGGCAGATGACAGAACAAGGAGTAATGGTCTCAAGTTGTAGTGGGGGAGGTCTAGGCTGGATTTTAGGAAACACTATTTCACTCGGAGGGTGGTGAAGCACTGGAATGCGTTACCTAGGGAGGTGGTGGAATCTCCATCCTTCGAGGTTTTTAAGATCAGGCTTGACAAAGCCCTGGCTGGGATGATTTAGTTGGGGTTGGTCCTCGTCTGAGCAGGGGGTGGGACTTGATGACCTCCCGAAGTCCCTTCCCACCCGGATCATCTGTGATTCATAGAATCATAGAATCATAGAATATCAGGGTTGCAAGGGACCCCTGAAGGTCATCTAGTCCAACCCCCTGCTCGAAGCAGGACCAATTCCCAGTTAAATCATCCCAGCCAGGGCTTTGTCCTATGGACAAATTCTGTGATCACTCCTCAGGTGTGTTGGTTCTTCATGTCTGCCTGCTTGGTGAAAATGGGCAGCGGCAGCTCCCACTCCACCTGAGAGCCCTGCCTGGGCCAGGTACTCAGCACGTCTCAGGGATGGGCAGCACATGACGCTTCCCAAGGGAGCAGGAGAAGGTACCAGCTTTATGCCACCTGGCATATGCTTCGAAGGCCACTTAAGCCAATTTTCTACCCTGTTGGTGCTGCCAGAGCAAGGCAAAAGACATGGAAGAGAGGCCAGAATGTGGCCCACAATCTCTTTCCAACAGGTTCTCTGCCTTCACACTTCCTGTCTGACTTGAGAACTCAGTTCCCTGCATCCCTTGAGGTTCTGCAGTCACTAGCCCCAAAGAGGGTGTAAAAGGCTTTGACTCCTGTGCCTACTCATCGTAGGTCTCTGGAAGTCCCCCATCGCTCTTGCTAGCTCGGCTCTGCCTCCCCAGATCCTGCAGGAAATGGTCACCAGGTGAACACCGGTAAGTAGGAGGAAGCGTGTGTGTCAGCTGAACTGAAATTTGGTTTGGGTTTTGCAAAACCTTCACGGCTGTGACTTGGTTTCATAGCATGCGAGGTGGAATTTGTCGGTAGGGTTCTCATGTAGACCTGCCACTTTTGGCCTTTGCTTTAGGTACGTACAAAACGGGGACAGGACCAATAAGCAATCCAGGCTCCAGACACCAACCGGTGGGAGACATGGTTCTGTTGCTCCTGATGGCATTGTGCGTGAAGTGCTGTGCAGCACCAGGGGCAGACACGGACTCTCCCAGGGGAGCTGGAATATGTAGCCCAGGAGCTGCAGCACTGAAGGGAGCTAGCTCAGAACAGCAGTGGGTGTTTGCTCCAGCCACTCATGCTAAGAGGCCCCTTTGTACGGCAGGCATCTCTCTGGGAGAGAAGAGCAGCAGGTACAATAATAAGCGGCTGTAGACAGGCCACAGTCGTAGGAATCTGAGACGTCATTTCAATGAGACGCTGGCCATGAACGGGACATTCCTATCACAGAGACATTAGAAACCAGGTGCATTTCTTTCTGGTATCAGGTGATGGCCTGCTGCCCATGGCTCCCATCTGGGAAGGCAAACATCAGACTGGTTGCCCCTGGGCCTACTCCATCTTGGGCCTGCCGCTGACATCCATGTATATCAAGAGATGCACCACTGAAGGCACCGAGTCACACAGAGTGAGAGGAGAGTTGGGCTCCTTGTCTCTGGCAATCCTGTCTGTTCAGCCCACAGCACTCTCGCCTGGAGGTCTCTGCTGGCCAAGGAGTCTGGCAATGGCTCTGTTCACTCAGAGCAGGTTTTCTCCTGGGCTCTGGAAGCTCTAAAACCAGCATCATAATGGCTGTGTGGAGGGAGAGTCACAAATCTGCAGCCCGGCGCCAGCGAGATGAAAATGACTATGGTGGGTACGATTAAAAAGGAAACTGACTGCAGAACAGCGTGAGCCCCCTGCTGCACTCTGCGTTCCAAATGCAGGAAATGTCACTGTAAAGTCACTACCGTGGAGCAGGGCTCGTTCACTTGCTTAATGGCACTCTCTGTACCTCAGATTTTGTAAATTAATTATTCATGACTTATACAAGGCTTTACAGTGAGACGTGGCTGCATTCTAGATATAAAAGCAACCCGCCTCCATTTTTTAATCAGTCTTTGTTATGAATGGTGGATGCTTGAAGCTGAAGCAAAAATCATCAGCAGCTATATTTATTGGCTAAAATGTTGCTGTATCCAAGCTTAAGAAATATCAAACACATCTGCCAGTGGCTAGAATGGTAAGAAATGAGAAATCTTACCAGTGCAAAAGACATCATGTTTACCACAAGTTTAAAACAAAGACGCAGCAGCCATGAAAGGATTCCATCCAGGACATGGTTATTCCTTTAGATGATCTTTAAATGAATGCTGTGTTTCTGGGGAGGGTAAAAGACAAAATGGAAGGCTTGCGGTGTGGATGCTTTTCTTCCCCTGCACTTCAATTTGTTACCTCTTTTATTTGATAGTAGCGTTATAAATCTTACTCATTTCATTCCAGGTAGAGGGAGACAACATCATAGGACCTGTGCATCTGGACTCCTCATTTTCAGTAAATAAATGGTCAAATAGACAGGAATCTTCTCAAGCTTCAGGACTGGGGGAATATTTTAATGCATGTTCCAATCTGACAAGTGTGAGCGAGAGCCCAGATGATTCTTCCGACTGCTCAGCAGCCTGTGACTAGGGTGGGGCTGGGAGAAGATGATCTGGCGTGCTGCCATCTTTATTCATACTGAGAACCACCATGTCACCCCATGAGTAGCCCAATGTGGGGGGCAGAGAGGGGGCAGAATACATAGTGTGAGGAAGGGAGACACAATTGGGTCCTTTACATTTGGGAAATTAAAAGCATTCTAAGCTATTCATTACAGACTTACAAGCACTAGCTCACGAATGGGGACACCAAGGTGATTTCCCACAGCTATTTAAGTGTAGGAAGATAAAATTTCAGCTAACTTGTTAACTTGATTGCTGAGCACTAACTCTGGAGTCCCATTTCACCCCCAGATAGCTGGGGAATTATGAATTGCACTCACTCCCACTTCACCTGAGGGTGAAAAGGCGCAGTGTCTGTCCTACAGCGTTGGAACAGCTGTTTTGAGGTAATTTCAACGTATCTTATGCTTCGAACTCAACAAGTCAAACCCCCCATAAAACCAGACAGCAACCACATTAGTCTCTTTATTTCCTATCACAACTATTTATGTGACATATTAAAAAAGCCGATTTGTTAACCTTACTTGGTACAGCCTTACTGGGCTTGTATTGGTTAAAGACTGGCTCTCTGTGAGCTGCGTGCCTAAAGGGACCATTGAATAAAAAAAAGTGTTTGAAATTTTTTTACAAATGATAGAAAAATCCCATTTTACAACCGGAAGGTTGCAGATTATTATCTGGGTCTGTTTTCACTTGATTTCTCACACGGCAGATTTACTTGGTTACAATGAAATATTGGGGTAAAATAGTTCTGGGGCAGGTATGTGTAAAGTGTTGATAGAGTTTACAAGTCACAGACTCATTTTCATACACACAGGGAATTTTACTCTCTCTTGATGTTTCAGTGTTACATTTAACTATATTATAAATGTAGCCAAAGCCAAATTCCAACTCCTTCCATGAAGCAAAATATGAAGCAGAGAGCAATGTGAGTAGTGAACCCAACCGGATAAAATCAGAAACAACCCAAATTTCACACACAATTTGAATTAAAATAAACTTTTGTGGAGGTTAGAAAGTTCTTCATTCCCACTAGCCTGAGTATGTCCTGGTGTCAGACAGAACCAGAAGCTGAAATGCCGTGAGGACAACTGCTCTTGTGTTGTTTCTGAGATGACAGAACCCAGGAAGTGGTGGAAATCTAAAGGCAGGGCCTGTTCCCATGAGAGTTCTAGCCTAGTTTCAGCATGGGTATCTGTTTAGATAAGCTTTGGGTGAGCATCTGTATTTTGGTATGTGCCAATATGGATCTCTATGGATAGCTATTAGAGCAAAAGCTGGTAGCAACCTCTTACAGAACACTTTCCATTATAAAAGATTATTACAACCTTTATTTGAGAAGCTCTAAGCTTGGCCTTGGCAGGAAGTAATTTGGTTGTACAGTTGTCCAGTGGTATGCAACACAGCAGTAGCGTTCCTCTCAAGCTCTCTTCTTCATATCTCAGGATGTCTTGAACCTGTCTCTTGTAGTTACCTCCCTATATTAGTTCATTTGAGATCTAGGATCTGATTCTCCACTTCCTCACTCCTTACGTTAGCATTTGGACCAGTGCCTAGTGAATGCAAAATGCTCGCATTCTGGACTGACACTCACTGTGCTGTTCTGGCAGCTTTTAAACCCATTGTGCACAGGTGTAAATGAGGACAAAGGTGCAAGACCAGCCCTTAGTTCTAAGTAGTTGCCTGGGGCTGTGAAGATGTGATTGTGAAGAGATCACAAGTCAGTGAGCTACTATTCACTCAAAAAGCTACAACCCAGTGAAATTACCTGGATAGTTTTGCAGATTTCAAACATCAAAGGCTTTTATACTCTTGTCTCTTCTATCTCTCTAGGTATTTATTTGGCCTCCCTCTCCAGAGGAGCTGAGCACCTCACAATCACTAATGGATTTTGCTGTGTTTGTTTTGTTTCCTGCACCCCAAAGAAGTTCTGCCCAGAGATTAAACTTCTCCTTTCTGGGAAGCTGTTTGATCAGTATAAAAACATTTTAAAACCTGCATTTTTATCAAGTTTTTATTAGTTGCAGAGTCTGAGAGATGGGCACTAAATAGAATATTGGTCAACAAAGGTATCTATTTTTAAAAAAACCAGGTTGACTCTGATTAAATGCAAATACTGAATTAAGCTTCCTTTCCTCCTGAATCCAAGGTATCCTTCCCCAAGGCAATACCTTCAGGACTGACCCCTCGTCTTCTCTCCATTGCAGCTTCCCTCCCATCCTATGTAACAACAAGACCTGACTAGGAAACAGAAGGGGAAAACTCACATTCTAGGGCAATAAACAAGCCTATGTGCTCGTATTCCCTATAAACACTGACTATCTCAGCTAACCTCCCCAATGCTGTTCATACACTGAGAGAGGGAAATAAACAGCCAGCCACAGAAACAGACTTTTGCCAACTGCAAAGAGATTAAATTGGCAGAAAAAGAAATTTTATTTTCCAGTTTCACAGCAGGTTTTACCAACAATGGAAACTATGAAAATGACTCGCTCGGAAATGTCTAAGCTTTGTTTCTGGAATGTGCCCATTGTCCATGGCACAAGCAGAGATGCCACATGGGGTCAGTGCTCTGGGCGTACATGGCATCGGGAGCAGCGTCTTCCATCCAGTTTCCTCTCTGTTTGGAGAGGGGCGCTTTGCACAGAACCATAGTGTAGACAATGTATAAGCTGTTGAGAAAGGAGAAAATCACTTTGGGCTGAGAGCTTTGTCTGAACTTTGTCCTTTTCTCAAGCAAAGGAAAATATTATTTCACCCTTTAAAGAACCACACATAATAAGAGGCGAAATGTCAAGACCAATGTTGATATAAACCCCCAAGGAAAACAAACATCCATGTGGCTTCTCCAAAAGGTCTCACTCCTCACCCCTCTTCCCTAGTTTAAACAGATTTAGTAAGTGAGGAGGAATGGGAGGGAGGGGGGCTTCTCCAGGGGTCAATTCTAAAGGTCCCCTGTAAAGGCCCAGTCTGGTACATTGCCTTCAAGAGGATGCTCAGCACCTGGCGGGATTGATCCTTCTGGGATGGCGAAACCTCAGATTTTCACGATGAAAGCTCTGTGAATAAGACAAAGGCATCTTAGCCTCACACTGACAGGCCCCACACACATTTTCAGGCCCCTGTTTTCCAGTGTCATGTCATAGTGTATCCCTACGCCAGAGGGCTACAGAAAATGCCACGTACTGCTCAAGCAGATGATGCCATACTCGTCAGTACTTCAGAGAGGATTTCACTTGCCTGACCACAGTAAAATGGCTTAAAATAGTACATCTGAGAACCATGTGGTCAGAAGAGCAAAAAGACACATTGAAAATGGAGATGTTACATTGTCTTCCGTAAAGTATTTGTTGGGTCTTTGGAAGAGTTGCATGGCGTATAGTCACACAAGTCTTGCTGACTTTGATCACTCCCCCATTGTCTTTCATATGAGACATACAGCTAAATCCTAGGCAACTCTGAAGAGATGGGGTGACGCATTTTTGTATAACAATATACCTGCATTAAGGGGCTGTATATACTATTTGCATGCCAACAAAAACAAGAAGCATATACCCGAGGTCCAGCTGGATCTGGAATAGTTAGCATGTGCCTGTGTCCATCGCCAAGAGGAGACGAGCCCACAACAGGTGCTTTCGGCACAGTACCTCCTTCCTCCCCCTTTGGGGCAGGGCTGGGGCTGTCAGCAGCACAGTCCAGTCTCTCCCTGGGGGTAAGAACAGCAGTTGTGCCTGGCAATGCCTAGAACCCGGCCACTCCCCACCCGCGCACGTCCACACTGGGGACAGGCACAGTCGGCCAGACTGCCCCGTTATGTGTCTCGGCACTTCCTTATTTTCCTCTCCTCCTTCCCCCAGAGCTCTGCGCTCCTTGTGTTGGGGGACTGGGCTGGCTGTGCTTTGGACCACGGGTCAGACTGCAAAGTGTACGGTGGGCTTTACAAGACATGCATTTCTTTCTTGGTGGTGGAGCTGATCCGGGAGCACCCAGAGCTCTTTAGCAGGCAGCCCTGAAAAATAAAATCCCTGATTACTCTGCTTTGACTAGACAGCACAAATACAACAATTTCCACCAACAGGAACAATGATCACCACATTATGCAGCACAAAAGTACAAAAATGAATAATTAAAAAATACAGGCTGGCTCTGGGAGAGACCCTGTTATTATGTGCATCAGAAACAGAATAAATCACAAGTAATTCAGAAGCCACATTCCCAGGTTCACTCATAACCATCTTGGTATTCCGAGTCCCATTGGGAGCCATAAACGACACAGAGTCCACATTATAAAAATAAACATGAAGTTAAGTGGCAAGGATTCATTTACACCCAAAGGGGAAACACTTCACTGTTTACAGTATTGGTTTAATACAAACATAGCAAGTTTCACCTTCAAATACATCCCCAATTCTAGGGGAAGGGGATGCCTGTGGGAAGAGGGTGCTGGGTAACCCTATCTATTGTCAAAGCTGCAAGTCCCACCGAAGAGCATGTTGTCCTAGACAAGGTCCTGACCTGCTTGAGCTCTTGAAGAGCCACAGTCAAAGTAAAGGTAAAAGGCAAAAATGACAGCGCCTGAAGCTGAAGTCCTTGCTCCATCTTAATTCAGTCCTTCCTCTTTCAGAACCAATGGGGCACTCTCCCCAGTTCTCGAGATTTTATCACAAATCTCATGATACTTGGCATAAGTGGCTTGGCTTTACTAAAAGGCCTAGTTCCTGGAGGCAGGCGATGATGTGAGAATCTCAGCTTTCATTGCTTTAAGAAAGTAAGTTTCTAGCCCTGATGCTTTCAGAGAAAAGTGTGAACATGTGACACCCCAAAGGCTCAAAACGTAGAAGACAACTAAAAAGACCACAGATTTTATTGTTTAAAATCTCATGGTTTTTGGAGCCTATATTTAAGGGATTTGTCTGATTAAGGATTTCAGAATTTGGCCTCAAAGGATTGTACTGCCCAAGAGTGAATGGGCACAGACTTATATTTGACGTTCTCTTTTTCCCTTAGCAAAAATAAAACCAAAATGTCTCAAAGAAGCCCAGATCAACAGTCAAAGTGATTATCCCATAAGAGATATTATTAGATATTGCTAGTCAAAATGCAAAATGATTAACAGTGTGATTCATTTGGGGCAGGGAAGGGTGAATAGACCTTGGTTGCAAAATTGGATTCTTAGCAAAATGCAGGGCAGGCTCAGGGGTGATTGGCTGGGAACAGCGTCCCAGCACTCATGAAACCAAAACCGAGTGCAGCAGTTTACTCACCCTGAGACAGAGCCAACATGTCTTTCTCCAACCAAACACCCACTGACTTCAATCTCTTCAACTCAATGGGAGTTTTGCCTGAATGAAGGCTACAAGATTCATCCCCTGTACATGCTCTCTAGTATCCCTGTCTAAATCAAAATCTTAACTGCATCTTTATTCTGATTGCAGGCTCCGTTTCAGTTAGTTCTCTAAAGAAATGTTATTTGGTGGTGTCATGGGAGGATATTGCAATGGCTCCAAAATACTTTTCACCAATAAGAAACTAGCATTTCACTGAAGCATGCTACCCTGTAATTCAGTTTGTTCTCAGGAAGCAAAAACTCCATGGGGGAACATGCCCAGGCAATGGTATGTTCCTTGGTATCAAAATTGTTTTAACCTCTGGAAAACGAGGGTTAAAATTAAAATCACTGGAACACATGGCACTTCCTGCATCTCTGGCATGAATCTTTAATTATGTATAATCACAGTGCAATCTGTTGTAATATCAATAGATGGAGCTAGGTGAGAAAGGCAAGGTGTGGAGGGAATTGTTTTTCCCATGATGCAGATTTAACTCTTGATTTGACCTGATTAAGGACAGATCCCCGATTTAGCTCCTGAGGCTTTGAAAATAACAGAAGGAAATAGTGATATGCAGCCCTGCTGGAATTGGACCCAGTGGGAAAACAATGACAGTTAATCTCATGGAAAAGTCAAGAGTTGGAGCCAGTTCAGACTTCTGAGCAAACTAGGAGCAGAGGGATTGGGCGCCGGGGAGGGGAGGTATGTCGAGCAGACAGCAACAGGGAAAGAAGGCCTCAACACTGAACCTTCAGCTCCCTCCCCCGGACCCCAGGATAATTCCTGGAGGGACATGATTTTGTCCTTGGCAGCACAATCAGGATGTGCCCTTTGATAGGACAGCCTCGTATAATGCATCAGGGACTGGTGATATTGGTGCTATCACTCATGATCAAAATGCATCACTGGTAATAATGCCATTTAAGCTCTATGGCTTTAATTTGCAAACTTTGCTAAGTATCTATCCATGCCCTACAAACTGAGAATGATGGGCACTAAAGCAGCAATGATAACAAATAATTAATTGATATTTACTATAGTGGCTATTATTTATTTGTTGAGAAATGACAGTGTGCTCAGCACCGAACAAAACACGTTTTCTGTCCCAAAGACCCTACAATCTTGGGACCTTATCCTGAAAATACTGGCTCTGCTCACATGGGTAAGGTTGTTCACATGCATACACATTTGCAGGATTGTACACGTATACAATTTCTGTGCATAGCATTTAACAGGGATATATATATATGTGTGTGTGTGTGTTTATGCCATATTGTGTGATGTCTAGTAACTTGATCAGCCAGGTGTCTGTAATATAATTACACAGTAACTGTGATGGCTCTTATGCTATTATTTATTATTTATATTAAAGTAATGCCTAGGAGCCCTAGTTGTGGACCAGGGCCCCAGTGCGCTAGGCGCTGTACAAACACAGAACCAAAATACAGCCTAGAACCAAAGAGCTTACAGTCTAAGTACATGGGTTTACCCTTTTTTGCTATTTCTCTCTGTTTCAGTACATAGCCCAGTTTAGTAGGGTTATGGAGGGGAAACAAATATACTTGACAGCAAAACCAGGGAAAAAGAAAAGGAGTACTTGTGGCACCTTAGAGACAAACAAATTTATTTGAGCATAAGCATTCGTGAGCTACAGCTCACTTCACCGGATGCATTCAGAATCTCTTACTGAAATCTCTATGCATATACGAGAAAATAACCTCACATGATCCCAAGCGTCTTCCTCTGTGTGTTTGGTTTGGGGCTGTGACACACATGAAACACGTCAGTGTCACTCCCCTGGTGCTTGGGATTTTGAGAGCAAAACTGTGGACCTTGGGAGTTCTGCCGCCCAAGTTTCACACAAGCCACTTACGCCATTGGGGTACCAGCAAGGGTTCAAAGCAATTATGAAAGAAATCCAAATGCTCCAACTTCATGCCTCCTCTAATTAAATAAAGTATTAAAACAGAAATCAGGGGTCATATTCTTCAATCAGTTACACACATAAAAGGCTTTCAAGGCTGTGTGGAGAACAGAATTTGACTCGTTACGTGTTTCCCATTCTTTGCAGATTAATTGAAATGGGGTGGCAGCATAGATTGCTTCGCAGCAGAATAACTGAGCAAATGCAGCTCATTGTTTTGGTTTCACTCCAGTCTTGTCAGTTTCCTCTCTGCTGGAAGTAAGAGTTCTTTATTGGGACTAATGTTGTGATGCAAAAAGATTAAGAAATATCTGGTCACATACATATGCAAAAATCTGGGATGTATTTCAGTTCTCTAAAAATATCCATAGGGCAAATAAGGAAGAGACAGAGAGCTTCCAGTTTTCAAAAAACAAACAAACAAAACCCACTTTTTCACAATCTATAACCACAAACCAGTTATGCCTTCAACCCTAAAATGTAGCATTCAATAAAAACTCCTGGCAAACAAAATAGTAGTTTACAGTTGTAGTTATCTAAATGTTCTATACTTAACATTTTAAATACTAAATTCTCATAAACACTGTTGTCAGGTTGATTTGATTCCAACTCTATTGTTGTTATTATTACTCAAAATAAATTTGATTTTTAAATTTATTCCCTTTGTTATTTGGTTGTTTAATTTAATTTTGATTTGTTTTAAAAGATAAACATAAAAGGCACATTCATTCTATACAGCAGGCTTTGGCCAAAACAAATGCACATCAAATACGTTATTTAAACAAAAACTCATAAAGTTTTAACAAGACACCAAATAATTACAGGATAGGGCTAAAGTCCAACTCTGTCTGGAGTCCAAAGGTTTGACGTAGATTTAAGATCGAGATCAAATAGAATGTGCATTGGCATCATAATATCACCAAGTCCCCGACTCTCAGTGATGCACTCACTTTCCCAAGGCCAATCCATTTTAATGCACTTGTAGATTTATACCCAAATCACATCAAATGCTCTGCCATCGACTATTCTAAATGTTCTAATACAGGTTTTATGATCAAAATTTGGTCTCTTTGTTCTTCCAACATACATTTTAACACAGGGGCAAAGTAACTAAATGAATTAAGATGCATTTTTAAACATAAGCATAGTTTTCTGTCAAATATAGAAGAAATTTTCTCTCTCGTTATTTGTAAATGGATTCTACCCCTTTAATTAAATCTGCCCAAAGGTTATGGCAAGCAGTTTAGATCCCAGATTTGATCTGTCTGTAAAGAGCTCTAATCTGAGCCCGAATGGTGTCTGGATTTCAGCCATCTATCTGTGTCTTCATCATTTAAGACCCATTTCCCATTGGCTAGGTGGTCTTGGCGTCCAGCAGTGAAGCTTCTGATAGCACACATTTTCTCGTCTCTACCAACCAGATGTGCTGCTTTTCTCTGATGATAACTTTAGTCCTACAGGCTGTTTAGCAACATTCAAGAGTGCCAATGCAGATGGAGGATTAGCAGATTAAGAAACAGGGACCCCGCCACCTCTGTGGCCCTGGATGAGTAGATGAGTATAACCATTGGATCAAGTTATACCTTCCTCTGCTAGACTGAATGGCCCATTATTAAATATTTGTTCCCCATATAGACACTTATAGCCTGTAATCAAGTCACCCCTTCACCTTCTCTTTGTTAAGATAAATAGATTGTACTCTTTGAGTCTACAAGACATGTTTTCTAATTCTTTAATAATTCTCGTGGCTCTTCTCTGAACCCTCTCCAATGTAAAAACATCCCTCTTGAACAGCGGCACCAGAAATGGACACAGGATTCCAGCAGCTGTTGTGCCGATGTCAAATACAGAGGTAAACCAACCTCTCTGTTCCTACCTGAGATTCCCCTGTTCAGGCATCCCAGGATCGCATTAGAACTTTTGGCCACAGTGTCACTTATGCTTCAATACGTCTGTTAGTCTATAAGGTGCCACAGGACTCTTTGCCGCTTTTACAGTGTCACACGGGGAGCTCATGTTCAGCAGATTATCCGAGACCCCCAAATCTTTTTTGCAAAGTCCCTGCTTCCCAGGAGAGAGTCCCCCATCCACTAAGTATAGTCTACATTCTTTGTTCCCAGATGTATACATCTACATTTAGCCATATTAAAATGCATATTGTTTGTTTGTGACTAGTTTACCAACTGATGCAGCTGCTCTGAATCAATGACCTGTCCTCTTCATTATTTACCACTCTCCCAATTTCTGTGTTGTTTGCTTTGCTTTTGATTTGATAAAGATGTTAAATAGTGTAGGGCCAAGAACCATTCCCTCTAGAACCTGATTGGAAACAGATCTGCACGATGAAGATTTCGCATTTACAGTTACATTCTGAGACCTATCAGTTAGCCAGTTTTTAATCCATTTAATATCTGACATGTTAATTTTTAGCTCTATAGTTTTTAATCAAAATTTCATGTACCAAGTCAAACACCTTTCGGAAGCCTAAGTATATTAGGTCAACACTATTAACTTTATCAGCCAAACTTGTAATCTCATTAAAAAAGATATCAAGTTAGTTTGATAGGATCTATTTTGCATTACCCCATGTTTATTTGTATTAATTACAATACCCTCCTTTAGTTCATTAGTAATCAAGGCCTGTGTCAGTCACTCCATTATCTTTCTCAAGATTGATGTCAGGCTGAAAGGCCTATAATTACCCAGGTTATCCCATTTACCCTTTTAAAAACTGGCACAACTTTAGCTTTCTTCCAGTCTTCTAGAACTTCCCTAGTGCTCCAAGACTTACTGAAAATCATTATTAATGGTACATTGAACTCCTCGGCCAGCTCTTCTAAAACTCTTGGATGCAAGTTATCTGGATCTGTTTATTTTTAAATTTCTGTCTTTAGTAGCTTCTGTTTAACATCTTTCAGAGATATGAGTGGAAAGAGTATTATCATCACCATATAATGAGACTGTATCATCTGTTTTCCCCCAAATATAGAACAGAAATACTTATTGAACACCTCTGCCTTTTCTGCATTATTATTGACAATTCTACCATTTCCAATTCTACCACACCATTGTCAGGATTCTTATTCTTCCTGATATATTAAAAAAACTCCTTCTTACTATCCCCTTATATGCTGGCCATTCATTTATATATACACAAGGTATAAACAAGCTATATATATGTATATAAGGTCTGTCAATTAATCACAGTTAACTCAAAAAAATTAATCACAATTAAAAAAACTGTGATTAATCACAGTTTTAATCACACTGTTAAACAACAGAATACCAATTGAAATTTATTAGATATTTTGGATGTTTTTCTACCATTTCATATATATTGTATAAAAGTTACAAACATTTGCACTATAAAAATGATAAATAAAATAAATAGTGTTTTCCAATTCACTTCATACAAGTATCGTAGTGCAATATCTTTGTTGTAAAAGTGCAACTTACAACAACTTCACCCAATTGCTAAGACAAACAAGTTTGTTTACATTTACAGGAGATAATACTGCCTACTTCTTATTTACAATGTCACCAGAAAGTGAGAACAGACATTTGAATGGCACTTTTGTAGTTGGCATTGCAAGGTATTTACTTGCCAGATATGCTAAACATTCGTATGCCCCTTCATGCATCAGCCACCATTCCAGAGGACATGCTTCCATACTGATGACGCTCATTAAAAAAATAATCTGTTAATTACATTTGTGACTGAACTCCTTGGGGGGAAATTGTATGTCCCCTGCTCTGTTTTACCCACCTTCTGCCATATACTTCATGTTAGAGCAGTCTCGGATGATGACGCAGCACATGTTGTTCATTTTAAGAACACTTTCACTTTAGATTTCACAAAACACAAAGTAGGTACCAATGTGAGATTTCTAAAGATAACTACAGCACTCGACCCAAGGTTTAAGAATCTGAAGTGCCTTCCAAAATCTGATCGGGATGGGGTGTGGAGCATGCTTTCAGAAGTCTTAAACGAGCAACACTCTGATGTGGAAACTACAGAACCCGAACCACCAAAAAAGAAAATCAACTTTCTGCTGGTGGCATCTGACTCAGATAATGAAAATGAACATGCGTCAGTCCGCACTGCTTTGGATCATTATCGAGCAGAACCCATCATCAGCATGGACGCATGTCCTGTGGAATGGTAGATGAAGCAT
This sequence comes from Lepidochelys kempii, assembly GCF_965140285.1. NCBI lineage: Eukaryota > Metazoa > Chordata > Testudines > Cheloniidae > Lepidochelys > Lepidochelys kempii. Next base: position 28,184,946 of record NC_136395.1, read on the forward strand.
AAAGGGACATATGAATCTTTAGAGCATCTGGCACATAAATATCTTGCAACACCAGCTACAACAGTGCCATGCGAATTCCTGTTCTCACTTTCTGGTGACATTGTAAATAAGAAGCAGGCAGCATTATCTCCTGAAAATGTAACCAAACTTGTTTGTCTGAGCAATTGGCTGAACAAGAAGTAGGACTGAGTGAACTTGCAAGCTCTAAAGTTTTACATTGTTTTATTTTTGAATGCAGGGTTTTTTTACATAATTCTACATTTGTAAGTTCAACTTGCATGATAAAGAGATTTCACTACAGTACCTGTATTAGGTGACTTCAAAAATACTATTTCTTTTGTTTTTTTACAGTGCAAATACTTGTAATCAAATATAAATATAAAGTGAGCACTGTACACTTTGTATTCTGTGTTGTAATTGAAATAAATATATTTGAAAATGTAGAAAACATCCAAAATATTTAAATAAATGATATTCTATTATTAACAGTGTGATTAATCACAATTAATGTTTTTAATCACTTGACAGCCTATGTGTGTGTGTGTGTGTGTGTGTGCGCACCTTCACTTCCGCTGTAAGCCAGGTTGGTTTTTTTAACCAGCACAGCCTTTTTCCTCTTCTTGCTGGTGGCTGGACAAGGTTAGGTCATTGACAAGTGTGAAGCTGGTACTGCAATGCCAGGTTTCCACCTACTGTAATATAAGTTATCAAGTTACCAACTTTTACAGCGTTATCACGAATCTCATGATATTTTGGTGGTTTTCTTAAAGCTCCAGCTCCTGAAGGCATATTAATGCCTGAGAAGCTCAACTTTCAGTTTTTAATAAGAAAGAAATTTCTAGCCCTCCTAGTTGCAGAGAAAAGTTCAAAACCATGACATAAGTGCACCCCCAACACCTAAAAAGTCAGAAGAAAACTATAAAGAATCCCAAATTTACTATTAAGCTTTCATGATTTTTTAACCAATCTCATGATATTTTGGGGGAAGACTCATTAACATTTAACACTTGGAGTTGGCAACAGAGAATTTCATAGAACTTTTGCGATTTAAATCAAAGCAGGCTCTGCCTTTTAAGTGTCCCCGTCTCCACCTGCTGGCAAAGCGAAGCTAATCTATTGGCCTTGGCTGGAATAAGAGAATTTAGAAAAACCAGGTTTCCTCTGGGGTACTTGTCCTCCAAATTCAGGGCCCGCCCTTGTGTTACGTGCACACGCTATGTCCCCACTAGGCACTCTGGGTGCACAGGGAATGCAGCACTGCACCCAGCACTGTATTTATTGGCTGATGCTCCCTTTGAAAACGGTTTATTTTTACCTTACTGAAATCGCTGTAGTAATACAGACTTTTTTAAAAAAATTGACTCCTCTATCATTTTAAAATATATAAACAACGTTTAAATTGTTTTCCCTGGGCACTGGCAGGATTAGAACTGCAATTCCAGAGGTGAAAGGCCTGTAATTAATCCAGTGTGCCAATCAAATCCCATCAGTTAAACATATTTCATTAATATTTGTTTTTTTAATGTTAAGCCACATTATAAACATTTGAATAGTTCACATCTGTCTCTCATTGAACAATTGCAATTGAAATTAAAACTCTGGTTTTTCCAAGGTAATTGTATTTCAGAAATGCACATTCTTGCCAGTGGATGAACATTTTCTGCCATATATCTCTAAAACTGCAGAAGACTCCTCTCAACAAGAAATTAAATAGCACATCATGTGTCCTTCGCCTGATGGGATAGAGTAAAACACTGTTCTAAGACTCCCCTTGGGACTGAGGATGCCTCCAAAGAGAGATTGTGAATGTAAAATTACAAGGAGGGTGTTTGTCTGTCTGTTCCAAGGTAATGAATCCAGATGAATCGTACGTTATTTATACTGCTTGCAAATATTCAGAAACTCTTTTGATTTTTCCTTAAATCAACAGTGGCTATCGTGGCAAAGGGAATGCTGCTGAATTAAACAAGGTAGCACAACAGTTACGTAGCATTTTCCTTTTTTCCCTTTGAAATGTAAATATACAAAATTTGACAGAGGTTTCTTCAGCTCTGTATCCCTTCCTAATTTTAACAGCAACATTTTGATATTTTGTTGGTAAAATATTTCAATAATTAAGTACCACCTTTACTGAGCCTTTTAGGTACCAGCCACTGCTTGCCAAAAAGGCCAAGAGAAAGAATTCCAACATCAACACAAAAAAGAACTACAAATCGGGTTCTATCCAATGTCCAAATGTAGCTAGAGGTCAAATACCTGAGACCTTGGCTTTCCATGTGCCAGCTATGAAACAGTTCCACACTAGCCTTATTGGGTTTTGGCTAGAAATGACTAAATCCTAATATACACACGGTCATAAATTCTGTGTGACCCATAATCCTATTTACTCTACTGCTTTCACTGCTCTAGACAACAGACTATGAGATCTCCCTGCACAGTAAACTTCTGGAATCCTGTCATGTAAAGAAAACACAAATCACTATAAACTCATAGACATAAGCTTACCCTACATTGCTGTCAGGGAATATACTTATTTATGGAGCTCCATAAATGCACATCATGTTTTTATGTGTTTTCAGCACACATAAAGACCAAGTCCCTGCTTTGGGCCAACATATAGAGCAAAGAGTAAAGGTGTCATCTGTTCCGAAATCACCCTAGAAAGGGGCTGGAAGGAGGAGAGAGGGCTTATGAACATGGCTAGTGGGAGGGTGCTCCGAACATGGAGACTGCTGAAAGGCGATACAAAGCTGGAGCTGGGAGGAGCCCAAAGAGGCAGCACAAGCAGGCAGGGGAGAACAGTGCTCTTCGGAAGAGATATAAATGTATGAAAGCCCACCGGGCTGGGGGTTTTACTCTGACTTTCAAAAAGAGCATTATCTATAAATTGAAGCTGTTTCAAAGACTCCAAAGCCAGAAGAACATAAAAACAGAGTACTGGGTCTGACCAATGGTCCATCTAGCCCAGCATCCTGTCTCCGACAGTGGCCAGTACCAGATGCTTTGGAGAAAGTGAACAGAACAGGGTAGTTTCAAGTGACCAATCCCCTGTTATCCAGCCCAGCTTCCAGCAGTTGGGGGTTTAGGGACCCCAAGAACATGGCGTTGCATCCCTGCTCATCTGGCTAATAGCCATTGGTGGACCTATTGTCCAGAAGGGACCAGTGTGACCATCTTGTCTGAACTCCTATATAACACAGGCCACAGACATTTCCACAATAATCCCTAGAGCAGATCCTTTAGAAAAGCATCCACTCAATCTAAAAATTGTCAGTGATGGAGAATCCACCATGACTGCTAGTAAATTGCTCCAATGATTAATTACCCCCACTGTCACAAAGTTATGCCCTATTTCCAGTCTGAATTTGTCTAGCTTCATCTTCCAGCTATTGGATATGTAATACCTTCCCCTGCTAGATTGAAGAGCCCATTATTAAATACTTACAGGACCCAGGAGCATGGAAATATTTCTAGCTACCTGAGAAGGTGCCAAGTTTGGTAAAGTATGTTACTGGGAAGACTAGATGGGGACTGGCAAAAGATCATGGATCATCAACCATCTGGCCCTGATTTGGGAAAATACTTTGGCATGGGCTTAAGTGCTTCTCTATTAACAAATCATTTAAACATAGGCTTAAGTGATTTGCTGAACAGGTATGCTTTCCTGAATGGACAACTTTAAGAGAACAGCTCTATGAAGGAAGAATCCCTGCCCCATATGCAATAACTGAATTCTCTGGAAAACTAGACACCCTGGAAGTGCAGGTTGACATCAGGTGATCTATTACAGCCAAAATTAGTATTGTAAATGCCCGTACTTACAAAGTTACATTCAAGACCTGAGAGAGCTGATTTTTAAAAGGCAGATTCTGCTTGTGCAACCCAGTTGCATGCAGATTTTTACTTTCTCATCTATGTACATAGGTGACAGACTTTTCCTGCACATTTGGACAAGTTTGCTATCATCTGTGCAGACAAGTGAAATTGTTGTCACCTATGCTGGTAGGTGGTATTGCTCACCAGGTGGCGTGAACCTGGCTGGTCTGAGAGCCCATCAAAAACAGACTGCAGGGGCTCTTCTAGAAATGTGTAGGGTTCTGTCTGATGCTTTCAATCCCCTTGCCCACAGAATGATTTGATGCACCACAGGGGTCCTAAATGGGGCTGCTGATTCAATTGTGCACCTTTATCAAATGGCCTCAATTTGCATAGATTCCACTCCCCACCTCACCCCGCTTTTCTAGACCCATTAAAGTAAACATTGCAGGAAATGTCCTTGGGAACCACCGTGCCTAAGTGCCATGAGAAAGCGGCTCAAGTAAATCGGTTAGTCTCTAAGGTGCCAAAAGTCCTCCCTTTCTTTTTGCGAATACAGACTCAAAGGGTTGCTCCTCTGAAACCGGTTTACAGTGCTGCCCTCCGCCCCCATGTCCTGCTATTGCAGGTGTTAGGGGTCTCCATGGAGACCCAGTATGGACCACAGCTTCAGCGAGGGCCGGAGTCTGAATGTCACCGCTCAGGAGAGCACACAGCAGAGCCCAGATCTGATTTCATTCAGACCAAAGGGAGGTGCTGAAATAATTAGAGATGAGTCAAACTAATTTGAGTTAAGAAGTGTCAGCTAGGCTAATCTGTCATTGCCCAAATGAGGCTGAAACGGAAAGCATTCTTGCTCCTGATAACCTTTGAGCCCCTGAGCTCAGAATTCTTTCCGGAAGAGCCAGGATTGCTCTGCAACCAGGTGCCCCCACAGTAGCATTTACATAAATTTAGTTCTGTTCAAAGGTGACTAGCAATAGCCTTGGAGATACTGATGGTGAATGAGAACGGCTGAGTTCTCTACTCAGGCCAGTGGGTGTCTACAGTGGGATAGGACCATGTGCGACACCAAATAATTAGGAGCCAAATAAAGCATGGATCTGGTGTTCAGGGATCAAAGCCCTTCGGCCCCATAAAGAACTCCTGGGGTTGAGCCACCGAGTCTGGTCTTGCCAGCATCCAGCAGGCAAGATAAAACACTGACACATGAGACGGCAGCGGAAAAGAAAAGCTGCCAAAACAAAACACATTTTCTTTCTTAGAATGGCCAGAGGCTTCGTGCGCATCTTTCCAGCGCTGGGAAGGCATTAGGTGAGATCAGGACAGGGTGTTGGATCACATCATACAAGGACCCTCCATGGCAAACTGTCAGGCAGTCTGTGTGTTAGGAAATTTGGACAGGAAACCTATGATCAAAATGGAACTGACCCTCCGGGAGGGAGAGGACTGCGAAGGGGCCAAACGCAGGATGGGGGGGGGGGTGAAATGAACCCTCACCACCACAACATGTCCCTGAGGCCTTTGACAGGCCAAAGTTTCAGTCCTCCTGGTTCCTTTTCTTGCTCTTGGTGGTGTCAGACTCTTTAGCCCTGGTTTGCATGAACATTATGTCACCTTCTGTGCTGCATGTAAGCGCCTCAGTGTTTCCCCTCTCTAGGCTGCAGGCGCTTAGTCCTGAAGCGAATACTTCCACTTCTGCATTCTTTAATGGCAGCGCAATAAGGACTAATGCAAAGCAGAACGGAGCTGCTCTGCTCTGCTCTGCTCCGCAGGTCCACAGCTCTCTCGCTCGCTCTCATATGTATAATTATATAGAGACTCCTGATATTTCTCGCCATTTGCTTTTCCCATTCTACACGATCGTTTCCCATTTGATTGCAGGATCAGAGAGCGCGGGGCAGGACCGAGCACACGGCGTGATTCTCCACTCCCGCGCTTGCCGGCCAGCCGCCTCTTGAGGGCTATTCCCGGCACCCGATGCCCGTTTTACAGCGCCTGCCCCAGACCGCCCGCACCAGCCTGGCTAGTAGCCTGGATCTCGCCGCGGCCACCGTGAGACGGGTCTCGGGAGCCAGGGGGCTGCTGCACTTAGCCCCGTGCAGCCCAGGTCAGTCTCCCTGAGGGCAGCCGAGTTTGGCCAGTGGCTGCAGCAACATGGCGATGCCGCACGCGGGGAGAGGGCGGGCGCATACCCGGCCCGACTCCCGAGGGAGCTGGGCAGGCCTCTGGCTGCGCTCGCCCAGGGCCATGCAGAGCAGGGACTCGCCCAGCCCCGTGGGCGTCCCGAGAGGCTGGAGCCAGGCCCGGGAGAGGGGAAAGCCCAGTCGTGCGCCCCTGACTCCAGTGACCCCCGGCCCGACACCCCCCGGCCGCGCCCCGGCCGGGACCGCTCCGTGGCCAAGCGGGCCGGCCGGGGCTGCCACCCCACCCGCCATAGCGAGGGCCCGCGGTGCGCCCTGCCCGGGCAGCCGCCTCCCGCGTCTCCAGCCCCGGCCTGCGGCCGCCGGGGAAAGGCGCAGGGCCCACCCGGGCCGTGCGATGGGCAGGGCGCGGCGAGCTCCCCAGCCCGCCGGGCTCTCTGTCCCCCAACGAGAGACCCCCGGCGTCCCGAGCGGGGCAGGCCCTGGTCGCCCGCCTCCCGCCCGGCGTCTCCTGGCAGCCGCCCGCTGGAAAGGAGCCGGGCGGCCCGAGCAGCCCAGGGCGGGGCAGGCGGCGGCCAGCTCCGGCCGAGCTCCCGCCTGCAGAGGCGCGGAGAGGTGTGAAACGCCGCCCGGAGAGCGCGGAGCTCGCCCGGCCGGCCCCTGGGCTCGTGTCCGCGCCTGAGGCTCGGACCACGCCGGCTGCGCCTAAGGGTAAAACGCCGGAGACAAGGCCCGTCCCGCCGCTCCGCGAGGCGTTCCCCCGCAGGGAGACGCGGCCAAGGAGGTGCGAACCCGTCGCCTCGACTGAAACCCAACCAGCCCGTCTGGGCCCCGGGACCGGGCTCGCGGCGCTCGCCTGGCTGAGGGTTGCTGAGTTCGGGCACTGAAATGCAGCCCCCGAAGGAAGGCTCCTGGGTCGGGGCTTCACTGCGGCCCGCCCTGTGAAGCGGAAAAAGCGGCGCCCACTGATTTGTGTTTCACAGAAACAATTTACTGGGAGCGGGATTTAAATGAGCAAATCTCAAGGGATCAGAAAACCCCTTAGACAGGAGCCTGTGAGCCCATCCCACGCCAGGTCCGCTCCCCCGAGACCCCGGCATCCACAGGCCTGGCTCCAGCTGTCCCGGGCTGGCCTGGGAAATAGGACAAACCCGTCTGTCCTGCTTCCAGACCCACGGCCCCTGACGGCGCGGAGGGAAGAGACAATAATTAAAACTTCCGAAGAAGAAGTTCGTGCTCCCCTCTCCAAGCTGGGATAAAAACCCTCCAGATTCAAAGCACGGAGGGGGCGAGGGGGTTTATTTTAAAACGAGCCGCTAAAAGAGCCTGGGGGAAAACCATTATTTTGATTGTGAAGGTATTGCGCTGTATTCACGCCCATATCTCGTTTATTCTGCGGCTTCTATTAACAGTAACGAAACAAGCCCAGCGATGTCACTTTGTCACTCTCCTGCAAAAGGGAAACTAAACAAGAAGGCGCGTTTTGAACTCCCGAGAGGAGCAGGGAGTGCTCCTAAAAATTTTCTAAAATCTCCGCAGCCGTGCTGGGGGTTCAGGGTTTTACCCCGCGGAAGCGGACACACACACACACACAACTGTCGGGAGTCGAGAGCCTGGTTGTAGCCCAAAAAGCAACCGGCGGGCTCAGTTTCTAGACTATGGAGCGCGCTGCTAATAGCGAGATTTCAGCTTGTAACAAAAATCTAAAGGAACAATAACGATAAATAAATAAGAATGAACCCGAGGGACCTGAGACATCAACACACCCAAAATCTTCCTCGCGCGGATCACCCCTGGCTGTTGCATTTCTGTCTAAAAGCAAACCCGACAAGAGGGATCTTTCCAAAACGCGGGCGCCAGTTGTTTTCTTTTAGCTCCAGAAAGGAAAGGGGGACAGACACATGGTTTTCCTCTGAGTTGCAACAGGCCCGGACTGCGGAGAGCCGCCCGAAGAATTAGCCCCAAACACCAACACGCGCAAGATTTGGCTCCTTAAGGTGCGATTCGAATTGTTCTGTTTTGGTTTAAAATCTTTTCCTTTATTCTGACTCTTCCCGACAACGCAGCTTTGGGGCGGTAGTTGGTAGGGCTAAACCCACCGTCGGACTTCACGTGGCGGTGGATGGCTGCTAAGTAGCCCGACTCCGATCACGCTCATAAGGCTCGAAGAACTGGTGATAACTTCTCCGCCAAACGAATAGCGGGCTCCCGTTCCCGGTCTGTGCGAGCTGCGCGCCTCTTTTCTCTTGTTTTCGCTGCCCGTAGCACGGACCCCTTGTGCCCTGGTTTGCTCCGCTTCGCTCGCCCCTGCCCCAGACACTGTTTAGGGGACGGGGAGCCGCCTGGCAGCCCGGGTGTGTTTCCTGTTGGTTCCCCATCACTGCGGCTGGGAAGAGACCCCCGCCCACCAGGGTCCTGTCTGCTCAGCCCTGGCCGCGGTGTGCCCCCAAGCCCTGGGCGCTCCGGCCAGGCTCGGTCCTTGTCCGGCTTAGGCGCGGGGTGGCTTCAGCAGGTGCGATGCCCGTGGCACGGCGCCGCTCGCCTTTGGCAATGAGGCAGAAGGACAGACCCAGCCAGGCCTCTCCTGCCAGGCGGCTCATGGCCCGCGCGGCACGGCCCGAGCTGGAAATGCAGCGGGGCGCTGTGCCAGGACGGCGAGACCCGCGCTACAGGTTGTCACCGACTCCCCCCTGGCTCCGGCTTGTGCCGGTGACCTGGGCATCGTCCCATCGAGCAGGCGGGTTCTCCCGGGCCCGCCTCGGGCCGGTCCTGGCCACCACGCACCTGTTCCTTTGGGAAAGCGGGAGGCTCCATGTCACCCTCTCCGCGTCGCCGCTCACACGGGGGATCTCCCTGTCGGGCGCTTGCGGGGCGACCGTGGCGGTCATGCCCCGGGAGGCCCTGCCGGCTCCTGCCGCTCGGCGCTCCGGCTACCCAGGCGCGCCACGGAGCAAAGCTCTCCCAGAGAAAGATGCGCCATAAAGGCCGTTTAAAAGCGTTACACGAACCGAGTAAACCTCCCGACAGCTCCGTTGTGAGAGGCTGGGCTGAGACGGAGCGCGGAGCTCTGCACATTCGATTGCTAATTATTGTCCTCGACTCTGCGCTTGTCGCCAAGGCCGCTGGGGTGAGTCGGGCCCGCCAGCTCGAGGGGCGCGTTCGCCGGCTGACTCGCCGTGGGAATCAGGGGTGCCCGGCCTGTCGGCTCTGGCAGGGTGGGGAACAGCGGGGTCGCTGCGATTCCAGCTCCTGGTGCGAGTCTGCCAGGAGCTAAAGGCGCCGCAAGGCCGGGCAGAATTGTTCTCTTAACTCGCCTGTTTCACGTTAGATTAGAAGCGAACTTTTTTACCACCGAGGCTTGAAAATAAAATAAAAACAAAGTAAAACAATTATCAGGAAACCTACAAATCTCTCTCCCGATAAAATAATTGATTCGCGTGCAAAGTTCTGAGCCTCTGCTGACAACTGACATTAGGCTAGTGGGGAAATGAACTGCAAGGGGCTGCAGTGGTCTGTGTGCCTTTGGGTCTCACATGTAAACGAAAACAACATGCAGGAATTGTTTTCCCTAACATCGGGGCTAAACGCGAAACGATTTTTCTTGGTGCCGGCTGCCCGGGGCCAGCCGCGGGGCCGGGAGAGAATTCAGCGCCCGAACAGTCACCCGCGGCGCCCAGCAGACACGCGCCTGCCCCAGGACGGTCCGGATCTCTAGCCAGGGGGAATGGGTCGTTTACACTGTAGTCGCCAAGTCTGGTGAGAATACTCGGGTCTCCCGCGCCCGATTAGTGCTTGTCTGGATCACGGCAGCGCCCAAAACCCGCTCAGTCATTGCTTTTAAAACTCGCAGCACAGTTGCCTCTGTGAAATATTCGTGCAGCAAGTGATCGATCGAGATGAAATGTGGGGCAAGGGAAAGAAAGGGGGAGCCTCCAGCTTTGGGTCATGCGTGAAATGAGCCCGGCGGGGAGCGCAGGCTACGCTCCTGTGGGAGACCGGATAAGCTGAGCCGCCAGGTCTTATTCACGGGGCTCCACGGCCCACAACTCCCTCCCCATCCCCCTTCCTTCATCCCTACACCCCCTCCTCCCTAACCCCACCGCCATCCCCTCTCCCCCTAACCCTACCGCCATCCCCCTCTCCATCATCCCTACACACACACACCCTAACCCCACCGCCATCCCCTCTCCCCCTAACCCCACCGCCATCCCCCTTCCCATCCCCCTTCCTTCATCCCTACACCCCCTCCTCCCTAACCCCACCGCCATCCCCTCTCCCCCTAACCCCACCGCCATCCCCCTCTCCATCATCCCTACACACACACACCCTAACCCCACCGCCATCCCCTCTCCCCCAATTCTACCGCCACCCCCCTTCCCACCTCCTTCCTTCACCCCACACAGCCCTCCTCCATGACCCCACCCCCTCCCCACCATCCCCACACCTCCGCCTCACCCCACACCCCATCCTCGTCCCACACCTGTGGGGCGGTGCAGCATATTTCAGTGCAGGGTCTCCACCGCCGGGGCTGGAGAGAGTGGAGGGTGGGATCTCCGCAGACTGGGGGGTGGAGGGGGGGAGAAGGGAGCCTGATCCGTGCTGGGCTGCCTGACCTGATGGGGCCGAAGAGGTAGAAAGGGGCCAGGAGCTAAAGTCAGGGAGGCAGAGCAGCTCTGCTGGAAGCGCCTCTCCCTGGGGAGAGCAGCGGGCCCCCCAGCTCGCCACGCTCCAGGGCTGGTGCACTGAGAGAGCCCCACTTTAACCACCTGCACTGCCCCCAGCGCTGCCCTCCGGCCGAGAGCGCCTGGATGTCTGGGGAGAAGGCAAAGGAGTGAGCACTTCTGAGGGAGACCGGCTGAGCTGAGGACCTAGCTAGAGCCACGCTGGGCATCTGCTGCAGATTTCTCGGCTGGGAGCTTTGCATTCTACCCTCTTCTAACAACTAGAGCATCCTTTGTATCTGGCCTGTTCAACCGTCTGCTGAGTTTCTGCTGGGGAGAGGTTCCAGAGTAGCAAAGCGGCCTTATTTCCTGCAAGTCAATGTCCTAGCTCCATGGCTCTCAACTTCTCCACGCCACTGCACCGCTTTCAAGGCTCTGATTTGTCTTGCGCACCCCAAGTTTCACCTCACTTAAAAAGACTTGCTAACAAAACCAGACATACACATACAAAAGTGTCACCACCGCACTGTTAGGGAGAAGTTGCTGACTCTCATTTTGTCTGTATGAAATTCTAGCTTGTCCTGACTTCGCTAGTGCTTTGTATGTGGCCTGTTGTAAAACTAGGCAAATCTCTAGATGAGCTGAGGTACCCCCTGGAAGACCTCTGCGTACCCCTGGTTGAGAACCAGGGTGCTAGCCTGTCCTTGCCTTGATTAATTAATTAGTCTGGAGGCAGAGCTGTGCAGAAGAGCCAGGTGAGGTAAATCGGAAGGAGGTAAAATGACCTCAGTGGTTGAGAGACAGAAAACAAAGAGTAGGAATAAATGATCGCTCTCATCATGGCAAAAGGCGAGCAGCCCTGGCGCCCGCAGTTCCCTCCTGGACCCTGCCTTGTTTGACAGGTTTATCAGTTAACTGGGAAAGAGGGTGAATAGTAAGGAGGCAAAACTGGCAGATTACACAGTTGAAGTAAAGTCAATTTCGCGGAGCTCTCACGGTGCTAGGTGAACGGGCAGCACAAGGGCGGGTGAGATTCAGTGCCGAGCGTGGAAAGCAGGGCGCACGCTGGAGAGATTCATTGCAAGGAACCCTACAAGATTACGGGGTAATCACTCCGGAGCAGCACCTGGGTGCCACCGTGGAAGGCGCAATGCAAACCCCAGTTCCATGCACAGCAGAGGCCGGAAAAGATCCGCCCAGTGTTGGGCGGTAGAAAGGCTGACTCAGAAAAGTAATGCGGGACAGGTGACACTCGCGTTGTACACCCTCCCCGGGACAGCGTGAGCGGTTACGGCTACCCCATCTCGAAATACACAGAGCAGAAACAGAAGGGTTGCAGGGCCTGGGGACAAACACTATTGCAGACCTGGGTTAGAAATGCATTAGGGGCCACTGACAAAAACAGGACTGCCTAGAGAGGGGAGAGCTAAGAGACATAGCAGCGGGACAACAATACGTGGTCTAGGAAAGGCCGGGGCTCTGCTGCCCTTTTTCATAACGCAAGAACAAGGGGGAAGCCAATGGAAATAAGAAGGGATATTTTAAAAACTGATTGATGGAAGGGCTTTTTGAAACAATGCATAATTCGTTAGTCTGTGGAACTCCTTGCCACCACAAGCCATTGAAGCCCAGAGTTTAGAAGGATTTAGCAAAGAATTAGTCATGTACGCGGCTAAGGAGAACCTCCAACGTTACATCAGACGGGATAACAAATATAGGGGCTATAAACTGTCATGCTTCGGGGCAAAAGGAGTAGCAGACGGAGCCTAAGGAGGAACTAGGCGTAGGAGATTCACTAACTGTTCACGAAGGGGTGCTTGCCGCTGGAGGTAGGATTTGTCCAGCAGAGCAGTGGGTACCTGTTTTCCTAGGAGAGCTCGGTTGTGAGGCGTGCGCCCTTCTGGTGATGCCCTCTGGGCTGGGGCATGCCCAGCCCACAAGCGCGGGAGGTCGCTGGTGTCCGGCTGCCCCCGGGGAGGCGAAGGGGCCAAGCCAAGCACCGCCGCGCTCTCTGTGCGCACCGGCCTCGTCGCTAGTCTGAGCCTGCCCGCGCTGCCCGCAGATCTCTGCTTGCGCCCGGAGAGCGATTTGGGGTGGGGCAGCTGTGGGGTGATGCCAGCCAAAACAGGCGGTGTCCCGCTGCCCTGCGCTGCGCGGCGGCTCCCTGGGGCTCCTCTCTGGGGGGGGGGAGGGGACCCGACGGCAGCTCCTCTCTCTGGGGGCGGGGGGGGGGGGTCCCGACGGCAGCTCCTCTCTCGGGGAGGCGATGCGGAGACCACGAGATTCTGCGGATTTGCCCTCAGCAGCTCTAACGAGCTAACGGCGCATGCAAATGGCTGGCGCCTCGCAGCTTGTGCCTTTAATCCAGAAAATTGAGTCGTTCCTCCAGTCCCCCCCCAACACCTACACAAGGCAGCGCAGCCGGGCGCCCGGGGAGTCACACTCTGCGCCCAGGGGTTGCTGGCGCTCCTCCAGGCAGTTCTGACGGCCCTGGCGAGGCAGCTTTCTCCGCAGTGTCCCTGCCCAGAAGCTGGTACCCGTGCCGCAGGAGCGCAGCGTGCAGCAGAGCCCCCGCCATAATTAAAATATGTCGAGCGCTCGCCCCCGCGGCCTTGTTCCAAGCTGCAGAGCCCTGCCTTGGCCTTGGCGTGTCTCTCGGCCCGCTTCTCTTCCCATTCAAGCCAATGGGAATTTCGCCATTAGCTTTGGGCCTGATCCCAGCGAAGACTTCGCTGGCCTTTGAACTAGTTCCTTTGGTGGGGGAGGTTTGGCACACAGCGTGCCAGGTCCTCTGGCACGGATCTGCTCCTTGACTGGCACTGGCAGACTTCCCCTCCCTTGCAGAGCCATGGACAGGGATGGAATTATCCAGTAACGGACCAGGAGTGTTTGTACCCTGGTTGTGAAAGCTCCTGGTCACACTGCCTCCCCAAGAAACCAGCTGCTGGCATGCGAGCGATGCCCCGTCCTAGGGGGCCAGATTCTCTAGCGGTGTAAGCCAGTGGCGCTTCATAGCCCACTGCCAGGATTCAAGGGTTTGGCTGCTGGCTCTCTGCAGAGGGAGAGTTTCCCCAGGGGGCAAGCCTGCAGCCTTCTTTGGCTTCTGACCCCAGCTTTGGTGAGCTCTGCCTGTGGAAGGCCCTGGGCTTGGCCTGCAGGGCGATATAACACTAGGGGTGACTCTGAGTGTCTTTGTAACTCCTGGGGAGGGGGGTGCCTGATGGGCTGCACCTCAGGGCCTGCCCTGTGCCCCTTAGCCTGGCCAGGGCCCACTGGGCCAGCGCATGGAGGGCAGGGCAGTCAGGGTGGGACCTGGCACTGGGCAGGAGGAGGCAGGATGGGTACCCAGTGAGCAGGATAGAATCATAGAAGGTCAGGGTTGGAAGGGACCTCAGGAGGTCATCTGGTCCACCCCCCTGCTCAAAGCAGGACCAATCAGCAGCTAAACCATCCCAGCCAGGGCTTTGTCAAACCTGACCTCAAAAACCTCTAAGGAAGGAGTTTCCACCACCTCCCCAGGTAACCCATTCCAGTGCTTCACCACCCTCCCAGTGAAAAAGTTTTTCCTAATATCCAACCTAAACCTCCCCCACTGCAACTTCAGACTGTTGCTCCTTCTTCTGTGCCTGATCCCCTAGGGCCGTTCACATGACCGCTCCATCCCCAGCGCTTGGCCACTGCAGAGTTCGGGAGGCGCCCCAGGCCAGTGGGGTTTGCGGATCCCGCGGCGGGCGGCCTGCGGAGATTGGGGGGCAGCCGCGCCGGAGGTTTCACCGGCCCGCAGCCTAATTAGCCAAGCTCCGTGTCCCCAGCGCCCGGCAGGACACCTTCCCGGGGAAGCGCGGCGGGGAGTCAGTGACCGCTGCCAACCCCTGCAAAGCGCCCGCTGCCCTCGGCTCGAACCCTGCGCGGTGCCCGGGCCAGAGCCCAGGCCCGGCTCGCTGCGAGCGGGCGCTGCTCGGCGGGACCCAGGCCCTCCTTTTGTTCACAACCATCATTTGTGTGGAACAGCAAGTGACTCTATGGATCGGTCATTGGTAACGGCAGCTTCGTGGCTTGTTTACATGTGTCCCTCCCGTCGGAGGGAAACCGGAGCTGGCGGGATTACTCGTTGCCAATGACGGAGCTCGCTTCGGGTCCGAATTTACCGGAGCAGATTTTAATTGGTAGGAAACGTAACCCTGAAGAGCCCCATTTACTCGGCAAACAGTTTCACACCGTTCCCCGAATTCTTCCGCTACAATCCCGGGCCGCCGACGTGTGAGTGGGCACCTATGTCACAGGGCCCGATTTCTCCCGCTTGATCGGTGACAGCTGTTTTCTATTTGCTCTTTTTTAATTTAGTCTTCGGTGGAATGAACACCGGGCCCTGCACCAGTGGGCTTGGATTCACGTGGACAGGGGTAGTGTAGGAGGACCGGGCAGTCACAGAACCAGTCACAGCAAGGAGCATGCAAAGGGAATGAACGTTCCCGAGGGAGCTGGGAGGAATGGCTGCAAACTGGGAGAAGCTCGCAGGATCGGGGTGTAGCGGTGCCTTCGGGTGCAGAAATAGCTGCTGGGCTCCGCAGCCGCTGAGATTTTTAAAAGGAGAGGTCTGGACCAATGTCCAGTGAAAAGGGAATGAAAGTATCCCCAAGCGCCATTGTTAGAAGAAGCGCCGGGGGCGGGGTCTGACTCACGTCGGGGGAGCTGAAGGGAGCTGGTCTCTAGTCCCCAATGTGACTTGGCCGCCTGGAAGGGGCCCAGTGGCCGCCCAGGAGAAACGCTCCGCAGCCCGCATGGGGCGTGCGGGGTGCGAAGCGCAGCAGAGGCGGGCACAGACCTTATGGCCACAAAGTTCGGGCCAGTGACCACCCCGTCAGAGCGGACAGAAGCCCAGGGGATCCGTGTAGCAACACGCGGTCTGGTGTCGGGACAGAGACTTTCTAGGTTTCCTCAAAAATCCCCTTTTCTTGAAGGTTTCACAACTCAACGGGGACAGGCCCCGCGGTCTGGGCCTGGGCGCTGACGGGAGGGGTTTCCGGCGTGTCTCGCTCAGTGCAAGACAGAGGTTTATTGCGTTTACACGTACGCCGCTTGCCGTCAGGGATCTGGGCAGTTCGCTTTGTGTGAGGGTTTTCCCAGGCAGCGCCGCTCCTGGTTCCCTGTCACTGTTCCCTGTGAATTGCTGAAGCATCTACAGGGAGAAAGTGGGAGCCCACAGATGAGCCCAAACTCTGTATCTTCGTTTCGCCAACCCAGACAGTAGGCTGGGGACGCTCTGCATGGGCCGAGCAAAGCGGGGAGCTGGGGGTGCGTCCAGGAGCCAGACACGGAGCGGGCACAGCCCCTAGCAATCCGGATCGGGTCGGGCTGCGCGAGCGGCTGGACTCAGCCAGAGGGACAGCGGTGAGCACTGAAGGAAGCGATTTTACAGGGAGATGAAATAGGAAGAAAAGTTAAGATAACTCGACGGGCCTGATGGAGCCAGACGGAGCCGACACGCGCCGCCCCCTGGCCCAGGCACTGGGGGGAGGCGGCGGGAGGAGCTCGGCCCCGCGGACCCCCTTGCTCTGCTCAGCTCGGGACGAAGCCGTGGCATGGCTAACGCTGCAGTTCGTGCTCTGGGATGCTCGGTCCCTGCTCCCTCCGGCGCTTGCCTCCGCCTCCGCCTCCGCCTCGGAAAGGCCGGCGGGACCTGCAGCGCCCCCAGCACGGCGCGACCAGCACATGGGCTGCCCGGCTCACCCGCCGCCGACTTCTCGTGGAAATGCGAAGACACCCCGGATACCAACGAGCCCGGCCCCAGCCCGGGTAGCGGCTGGGTCAGATCTCCCCAGCCAGGCCTATCCTGCGGCCGGTCAGCAGAGGGCAGGCTGCTCACAGGCCGGCCCCACACCGGTGCCCAGAGGGTTGGACAATTACAAAGGCAACCAGAGCCGAGACTAATGGCGGGCACACTCACACACACACACTCACACTCACACTCACACAGAGCCGAGACTAATGGCGGGCACACTCACACACACTCACACAGAGCCGAGACTAATGGCGGGCACACTCACACACACACACTCACACTCACACAGAGCCGAGACTAATGGCGGGCACACTCACACACACTCACACAGAGCCGAGACTAATGGCGGGCACACTCACACACACACACTCACACTCACACAGAGCCGAGACTAATGGCGGGCACACTCACACACACTCACACAGAGCCGAGACTAATGGCGGGCACACTCACACACACACACTCACACTCACACAGAGCCGAGACTAATGGCGGGCACACTCACACACACTCACACACACTCACACACACTCACACACACTAATGGCGGGCACACACAGAGACAGAGAGAGCAGAGAGTAATGCACACCCCCCCAGAGACTAATGGCGCGCGCACACACACACACACACACACTCACACACACAGCAGAGACTAATGGGACACACACACACCCCCCAGAGATTAGTGGGACACACACACACACACACACACACACACAAGAGGCCAGTGGGGCACCCCCGCCCCGCACCGACACACACACGCAGAAGGCTCATGGCGTACCCACATATGCACAAGTTTCACTCGCCACGAAGGCCCTTTCGGCACATTCCGGGCCGGTAACACGGGCCCAGCCCAGCCGCTCACTCGCTCTTGTCTTAGGCCGGGGCCTCGGGAATGATGCTCAGAGTTGTGTATTTCTCGCCCAACTCCCTGCAGAGCGAGAGATCCCTCCCGGTCCCTGCACACAGCGCCGGGCCTGCGCGCACAGAGCCGCTCGGTTCTGGTCTCGTTTGGTTTTATTTCGATGATGGATTTTTGTGTTTTAATTGTTTGATTTTAGTTACAGACTTTTAATAAACCGCCTTCGAATTGTTCTCAAGGCGGCCGCCCGAGCTGAACACGGCCTGTGTAATAGTCACACACTCACACGGTGAGACGGTAACAATTATGTGGTCTGATTTCTATCGGAAAAGTGACCCCGACCAGAGCCGGAATTAACTGGAGGGCTGTGAGCCCGGACCGGGGACTGGTCCCCTTTCCCTCTGACTAATCCCGCCGCCCAGTTGCGGAGTTTTAATTAGAAGTTAGGGAAACTCTTGGAGTGAGGCGAGACCGGCTCTAATTTTCCCCACCATTGTAGGAGATAATTGTGGCTGGAGACTGCCGAGCAGCCCCCGGCAGGATGGGAACCGTAAACAATTAATGCAAAGGAGAGGGTCTTTCTGCGCGGCAGAGCTCTGAAATCCAAGCAGCTTTCCTCTCAATCGCAGAGTTAAATAACCCAGGATTAGTACATTGTCCAAGATAAAACCCCACAAGCCTGTTCCCAAAACCCCTTTCCGAAAGATTGAGCTAAACCATAATCGTGAATTTCTGTGCGAACCCAGCGTCCGAAGGGCTTTGCCTGCAGACCCACAAACGGAGCAGCCAGTGGCCGCCCTTAACACTTGTCCAGCTCATTAAATACCAGTGCGTTGGGAACCCGACAGAACAGCGCTCGGGCCCTTCCCTCGGCCGCCACAGCAAGCCCGGAGCCAGGGGAACAAACCCCACATCGAGTTCTCGCCAGCCGAGCGTGGCTTGCTCTGGCGATGGGGAGGGATCGCTTGCCGCGCAAAGGAAGGGGAGACGGGGGCTGTAGCCGACCCTGACACCCGCACGACGCCGGCACATTATTTGTCTTTTATTGTTTGCGCGTTTCTCGTTAGGGAACCAGCAATGGCCACAAGGCTGTAATTCAGAGGCAGCCCAGGGTTCAGCTAGGCCCGGCGCAGCACGGCCGCACTCGGCGGTTCTAACGCTCCCCGGGCAGGGCTTCGCCGGCCCGCACAAGGCACCTTGGGGAACCGACTCTGCGGGGCCGTGCGGCCGCGCTCGGCCATTCCCAACGTACGGAACTAAAGACCAGAAAACACCCGCTGGCCGCGCCAAGCACGGTTCTCGGGAAGGTGTAAACGCGCCCAAATCGACCCCTGGATTCGCTGCGCCGCAGCCCGCGCGCTGGGCTCCCGAGACTCGAGGCTGGGTAGGGCCACAGGGAATTAGTGCCTCTCCCCCGTCCTAGTGACTCCCCTCCTGCAGACGCGTCCGAGCAGGGAGGGGGCCGGGAGCGCAGCCCTCTGGCACTGCTCAGCCTGCGCGGGCCAGCGGGACCGGCAGCTCCAGCGCTTCCCGGCCCCGAGGTGACTAGCTCCGCCTGCGGCCCGTCGCCAGGCCCTCGGGCCTCCTGCCCCGGCATCTGCGGCTCTCCAGCTGCATTAGCCCGGGACCCATAATCCCTCTGAAGCAGGGAGCGCAGGACCGAGCCCCGCAGCCGGTGCCGGCTGGGCTAGGGCCAGCCACTGCTCTGCCCAAGGCAAGGCCACGGGAGGGCACAGAGCGCTGGTCCCCAGCAGCCCAGGCCAGCGCTCCGCCGGCTGCGGGGGGATGCGCTCAGGTTCTCTCCAGAGGTGGGCCAGGCGGGCAGAAGCCCGGCTCTGCCGCGAAGGCCAGGCCGTGCGGGATCTGCTGGCATTTCGGCTGCCAGCCCGGGCCGGGGAAGGCGGCTCCCGAGCACTGGGCGCAGCGGGGCTCAGGGGCTGGAGTCAGCCCAGCCTCCAACTTTGTCGCGGGGGGAGTTCGGCGGGATCTGTGGCTGTGTCTCCTGCCAGGCCCCCAGCCCGGCTCTGCCCGCAGCCAGGGCTCCCCAGCGGGCGGCCGTCGGGGCTGCGCTCCCGCAGGGTCCGCGGGGAGGTGCGGCTCTCTGCCAGCGCCTCTCGGCCGGGCCCGGCGCCAAGGGGCCGCGGCTCCGGTGCCAGGACAGAGCAGGGACGCCTGTGTCCGGCAAGGAGCAGCCAGCGCCGGGCCGTCGCGGCTCTGCTGGGGGCAGGCCCCGCTGTTAACAACCTCCCCAGGCACAGCTGCCCCAGACACACGGGCGGGAGAGGCGGGAGCGTGGGCCCCTGGCCCGGCGGCGGAGGGCATAGGCAGGCCCAGGGTCCCGGACACGCGTGGCGGGGAGAGGCTCCTGCAGCCGGTGCCCCCGGGACAGGCGCGCTCGGGCAGCCCGTGGGGCAAAGCCCAGCACAGTCACAAGCCGCGTGGCGCTGCTACCTACCCCAGGACAGGAGGGAGGGCCCGGGGCGCGCTGCCCGCGCGGGGCCGCTAACTCGAGTGGGTCGCTCCAGGCAGCTCTGGCTTCACTCTGCCCCCCGGGTGTCTGTGGAGCCGCAGGGCCCCTCTCCCGGCCGGTGCGGCGCTCCCGAGAGCGCAGCCCCGGATTGACGCGGCCCCCGCCCTTGTCACCTGGCCACCCCCGAGCCGCGCGCACCTGGCCGCCCCCGGGGGGCTGCGGGGGCTCGCTCCGGCGACGGCACTATTTGACGTCGAGGAGACGGATCACCGCGGCGCAGCGATACCGGGAGCGCCAATGGAGTTCAAATGTCAGCAAGTTTGAGGAGGGGTGAGGCGGCTCCCCTGGTGGGTGTGTTCCTCCGCCGCAGCCCCAGCTCTAAACGGAGCGGCTCCTCGGGAGGCGGCAGGGCACAGTGACTGGGGAGCGCGCCCGGGGAACCCTGCAGCCCTGCCCTGGACCGACGGCGGCGCCCGCCGGCCCCTGCCCCCGGGAGGGCCCTGCCCCCGCCCCGGCCCCGGCCCCGGCCCGCCGGCAGGTGACCCCGGGCCGCCCGCGGGCTCTAGCATGACCTGACCCGATGGGCAGCCGCCTCCGCTCCGGCCCCTGCCCCGCGCCTCCGCCAGCGCAGCCCGGAAACGCGCCGCATGTCTCCCCGATAAAAATAAAAGCGACTCCCTCCTCCCCGCTGCAGCGTGCCCCGCAGCCCGGCCCGCCCCGGCGCTGAGCGAGCCCGGCCCCCGCCGCAGCCTGACTGGTGCTCCGGGCCGCCCATGGATATTGCAACAGGTCCCGAGTCCTTGGAAAGGTGCTTTAGCCGGGGCCAGTCGGACCGCGCCAAGATGCTGGACGGCATTAAAATGGAAGATCACCCCCTGCGCTCGGGCGCCGCGACCTTAGGCGTCTTGCTGGGTGAGTGGCCGCGGGGGTCCGGGCTGTGCCCGAAAGCCCAGCGTCCCGCCCGGGACTGCGCTGCCTGCCGGAGCCCGGGCTGGGGCCGTGGCCGTGCGAGAGCACGTTGGAAACAGCGTCTCCCTCCCGGGCGGGCGCAGGACTTCGCTCGCTCACTTTGGCGGGATGTGTATTTTTTAAATGACCGGGAAAAAAATAGTGCTTAAAAAGCGCACGCCTGCCGCAGAGCCGAGCGGTGCCGTGCCGGGGCTCGGCCGGTCTCAGCCCGGGCCCCCGCCGCCAGCGCTGCCTGCCGTTCGCCAGGCTCGCTCTGCAGGCTGCAGGGACCCTGCTGAATTTTTCTCGCAACGTCCCGAGGAGGTTTCGAGTTGAGAGGCGAGTGGCGAGCAGGAAAGCCCGGGGCGCGGGGCCGCGAGCGAGGCTGCGCCACGCAAACGAAATCGCGCCGGTTTAAGTTTACTTCGCGATGTTGCTCCATGGGAGCCGGTCCCCGGGTGGGGGGATCCCGGAGCCGCTGGCCCAGCTGCCGCTGCGCCCCGGGTGACGCCGCCGTGTCCCGCCTGGCAGAGCCCGTGCTGGGGCGCAGCTCGAGCAGTTCAGGGGCCACCCGGGCATGCCTCTCACCTCCCTCTTTGCTGTTTCCTAGGGTCAGAGTGTCAGAACCAGGCAGTTTGCGAGGGCTGCCAGCGGCCGATCTCAGACCGTTTTCTGATGAGAGTGAACGAGTCTTCCTGGCACGAAGAGTGTTTGCAGTGTGCCGTGTGTCAACAAGCCCTTACCACCAGCTGCTACTTCCGGGATCGAAAACTGTACTGCAAACAGGACTACCAACAGTAAGGCACCCTTCTCCCTTTGCCCCGCACGCCTGCCCCCCGGGGCGCTCAAGCCACCTTCTCGCCGGGCCATACGCGCCTGCCGGGCCTTACACTGGGCAGAGGGGACGGAACGTGCTCTCCAGGGCCCAGGGTCCCCGGGAGCCTCTCGCCGAGTTCTGCTGCCTTGTTGGGAAACGCCAAAAAGTTTTCAAACGAAAATCAGAAAAAGCCCCTAGTCGGTGCGGTGATCAGAGAGCGCCCAGCCAAGAACCGCGCGCCCGGACCCCCGAAGGATTTGTTACGGGTTCAAAGGGCCAAGCTAGAAATGTTCGCGGGGTGTTTCCTAGTCACGGAAAAGAAGTTAAATACTCCGCTGCCCATTTAGCAAAGGGAGTTTGTACCGGGTGGTTGTATAAATGACAAATAATACCTTGGTTGGTATCCGAGTGACAAGGGGGGTATTTCGCTAGCGCCCCCTCTAAATTCGAGCTCAAATCGTTTGGCGTTTGTGCCGGTAATTCGTACAGGTTTTACTGAAATGCACCGTCGGTAAATAATTGTAGGATTTAAAAACAGAAATGCCCTTTCAATTCAGTATAACATTCTCCGCGTGGCAGTTTTAGGTATTTTGAATAATTTAATCTTGGTTCTAAAATCAGTTTGTTCCAAACATTATCTAAAACCCCCCGAAATAAATAACACCGTGGGCAGCTGAAGTGAGGAAGGTAAAAGGCTGGCATTGCCCGGGGAGAGTCCGAGGCACGGGGTTTGCTCTGGGTGCAGAAGGGAGCAGTGTAATCTCGGGGAGGCTTTTAACGAACGGGATTTGTAGTTGGATTTTTAACACGGGAATTAAATCCGAATCGTCGGGCTGTTGGGTGAAGTGTTAGCTGGATTTTTAACTGGCCTTTTGTTGCGAGATAACGAAAAACCGTTCCTACGAAACCGTGCGAAGTATCAGCAGCCCCGTGTTGTCATTAGAGAAAAACCAGCACGCTCCGGGGACGGCTGAATAGGCTGGGCCAGCTGCTGCGGGCGGAGGGGACGGGGCTGGCCCGGGCCCGAGGGCAGGGAAGCCGGGGGGAGGAGGCCGAGCGAGCGGGTAGGTGCAGAGAGACTCGAGCATGTTTGCTCACCTGGCTGAGGGGCCAGAAAGCGGCTGATCTCCAGCCCGGCCTCGCTGGCCGGTACCGGGGGGAATCGCCCCGGTGCCCCCGGCCGCCCAGCACGGCCCCGCCGCGGCTGTGGGTCAGACACACACGAACCCGCCGGCCCCGGCTGGAGGGCGGCTTTCCGCGGAGCGCCCACCTGCCGCGCTTCGCGCCCACTGGTCCCCGCTACCCAGGAGGGGCCGGGGCCGGGGCCGGAGGGGGGCCGGGGGCAGCGGCGGGGCAGGGCCCGGCGTTCGCAGCCCCCGGCTCGCTCCGGCTCCCGCCTGCCACGGCGCAGCCTGCGGGCCGGGCTCAGCCGCCGGGCTTCGCCGGCCAAGGAGCCGCCGGGCGGGCTGCAGGGTCACCCCGGGCCCACGGCTCCTGCTGTCCCCCCGGTGGCAGCGCTAGGCCCCAGGCCGGCCCTTCCTGCCCGGGGCCCGGGCGCTCCAGGCGCGGACAGAGCCCGGGGAAGCCGCCCCGGCCGGTGCCACGCAGCGGGGCCTGCCCCCGGGTGCCCACCTCTGGGCCGGGCCTCGGGTCACTGCCGCTGTCTGGCGCCCGCTCGCCAGCCCGGCCATGCAGCCGCTGCCCCGGGCGTGCGGGCCCTGCCCGCCGCGGGGCCCCGATGTGCAGCCGGGGGCTCCCCGCAGCGCGGCGCTGGGGACAGGGCGCGGGGGCACGCAGCCCCTCGGAGCCGGTCCCTGCGGCCCGGGAGCGGAGCTGGAGGTCGCCCCAGCCGGGCCGGAGGCTCTGGGGACGCCTCCGATGCTTGGTCAGTAGCTCCCGAGAGACTTGACTCTGGGCTCCCGCCTCCCGAGAGACTTGACTTTATTTATACTTTTATTCCCAAAATGTCGGGCTTCGTATGAAAACCGGCCTGCCCCAGCAGCGATGCCCTTCTGCCACGCAGAGTTCCTGCCCCGCTTAGCTGTTTGGCCTCCCCTGCAAAAGCCCACTTCATGCTTGTCACTAAAATTTAGGGTCCTTTTTGTGTCGGGAGGGGGGTGAACATGGGCACTTCAATCACTGGGACATAATATGGCTCTGCTAGAAGTCTGGCAACAAACAAAGAACAACAACTATTGGTTTGCATCAACTTTTGTCAGGCATTCAGCAGGCTTCCAGAAAGGGCCTGAAGTGGCTTAGTGGCAACAATGTGCATTTCATAGCTACAGCATGAAAATCCATCTCCATGGAAACTAGTAGTAAATGCTAACATGACATGCTGAGTATAAATATTGTTAGGGTTATAACTCTTGTATGAATGGCCTAGATAGATGTCCCCCTCTTTAGGAGTTACAATAGAATGTGTAATTTCCTACTGCAGCCTTAACCAATGTGTTATTAAAGAAGCTTCAACAGACCCAGATACTGCGATATGAAAACCAATAGCTGCCTACGCATTCTCCTACTGAACTGCACTGATTTGTTTTGGGGGGTTTGGTTTTAACAAGTATTAATATTTTCACATATTCCCATTTGTAACAGTTACCGAGAATTTAGTTTAATAGAGATGTCAGATCCATGAAACATCTGACTGTATAGATAAACAAGGTACTTCTCAGGATTTTTTTTGTAATTAAGAAATGCTTCTTTGGATACCCACACAAAATTGTTTGAAATGTAAGTGTTAGGAACAGCGTGCAGGAGATGATTCCCTTTGCAGTCTGTGTAAAATAACAGCGTTTTGCAAAAAGGCAATATCTTAGAAAGCAAAACAATGGACTATCCCTTTGTGAAAAAAATTCTTTGTTAGAAGAGAAATAAATCCTCTTTAGAATTTTAGATATTATCAAAGGCTTCTAATTGTATAGGGGGAAATGGGGTGTCCAGGCTGACTAGCAATAAAAAGATATCAACATGTTAGCCTTTGTTGAATCACAGCACCTAGTGTGACATTACATGGTAACCTGCTGTGTGTGCCCCCAAGGACTGACAGCAGAAGTAGTTAATAGTAAAGAGGGGTGGGGGGAAGACATGTAAATGGTAAATCAAAATGATTTTTTCCCTGACATTTTATTAAATTTGAAAGATAAAGCATGTGAAACTAAACTGATAATGTTCCCATTCTTCCTCTGGCAGCTGTGTTTTAGGCTGTTGGAAATCTTCTCTTATTAGTAATTCTTGTTAATTAAAGTGTAAAAATAACTCTACACACCTTCTGGTCATGTGGTGTGTACACAAGTTTTATCAGCAAGAGTGTGGATGGTTGCATTGCCCATATGTGGTGAAGCCATGAGTGAGTTGTGCCGTCATCTCAAATGCATGCCGCTACAAACCTTTACATCCCGCCAGAACTTGCCATGATGTGTATGCACACAGGTTATTAAGAGATGCTTTTTAAAAAAAATTACAGCTTGAGGGATATGAAAAATAATATCAGTAAAGTCAGATGTTTGTGTTACCCTAAATCCTATGTACATTCATGGCTCAGAGAAAAAAGAAAGATTTCCAAAATTTTCTTAATCACTAAAAATGACTGAAAATAGCTTTTCTGTATGTAGTAATGTAATTGAAAGACCAGATTTCTCCAGAACTCCCGAGACTATAATCAAGTGCTATGTGTATCTTTGGAAATCACAGGTCTCTTCTTTCCAAAGAAAGCAAGCTTCTGAAGGGTCAGATATCAGACCTTAAACCTTCCACAGGGTCAGGAATTATTATTGCCTGTCCTCTTGTAATTTGGGGTTTGGGGGGAAAGGAGGAAACTTTTTTTTTCTGGTGGGTTGATTTTCTCTTTTTAAAATAAAAATGGTGTCTGTTTGCAGCTGTGCTTGGGTTTGAAATGTTAGAATAAATCCTGAGGGAGATGGATTAGTGGCCAGGGTGCAGAATGAAGTGGTCAAAGGTGCATGATAAATGCAATGTATTACATGAATCTCTCCACTACATCACCGGCTGCATGTCTGTGACTTTGTGTATTTCAGCATCTTTTTTATATGTTTAATTCTATAAATATTTGCACGGGGTGGATAGTACAGACCGATCTTTTGATTTTGACATTAAATACTTATTTTGCAAAAATTTTACATGTCTGTTGGGGCAGGGGTGCATTTGATTGCAAGTAGTTTAAGTGAAGACAACACAGTGCTACAGCAAGACACTGATAGCTGGATCTTGCTAGCCTAACTCAAGCAAAACTGTTGAGTTCAATGTGAGCTTTGCCAAAGTAAGGGTGACAGGATAGGGCCCAAAGGTGATACTTTGGACTTGGAAAAACTTAGTTACCTGCTGACCTACAGAAACATAGTGAATACTTATCAATCATAAAAAAACAAAAACAGTGTTTCAGCTTTTGCAGCAGTAAAATCTAGTGCTGGTTATTTGCTCTAATGAAATTACTAATTGTAGTATTTACAGCAGTGTTTTCTGCTACAAAAACATTGGTAATTATAAACAGCATAATGTTTTCCTATTTAGGCTCTCCTCCCTTCATTTAATTGTGGCTATATTTTTCTGCTTTGCTGTGATCTAAGTGTTTGGGGTTGCATAAATATTGTCTTATTTCTTGCTGCTTGGTAATGTTCTGTAATTGTACATCCAGTTTTAATCTTTTAAGGTGTAGTGGTTGATTCAGCTTAGTTGCTGTATATATTCTTTGTAGAACAATGCTTACTCTGATTGTAGCTTTGAAAATAAAGGTGATGAAGGAATTCGTGTAGACAAGGAATACAGTTGTAAATGAGGTTCAGACATAATAGCAGCCAAACAGCCACATTAGTTAATATTCCATATTTTTCACGAATTGGTTTTGCATTTTGTTTAGGGAAAGAAAGGGAAATATTTAGATTTTTATCAAAAGTACCAGGACGTATCAGGCATTGTATTAGCATTCTGAGTCTGTCCTGGAAAAGAAACACTGCCACTGATTTCTGGCGTGTGTTGATGCTGTTCTAGATCTCCGGGCCTTTCTTTGTCAGTGATTATGCTGATTTTTTTATGTGAAATCAACAAGGGTCAGTGCATGATTAGGAGGCAAGAGAAGTGCAATGGGCTATCATTGCTCCACTCGATTCTAGCCTTTCTGGAGTCTGAAAATTCTCTCTGGTGAGTGAGATAGTTAAACTGGTATTTTCCAGTTAAAATAATTTGTAAATTGAAAGCAAAACAAAACAGAACTTCTTGGTAGCAAATGTTTCCCATTTTTGTGAATGTTGTTTTATTTTCCAATAAGAAAACATGTATACCCTGAGAGAAGTTTGTGATATTTAGACAAAATTCAGGGCACAAGAGGTGACTTGGGCTCTCGGATTCAGCTACATGTAGAAGGGACCCTAATCATTTACTAACAGAAAGATTCTGTTTGTTCTTCAGTTTCACAGTCTTTTAATCGGTGCACTCATCAGTACAAATTTTCAGAATCTGAACAAGCTAAACTTGGGCAGAGCAATGCCATCCCAGTCTGTTTCATTTACCTCTTCTGATAGATTGGCAGTACTCCTTGTTAGGTTGTTGTTAAGAAACAGCATAAATCCCGATCAAAGCTCAGAGATCAGGAGCAGCATATACATATGTCCAGAATATCAGATAATGATCCATTTATGGCATCCATTAAAATGCTAAAAAAGTGTTTTAAATGCTCTGGTACGTTTGCTGAAAATCTAAACATTCCCGTATATCGGATCAATCGGCCACATTAAAAATGTTTTGCAAAACTAGTTTTTAATAATACCTCCAAACAAGTCTGTTCCTAAAGCTGCATGAAACAAAGGCACGAGGCTTCAGGAGCTTTTAGGAAATGTTACTGTTATTTCTCCCAGTGACGTCACCTGAATAGCCAGAGACCAGGCAGAAAAACCTCAACTCGCTGCTGTGTCAGCAGGAATTCATCCCTATGTGACATGTATAAAAGGTTACAGAGAAGATAATTCCACAGGCTCTGAGAAAGCATGGTACCTGCAGAGCCAACAAGGAGACTAAGTTTTGGTTAAGAGGATATTTTTAGTAAATGTTAGCACAGAAATGGATTTCAACAGGGTTTGTTAATCTGAGGGGACATTTCTGTTTTTTAAAATATTAATTGAAACTTTTGTGGAGTTTTAAATTATTATTATTATTAATAATAATAATAATAATAACATAATTATACTCACCTATGGCAGAAAATATTATGGAAGACCTTTATTGAATGTGGGTTATGTACAATTATATGAATTAGGAGTAATTGATAATTTCAGAGGTTTAACTGTTAATTATATACAGAAGGGTAACCAATACATAGAACATCCATTGTGAAAATATTCTTCTTTGAAATATATTGTTGATATGGATAGCTCATACTCTGTTAAGAGAGCAGGTGATTTTTTTGGGGGGGGGGCAAAATTTGAAACAGGTCAAAAATATACATGACATTATTTCAACAATAAATAACATACCATGGTCATGGTAAAATATATGAATCCTGTTGTATTTTCTCAGATTAAGTATGTTATTGGTTTATTTCCATTCCAACTGTGTAACCTGTCCATATTCATCTCCACATCGATCAGCATATAAAGATTTATGAAGCTTAAAATGTTTGTTGCCACGGGGACTTGAAATATAGAGGGATAGTTAGTAATAATTAAATACTCTAAAGATAGGAAGGGTGAAATGTCCAGGAGAAAAAGATATTTTTAACATACTACAGTTTGATTCAAATTTAAGTGAAGAGTAATTTTCTTTACAAGACATGGTTTTATGAATATTTGTCTAGGAAGTATTTGCTTTTCATTACGTACCATACCTCATGTCATAATACAGTGAAGTAAAACATTACTGTACTTAATAATTGCCCTAATATTTGAATGAAGTATACAGTATGTTCATTCTGAGCTTAAGTATGCATTCCTGGCGCACTTACCATACATGCAATGGGAATTTTGAGTATACAAGGAATGAGGATTGGGCCCTGAGTAGGTGTAATGAAATATAAACATAATCTCTCTTTCTGTGTAATGTGTATAAATGTGCGTATACCTGCCCTACACACACACACAGATACACACTTCTGCTGATTTGCCAAAGAAAGTAATTTGGGGAGCTTGTAAAATTATTCTTTAGCATTATCATGCTAAAGGGCAGGCAAGTCGATTTTGTGCCTCAAAATCTTCTGCTGTTCAGTTTTCATGACAGTTTTGCAGGGCTTGTAAATGTCTGTATAGCTATCAATAATGTTTCATAATTTTATTAGAGAGTGATTTTGTGCTCTTTGGCCTGAATTAGATCGTTGTGTAGAGGAAGTAAAGTCACAAGTGGGCTGTCGATTTTAACCCCTAATGAATGACAATAAAAAACATATGACAGGTTTCAGAGGAACAGCCGTGTTAGTCTGTATTCGCAAAAAGAAAAGGAGTACTTGTGGCACCTTAGAGACTAACCAATTTATTTGAGCATGAGCTTTCGTGAGCTACAGCTCACTTCATCAGATGTCAACATATAATGTTGGCTTCCACTATATATAGTTATACCAAACCAAAAGGGGTGTCTGCAAAATAAGGTGTTTCGTATACTTCTATCACACAAATCAGAGGAGGAAAATGTATCATGCTATTTATTAAGTAGTATGAAATAAAAACCAGTGAGCAATGAATTATGCAGTAATTTCTAGTAAAGAAAAACAAACCACGTATTTCTCTTGGATGGTGAGGTATAAAGGTTTTCTTGGCATGTTTTTGAGATGACTGCTATACTCTCAAAGCAAAGTTTGACTCCTAAAGAAATGACAGTCTCTTGTTCACTCCAAAATATAAAAAGAAGCACACGTTTATTCTGACACAAAGGAAAAGGTTAGTTATGCATAGTGTGAAACCTGACAGCTGAGTTAGCTAGAGGCCAAATTCTGAAGTCAGTGAAGTTGTTCTGGATTTATACTGGTGTAACAGAAAGCAGAAACTACCCTATCTCTGTAGCTGACTTGAAATATAATAAGTAGGCAGCTAACTATGATAAAATCTATTTGTAGGACAGGAGCCTGAAACTCTACAATGCTGGTATCAGATGCCTAAACCTATTAATTAAAATGCATTTTTTTTAAAAAAAGGATAGTATGGGAATCTCATGAAAGCCAGAAGTGGTCTCTGAATTAAGACATTTTTTAAAATGTATCAGTGAACCATGTAGAAGTTGGCTCCCAACAGCAGGAGTTTCGGCAGCATTGGTAACATTTGGGAAATTAACTCCGTTTTTTCTCTGTGAGAAATTGGGTAAAAATATATTGATCGTTGTAAGGTAAATGCTGAAAGTGGCCAGGCTAGGTCTCTGAGCCGAGGAAGCAGAACATAGGAGATAAGAAGGCAAATCATTTTAGGTCAGAACTAGCTGAACTTTTGGTTTTAAATAAAAATCTCTGTAGTGTTTATATTCTGTGTACTAATAGGCAAAATCCTGCTTGCCCTGTTCAGGCACATTATCCCATAGTTTCTGGATGCTTCTTTAAATTCAGGATCAGTTTGAGGCGGATATTTGATTGTCCGTTTTGTTTAAAGCTAGTAACCCTGCTTTTGTTTTTGAGTTCCTGGAATTATTTTGGCTAGACTGATATTTCCTAAATGCAATGTAGGGTCTGGTTTTGTGGTGTTTTTGGTTTGTTTGTTTGTTTTTGTTTTTGGTATGTCTGAAATTGCTTAGAGCATTGCACCTTACCCAATCGGCACGACTAATGCAGTCAAGGAGATTTGGCCCAGGCATTGGCATGAGGAGGTCTTATGATGAGTAAAGATAATTTATGATTGTAAAAATGATGGTGTCGGGGGAAGGAGGATGTTTGCTCTCTGGAAGAAATGAACAAGCTGTTTTCAAAACAGATTTGCAAAATAAGCACTACTTGCTACTGAATATATTTATATTTTGAAAAATTATTTTCTCTTTATACAAACAGATACAAAGAAAATATACGTTTGCCATTGCTTTTTACCTGACATTTACTGTACTTGCAAAATACTTGTAATTAGAAGGAATTATTTATAGCAAGTTATGCAGTTTAATACACAGTGTGTAGAAGTAACCCATCTTATAATAAAATGTAGTTCATATAGTATGATACTTGCAATGTCTTTTCAAGAGATAAAAGATTATTTCCCAAAGAGCTAAGGATGTATTGGAGCAGCCTTCCAAAATTGTAAAGGAAATTTACCAACCTCAGTTCAAAACCTACTCATGATGACTGACAAAATTTAGAGTATTTTACTTACCCATCAAAAATAGCTACTTGCCGTGGGCAAGTGAGTGAGTAGACATTTGCAAGGTTTTATTACAGAAAATTGTTGATATAATTATTCCTAGATTGTTACTTTGTTACTGTGATTCATTCTTGAACTTGTACAGTGATCTGAGTACAGAACTTGCTGATGGTTTAAAAAATAATTTTAGAAAGTAGCAAAACTGAATACCTTAGTTCTTAGAGACTTTATAATGCTTTAGACTCTGGCATTTCTATCAGAAGCTAACATGTTTATGAAGAATATATTCTCATCATCAAGGTTATTTACTTTGCTTCTGAAATACACCCTTTCCCCCTCACCTAGACCATATCTTTTCCTACAGATTTTGAGACGAAATTCCATGCATGGAACTCCCATAGACTTCAATAGGAGCCATTCGTGTGTATCAAAGGGCAGAATCTGACTCTTGATTTTACTTTAATCAATGTATTATTTATAATGTACTAGAGCACACATGTACTCTCTGTTAGAGCTAATGGAATTTATATGCATATGCTGAGGACCAAATCCGGCTCGTAAATTACTTCAGTTAGGAAGTTTGCTTGAGTAAAGCAAATAACGTGTCCTTTAGTATAATCAGGAGAGTCACTTCGTTTGGATAAGAAAAATCTTTATAGAATTGATTCTCTTGATAATGTCTTTGCAGTTGTCACATTTGTGGTTGGGATAGTAAACATGCAAATCGGAGTCTGCAGCAGGAAACGATACTATTCTTTTAAAGCTTTTCCTACCAGATCTAGAAATTGCTAATTATTTTCTCAGATTGACAGAAACAAAACTTTCCTTGTGTTTCTATTTACTTGCAGCTTGAATACAAATGCACTCTCTGCTATTTCTGAAGATCAGTGACAAAATATGATTCTTGTGAGTCATATATGGCTGTGAATTGCAACCAGTAATAAGGAAGCTGTGACCTGGAATAGCATGTCATTGAAGTAACAAAAGTGTGTCAATGAGAAACATTTGTTCTTTCAGGGCTTGATCCTTCGAGGTACTGAGCACCCTCAACTCTTACTGAAGTCCATGGGAGCTGAGGGCACGGAGCCCTTTGCTGGACGGAGCCCTAAGGCTGCAGCATTGTTCCTGCCAAATTCATTACTGAGAGAAAGATTATAGTTCTCATTAACGTCCACCCCACAACACGGTTGTTTTCAACCTGGGGGACCCTATCTTTGGACATAATGGCTTGCCTACGGCTAACATTTTATACCACTTGGTACTTTCTATTCCTGCAGCTCCCCATGGGAGCATAATTTAGCAGATTTTCTGATTCAAACTTTTCCTCAGAGTGTCACCATTTCAATCCATTTTATAGGAGTTTTTCTGTTTGCTGGAGTTTTGTTTTGGTGTTCTGTATATGTGATAAGTAATGCAGTCTACGCCACACAAAGAAACAGGTTTCCTAGCAAATCAAAATAAAGTACTGTAGGAAATTAGTGAGTAGCCCCCCCCCCCAAAAAAAAAAAAAAAAGAGAGAGAGAGCGACATGAATACAGAATAGTGAAACTATTCTGACTCCCACTTTGGGGCAACTCCCAAACTTTGTTACAATGAAGTACAGCCATTTCTGATACATACCAGTGACCGGAGCGTCATTCACAAATTCTCAAGCTCTTCTGCATACATTTAAATGTAGTAAGTGATCTGTGGTAATCAGTCATTGATTCAGCAGCCATACCACATTTTGATTGTATGCCCTCAAATCCATGCTGGATCTAGATGGATTCGTGGCCAACAGGCACAGGGCTTTTAATTTCTATTGCTAATGTGTTCATTTGGGGGTATAACCATCATCTGCTGATTTTTCAGAAATTCTCAGAAGTAAATTTTTCTGTTGGCATCATGAGTATTGCATTTGCATCTCTGCGTGTGAGAAAACATTTGCTTTTCAGAGATGGTAATAATCATGCAGTGAGCTTTGCAGACAGTATAGTCTGTCTGTGCTGGTTTGCACGTACAGATGGGCTTGCAATCAAACATCTATTTGCAATCATTTTAGAGAGCAGTCTTCAGGTTGTTGGTGTGCGTTCTGAGCTGTGTTCCCCCTGAGGTTAGGGTCACATCCCGTGTATGGTAATCATCAGCATATGAAAACACTCACTGTTTAGAGCCATTTGTACTACCAGTTCATTGGGCCAAGTTGGGGTCTGACTGAGCCTGTAAATCCTTACTCGCATGACTCCTGTGAGTAGTACCACTGAAGCCAGTTTCTCTGGTGTGCAGTGGCTTGCAGTATCATGTAAGGGCTGTTTACTTACAGGATATAAATGCCTAGAGAGAAGTGAGTGGGGCTGCTAGGGGCATAAAGGATTGGGTTCTTTGTAAGGTAAAACACCTAATACTAATTACAGCTTTAACCTTGTGAGCCATGCTCTACCCTCGCTGTTGGCACAGAGCTTCCTCAGAAGACCAGAGAAGTTCCACATGTGGAGTGTGACTCTGCGGGCCTGCTCCTGCTGAAGACAATGGACTTCAATAGGGAAAACAGGTTCAGGACCCATATAGGTATGCGAATACTAGCAATTTAGGCTGTAAAGCTTCTTTTTTCATTAATATTGTTTGTTTCTCATTTGTCTGCCTATAGTTTGCTTCCAAACAGTGTTATCTGCTGTGTGCCCAGGTTCGTGGCTAAAGAACAGGGATGGGAATCGGGAAACATGGATCTGTTCCCAGCTCTGCCACTGACTGTGTGGCCCTGAGCAAGTCACTTCATCTCGGTGTGCCTAGTTCTGTGGAGGTACAGTGGGAATGCTGATCATTGGGACCCATCTCACAGTGGAGTTCACTGAGGCTTGGTTTGTTAATGTTTCTAAAACATTACAGTCAGGGGAAGTGCCAGAGATTCCAGGAAATCCACTAGGGACTTCGCTGTCAATTCTACAGGGAAGGTGCTTAGATTCTGCTGTGCTGGGTGGCCGTATGAAGCCCTGACAGCTAGGGGGATGGAACGAACAGTATGTATGGGCTGATATTGGAGGTGCACATCTAAAGGAAAGAAAGGTTGGGCCTAATTCTCCTCACGCTGCTGTACAATTCCAGTGATTGCAATGGAATTTCAGTGGTGTAAATTGCTCTGAGAGGAGAAGCAGGTTCTTAGTAACCTTGAGTTCGTCTAAGCATTATGGGCTTGATTTTTTCACTGTGCCCAGGCTGACAGGGTCCAGTTAGGCTGATGGGGATTCTCAGCCTTCTGGCCCTGGTGTACATTAAAGCTGCATGGAGGCAACTTTAACTTACGCCACTGATATAGTGTCCCTCAGGAGCTTTACGCCAGGGAGAACTGGGTATAACAGACCCTCACTCCTACACGCCCTTTCCCTCCTTGAGGCCAGAAGAAGGGTTCAGGCCCGGGGGTAGCAGAGGCACCTTGGCCAGCTTTACACAGTAGGACCCTGGCTGCTGCAACTTCACCTGCAGTGAGAACTCCGTGGACTGGAGACTTCAGCCCTACAACTCCACATCACCGTTTAGATCAAGCCTATTGCTGAGTAGATGGCAAACAGAGACCACATGTGGGTGGCGTGAGCGCTCTGTGCAGTGTTCCAATCCGAATCCAGTGCTGCGTTATCGGTAAAGCCAAGCTCCTGTCTGTTTGGATCTCTGGGACGAGGCATAAACAGTTGCCCTGGACTTTATTTTCATAGAGTATGTTTCTCCCTGAGGTCTAGGAAGGAACTGCTTCTTTATTCCTCGGTATCGCTTTGCCCCAAGGGGCTGGTTCTTTCTTATTCTTCTAAAGATTCACTTTCTTCTAATTCAAAAACTCGGTGGCATTGTAATGTCTGGAGACATTCTTGCTTTTATTTATACACATATATAAGAAATGACTTAGCTGATGATTTCATTTATCACCATTTGCCTGGGCTGTAAGGGAAGTGCCCACACAATTTTCCTTTGAAAATTACAAATGTGTGACAGTAACAGTGTTATGGCCACATGCTATCCAGCCATGAGTGTTTATTTTGCATTTATACGACCATGGGTATTTGCACCAGTTTTGACAATGTCCTACATCTGTATCTGTTGGTGAGCGTCTGGTATGTGCAGCAGTGCCATGGTGTTGGACACGGAGGCTGGGGTGAGCTGATCATTTAGTACCAGTTATGAAATGTTGCAAAGTTAGAAATAAAATTAAACTTTTTTCTGAGAGAAAATTGGCTAGAGAGAGGTGCACAGACAGAGAACTTGAACTGCTCTGCTGATAGCATTACTTACTCCTCGTGTAGACCATTTACGTTAATCTGCAAGCTCCTGTGTTTGTGGCAGGTCACAGTTAGTGTTGTCAGCTCATAGTACCAAGGGTTTATGCATGGTATATGATACATTTAGAGATAAATGTAATTATTTCATTGGTAATAATAGGAAACTCCCCTTCAGGAATGACTTAAAGAACTGTTAAGGACGGTGAGTCTCTAATCATTATGCCATGACTGGCTCCTGGCTGCAGACCCACACCCTACTGTGCCATGCAAGAGCTAGAAGAGGGTTATAGTTTGGGGGGGCAGGGGGTCAGGAGCACAACAGTATGGCTGCACAATTATGACTGAGTCATGCAGTGAGGGGTGATGGTGAGGTGGATTTGGCCACTGGTCAGGGACATCTTAACCCCTGAGTGGATGTTATGGGATCCTAGGGAAATCCCACAGATCTTGATGCATATTCCTCCCATGTCAACATGGTCCCATAAGAGTCCATCACCCCTGCCTGGCCAGTCCCCCAGGGTATTTGGGGTGTGTGGAGTAGATTAACATTGGTTTACTTGGCAAAGTCCCCAGAGATTCCAGGGTGATGCCCTGGAGAGCAGACTTTATCCATTTCTGCCTTCTCCCAACCCAGCTATCTCCCCCCAGATTGATCAAGGGAGTCAGCAGGATTAGTGCGTGGTGCCAATCTGTCTCAAGCAGCGACCTGCCCCTGTAGATTGTAACCCAAATGAGCGGGGTTTCTGTTCCGTTCATTCCCCCTGAAAGAAATACTAGGGTGACATAGTGCATAGACATTTAAGATAATACTTCATGTATCTAGTCTGATGACACTAGTATTTAGCTGCTGAACTCACGGAGCTGCTGTTTACCTTACAAGTAGGTTGTAAAACAAGCCCAACATCAGCAAACTCTCTTTATTTCATACCCATCTTAAGAATCCTGGTTGTTGAGGGTAATTGAAGCCTGCTACATTTGTGGCTTTCCTCCCCCCCGCCCCCAAACTTAAAAACTCAGCTCATATTTTGGCATTGGTTTGTCAGAGCGCACAGCGGATACATTCAATGACATGAGCTACAACATACAATTTGTTGGATGCCACAATTAAACCTCAGGTTTTTTTCACCCAGCCATTTAAAAGCCAATTGCAAGTTGTCACTCAAGCAAGAATACACATAAACAAGGGCAATGCATAGCCCCAATTCCTAACAATGTGATTTTCATCACCCTACCTGTCTTTGGGGAGCCTTCAGCTTCCATCTGGAAGTTCCTTCAACCCTTTACAGCTACGGCTCTTGAAATAACTAGAACAGGGAAAAAACCAAAATGACATTGAGTTTATTGCCATTTCAGAGAGAAAAAAGTGTTTTGAAAAAGTTGATTCAGGAAGCCAGGGGAAGTTAAGTGGGAGACATTTGCCATTTCATCAGTCGGTTGGTGATAGCCATTCATGTCATAAATGGCTTGTGTCATTTGATGCCAAAAATAACACAATTTTCCTCCCCAAAGGCCTATAGGGTTTTTTGGCAATAAATGTTTATTTGTTAATAATATACTTTAAACAGCCCTGTCTTGACCTCAAGTCTCCAAAAGAATCCATCTTCTCTCAGAAAAATCCTACAAAGTTTGTGTAATTTTTCTGGGAATGTGTAATTGATGGGGCAGTGAAGGGTAGTGTGTTTGCTTTAACTACTGCAGCTGCGTGGATTAACTGTTTATAAGGGCCTACTGTGCTTTGAATGGCTACTTTCTTAGATTTCAAACCCTGGTTGACAGCACTTCCTAATGGTTTCATGGATTTGCTTAGGTTTGAACAGTCAAAATAAATTTCTGTATTAGGTCTTCCATTGTTCTTTCCTCCTCACTCCTGCCCTGAGATCCTTTAAACCTTGATTTACAGTAATGACATTTCATTGATTAGCATGTGAAGTGTGGAAACTTGAATGGAGGATGGACAATATAATCACTTTAAATAGCTGATTTGGATCTCTCTCCTGCACTCCTTGTCCCAAATCTTACATGGATTTCAGTGGGAATTTTGTGTGTGCAGGGAACAGTCTGTTTTCAAATGGTTTTCAACCTACTTTTTCGATTTACTAATTGAAAGCTCTAATCTAACACAACTACAGATTTGAAAACTTTTTCTGCTGACTTTGTGCCATTAGAGTGTTGCCAAAAAAATCAGAGATTGTGCAAAGATGCACAAGAGAAGAAGAGTACTTTTATAATTAAAATAACATCATTGGTATTTTTCTCAAGAAGAAATGCAGAAATAATATTTAATTTGAAATGTATTACAATGCCTTAAAGTTGACTTTGAGTTAGATTTCTTCTGTTGTGGCATTGATGGAATGTTAATGATATGTGATTAGCAATGTAAAGATTTCTGCCCCCTCCAATTTATTGGCTACTGGTGGCTTGGTTAATGTTGCATGATGATTTTCAGCAGTTTTGTTCTAACATCAGCCAGCCTGCTCCTCCCATTTTTGTTAAAAAGCAAAGAATTAACACTTTTGCTGGAATTTTTTGTTAGTCCTTAAAACAATCAGGGAAAGTACAGTAGAAGATTATACAATGCAAACTGTGACTTTTTGAATAAATGATGTAGGATTTTTTTTATCTGTGAGCATATGTGAATTCAGTTGAAAATTGAACTAACTTCTCAGGCCATTTCTGATTATTATTTTATATTGCAGGAGAAAGTTCACAGTCAATTGTGCATTTTGGTAAAATGAGACTGCTGTATGTATGAAATGAAGAGAATTTTTCTTTCTCTTTAAACATTTCACATGTGGGGGGCTAAATTATCTGGATAATTTGCATACTTGTGCAACTCCCTTAAAACTCATTCTCTTTCAATAACAATAGTTTATTGAGAATATCAGTCTGCATGTAATTAATCAGGACTTTTCTATGATCTCACTTTTTATTTCAGGAACCATAATTTCTAGTTTGGGCCCCGATCCTGCAAACACTTCTGCATGTGCTTAACTTTACTCCTGTGAGAAGGTCCCTTCAATGGGACTGTTTACATGGGTAATGTTACTCGCATGTACAAGTGGCTACAGGATTGAGTGCTAATGCCAGTCTACCTTCTAGAGAAATTTTCTGCAATAATCAGAGCATTTTTAACCTGTATGCTCTTCTCTGCAAGATTAGTTTGAGTGATGAAGGCTTAACTTTTCTATACATCCATTTTAGTTTCCTAGAGACCACTCTTGCTTTTCAGTTTGGGGAAGGGTGAATCAGCCCAGTTAAAATAAGAATGCAAACTTCATCTTGATGTTGAAAATATTCAGATAAGTTTCAAAAATGGTTTAAATCTTCGTGCATTTCTGCACTTTCTGATTCCCATTGAAAGATCGATCTAGAGCAAATAGACCAGCATATTGAGGTCTGCTAATAATATTGGCCTGATCCTGTATAGGGCTGAGGGCCCCCAGTTCCTGTTAACATCACAGAATTTGAGGGTTTTCAGCATTTCACAGGGCCCAGCCCTGTATGCTCTTGTCCCTTGTATTGGCCTTGCTAATGTTTAACTATCAGCCAAGAAAGTTACGCAGACAGCTGCACACAGCATCTCATGGTGTAACACAGGCACGCAGTGTAGACGTGCAGTGCGCATACACACACAGCATCATCCGTGGGAGGGTTTACAGCCAGTTCTTACTAAACACATTTAAATTTTCTGCACTATATAACTCATGAACCCAGTAGGTGTAGAGACGTGGGGGATGGAGAGGATGGCCACTGGAACTGTGCTCAAATGGACCCTCTGAATGTGGGTTGGCCTCAGGCAGCTGTGGGACCAGACTAACACCAGGGACTTGTGGAGGGAGTGCCCGAGGCAGATCTGGGGTAGTATGGGCAGCACAAGAGAACAGTCCCGTGCGGGGCTGGGAGGTTGTCCAGGAGAAGCAATCCTGGAGCTGGGCCCTTTGTGTGTGTCTGTAGGGACGGGGGTGGAGCACACTGCCTGCTCCCACTTTCCCCAGCAGACTCCACACATCTCGTCCCTCAGGCTTCCTCCCAGGCCTGGGAGATCTCCCCGCACGGTAAGAGCTGTAATGCTCACACTCTCTCTTTGATAACACAAGAGCTGCGTCTTCACTGTAACCCCTGACCGTGAGCCATTTACTAGGCCCCTGAGACACAGAGGGTCAGATCTTCTTCTGACTCCCACTTCTGAGCCCCCCTCCACACCAGCGGAGTTCCTCCTGATTTGCGCGAGAGGTGAATCATCCCCAGCGGTTGCTGGCGTTTCTGCTGATTCCCAGCAGGGTGTAAGAGTGGCAAATCTGGACCTAAGTATCCACTGCCCTTTTGTGAAGCAGAAAAGTACCTGAAATTATCTGAAAGCAAAGTAGTCAAATGTGAAAGGTTAATATTGGATTGATCCTTTACCAGGAAATTAAAACTCATCCTTCTGTTCGTTGCTTAGATGCTTCCATTTCTCCTTAGCTTGTCTCGTTGTTTAACCCACTAGCGTAACACCCAGCTTCATCCTGGTGCAGGAGTTCCTCTGCTAATCTATTAGATAACACTTCACACCCACAACAGTGACTGTTCCTGCAGGCACGCTGCTGGGCTTTATGCCGCCTTAGAGCTATTTATTGGTGTGGAAAGGGGCCTTCGCTTGGATGATTTATCAGCTAGTTTGTATCTTTGTGCCTGCTGCACTCATGTAATATCCAACAGTAACAAAGTTAAATGGCCAAATGAACAGGAGGAAGAGAAGAAAAGCAAAGGAGCAATTAAATGTAACTTTTCATCATGAAAAGGATTTCGTTGGTTTATCTTCTAATAAGATTATGTCACTAACACAAGTACCTAGAAAACCCTTGATTGACAGGCTCCTGTACTTTTATCAGGCAGTGTGACACTAAACCTCAGAGTCTTTTGTTCGATAGAGTGAGCTAACGGAAACTTGCCATCCTAATCCCCTTATTCATGTCAAGCACAGAAAAGAAGTCCTGCTCAGATGGCACCTTACAACAGAGTCACCTCCACCCCCTAGTAGCTGGATGAACATGGGACATCTTCTGCTCTGTGCAGTATTTGGGCCCTGCACTGTTAGAACAGAGTGTTTTTTGGTGTATACACATTGTATGCTGTAATTTCCACATCCCTTTGATGTATCTTATTTTGTGTCACTGGAAATAACTTGTATTGACTATCACGTTCAAGCCAGTGGGAGTTCTACGGTTACTGCAGCACATAACCCAGAATGGTGTGGCAGTATCCATGTATTCATTTCTTAAAGTTTTATTTCTTTAGAGAAAACATAGGTTTTAAAAACAGAGGCTTCCCTCTGTCCCATGCATGTGAGAACCATGTAGCGAGAGGCTGCATTGTACTACCTTAAATCCCCCATCCAGAAAAGGATTCCATGAGTGGAAATCAGAGCAAATGATCTTTTCAGCAGCATAGACTCAGAGAGAATTGCAGAATATTACTGTTTTTTTTACAGTAATTATTAATGGATTTATAATTTAAAAGTCTCAGAGCAGAGTTTATCACTTAGTGCTAAAAGAGCAGATACCTATAGAATTTACTCGGAGTGTCATGGGAGTCAACAATTCATCCCAATAGTTGGTATTATAGTTTCATAGCTCCAGTCTTTTCTCAGTAGAGGGAATTCCTTTGTGCGTATCCCTGTGGTAACCTATTTCAACTAGCGGTTCCCTGTGGTGCTTTATTTACTTGTCCAACTGTTTGGAAGTCTGTTAGTCTAAAGATCAGATGCACTGAAACAAATCTTATTACTTTAACCAGCCCTGCAAATTCTTCTTTCTCCATTTTTATTGACTTCTCTTCAGCTAGAACTAATACACATGCAGCAGGTGGGCGAATATGTCTCTCAAAGTTTAACCTCTCAGCTTTAACGTGAGCAACTATAAATCTTTTTGCTTTTCTTGGAAAATGTGGGAAACCACAGGTATTTGAAAAGTTGCTTCTCGGTAGGTTTGCATAATTTATGCTGGTTGTCCTGGGCTTTTTTAAAAGGAAATCAGGAGAATATTAAAAGAATTCTGCATTTGGGAGGATGTACTTATTTATTTTTCTCTTTTTTTTTTTAAGTGATAATCAGAAAAGGAGGAAAGGGAGGGAGCTTTGAGGTTTGGATTTTTTTCTTTGCTTTTTTCAATCCAACATCATCAGTACAGACAGAGGCTGAAATTTAATAAAAAGAATTTGCTAAAAAGCCGATGTAATCAGCACTAACCAACACAACTGCTTTTGGAGGGTGCTTTTATTTTCTGCTCTTTGGTTTTAGGTCAACTCCTGTTAATTTTTAGGAAGAAAAATCAGTTGGTCATCAGTATTTAAGAAACTGTTTTCTAGGAATTCCTCTAAAAACTCTCTACCTCTGTGCTTTGTGCTCCCCGGTCTGTGCTCCTACTTGGCATAATAGTAACAATTCCTAGCTCTCCTAGAGCAATTCAGTGTACTATCCATGGCATAGCACTGCCTTCCCACATGATATAAGGCTCTTCAATGCCCACAAGTCCCTAGGCAAACAATCAAATGCTGCAGAAATGGCGAATTGTTGGATTTATAAAACCTTTTTCTCCAATATTTGCTTTTGTTTTATCAGGATTTATTTGTTTTAACTTAAACAGCAGCAGCTGTAGTCAGATCATACAGATAAATGAACATACAAACAATCTGAACACTTTGCTAAATAACACAAGTAAAGGCATCCACTGAATAAAGATGCATCATTTGAATAGCTTGTATTTTTGAAATGTCTTCACCTTGGCCAAATCTCACTTTCTGAATCATCGTGTGCAGGATTATACAAGCATGTAACTCAAGGCAGAATTGGGCCAAGTGGGTAGAAAACAATAACATAAGAAGTACCTGAGTTATCAGTGAGGTTAGTGAGAAAATCTGTACAAATTTCTGATGTAAACTGCAAGGCAAACTTAGTGTAACAAATATTTGAATTGTGACACACAAAATGACATCCAAGCATGATTAGGAAAGTTGTTTGCTAAAGAATCTGATGGTTTCTTTGTTATTTACAGATTCCCAAAGTCCCAGGATAATACAAGGTTAGGGCTGTAATCAGTATTCTGCCATGTCAGAGATTTAAAAAAAACAGCAAGAGGCTGTGAATATTTCAGCAAAAATTCACTCTGGACAACAATCAGAGAAACACTGTTCATCCCCTTAATCTGTGGGGTTTAACATTTGAAACTTCTGGGCTCTACACCATTTCTCTTCATGCCTAAAAGGCAGTAACTCATTTTTAAAAAGGACCACAAGCAGGATGTCACATAGTACAAACTAACAGGTCTGTTTTATTAGAAACTAGATGATGCAGTATGTTCTGCATCTATCAAAGGCAACCAAACCTTATACTCAGGGGAATGTCATGAACCTTTACACAGCAGCATGTCAGATACTCTTGACGTGTTCTGCCCCTCTCTGAACA
This sequence comes from Lepidochelys kempii, assembly GCF_965140285.1. Lineage (NCBI taxonomy): Eukaryota > Metazoa > Chordata > Testudines > Cheloniidae > Lepidochelys > Lepidochelys kempii. The sequence continues at coordinate 28,227,403 of NC_136395.1, forward strand.
AGAGGGTCAATAAACAAGGGAAACAACAATCCACCTACAGTGAACTTGGTGTGGTGTCTTCTGCTTTCGGAGTACTTGATACTAACTTGTAATTCTTGAAAGGAGAAAAAAAAAACACTTTGGGGATTAAATTTCAGAGCCTCCCAGCCTCTGTCCCAACCCCCCACCAAAAGTTGAAATGATTTGTGTTCAAGGGTCTGTGACCCACGGAGGCATGTAACAGCAGAGAAAGGAAACATTTGGAGTTCAGAGGGACAGTGGGTATAGATGACCAGCGTAAGACAATGCAGATGTTTCAGATCATGAGTTCTCTGGCGATGACAGGAAAATGCCCTCCAACAGACCTGCTGAGTTGGCTCTCATCTTGGTTCGGTGGTTTTGTTTTGGTAATTTCCCCACCCCCTCATTAAATATAGTGATACCAGGTCCCTGGTTTTTAAGTTTTTAGGATTTATCCGGAAGAATCCATCTTATTTGCTGGATTTGAGAAGTACAGTGAGCTTTTAAAATCCTCTTGCCATGTCTCCTGTGAAATACACACAACTGGTGGCTGTAGTGATGTGGACAGGCTGATCCTGTTCCCACTGGAGTCAACAGCAAAACTCCCATTGTGTGTGATACACAGGCCTGATCCTGCCTCATAGTTCGGCCAGGGGCATTGCTGCTAGAAGGTTCTAATCTGTCCCTAACGGGGCACTGCTCCTAGCATGGAAAGGGCTCAGTGGAAAGAAGAGTCTTTCTAAATGGCAGTTCTATCTCAAATTCAGGCAGAAAGTGCTTCTCAAGTTTGAATTTGTCTTCTTCTTCATGACGAAATGGAAATCATGTCAATGAAATGTCCAAGGGAGAGAGGGTAACAATTGCTTCTCTGCAGTGAAAGAGCCCAGCTAATGTTTTACAAATACATTAATAACACAATGATATTTGTATTTACTTTATTTTCCTTTATTTAGAACTTATCACAGCCCTCTGTCCAGCTTTGGGGGAGAGGACAGGCAGGTACAATGTGGTGATCTGAAAAGTTCTTTCACTTGGCTGACAAAACTCCAATCAGCATGGTCATAAAGCAGGCCAGGGCTGCAGCATGAGTTGGGAGGAGCTGGTGAGGGAGTGAACTGCAGCTCAACTTTCAGAAGGCCAAATTGTTCAGGGTAAAAGTGTGGCGTTTGGGGGCATGGTCCTGGAGTCTGTTCACATGCAGTGCTTCATTGAAGTCAGTGAGGGTCTGCTTGTGGCCTGGCTCCACGATCCGCCCCAGGAGAAATATGGGTTGTCCTGTAGGCTGCCTATGCTTATTATTTGTGGGCCGCGTTTGGGGGTGGGGACCAAGGCAGAGAAGCACCCTTTTCCTCTTTCAGCTGGCAGCCATGAGAGGGGAGGGTAGAACTGACAGCTGTACCCTCACCTTGCACGGGTAGTGCTCCTGGTGGGAACAGAGGATTCTGTCCTTCTGTCTTTCCCTCCCTAAATTCTCAAGTTTACAAACCTTTACAAACCTAAGAGAGAACAAAATAAACAAGACTCCTGATTTCCCAGAGACACTGATCAATATTATTCAAAACTCATTGGGCCTTTCCATGCTTTTCTCTGCCCTTATAACAGTCTGTCACATTACAAAGCACATGGTGCATTTGAGATGTAAGCCCCTCAGAACATGCCCCCAAATAATTAGGCTGTCCTGCAATAAAAACAAATGCTAACCCACCAAACCCCCAGATCCCTAGTGGTTTGTGGCTGGGTCTTCACACCAAATGGCATGTTTGACTCTTGCAGCCCTGCAACTGCTATATTGGCAATAATCTAGTCCCACCACAATGCTCTGCTTTGCCAATGTTTAATTCACGTTGGGAGCTCTCTCTCTCTCTCTCTGAAATCTGCCCTGTGATGCGGTGATCAGTATTCATATGAGGGAGGTAGACTCTCACTTGTAGCAACTGAGATGTGTTGAGCAAAACAGTCAGCTAGAACAAAGAGCAGTTTGTTCCACAGCGAATTCTGCCATTTCCGCAGCAGAAATTGCCACGCGTTTCCCAGCACCAGCCAAACCTCCAGGGCCCGACCCTGCAGGCAAGATGGTGGTTCTTGAGTCACTGGCCACATTGGGGATGGCTCGCAGTGTTCGGCAGCAGCTGTGACGCCCTCCCTGCTGCCATGCAGGGCAGGCGAGAGCTGGCAGGGTGCTAGGCTCATATAGTTCTTATGCTGCCTGAGAGCAAATCCTGCTGTGCCAATCACAGGGTGCGAGGGGCCTCCCCCATCACCTGCACCGGCCTGGGCAAGGCCCTGATTTATTTCAGTCAGGGCGGAGAGGTTGTGCTCAGCTCTGGCTTTGACCAGTTTGGAAAAACACTTCCTCTTCCACCTCCCGTCCTTTTACTTTTGTCTATTAGACATTGGGAGAAACTCTGCATTTGTAAAGAGGGTGTATTCCAGTACAAGGAAAGGAGGCCACTGGGAGAAAGGGCGTGAGAGACTGTGCAGTACCCTAAACAGTGGTGCTGTTAAATACGTAGGACATTTGTGCATGCCACACTAGCCCTCACCTGGTCTGGTGCCAAGAGCACCTGCTTTGTGCTCCTCTGTTTGGCAGGTGAGGAAACTGCAAGCATAACTGTAGTAATCTTGGTGGGGTGGGAAAGCTCTGGTTGGGGAACACCTCTCCCCAGTTTGGACCTGGGCTACAGCCGCTGACAAAGGCCCCACAGACAAGTTTTTAAAAGCAGCACATTATACTGACAGCAAAGCGACACAGGCTGCCGGTGGGATGAGCAGGAAAACAAATCCAGAGCCTGAATTTATCTAGGTTAAATCTTAAGACCAGTAATAAAATTCACGTGCATATTATAGGGTCTCTTTTAGCAATGTGGATGGGAATTGGGTATCGGTTATTCCCTTCTCAAGTGCATGAGCCAGCAAAGCTGCCATCCCCTCTCAGAGCTCCAAGGCTTTCTACCAGGCTCAGAGTTGGTGGTGGAAGAATAGTTTTGTGATGAAGCAGTTACATAGAATCATAGAATATCAGGTTGGAAGGGACCTCAGGAGGTCATCTAGTCCAACCCCCTGCTCAAAGCAGGACCAATTCCCAGTTAAATCATCCCAGCCAGGGCTTTGTCAAGCCTGACCTTAAAAACCTCTAAGGAAGGAGATTCTACCACCTCCCTAGGTAACGCATTCCAGTGTTTCACCACCCTCCTAGTGAAAAAGTTTTTCCTAATATCCAATCTAAACCTCCCCCACTGCAACTTGAGACCATTACTCCTCGTTCTGTCATCTGCTACCATTGAGAACAGTCTAGAGCCATCCTCTTTGGAACCCCCTTTCAGGTAGTTGAAAGCAGCTATCAAATCCCCCCTCATTCTTCTCTTCTGCAGGCTAAACAATCCCAGCTCCCTCAGCCTCTCCTCGTAACTCATGTGTTCCAGACCCCTAATCATTTTTGTTGCCCTTCGCTGGACTCTCTCCAATTTATCCACATCCTTCTTGTAGTGTACAGCCAGCCAGGCTCTTCCCTGCATCTCACTGGAAAGCCAAGGGTGTCTCAGTTCCTGAATGAGTTGAAAAATTATAAAACAAGGGGCTGTGTAATTACAGCGGTCAGTTAGTGCTTCTTGCTGTGCACACTTTGCACTTCGGGGTAATACACCTCAGGTGACACATGGGGCCAGATCCTGCCCTTGGTTGCACTCTGCAGCCCCACTCACTCCACTAAGGGCATGGAGTGGCCAGTAGCCTTTTCACATAGCATTTGCTGTTTGGGTGCAATGTTCTATGAATGCCACTTCTTCCCCGCCAAGAGTGGCATCAGGCAACCCTCCAGCCTGGCATTTCTGCTCAGTTGAATTTAATTTGGTTGTTTCCCACTGTCTGTTCCCAGAGTCTTGCAGAAAAGTGTTAGAATCGTCTAACAGTGACAAATGTCTTTTTTTTTTAAATGTGTCTTAATTTACAAACTGCTTGTCTGATTAGCTTCATGTTTTGATAGAAAAATTCTCCTTCCCTCCCTTGTGATCAAGTTATTCTCTGAGCTCTGTCTCTGCTAGGAAAAGGGCTAGAAAATTGCTTTTCCTTTACAGAAAAGTTTTGTTAACCCTCCACTGACAGGGTGCCCAGCTTTTATGCCCATAATTGCTAATGAGCTATTCTGATATTACCATTTAAAATGCTAACTTTTGAAGTGAGCTTTGGCCCTTTGTACTAGCTTTAAACTAGATGAGTCCCATAAGCTTTCTCTCTCACTTTACAGCTTTCATTGATTGGTTGGTTGGTTGGTTTGTTTTAATGCCAGAAAGTGTCAAAAAAAAGTTAGAAGACCATGTGCTTTGTGGTGAACACCTCTATCTTTAAGATGTTATAATTAAGAAAACCTATGTCTGATTTACTTCTATTTTGGTAAATAATTCTACCTCCACCTTCAATTTTGTCTGTCGTTGTTAGAACCCAACCTGGTGCTCACAATGGTAACTGAGACATGGCCAGACATCAATTAACCTCTGGATAGTTATGGTTGGAAGAGCATTAAAAAGAAACAAGCTGGGTAACTATATGCTGGAAGATATGCTTTAACACTTTTAAAGCAAAGTTTTTCAATAACAATTATGTTTAGAAACAAATGATCCCAGTTTTCCATTTCTGGGCTGTTCTGTTTGAAGCCAAGCTACAGTCTGGGTTCCCTGCGTACAATCCGTGCAGTGTTCCATTTGGGCTCTGAGGCCTGAGAGAAACAAACTGGCTACTTCTAAAATGCTGCCGAGTTAGCAGCAATGCTCCTGAGCCCAACATGGCCTCTGAGTACCATCTCTGGCAATCAGCTGATTCTTTAGGTCATATGCAAATTAAAAAGTCATCTGCCTTCCATATGTCCCAGATACACCGCTTACATATGTTTTTTGGATGTATTATCTTAATCATACTTATTGGCCAATCCAAAAAAATTGGAAGTTTAAAATGTTTTCAGATTCATAATAATATAAAACTAACATCTACAAAGCAAATGAGTCATGAGCCTCACTCCAGTTGTAGTGTGCAATTATGATGTGCATTTAGAGGTTCTATTTCTCAAATGGAGTGAAATCTGTAGACAACAACTCCATATCTCTGATATTTTTCTCTAACAGAGATCTAAAGAAAAATTAATTACACTTCTTTGACTGATTGTTATTCTGCTGAAGTATGGTTCTAATCCTTATTAACATTCTCTAAAGTCATGCATGAAATATGACTTTTGCACCACACTCTGTGGCATATGTTTTCTCTTTCCAGTGTATTTTTCAAACTATCTTCAACCCTCACTGCTGTTCATTATTTTTAAGATAGGTTTAAAGTTTGCCACAGTCTCAAAACTGATCCAGTGCAGAGCATTGCAAGGAAAAAAATGACACATCATTCTGGTCATGAACACAAATTGCTTCTGATTATTTAGCTTTGAATGTTCTCCCCATACTGTTTTTATTAAAAGTCCCAGTATATTTACTCTTGATAGTGTCTTCAATTAAGTTAAAAAGGGTCCCTTTTCTATAGTAGTATGTAAAGAAAATAGTTGTTACAACCACAAAATTACCGTAAAAACCTGGTTCTAGTAAAATACTACTTCAGTTCAACAACCACAGCACGAAGTTTGCTGTTTTCTTGTAAACTTTCCAACCCTTAGATAAACAGACTCTGTATCTTTGCAAAGGAAGAAGCATCCTCTCTTTGTCTGAGGGTGGTTTTACAGCCCTCTGCAAAATACAAGCTCCCTTAAAGAGAAATTAAGTTTTTAAACCTCGTTAATTATGAACTGAAATTTAATTTCTTGACCCTTTGGCTGCACTGAACTTTGCTGCATGAAAAATGTTGATAACAAATGGATAAGTATCTTGGGAGAGCTCTTCAGTTCTGTACATTTGCTTCCTTATGAGCATAGTTAATGACTTTCCTTCTGAGTGTTGCAATTTCAATTAAGAGGTACTGTGACTTCAGCGAACAAATTGGTGGGAATGTTTTAATTTTCCTTTTAAGAATGAATGCTGTAGGAAATGCTGTAAGTTTACAAGTTTTGGAAGTTTCTGTTCTGCTCTTTTCAAAATAACTAATTCCCCTTTTGAAAATATTTGTCTGTGGAAGGTGTGATGTCAGAGGTTTGTATAGTACAAGGGCATGACTGGATCTAACGTGTCTGGAACTCAGGAGATTCCAACTTTCCACAAATTACTTAAACTCCTTGGGAAAGCCCACAAGCTCCTCAGTCATTTTCCAGTTCAAAAAAGCTTTTACCTGATGCTTTTAGGAGTGAAAATGCTGACCAGGGTTGTTTTTTGGTTACTATGTTTCTTTGTAGGAGTCTTTGTTTCCATCAGTCCTTGAGCTCAGATACAGGAACCACAAGGAAGGCACTTGCAGAAACGGAATGGTAAATATCAAAGAAAGAAGCAGAGCCATGGACCAGGCTTGTCAAAAAACAAGTTAATCCCCTTTTTAAAAAATCATAAAACCAGGCAGGATACTAATATATTTGTAACGCTGTCGCCGTTCTTCAGCTAACAGCAATCACAGAGTGTCCCTGAATGAGTATCTCACATGGCAGAGGCTATAAAGCTGTTTGTACTTTGAAGGCAATGGGGTATGGAGTGAAGGACTGTTTGAAACCTGTCACTTTGAACTGCGATTGAGGGTCCCACGGAGTTGACCACCTCCATCTCCTCCCATGTTCCTTCAGAAATCTGGTTCCAGTCTGCAAGCCCTGGAGCCAGTTTGGGAGTCTGGTCTAGTGGCCCCACTGTGAGATGTCAGGCTGATAAGTGAAAGTAGAGGCTTACTCATGAAGATCAAGAGTTAACTGCTTGAACTGAATCTCTTAATATGTGGCAGTAGTTCAGTAGGATAACAAAGGGGGTTTCCTGCCTGGAGAGACAGATGCTGCCTTTTCAGAGAGCTGCCTTACATTTGAAGTCCCAGCATATGCTCTAATGAAGGCCATTCTGAGGCTTCAGTAGATTGAATCGCAGAGCAATTCAGAGAGGCAAAAAAATGCTAGTTGCATTTGCAGGATCTTTATGAACTAATGTTCTTAGGTAACCCACAAATAGCAAAGCTGTCAGTGAGAGAGGGAAGTTTTATAGCACCCTTTCTGTTCCGAGTCAGAGCAGTCTTGTGGTTTAAGATTTAGTGAAATTCCTGGCAAGAAGACAAGATAGGTAACTGGATTCTGGCAGAGCTGAGAAGGGGACATTATGGAAACACTGTAATTGCTCATGGAAAATATTTAGACTTCACTACTGTCTGAAGGCTTTGATGTTATTGCTATTAGCATGTATATTGGTGTAGTGCTAGATCAGAGCAACATTGTGCTAGGTACTGTACCAACACAGAGAAAATGACGAACTCTGCCCCAAATAGTTTGTGTATTTACCTTCAGATTATTGAGAGTTTCAGTGTGAACTAATGGACACAATTCTCTGAAATGTTGCCCCTTCTTTCTCTCTGCTCCTCTGGAAAAGAAGGCAACTTTGGAATGAGAGAGAGAGACCAAGCAATTAAGGTGTTCAGACAACACAGTGATTGGCAAAGAGTAAAATTGCACACTGCACGTTCTGAGCAGAGAAGAGGGGGGAGTGGAAAACGTTTCTCATAGCTTTTCACTTTAATTCTGCTTTTATGATGCTTTTGTATTTTCTTGCTGCTCCAGATGTCCAATGGTTTTACTAGAACAAGCACTTGCAAAATGCAGTTTTTAAATTTTAATCCTAGAATGTTAATCAAAAGCAAATGACAAATTTTGCATTCAGGTCTGATAGTTTCAGTTCCAGCTGTGCTGGTTAGTGACACAAGTTATCTAATCAGGGAATGGGCACAGTGCTTTGTAACTCATGTAGTTGATGAACATTGCATGAATTTGTGACTTAGAATAAACGAATATTTACAGGGAGATGCTGGGGAGTAATTCTGATAGGGAAGCAGATTTTATGATGACATCTGTGAATAATTTAAAATAATAAATTGAGAACCCATGACCAGCTTCTGGGCACTTTGTAGCAGAAGGGAAGGTGAAATTTGTCAGTAAATGATTTGTCTTGAATGATGTGCTCAGTGACAGGCTTGACTTCAGCAGAGTACACATTTCTCAGTTGGTTTTCCTTTGGGTGCCAACAGTGGGTAGCAGTGCTGTGCTGGCTTGGAATAAATGAGAGCTTAAAACGCAAGGTTTTTCCTAAATACAGGCTTAAAAATACTTTGCTTCTTGTTTTGAATTTGAGTCACCTAATGCTGGGAGTTTATACAGGTTAGATTCATAATTTTAAATTTCATGGCCAAATTTTTCTCTGACATTGCCAGTAATTCCACTGAAGCCATATACAGCACATGTAAAGTTTGTGCATCTTTATCTAACCTAGGCTTTTCAGAAGGAAGCTGCTAGAAGAGCGTGAACTTTTCAAACCCATGATAAAAGTGGTATTAAGTATAAATACAGAGCAGCGTTTAATAGCTATAATTAACATATGCAGTTGTTTTAAAGGCATGGGAACTGGCAGTCTGTCCCATTTTGAGGGAAAAAAAGAGCTTTTAACTTGATTTATCTGAAGAACTTTGTCCTGTACGTTTACTTATTTGAAAGGGGGAATTCAAAACCTCAGGGCCATTTCATGCTCGGGCTGAACACTACATCTGAACAGGCCTGATGCATGCAGACAGTACATGTTGCTGAGCGTTCTCTTATGAGTAATAGAGCTAAACTGTTCCGTGAGCTGAGAGCTCGGTCTATGGGCTGTGTCCATGCATCCATCCATCTTTCCAGAGAGAGGAAGAAAGGAACAGAGATGTGCTCATTGATGTCTGTTTCACAGAGCTACACCTTCCTGCAGTGCAAATTTGAGGCTGCTTTTATGTGAGACAGAGAAATGCTGACACTTCAGTATTGTTGTTTTAATCAGATATTAATTATAAAATATTTTATTCTGGGTAAAAATTCTGGATAATGGGATTTGTCATTGTACCTTGATGAAGTGAAAGTGAATGGGGTTGCTTCTGAAAGTGAAACTCATCCATAGTAACTACAGCCAGGTATTTGAATCAAATAGTTTGTACTTACAGGTCTGTCTTTAGCATTCTGTACAGCAAGAGGACTGTACTGCTGCATTGGTAGTCAGACTCAAGAGCTCTTCACACCTTGGGCAGGAGCATCTGTATAGGAGGCATTTAGCTAAATGTACCATTTAGTGCAGGCTTCAAATAATGGGAAAACCTCCTTATGATCTTGTACAGTGCCGGCACATGTCACATGCATATATGTGGTCTGTAGAAGGACATGAGGAAGCTGGAGCATATCCTCACTGTGGCATCTGTGGCATCCTAAAAGAGCCCTGCAAGGCGCCCACTCCTAATGCGGTTGCTCCTCCTGTTTTGCCAGGAGAAAACAGCGCTTTGATATGCTGCTGGGGCTGTGCCAGGTGATGGATGAGCTCTAGAGAGCCATCAGGCTAAGAGGAGAAAACCCAGTATCCTGCCCCAGGAAATGGGACCGAGGTGCTGGATGTCACTTGCAGTTACAATGTACTCAGTTGCTCTGGAGCATTGAACAGGGAATCCTGCAAACCAATAAATATTGGTATTGTGTGTCCTGTGCCTGTGGCCATCTGATCCTTTGCCCTAAGAGCTTCTTTGGCATATTAGAAAATTTGGGCGGGGGGGAGGTCATGTGTTAGTGGAGAGATCTTTTGCAGTACAGTTTTGCTACCTCATCTTTCCATTCAGCAATCTGCAAACCCTGCTGAAGGAGAAGCGTCCCAGAAACCCTTGCAAACCCTTCAGTTGAGAGGTTGTAGCAGAGAGTGGACCACACAAGCTCTGAAAGGTGAGCGCACCAAAGAAAACTCATTGCAATGTAGTTTACAGTGACATTGTCTGCTGGACAGATAGAATGTGCCGTGTGTTTGTGTCAGTCATTTCATGCAATTGGGTCTGTTACGCACACAGAATAGGAAAGTATCCAATGAGATGATCCATCCCTTACCTGTTCTGGTTTTATACCAGTGAGAGGAGAATCAGGCCTTTAAACTTTTAACATAAAGTCATCCTCAGATAGCAACTGGACTCCACTGAAATCTTTTTGAAGCCATGGCCATGTGATACAGCACAAAGACAAAAATACAAGCTTCAGAGATCCCTATTGTTGTTGTTTGTAATGCAACAGTGTCCCTATAGCACTAGGCATATTACGTCAAACAGACATGAATTTCAGGAAGACTTGCTGTCTATCTCCAGTCCTTATATGGCATGTTACCTGGTTATCTGGGCACCGCACAACACCCTGCTGAGGTAGGGCAGTGCTGTTATCCCTGCTTGGCAGTGGGGATCTGAGGCACAGAGAGGCTATCCAAGGTCACACGGAGTCTGTGGCAGAGCAGGGAATTGAATCCAGGTCTCCCAAGCTAGGCTGGTCTCTTAACCACTGGACCATCCCTCCTTTCCTGCTTCCACTTAGCCAAGGGAGATGAAGACAAGCCCTTTCCTTCCCCGCATCCTTTCCAGTGCTCTTTCTCCTCACATCCTCCAGCAGCTCGGCCAAGCTTATCTTCATGCCAGCTGCAAATCCCTTTGCAAGCTCCACAAATAAGGTTGCTGTGTGCACACTTTGTTCAGGGAGCCTCTCTGCTATGTGCAGCTGCTGGGAACACAAAGGAACCTCTGGGTCTTCGTTTACCAGCTAGCGCTTGCTGGGTCTAAAGACGGTTATCTTCTAACATGTGAGCCTTCAGGTGCCCTCCAAGAGGCCCCTGGCAAGGGCAGCCCCAAGAGGAAAGAGATTACATCATTCTGTGTCGAATGCATGGGTGCTGAGATAGAGACCCTAGGAACAGACTCTGCAGAAGGAAGCCAGCTGGAATGTGGAAGCCTCGTTCTTGTGTGTCTGCCTTACATCTTCTCCATAACCGAGTTGTTTGCTGTGCTGTATCTTGCATGCTGAAATACTTTTGCCTGCCCTCCTGCTGAAGGAACAGGAAAGCCACCTCTCTCATTAACAGGGGAGATATCTGGGGAGGAAAGAGAGAAAACTAGGTGTGGCTTAGGCTCTGCAGAACCGAACAGTTGGAGTTTGTTGCAAACCCAGGGTTTGGTTTTTGGCCTGTCTCTGATCTCAGGCTGGTACACTCAGAGATGCAGAAGAGGATACAGAAGCTTTCTTCTCCTGCAGTCAGTTCCCAGTAGTATGACAGCTGAGCTGTTAATTCCTGGGCAGGCCCTGCAGGGACAGGTGAGGGATGTCCCTGTGCCGGGGGAGTTTGTTGAGGATTTCACACCCTCATCATTTCGTTGTCTGGTTCTTTATGTTTACATTGAATAGAAAATGTATTTATAGCTTAACTGCCCATGCTGTGAGGTGTGTTTGAGCCTGGCTTGGCACAGCTTCTGTGAGCATCACCCTGGGCATAAGGCAGGTGCAACCACTGTTCTCCCAAGGGGCCCGGGACCAGACAACACAACTCCCAGTGGCATAGCTGGGTTGCTTGGGGAGATGCTGAGCCAGTGACTCCTGGGACACTGACAGGACTCTGGTGGAGCCCTTGTGGCCAATTAAAGCTCCTCCTGCCACAGAAACACCACCTGTGCTTCACCAAAGAATGCCTCTGAGAAGATAGAACTCACTTACCTGGAAGTGAGGCCCTGCTTCACTTGTGATATTGCGGATTCTGCAGTATTAGGCTTCTGCCACAGTTTTGACAGTAGGAGCCCTGGCTGCCCTGGGACTGAGAGTGGGAGCCCCCGATCTTGGCCCTGGGCAGCTGCTCTCTGCCCCAGGTGGCTGACAGCAGAAAATCACGGAAAAGTATTAATGGGCTTTATTCTCATGAAGAATAAGATCCATTATTACTTTTCCACAATTTCCCATGGCTTGTCCACAACTCGGTCACAATTCTTTGGCAATCATCCCGCAATTCAAGCAGGGCCTTACCTATAAGGGAAACGTTCCAGGCTGAGTGTGCTGAGCATCATCCCTTGCAGCTGTTTCTGTTGCCTTGTCCTGCTTCTTTTTGTGACACAACTCTGCTGGGGCTGGATCATCTATAAGAGAGAGAGGATTCCTTTAAAGCCCAGCCAACACCCAGCACACCGTCCTCAGGGCAAGCTGGCATCTGATCCTTGTCCTGAATCAGCATTTCGCTGGGAAGGCTTCCATGGGTGCAGTGTTTGACGGGTGCTGCCAGTGTGCTGCATGGGGGATGAAAGGAACCAGGTACACGTGTGTGAACCTGTAGGGCTGAGTGTGGAGGGATACTGGGGTAGGTTTGTGTAGTCAGAGCATTTGGCCCTAGAGGCTGAATGTCAGTTCATGACAATCTCTCTCTTGCCTACAGAAATTGTTGGGCGAATTAGTATCACTGCTTTTACGTTCTGGCATGTCCAGAGCGCACGAGGCACTGCCCTGACCCCGGGAGGAGTTCACAGCTGGGAAGACAAGAGCATGCAGAAAGGGAGACAATCCCAATAGCTACATTTATATAACCGTATGTGTGTGCTACCAGGGCACCACAAAGACAGCAGATGTCTAAATGAATATTCAAAAGCACGCTGTCCTGGTGTAAGTTAAAACGGTGCAGCCCTTGCTAGTGTGGATGCAGTTATTCTTGTGTAAAGGTGCTCACACCAGTTTAGCTCACTTCTGTTCTGGAAGGGGAGTAAATTGTGCGAGTATAAAGCTCGTGTATACCGCTGTAAGTGCACCCGCATTGGCCGTTGCACCAATATGACCACGCTGGTGTAAAATCAGACCCTAACCCAGGGCTTCTCAGGGTGCAGCCACTAACTCTTGGTGGTGGCTGCGCTGACAAATTTTCCTAAAATACTTTAGGAAAAACAAATAAATAGGCACGTGTACGCCTCCTGATCATTGCCATTGATTTATGTAGGGTTTGGGGTTTTTTTGCAGACTCAATAATAAAAATAATGTACAGTTGTATTTTAGTGCCCCCCCCCCTCCCCAATTGCCCAGGCTCCCTTCCATGGCCTTGCGCTCCAGGCTCACCCAACTCCTTGCCTCTTGACCATGGAGCCCAGTAAGGCTGGCCCTGCTGAAGCGCAGAGCCAGAGTCCCAAGGCTGGAGACAGGAGCGTGTGGGCTGAAGCCTGGAGCCGTGCCACCCCAGGGGGCTGAAACCCGGAGCCCTGCAGCTGAAGCTGGGAGGGATGGGGTTCAGGGCTGAAGCCCGCTGTTGGAGTCCCAGGGCTGAACCAGGGGAGGGCAGCAGAAGCCTGCCCCTGGAACCTCTGGGCACTGTAGGGAGGGACTGCTGCTTTGCAACCTCCCCCATCTCTGCACAAGAGGCTGTCGTGGCCGCCAGAAAATGCCTGGTGGCTGCATGTGGCCGCGGTGGCAGCATTTGAGAATCACTGCCCTAACCAGCACAGTTATACCAGTCCCCGCGTGGAGAACAGCCCTCCCTGTCTGTCTCAGACAGCACAGGCAGCCGGGAAGACACCGTACAGACGCCATCTAGCCTTTACAAATGGTTCTCAGGTTGGCATTTGTGCATGGTTAGAATAGGCTCCCATTTGAACTGGATTCTCCCCCCTTTCTAAATCTCTGTCCCCTTTTTCAGACTTGCTTCTGGACTCTTGTGCCAGCTGCACAGAGTTTGAGGGGACGATGCACATTTCTCATGCCACTACAGTTCTGGTTAAATGGTGTAAAAAATCTAAGACATCGTGTGCAAGTTCTCAGGTTGGGGGCACTAAAGTATTAGTTCAAACTGCTCTGGTATCAAAATCATTAGCGTAGTGCAAAGTTGTGACTCAGCCCAATGTAATCTCAATATTCCATTGCCCTGTCAGTGGCGTGTTTTACCAGAGGGTAGCATAAGCATCTTTAGACTAAGTATTCATTCAAGGTGGAAATAAACTGAACTGAAAATGACTGAGGAGTGAGCAATGAGCAGTCCCCATAGGCCGGATCACAGTAGGAGAAAACACTTAAAGTTTCTTTAGTGCTTGCAGGTTCAAAAGTCATGGCTGGATTCAATTAGCCTGGGAGAGTCTCCGTGATAAACAATTCCTGTGGTCTTGAAGCAAAGGGGCTAGCTGCATGCAGCCATTCTAACTACTTGGACTGGCCCTTTTCCCTTTGCGCTGGGAGGAACTGTCTCTGTGAGTGAAGGCTCACCATGGTGTGCAGATGAACTCTGCCGAGGGAAAGGAAAATACAAATAGATGTTCTTTCTGGTTAATGCATTTTTGGTTAGAAAATTCCCCAGAGCATCAATTTAAAATAGAGATGAAGTTAGTGCAATTCCTTATTTTCTTTTATAAGGAACTGGAACATGTGGGTCTGTGTGAGCGTGTATCTGTGTGGTTGTGTGTGCATCCTTGTGGGTAATGTGCACATGGGGGTGAGGATGGGTGTTGCCGAAGTACCTTGCCTACCCACAGCCAGCGCAGAGCCAGGCAGGTGAAGGCTACCGGCTGCCACGTTTTGCACGGTGCCCTCCCTTGGGCATACCATCCTCTGGAATCCTACTTCCGAGGATGCTGCCACAGTCCATCGCCATGGTTCAGTTCTGTAATGTCCACCGAAGTCCAAGAGAGGAGGAAGGACCCAAGCTATGTGTGTGAAATGGAGGCCCATTCCCAGCTCCCTGAGCACCCCCATGTTTTGCTGTTTCTTGCACTGACAAAGCGCATTGTTTCAGTACTCCTGAGAAAGGTGCAGAAGCCCCAGGGTAGCTGGATCATTTTGTAGTGCTTTCAGTTTGTCAATCAGACCCTGTTTTAGTAAGAAAAATGCCTTTTCATGCTACACCTTTTGTGTGTAGATAAGGAGTATAAAAGGTGGAATTTCAAAGACTGAGGACACCATGAGTCATATTTAAGAGGATTCCCCTTCTTAAATGATGTGGGGCCAGCACCTCACCTACCTGATAGCTGCCTTGTGTGTTACTCCATGCCTCAGGATTGGTCTCAGAGCTGCTTCTTTCCAGGCCAGCTGGGAATATGGTAACTTGATGAACCTTTAGCCTTTGTGTTTGCACTTTATTTTCACATAGGTCAGTGCATTCAGAAAATAATTTTCCCAATACCAGCTATCCCACTAGCATTTCTTTATCCAGCAAGTTCTAAAAGAAACTCCCCCATTCGGAGCCCCCACAAGCAATCATTTCTTGTGATGAACACATTTTGCTGGCATTAATTCACCTTTGCAGCTTTGTAGTTTTAAATGCTCTCAATGAAGTCTGTATAGTGAAGTCCAACAAAGGACTCCTATTACACATCCAGCTATCTTGTTGGATTTCCAGACACATTTTATAGCCAACTGTTTTGCCCGTAGAGTCATAAGTCACGAAGGCTGTTGAAATATCTCATCTTCAGGATCTCCGTTATCCCTCTGCGTGCTTATCTAATGTTGAAGATTTGTGCTAACATGCTTAGGGATAGGTTGCGGAGTATCTGTACAGTAATTGTAGGACACCAGATGCTTCCAGTATATACAACTATTTTATTTATAGCAAAAATTATTAATGCTAATAAGCTTCCTGTTGCAGCACATAAAGGAAATACGAACATCTCCCCAGAATGTGTCCAGCCCAATGGAGCCCACTAAAACGAATGGCGGTGAAAGATCTGAAGCTTTGAGAAATATGTTTTCTATGCAACAAAACAGACTGTGTAGGAGAGTTCAGTGAACCCGCTTAGATCAGGAATGGTATTGTACCTTTAGCATATGAAGAGTTATTTTTATCATGAGAGTTTCCATAGCAGGCACTGATTTAACTCTTTACAGTGGTGGTCACTTTAACGCATGTCTCTGTGAGTGCTCAAACCCCACTTAACACAGAGATGAAGGCCTTGCAGAAATCTTGCATTTTGAGAGGAGAGCAGATGTGGCAATCTCCAGGCACAAACATGCAGGCCCCATCTACTTCAGTTTATGCAAAACCCTTTCATACATACATCACAGTACCTGCACCCGCAGTGGCTAGTGACGAATCTAGAATTTCCAAATGCCGTTTTTTGATGTTGCTGCAGTTAACAAAGCAGGGGCTACATGTACATGTGTATTATACAAAACCAAGACAAGTACACCTGTGGAGTCCCTGGGAGGTCTCCATGAGGAAGTGCTTGTGGACTGGGACCATAGGAAGTTGAGGAGGGTCTGGTCCAACGTTCCTGATTACTCAAAGCTAGCGCTGGTTGAAAAATACAGTAACATTTTTGCAGATTTTTTTTTTTTTTTAAATCACACTAATTTGTCATTGAAATGTCGACTCTTCAGATAATTGTGACTGTGCCATCCGCTGGTCAGGAGCAGCAAAGCATTTTGCAAAAGAAGGTTTGGCCAGCTTCATTCAAAACATTTGTGCAGCAGACTTTTGTCCTTCTCCCTCCATCTTCTGTGGCACCCTCAGTGTCAAGCCTGCATGTGCCATCTTTGCCAAAGCTAATGATGCTCCCCTGCATGTGGATGTGCCAATGTGACACACACCTTGTCCTACTTATTGCTTAAATATGTTACTGTAATGAAGCAATCTCTAGAACAACAGCACTTGGATGGATTGCTAATGATTATACACGCTCAGGAGGAACTGTTATAATAACACAGCCATTTACAATGGAAACATCACACGTCTGACGTCAATATTTAATTGATTATTAAACCAACAAACCCTGAAACAAATCAACCTTGAAAAATAAACCGTAAATGTAAATCAATACGCTTAAAAATGGAACAAGAACCCTGCCTCAGGCAGAGATTTTGACTGCCCAAAAAGAGATGAGTCAGAGACTCCATGAGATCTGCTAGTGACTTCGCTATCCCTGTTGAGTTTACATGGAAGGTAGTGATGAGCAGCCGTAGAAAACCCATAGATAGATTATAGTAATTTTTCCATCAGCATGCCCATATTTCTTCTTTTAGCTCTTAATTTTTGAGAGGAAATGGGCAACATGCAAGTATATCTACATTGAGCAGGCACCTAAAGTGTCCTGTATTTTCAAATTGATATGGTATTTTTCACTTCTGTCCCAAACTGTTGTGTAATTCTGCAATGCCCTTCTAAAGAGCTGCCATGTTTCACCCTCGAGATGGCTGCATTTCAGGGGTGATCCCCACATATATTCTAGTTTCTTTGTTTATAAGGCAGTTTGGGATTCTTTGAGATGAAAGATAATTAATGAATATTGTGAATTATTATTTCATTGATTTATTACCGTGCCCATGATCTGTTGCAGTCATATCAATCAACACATCTGCCAGAGAGAGCATTGCTCCCACATATATCAGTGTCTAGCCCGGTAACCCAGATACACTCCTTGGGCATTGGACTATCAGACTAGCTTAGACAGGTTAAGTTGTTACAAAGACCTGCTAGATTTGCTGTTACTCATACTCTTGATGATCATGAAGGGTCTCTAACAAATAATTACCTCTGAAAATAATATTTACAATTAACAATTCTGCCTTGGCGTTAGAAATCTAACCGTTTTGATTCATTCCCTCTCGTGGTTTTCCATAAAGCGCTGGCTCTGGGGTTATCTAAAGGAAAACTGGAGCTCAATGTTGACCTCTCTAAATATTTATCTTGCACTTCTCCTTTTAGAATGTGTCGCCTTCCTTAGCGATCCCAGATAACGCTGAACTGCAGTGGTTGGTGACACTGGATCTTTGTCGGTGTGGGAACCAGATAACCCTACAGAGCAAACACAGTGGTAGTTCAGTAGAAGCAAAGAGCCTTTATTCAGCGCAGCATGTCTTGCATGGAACCATTTATGAACTTCCCTGTGGAAATAAACTTGCTCACATTCTATGGTTCAGCACAATTCCTAAAGTGCTGGAGAGGTTCGGCCGTAGTCATGGAGGAAAGAATACCTGTTCTCCCCTGCTAGTCAATGTTGGATAGACGAGGGCAGCAGCAGATAACCTGCTATAATCAGCGGCTGTCTTGTGCCATTTGTGTCCAGTATGTTAAGGGAAGGAAGGACCTCTTCTGCTCTCAGTGACACATGCACGATCCGTGTCCAGTGCAGACAATAGCAGATGGGCTGGAAGGGCAAGAACGCTGAGCTAACCTGGAAGAGTTACAGCAACAAGCAGTGTATGAAAAATTGTTCAATGTAGGCCTCGGCTTGTGTGCGTAGCGAGCAAAGGCCTTGCAGCTGCGGCACTGACCTGGAACTCCAGGTACGTGGGTTCTAGTCCCACCTCTGCCCAGTGTGACCTTGAGCAAAGCACATACTCTCTTCCTCCCTCTCCTGGACCAGCGGCAGCCACTCCTGAAGAGTCAAATTGTGCTCCATGCCATGTGCAGCTCTTCCCTGCAGGCTAACGCCTCATCTCTGAGCTCAGTTCATGGGGAGAACAGAGGCTGGGTCTTGCAGGGTGCAACTCGGTGTTTGAGCAGTGCCACGGGAACGGCCTCATTTGCACCGGCCTGGAAGGGGCTGATAATCACTGAAGGAAATGAGATCTGTGGTTGTAGCTAGCAAAAATTGGCCAAAAATCAACAGAAGCATGAAATCCTAAATTAGGTTTATTCTGGCATTAATCTGTCTTGTCTTCATAGCACTGGTTCTGGTTACAGCAGCAGTTCTCAACCAGAAGTCCAAGGCCCCTGGGGGGCCATGAGTGGATTTCAAGGGGTCTGCCATGCAAGGCTGGCATGAGACTCACTGGGGCCCAGGACAGAAAGCGAAGCTCTGCCATCTGGGACTGAAGCCAAAGCCTGAGCAGTTTAGCTTTGCCGAGCCCCCTGTGGGGTGGGGTCCAGGACAATTGCCCCGCTTGCTACTTCCTAATGCCGGCACTGGCTTTGATATGCAGAAAGCCAGTAGTTGTGGCACGGGGGGGCTGTGGTATTTTTATAGCATGTTGGGGGCAGGGGCTCAAAGAAAAAGATTGAGGACCCCCAGGTTATAGGGTCCATTTGCGAGCCTCGATTTAGCTTTTCTCAGTGTGATTTTAAGAGAATTCCTCCTTCTCCTAACCACTAAGTAACATTTATCTGTGCCAGTGCTCGGCAGGGCAGGAAAGCAGAGCATGCCAGAGAGGGGGAATTATTGGCTTAATACAGGAACTAGCTCTGTGTGAACCCAGCAGCCATGAGGTGGCAGAGTGGGTTTAGACTCAGCTGTTTGGGAATCACCACTGACTAACGCTGGAAACGTCAGTGTTCACTTTTGCCTGATGTTCAGCTTCTCTCCGCTTCAATTGCTTTTTAAACCTGGCATTCTTTGCTGTTCGCAACTTTACTCCTACCCCTTAGCAACCCAAACTGTCACCCACTTCAGCTGTTTCACATATTTCCCCCTTAACTTCCATCTGCACAGATGAGAGATGAATTTGGCCATTTAAAGTGCATTCAGCACTATCTTACACGAGAGATTCCCTGAGCTGATGACAAGGGTATTGATTTTAAGGGACCATGGAGCAACTCCATTCTCAATGTAACTGCTAGTGACTTAGTGGAGTACGCTCGGGCTGAACTTGGCTCCTTGTGCTTTTTCCTAAAAGCTCTAGCAGCTGCATTGATTGTGCAAAGGACAGCAAAGATCTCTGGTTCCAGCAGTATAGTTTTGTTGGCTCAGTCTTCCTGAAACATGAAGGTAAACTCTTAACTATGCCTCGATATCCCAGTTACAAAAAGAGCTGATTACGGAAAAGCATAACACTGGTGCTTTATGTTCTCCCCATCACAGCTTTCACATACTCACAATTCACAGTGGAAAATAAAGACTGAACTATGATATATTTATTCAGATTCAAAAGTTTTAAAAACAACAACCTTATAACTCAGCGAACAAATTCAGATCAATGTTCTTAGTGGCGTAGGGACTGATTCTGTACTTCTTTCTCACACTAAACTTCCATTGATTTCAGTCCGTAGAACTCCAAAGGGAACTTTGTCTAAAATCAGGCCCAAAACACAAGCAATGAAGAAAAATCATTGAGCTTAATTTTGTGACCCTTAAGCGAGCAAGATTTCCCCTGACTTCAGTGCAAGTGCTATTCAATTGAGACCCACACAGAATTCAGCCCACTTTCAGGAATCTGACCTGTAATGCACAGATGAGTCTAAAATGGAGTTAATGTATGTTGTGTGTTGTGCAAGCCCTGTATTTAAGATGGCTTGGAGTGTCAGGGTTGAGTCCTTAAATCATATGTATGTGTGATACCAGGACTAATACCTGGGGATTTGCTTGATGTGATTATAGCATGCTGCTCTGCTCACTTAGTTCATTTCACATCTGCCTCCGGAGCAACCTCCGGAGGAGTTGACTTTGATTATTTTTCCTCACAACAGCCAACACAGTTTAAATAAAACTGGCTATGCATAATTAAAGGTGTCATTGCTTTCTCACTCAAAATAGTAGAAGGGCAGTGGACATAATTTCCTACTTAGCACTTAAAGCCTGCTCTTATTAACTATTACTATGATTAGTATTTACTAAGCTCATTTTAGTACTGGCATGCTGTCTGCAAGCCCTAAAGCCATTCTGTGTCTAATGTAACACACACAGTACACCAGGTCTAAAGAGAGGGTGTAGACTGCATACAGAAATACATGGGGCGCAATAGGGTATGCACAGTGCCTAAAGAGGCTGTATATAGAAATACAGAAGGAGGTTCCTCTGACCGCTGGAACAGTTCTGGGAAAGACATGCAGGGAAGTGAAGCTAAGTGTATGCAGCCCATCTCACTGCCCAATGCGTGCTGCCCCCCCATCGCTCCCATCCAGCCTGTCCCAGGTTGGGCCATTCACCGACTCGAAACTCTTTAAACACAAGAGGAAAGGAAAGCATCTGGAGCGATTTCCTCCTTTCAAGAGAATGCGTTGGACCCAGTGCATTGTGGGCACTATGCTGTCGTCACGCCCCAACACAATCACGCTGGAACCATGCTCATGTGGTGGACAGCTGTGGTTCCTGGACAATACACTGGCTACAGGGTAGAAGGTGCCCACATTCAGAGCTAGCCTTATATCTCCTTCCACAGTAGGAGAGGTTGTTAGCACTGCCCCCCAACCCTGGCTTGCAGGCTGCACAAGTCTGGTGTGTGCTTATTTCATTAGCATAACAGAATCTGCACCTCCTGGTTTATTCCCCTGAGAACTGGAGGCATGAATAAAGAGATCATGCCCTGCTACTGACCATACTTTTGTCATTAAAGAGTGAAGTCATGAAGTCAGGGCTTGTGCTGATTACAGAGAAAAGCAGCAGATACAGTCTGATGTCAGGCAGCCACACGCCCCGTCACAGACTCCAGGCCTTGGCAGCGGAAGATGTTTGCACTGTAACCCTGAGATTACTCAGTGTCAGGCCCCAAACAATCAACTCATCCACGGTCGGTTTAGAAAGTTAAAAGATTTGACAGTGACAGGGCTCGTCCTCTCATCATTCATCGGAATTAGCACCAAACCGCCAGGGAAGCAGTGGACTGTTAGGTCTTGTCTGAACCCAGCCAGACTAGGCAGGCACTGAGCTGAGATTACAAATTGTATCCCTCCTGTGGTCTCGCCACCCTTATCTCACCCTCCTCTCGCCTTTGCTTTTCCACCTTTTGCATCTTGTCATAACGGTAGATGGGGAGCAGTCTGGTCGGGCAGGGCCTGTCCACAGAACTTAACACAATGGAGGCTAATAATAATAGTAATTGCCCCTGGTGTATGGTCACTTGTCCAGGTGCTCATCTGTTGAAATCGTTCAGCTGTCACAGGGAAATAGACACAGCACGTGCCCCGATGGGTGGAGCTACATTTCACCCTCAAATCTTTAAAAAATAACCCACCTTGCTAATAATGAGCCAGCAAGTAATAGCCAGCCAGCTGGCTGTACCAGATTCCAGGCCAGGTCAGAACATTTCCCTCAAAACATGAAGGAGAAGAAATTCACAGAAATGCTTTCCAGTCCCCCTCCAATTCTACCCTCCATATCCCTGCCCACTCACCCCAGGAGAGTCGTACTGCCTTGTCACCTGTGTACATGCAGATGGCATCTGCTGGCGGACGGGTGGGGCAGATCTGACAGTTCTGTCCCATCCCTCACCCTTCTTTCATAGGAGGCTCGGACCAGATGTCCCCTCCTTTGGACAGTTGCTGGGTGGCCCTTGTGTGAACTGACTGGGGTGGGGCTCAGTTGACGCTATCTGGCCACCTTTGGGGCAGTCTCAGCAGAGGTTGTTTTGGCTGTGGAAACTGAACTTCCCTGTCAGCTGTAGAGCTGGTCTCCAGGGCCGGGCTGGGACACTCGGATAGGGAGGGGACGATGCAGAGAAGAGCCTCTACTGTATCTGTTCTGAAGACTTTCAGGCCCTCACCTTTCTCAAAGGCGAAATTCATTCAAGACATTCTTACACAGGCACCTGGGGCTGGCTCTGCAATTGCTCTGGAGTAGTGTGGCACTATTCATTGGGAGCCTTTTCGGTCCTCAGCACCCCGGTGTGAAAACAGAACCGGAATCAGAGCAAACCGGAGTCTTGGGTCCTTTGAGTATCTGTGAAATGAGCTACTATGAAATGGCGAACAAATGAGAGGACAGCCATTTAGCATCACGTTTCTAACTTTGTCCAACCCAAATTAAAAGGAAAGCAGGTGATTTTAAGAAATAATAATGAGCAAACCTTGGCTGCCACTAAGTCACAACCTCGGCTCAGTCCATGGACTGTTAAATATCTGACAAACCTCTGGTTAACTTTAGCAGGGGCCAGTGACAAGGGGGTTATTGCCATTGTAAATTGTAGGTAACAGTTTAATAGTTGTAATACGTGGAATGCTCGTTTTAATCATGCGTCTGGGGTGTTGCAGAGCAGGAAAAGCATCTGGACCTGCAGTGGCTGAAGCAGAAAGTTGTTTGTTTTTTTACAGTAGGCCCTTTGGCCTGTCAGGATGCTGTCCGAGTGCGTTGCGTGTGCACGTTGTGTGGGTGAGTGTGCAGTCTGGGTGTGGCAGTCACTTGTTAAGGTTACATTGAGCTTACAGAGATTCAGGATGGTGAAGGAAAACAAAAGAATGAGCAGAGCCAGTCTTGTTCTCGCTGGGAACGCTCCAACGTGAGTTGGGAGCTTCCAGAATCTCATTGCCACATGAAACTCAGGCCAGGCCAGCTGTGTCTAACTGCTGCAGCCTAACATGTGTCTAGCCGATGTGCTTGTAACTTAGCCCTGCTCGCGGTCTGAGTGCCGCCAGGTCGGACTCCCACTCGGGGTGTAAGTAGGTTTAGGAGTGGCTATAAGGGAATGTCTACACTGCAGTGAAAAACCCCTGGCTGGCTCGTGTCAGTTGACTCGGGCTCACGGGGCTCAGGCTGTGGGGCTGTTTAACTATGGTGTAACCATTCAGGCTCAGGCTGGAGTCCGGGCTCTAGGACCCTGCAAGGGTCCCAGAACATCTGTCCCACAGTTAAACAGCCCCATAGCCTGAGCCCTGCGAGTCTGAGTCGGCCGTCATGGCCAGCTGCGACTCTCATTGCAGTGTGGTAAGGGAGTGTGGACATGGCTGCCCTGTCTCTGAGTTTGCTTCCCATTGTGGGGTGGGGGGGCCTTATGCTAAAAGCACTTTTTAGAGGCAGGAAGTGTTCCCGTTAACCTGTGAATAATGGCCAGGTAATAAATGGGGCTTTACAGAGCTCAGCGTGGCAGGCCTGTTGTTTCTCTCTGAGAGACCAGCCCTGGGATGGATGGGGAGTGGGGAGGAAGGAGGGGAGTGGATTTTGTATCCTGAGGGAGAAGAGAAACCAGGGGCTTTCAGCCACTGAGCTGGGCTGTGCCTTAGTCTCTGTCCTGAGCACTGTTTGCTGTATGTGTACGCACTGCATTCCCCCGGGGTCACCCTGCGTTGAGCCTCAGACACACCCTGACGCACCGTGTCTGCCGTGCGTCCCTCTGGTTGTGGGGTGTGAGTAGAGGAGTGAGTTACTGCAGGTCTGGAGTGGGGGCAGCTTACCGTTACTCTGTCCCTGGCCATCGCTGCCCCTTTCCAGTTCTCTAATCGCATTCCCTGCCCACCTCCCGTGTGCGCGCACACTTACGACACAGCTCGGCGCGTACCAGAAATGTACAAAATGGGGCAAAGAATAAACAATCCATTCTTGACGTTGTAACAAAGGGCACCTTCAGCTTTTACAAATAATTTGCCTCTTTATTTCCCATCCCAGGCCCTCGGGTCTCCTCTCTGCCTGCAGGCTTTCCAAGGGTGCATGTGGGTATCCTCCTGCCTCCAACAGCTTGTTGTGTTTTAGGATCAGGAAGCTCAAGCCTGGATTCTCTGCCCCATTTCTTAGGTCATGACGCTGTCTGTGTGCATAACCCACTGGCAGGGCTGAATGTGCATGGCAGGATGCTGGTAGAGTGTGCATTGTTCATTAAGGTGGTAGCTAAGACTCATGTCTGGTATTTACCCAGAGGAGTAGGCCAAGGTGCAAGGACATAAGTGTTTGCTGTTTTGGGATGCAGGAGACTATGCAGCCAGTGGACATTTCTTGCTGCATAACCCATCCCTTGGAGGGGAACCAATACATTAATTTAAAGAAGAAAACCCAGAACCAAGTTCAGAGCCCGAATCCACATGAAATGCTTCACAAGCCTGTCGACAGTTAACCTGGAAACTGGATATTTTGGAAGGAGAAGAGGCAGTGGGTGTTTAGCTGCATACAGCAATTCTTTTTAAGATTTAGCAAAAGAAGTCTCCTTGCTCTGTTCAGTTTGATCCCAGTCAGTCACCAGGGTTCAGTTTGGCAGGTTGTCTCCTTCCTGCATCAAAGGTAATAGGCATATAAATGCTTGTGATCGCAAGAAAGTGTTCACTATCTTGGCCAATGTACAGAAGGGAAAAAGAAAAGGAGTACTTGTGGCACCTTAGAGACTAACCAATTTATTTGAGCATGAGCTTTCGTGAGCTACAGCTCACTTCATCAGATGTGAAAGGGAAAGGAAGGGAAAAACAGACCATGAGTGATCTCACCCTCTGGGGTCTGGAGAGCTCAATCCAGTCTCCAGACTTGCCATTTATTCAAACTAAAAACCGATTTTCTTCTCGTTGTAAGCTTGGATTTCGTTCCAATCAGACTTACAGACAAAGGGGCAGAGGTGAGCAGTTGTTTCTGGCTCTTGCACAATGATTTCACTTCATTGTAATGTTACAGGATAAAAAATACAGTCACCCAAAGGTAATGAGGCACCTATCCCTGAGCGCTCTCTGTCCTTTCCCAGGGTGGTGCTTCAGTACCCGAGATTGTTGGACATTCAGTACTTTTGCCAGTCAGTCCAGCCGCCCGTTATTTCCAACTAAGCCGTGCTCGTGGATTAAGTTAATTCAGTGAGAAGCCATGTCAGGAGCTCTTCCTAACCTCGCAGAGCCATCCCCCACATTCCAGGCCATGGTTACTGTGCCTAAACTGCATCAAGCCCCACAATTATGCTGGAACGCCAATGAAGTAGAACTGACTCCTAATAAAAAGACTCCCGGCCTATGTAAATAGGAACTGATTTCCTCAGCAGCTCTGATTTGTGGAGTTGAACGCAACACACGATCAGTGACACGCCATTTATATCTGCAGATACCTGCACAGTTGCTTGTGAAGAGCAGCAGTGTGTGAAGCCTCCTGCTCAGTGTGCAGCCACACTGCACCCCAGCTACCCCAGCTCTCCCGCTCACAAAAGAAAAAATAACTGAGATTTGTCTTGTCGTGAGCTGACAGTACAGCCAAGTGGTTGCCAGTCCAATTTGGCAGTTTTTAATCATTTTATCTCTGTTCTCTGCTCTCCGGGGAGACAGTCAGTGTTGAGCAGTCTGCTCGGAAAGACCTCGGGGCTAGTTTCGGCGGCAGTGGCTCAGAGCTGCGATTATTAGCTCTGCTCTTAGGAGCACACTCAGATCTTTCCCAAGGGAGCGGTGTGAAAAATTAACACAGGCTTAGAGCAGCAGTGCAGCAGCAAGCTATGTAACTGTAATTACTCCATTGATATTCCTCACACAATGACACTGTCATCAGCCATTTACATAAACGTTTTCTCTACGAAGAGGGAATGGCTGCTTACAACCCTATTGGGTGCTTCCAGAGCATGCATTATACATTGCATTTGCTCTAATTTCAGACTAAAGGCCTCTAGGAACAGGGAAGGGAGATGTGCAAAGACTTTTGTTTCTTCCAGAGTAGCAATAAGCATGATGCTGTCTCCAGAATGGACACATGAGCAGGCCAGAGAGTTCTGATGAGCTGACATGGGAGGAGTTTCTCTGATTTAAAATGTTCATTGTAACTTTAAAAGAGAGATCACTATGTTTGTGTATAAATAAATGTATCTGGTTATCGAAACCTTGTTTGCAGACTTGATTCCTTGTGCTTTGCAAGGCCTTGTCCATTAATGGTAAATACAATTAGCAGAGTATTCTCCCGTTTGCAGTAATGAGGACACAGTAGGGTCATTTGCTTTTGTGACAAGAAGCTGCTTTCCAAAATACATCTTTTAAAAGCACTGACCATAAAGGCTCAGACTCCTTCTCTGTGTATCAAACTGTACTGATTTTTCTGGATGCGCGGGCGCTCAGCCTCTCACAGGATTGGGTCACTTTTGAACTAAATAAGTGCCCGCTGCCTTCTTCAGACAGCCCCTCTAACATTGCTCCTTCTACAGTGCTCAGGAACAATCATCTGCTAAGTGAAAGGCCTTCTCTCTTGCTGACAGCAGAGAGCCATGAGCAGGAGAAAGAGAGAGGAGGTTTATAAAATCTTCATTTAGCACCTTCCTCTGGGCCTCCCAAGGACCCCTGTCTCCTCTAGGTCTGTAAACGGTGTAGCCTGGGAACTGTCTCTCTTTTTAAGCATCGATGTGCAATCCCCCATCCAGCCAGAAGCCACATTCTGATCACAATATGCAGCTTTTCAATGCTGTTTCCGAAATCAGCACACAGTGGGAATACACACACACACACAAAACAATAATGAGCAGTTCAACTAGTTTTACATTGCTGGTCCCTTTCCTTCCTCAGTGGTATGCACTGTTACATACCTACTGTGTCATCTCACTGAGGCAGAAGAATGGACACCTAGGAGATTATGTAGTGCTGAAAATTCAACCAAGTGGGGTCTGGTTAGGGAAGGAGAAGTGCACATCCTCACAGGCAAGGAGTTAAACTTCACAGGAAATCACACTTTAATTACCTAATTAAAGACTTCAGAAGGCACATATTCCTGGGGCCAAGGCTAATACCACATGCAGAACAATAATAATCCTGTTTTGAGCTCCAGCATGCTATTGATGGAGTTCGTACCTGACAGACGGTAGCCATCTCCTGCCTTTGCTCTTTCTCTGCCACTCTGCACTACACAGGCCTGCAGGGCAAAGCATCATTTATTGCTGTCACAGTAGAAATTCTAAGCACTGCAGCAGGAAGCATCTATTGGGGGGGGAGGAGGGGGAAGGCGCATGATAGTCAAATTTCAGTTGCTGAATATTTAATGAAGCCTGCAGTGTTTATTTGGTTAGCCTGTCGATTTTTATCGTTCTGTCAATAGCTTCTCATATGTGGCATGGTGATGATCTTTAGCAGCCTGTCCCCTGGGAACCCAAGCGCTAAATGCAATTATGGATTTTATACTGCAATGTGTTTGATATTTCCACTGATCTAATTTGCAGTCTGGTAGTTTATTGTTTGGCATTTTAATGGTGTTCAAATGCTATGGAAAATTTGATTTCTCTTTATAATTCTCCATAACATCATTAATGCTGGTAGCAGAATGGCATGTATTTTAGAAGGCCAAATGTATAGGAAAATCATTTTTTAATATGGACCAAAATACCTTGAATTTTAACTAACAGAAAGTTTGTGTTCTTTTTTTAATATTTCCCCTTTGTCGCTTTCCATTAAACATTAAAATTACTGTTGGGGAAATGGTAACACAAATCCTGGATCTTGCCAAACCAAATGCAAACAAAATATTTCTTCTGCTGTATAGAATACCAAGTCTCCAGGGATTCAAAACTGGGGTCATGTACAAGAAAAGTCTTATTTGCCTTTTCTTCCCCATTCTATTGCAGGCCACCATTACTTGATAATTACTTCAATGTATATTTTCTTCTGTGACATTATTGGCAGAGATCCTGAGCAGCCACCTCACCAGATCATCCATTACTCTTTGAAAACTTAAAAATTCGGCAGAAGTGTATTTTTTCCAGTGTTGGCACAGACTGCAGGCACATGGGGGTTCCACGGGCTTGGCTCGGAGTAATTAAGCATTGGGTGTCGTTTTACACATCTACACCACTTTTATTGTGCAGTAACTCGGGGGTTACAGGAGTCCTCTGCAAAGGCAAAATAAATCCTTTAATTAACCACCTAGTCAGAAACAATATAACTTCCTCAGTCTATCTCATAAACTACATTAGCCCCAGATTTATATAGAATAGCATTGTGTAATCATGATCTATTTACATTACGGAGAATATGCCCTTCGTTAGCGTTAATGTACTGAGATAAGGAAACACAAGTTTGTTTGTTTTTATTGGGTATCATCCGTGGCTTTTAATGTTTTTATTGAATGTCTCCTGAATAAAAGCAAATGTATCCTCCTGGTAAGCAATGCAGGAGACCGTCAACAGAATGGCAATTTCACAAATACAGGTAGCTTCAAATTTCCCTGTTCATTGCTTCTCCGTAAGTAGTGATATTTTAATGACAACAGCATTAAAGGGAAACCTTACCCTCTCTGAAGCCCAGTGAAAGTCAAACTCTGTAATGACATGTTGGGAAGCAAAGATTCCACTTCTCTGAATGCTGAAGAATTGGTTTCTGTCTTTCAACAGAGGTGTGAACACAGGGCAGTCAGTGTAATAAATCTTACAAAATGCCAGAAATGGTGTGCATTCTTCATGGTTTATGTATTCAGGAACCTTAAATAGGTTCAAAGGGGTTTCCTTGTCGAATGTAACCAAGTAGAAAAGCTGACAAAAAATAAGAACTCAGAAAGGAAATGACAATCGGGCCAAAGCCCCAGCGGATGAATAAGAAACAATAGAGTTATGCAACCCCCAAGCATGCTCAAATAAATTGGTTAGTCTCTAAGGTGCCACAAGTCCTCCTGTTCTTTTTGCGGATACAGACTAACACGGCAGCTACTCGGAAACCTGTCAATAGAGCAATAGAGTTAGTGCTTCAGCTCTACCTTCAACAGTTACACTCCTGGTCTTTACCTTTCGTTTTCTGGACACACACTTTCTGCAAAAAGAAAAGGAGGACTTGTGGCACTTTAGAGACTAACCAATTTATTTGAGCATAAGCTTTCGTGAGCTACAGCTCACTTCATCAGATGAAGCTCACGAAAAAAAAAAAAGCTGTAGCTCACGAAAGCTCATGCTCAAATAAATTGGTTAGTCTCTAAGGTGCCACAAGTCCTCCTTTTCTTTTTGCCAATACAGGCTAACACGGCTGTTACTCTGAACACTTTCTGCACATTCTCAAAGCATCTCTAGTGTCTAATGTGATGTTCCACACCACATCCAAACCTCCTGGAACAGAAGTGCTTATCTGGGCATCACACATTTTTATACAGATCCAGGATAAAATAAGAAAGAGTTGCTCAGAAAGATCCCCCGACTTGGCAGATGGAGCGTGCGGTGAGGAAAGTCTGGGGGGTAATACTGTAGCTACTGCATGGCATTTCTGTCCATGGAGCCAGTGCCTTATCAATACTCTCCTCATCTCTGTTTAATATTCCCATATGTAAACATTCTGTTCACATACTCCCCAGGCTGGTGCTCAGTCTGACAGGCTCTTAGGAAGGCTGCAGGCCTGGTAAGATACGCCTCCAGAATCAGTGAGCTGGGCTGAAATCCCATGAAGTGAAAGTCACCTTTGTGCAGAGGGCTTACAGGGGATGTAATGGGCCACAGGCTTCGGGCTGATCCTTTGCATGGGGGTGACTGTCCCCTTTGGAAAACAGGCTCTCAGAAGGGTTCTGTCAGTCCTGAAAATAGGAGGGAACAGGCTGTCTCTTGGCATCTCTGCTTTGGTCCCAGCTGGAACCTGGAAGAGAAGCACTAAGCAAAATGTATTATTTAAAGGACCAACCAGATTTGTTTGACCTTTGAAGAAGGTCCCGTTTGGTTTGAGTTTGGCCACAAAGTTCCTGATTGATTCCCATGTTATCTGTTCTGGTCCACTCAACCCCTGCTCCCCAGCTCATGAGGAAAGCTCACTTAGCAACTGTTACCTGGCTGCTCTAGGGCCTGATTTAAAGCCCATCAATGAGAACAGCCTGCCCCTTTGGCAGTTTGTGTAATGGTTGTAATGTTAGCTGCCTTCCTTGGATCCTCCACAGGCAAACCTCAGTCATGCTCAGCAGGCTCAGCAAGCTCTTGGCGGGTGCTTTGGTGAGGTAAGGACTTGCAAGTTGGCCCTGTATTTGGATCCTGTTTGGTTACTACTATCAGAACAAAGCAGATGTGATATCTGGAACTGGGTCAGATCCCAAAGTGACCTTCTCATTTCACAGGATTTCTCTGACTTTAAAATACTCTAGGAGGAGACCTCTGCTCACATTTGGTCAGGAAGCAGGTATACTGCCATCAGGCTGGGTCACAGCCTTGATCTTCACTGAACTGAGAGCCTGCAGTTTGTATTTCAGCCCAAAATAACCTTTTCCACTGAGTTCAATACTGAACATAGGAGATTATAACAAACACCCATCATCGTATTGTGTTCCCAGTGCTACTGTAGTCATGAGACACTTTCCTGCGTTTAAAGTAGTGCAGCATACAGGATCTGCACAGCAACTCTCATGTATCCGTTATTAGAGTTTTTATCAATTTTGCGGTGGATTCTCCATCACTGACAATTTTTAAATCAAGGTGGGATGTTTTTCTGAAGCCCTGCTCTGGGAACGGTTCTGGGGCAGTTCTCTGGCCTTTGTCATACAGGAAGTCAGACTAAATAATCACAGTGGTCCCTTCTGGCCTTAGATCTATGGATTTCCAAAGTTAGGCCACGTGTACACTACCGCTTATGTCAGTATAATGTATGTTTCTAAGGGGTGTGAAAAACCCATCCCCTGAGCAACGTATGTTTCGCCAGCATTAATGGCGATATGCATGGTGCTGTAGGCGGGAAAGCTACTGTCACTCGTGGACGTGGCTTTATGTCGTCGGCAGGAGAGCTCTCTCCCGTCAGCTACACAGACAATCTTACCGTGGCACAACTGCGTCGGTACAGCCGTGCCATTGTAAACTCGCTAGTGTAGACATGGCCTGAGTCAATTTAAACTTCAGGGTCTCTCAGATTCCCCTGCTATCCAGCAGAAATATCACAAATCACGGGGTGGGTGGGGGTTAATCCCTACCCTATGAGGAAGCCAGACACACATCTCTTTGCCGATATGTGGGTTTGCGGGAGTTAAGGCAAACACTCTTTGTAAAAACTGGCCTGAAACCTAGTTAGCAGGCATTAAGAAAGCCACCAAGTTCTAGAGGGAAGCAAGCTAATGACATTAGGTCTGAACCTCCTAGTGATCGGTTAGTAGATGATAGATGAATGTGCATCTCACTCAGCAGTGCCACCAGCCTTGCTCCATTCTTGAATATCTGTCAAGATGTTAAGTGGACGACCGCAATCAGCAGTGAAATAAGACCTGTGTAATCTGATGTTCCACTTAGAAAAGAAAACAAAATTCCTACCACCTAATATGAGACTACACCAGTCACCACAAGAAGTGCTTTCAAGGAGCACTAGGTGTGTGATAAAATCTTTGCAGCTCATTGTCATTTATAATTTAGAGATACGTGTCGAGGCGGAACGACACACAGCATGCAGCAGCATTTCCAGGGACTTTTATTTGTGATTGTTTCCAGTGAATAGACTCAAATAATAATGATAATAGTAACAATAATTAATAATGCCAAGCTCTGATATGCTTCTTTGCATTCATTTCAGTTTGTTCTTGTGCTCAGATCTTCACTCACTGGTGAGGAAAGCCTGCCTGGAAACACTCCATAGATCTCTGGTTCTGTGCATTGGGGAAATGGTTTTGATGAGTTCAGTGTAGTACGAAGTCATTCTGTGTGAGAATGAGTAGGAGAGAATTTGGTCTCTCCAGTTCCCAGGGATGCAGAATGTTGTTGTGGGTACCCTGATGGGAAGCAAGCAATGGCGTGACCATTAGAGGAAGTGCCCATCTGAATGAACAGCTTGGACAGGCCAACCCAGAAACAGATGGGGACAGGTGAAAAGGCAGCAGTGTGCAATGCTGATTGCTTTCATCCAGATAGATGGGAGTACAGAGGCTTAGCAAGATGTAACTGAATGCACTGCACAGTTTGAAGAGAAGTCAGAAGTCAGCATGGCCTCATCAGCACTATAATCTAGGGTTTCCAGTGCTGGATCTGGAGGTCCAGGAACCCAGAGCTGGGGGATTAATGACGTATCTGAATAGAAGAATGTACTGGATGAAGTAGACATGCTCTTACAGCTCAACCCTGATACTAAAGGGCCAGCTGGCATCTGATTGCGTTGGGACAGCAGGATTTGGCCCCTCTGATTTTGGTGGCCCCCTGTTTCCATTAAGCTGGTGTTCTCATCACATCTTCACAGAGTGCAGGGGAGTACAGCACTTTGCCGGTGTGGTAGGCGGTCAGCATTTCCCCCCTTAAGCATTTCCTTAGCTCATAACCCAGCTCCTGTGCCTCGCCCCCAGCACCAGAGCAGTGACTAAATCTGTCCCCATTTTGCTCATTCCTCAGATAAACGCTTTTATGCAGGGTCAGCAGTTTGGGGAATTATGAATCATCCCAGGCAGGAAGTGGCACCAGTTACCAAGTCCCTGCTCCATGGCTCCACCCCACAGTCACCACATGCTGCTCCGGAAGCCTCTTACCCAGAGACTGACTTGTCCCATGTCTCTGTGATATCTGAGCACCTGGAGAAAGCTAGTAAATGTCCCGTCTGAGCCACCCAGGAGCAAGGAGGTGCTGTCACCCCGTTCTCAATGGAGACCAGTGGCACAGACAGGGAAATGATTGGCCTATGGTCACATGAGAAGTCTGTGACAGAAATGAGAACTGAACCAAGTTGCTATGAGCCCCAGCGTCGGACAATACATCCATGTACAGCTCCCATGAACTGCTGGGGCAGGAGCATTGAGAGCAGATCATTCCCAGGAATAAGGCTGCCTCATTTCACACCTCTAACACAAAGGGGGGACCGAGAAGCATTGTTGTCTGCCTCTTTCGTTTTCAAGGAATGAATTCTATGGCTATGCCCGCAGGATGATACATGCTCCAGAAAGTGTCCTTCTCTCCCTCTAGATCCTTGCCAGTGTGCTGTGTGGGGAATGGAGAAATCCCTCCCTGAGGCCAGATCCAGTGAGATGAATCAGAATAATCACAAATCCAGAGTCCCTCCATAGGCCAAGCTAGGGCTGAAGTCTGCCTGAGTCCGATCAACCTGGGGACCCCTTTGGCACCACAGACAAAGGATATTTTTAGGAAAAGTTCATTTAGTTTGCTCTAAGAAATTTAATGTAATAGCCAAGAAGAAATATTCCAGTGACAAATGTATCACAATCATTATTAATAATAGCCAGGACATTTTGACTGGGATGTGACACTCTATAATAAATGTGAGCTTGCTTTGTTCCAGACTCTCCTTAAAATAGTTGGGTTTTTACTCTCCCAGCATGGGCTCACTGTGATTTTAGGATTATAATTGTAAATATGAAGGAGAAAGTGCCAGAAAAGAATTCCATACAGCGATTTCTAAAGCCCTGCATCCAGTCTGGCTGAACCAGGCGTCTGAGCCAAAGAATGCCACTTGTACCAACCAGCAAAACCTGATACACTGATGATGATAATAGTGCATGGTTCCTGCAGACAGAGGCTTTGGAGATAAAAGAGCCCAATGACCACACAATCCTCCTGTCCTGGCTGCAGGTGTGACTGGAAATGCCTAGAAATGGCTCCCCTCCTGCTTTCACACCAAATGCAGGGGGGTGTTATCTACAAAGCTCTTGCCTGCCTTGTCCCACAAGGCACAGTGTCCTCCCCTCAAACAGCCATGCCACCAGCCCTCAGTCCCGCACCAGGAGCAGCACCTGGGAGAAGAGGGTCTAGCTCAAGCAGAACCCAGGTGAGGCTGAGGTATTGCCAGCAGGAAGGGGGTCCACTTCAGAGACCGTGTCTCCTACATGGCATGGCCTGCAATCGTGGGAATCCGTAGGGAAGGCCCAGGTTTACTGGGTCCTGCCTCAGCCTGGGGTGGGGTGGGGTGAACTAGATGACTTCTCCAGGTCCCTTCCAGTCCTACATTTCCGTGGTTCTGTAATACATGTGGGCCAGATTCTGATCTCAGTTACACCAGAGTCAATACAAAGTGACTCCAATGAAGGCAGGGGTGCTCCTCCGCATTTATGCTTGGCAAACAGAGATGAGGATCTGGCCTGTTGTGTCAAATGCTTTGGTACAGTTCAGATCAATTGCATTTCCTCCACTACCCAATGCTGCTGAGTTGATCATTGCATTTTTAGATGCAGAGTCATTTGGGCCTGGCATGAATTGTTTCATGAATTGCTTCATTCAAGACACCAGTGCAACTTAAGAGGCATGGTTTGGTTCTCTTCTATGCTTTTACAGACACGCTCCAGTTCACATCTGTCCATTTCTACACCTGTTGTGCAATAATGGAGGATGACAATTAGAGCAAGGCAGGACAAGAATCAAAGGTTAAATTCCCTGTGGCAGAACTTTCCCTATCTGAGTGCTCGGCTCTCAAACTGATGGGAGCTGTACGGCTCCTGCCAGCATGGGCGCTGCCAGCAACTCACCCTTCCTTTGGTGTAACACAGTGAAATCTGGGGATCTAAACGAAGTTGAAAATACTGATTGTGGCACACAGATAAAGCGCCATGTTCAAACAGGCTGTTCAGGATTGTAACGTTATGAAACTGCTCTGGAATCAGCTTGCTGGTTATTATCAAATGACCAAATAACTGAAGTATGGAAAAAAAAAAAAGTCTGATATTTTCAGCAGTGTGCCCATATTTCTTCTTTCATCTTTTATTTTTTTTTAGATAAATAATTAGAAAGATAGATAGCCTTTGTTCTAAGAAATAGATATATACAGCTTAGATAGGACATACTGATGATTTATAAATTACTGTTCAACTTTGCATAGAATGGAAAGAGGTCATTTTCAAAACACAAATGACTGGTTTTTAGTCAGAAGGATGTACAGGACCCCATCACAGGCTTGCTTGGTGGTGCAGGGGGGTAGCAGAGTTCGCTGTGTTGGGACCCTGTGGAATAGAGATGGCTGCGATTCAGCTCTTGTGACCCTGGCGATGCAGCAGAGAAAGTTTGGTCCATCACCAGCACAGTGATCAACAAAGATTCATAGTCTTTTGTCATAAGTACATAGAAACAGCAACCTGAATCCCTGGTGCAGTGCTCCAGCCAACATACCATAGCTAGGCGGGGACACCTCTTTTGTCCCATTAGCAAGTTTACATTGGGTCATTGGGGTTTATTTTATTCGCAGTCTCCTTCCCTAATATGATACTGAAAGAAGCATGGCTGAAAAGAGTTTGTTCCCTTTCAGGCAGCATGATACAATGTACCGTGAAAGTGCTTAATGCAGTAGAAAATTGCGGATGGAGTAAAACAGAGCCCCTGGGAAAATTGGCTGAAGCCTGTTATATCTTTTTGGGTCCTTTTTGACCCTGTTCACAGGGAGCAGAACTTAGAGAACAACAGGAGAGCGTGATCAGAGAGGGAGGCTTGTCTGGATTTGGACCACAGAGGCCCCCTTTTTTGCCATGACCCTTTGTGGTGGGAGAGGGGCCCCAAAAATCTTTTTTGAGCCACCTCTGGGGCGTGGTCCCTGGGCAAAAGGTGGCGTCAGGGAAATCCTCTCCCCTGTGAGAATCTAAACAGGCCCCAAAATCTCAGTGTCCCAGGCAGTGTCCCCTGGCAGATGTGTGGATACCCCGGGTCTGTGGTAGCTCCCAGAGATCTGGGCTCCGAGGGTGGAACCAATCACTACTTTTAACTACACTCCAACCATCCACCGTGCAACTGGGCACTCTGGAGTTTTCAGGCTCAAACACACGTTGTTTCCAGATGGGGCCGAATGTGGCTCAAAGGAAAGATCCAGACATTTGGAAAAGGAATATGGTGCCATTTGTAATTAAGCAGAAATACACAGTTTTTGCTGGCCCTCGTATGGCTTGGCGAAGGACCCTGAATGTGAATTAAATGGAGATAAATTCTTACATGAAACCTGAAAAACCTGATGTGGAGTCTGCAAATGCAATGTTTGCCAAACTGCAAACTGAAAATGATATAAAACCTTCTGCAGTTTAGTGGAGAGAAAAATTATTGACAATAGGTCCCCACGCTGGAGTGGCTAATTAGTTGAGATGGATGAGTATGTGCAGTTGTGAAGCTACTGGACTGCAGCTTCAAGTGGCGTGTCAGGCAATAAAAACAACTACATTATGAAACTAGTGGGGTTGGAGCACCATGTACTTAAAAGAAAAAACAATACATAGCCAAAAATGTGTTCCTTAAATGCCCCCTAGCCACAAATGGTATAGGCTGTGGACTCTGTATAAGAAGTACTTGAGGAAATCTTCTTAAGGTACTTCGTACTAGAAAAGTTCACCAAGACATGCCAGCCCTTGTCAGCAGGATGGGAATGGTAGCCATAGACACTATAATGCCACAGTGATCAGACAGATACATTTGACTGATAAACTGTACAAGCATGAATACATGGCTAATCACAGGGAATCGATAGGAAATTTCCAGGCAAGATGATAGCTGAGAAATAGTAGCTTTTATTGAGCAAAGCACCTTTAAGCCTAATGTGGCCCCTTTGCACTGGATCCCTTTGCCAGAGTGGGGCCAAGGGGCTTTAGTGTAACTGAGAGGTTGGTCTCCATCAGGAGAGAAGGGAAGCCTGTTCTTGTGCTGAAAGACCTCAGCCCCACTCCAGTTTCTCTGCAGCCCGTGAATCTCCCTGATTTCGGGGCTAGCCAGCAGAAATATTGGAATTCTTTAGTGCTGGATGAGTGAGTCCGAGTGATTCATTTCTTCACTCCAAAGCATAATTCTAAGCAGCTTCTTTTTAACTGAGAGGATCAAAGTCCCCAAATGAAAATGTGGGGAACTCGATACTTCTCCACAAGCCTGATAGTCATGGACAATATACATTTTGTAACTGAAACCTTTTGGGGTTTGCGTAATACAATCCCCTTTCTGTAGCCCCCACCCTTTTCTCAGTCCTCATGACCCTGCTGCAGCTAAGGGACCGGACAGTAGAAAAACATGTCAAGCATGAAAAGCAGCAACTTGAGGGCAAACATGACCCCTCAACTGCTAGTTACAGAACTTCTGAAAGTACGTCAAGCAAGCAGAGTCAGCTAAAAAGGGAGGCCCGGGACACCTCATGTTGTGCAAGATGGGAGGTTAGGGCTTTGCTCTTTAGAACTAAAGTGTTTTGTTTTAATCATGGGGAGAGCTGCTGGCTCGGCACTGTGTGAAATGGATTTAGAAATCCTGAGGAAGGAGGAATTTCTCAAAACAGTAAAGAAAACAAAAGTCAGCAACAGGGAAGACCTGGACGGCATTTTTACAACAGGAAATGTGGAGGATCCTGAAAAGAGAAAATTAATTACACTGGGAGTTTGATCCTGTTAGCTGTTATTGTTGACACCTCATCATTTCTAAACTGAGATGCCGCTAAGGCAATTGTTTCACTTGACACTGCTTTGGGTCATCTTTGTCTGACACAGAGCAAATACAGCATCAAACAAGCACTTAAACCATTATACAAAAATGGAGCATTTCACGAGCGAACTGTTCACTTTGGGAATCTGCATAATCAGCCACAATACGTCTTCTGCGTAGAATGTGTGCTTTGATGGCACCAAATATTTTGCTGTATTTTACTTTTGAAGGTAGAATAAAGGTTTTGTTTTGTGCACTGGAAAATGCTAGCTATACCTATTTTAAACACAAGTGTAATGTTTTATAGCCCATAGAGGGATAATTACAAAGTACAGAATCACAGATTTTATCACAGATTTTCCCAGGGGTGCAGTTAGGAAAACAGTATGTGTCATGTAGCCAATTTAGATAATGATTCTGATAAAGATAAACTGAATTGTTTATTATAAGTAATTGGGTCTACAAAGGCCTAAATGACACAGATGAGTGCACTGACTTAGAAACACAGGAAACAATATTCAGCCTCTGACTGTATGTGCTAGCTTGTCTGTGCAAACACTAATGCTTCCCTCAGAGTTCAGTTCATGGAGTGCATTTGACATGTTATTAATGCCAAATTTAGCCGTTTTAATGTTGTAAGAGTCTTGGGAACATCTGTGATTAAAAACAACGCGAAGGTTTTTCATTGCTGAGATTCCAAGGTGATGACTTTTGTGAGTTTCCATGCAGGAAAAGAATCATTCTTATGTGAGCAACCAACTGATCAGGAACAAAGCGTCTCATTCACAGGTCTGGAAGCTGAGCTGGAGGAGACACCTGAAAGCCAGAAAATGCAAAAGAAAAAAAAAGTCAGCCATTTTTACTACTAAGGAAGTCCTAAGGCACATTCAGAGCTGAACCATAAAGAAACTGGATTGTAAATACAGCATCACTTTACCAAAGGCATGAGATTACTTGTTGAGTAGATTATCTCTCTTGAGATAAAACGAAATCCTTCAGACTCGAGTGGAGTATCTTGTCTAGCCTATTAGTATATGACAAGATGCAGTTTGGGCCTAGTAAGCCTCTATCAATCACAAGATGAAGTAAAGCCCTAATTATCATTTAATTGCTGCCTTCAGCTTGAGCTGCCCTTCTTCACAGCTCTCTGCATCCATTTGAGATTAGGTTGCACTAAAATGAGAACCGTAAAGGGCCAGGCAAAGGTGTGAAATTCCCTGGGTAACTAAATTAATGACAGTGTGTTCTTGCTGCTGGGGAGTTTTCTGTTCTCTATGAAGACAGAATGAGTGAGGGCAAAGGGAAATAACGGGAATTGGTAACAATAGCTCTCAGCCATTTGTTCACTAAAAAGAATGACACAGAACATGCTGCTTTGGTCAGACTTGAGGGGAACAAAGAAAATACAACTCGTCTACACTGGATTTTATGCTAATATTTGTGGGTTTGCATTGTGAATTATTTTATGCTGTAATAATTACCCAGCATAAGCAGATTACTAAAATAACTTTTATTAACCCTAGTTGTCTTTTCTTTGTTATTCTTCTAGGGCATTTTTGACACCATGTGGGTTTGGGTTTTTTAACATAGCTCTGTGTTTATATTTAATTCCAGGCATTCGACATGCCAGGTGTATTTTTTAAGCAAATTGCAGCAGCGGAATTCTTTGTCATTAGGAATTTCTATCTAGGCAACAACACTGAAACGTGACATTAATCCTTGAAATGCCTTTCTATACTGTATAACTTCCAAATATCAAATCCATTATCTGGGATAATTATTGGCCATTAGCACCTGATGTGGAGAGCTTTATTAAGAGAGCCTAGATATCGTGGCAATCAGTACTTTAGAAATGCACACTTAACCTAAGAGGGACTTCCCTGTTTTAAAAAATAGATAAATAAAATAAGAGTCTCTTGGTTTTTAAAAGGCAGCCCCTGAAAACTTGTATTGGCTGGAGTAGAGGCAAAGTTTGTACTGGCCACTTAACCATCTTCAGATAAAGAACAGAATTACCACCATCATTTTAGCAGTCTGCCTGGCAGACAAAATGCTCTTCTTCTTCTTCATGCTGTAGATATCACAGTACATGTACGCAGAGTTTGGCAAATTTTACCCATTAAATGGCACTATCGGGTGTTGAGTGCTTCACAGCCATTCACAGCCCATCTGAAACCCGACCCCCTCCACCCTGTTCTTCCATGATATATATGTCCTTATGAGCCTATTGGTGCTGCTCTTTAATTAGGGATCATAGGGAAAACTCTGTTGGCTCCTGGAGAGAGGCAGAAACTAGGACTCAAGGTCACCCCAAGATCAGTGCCAAACTACAGCATGCAGGGCATTTCTTTTCTCTCCAAGTTTTAGTTATGAGGCACTTTCAGATGAACACAGTGTAACAGCAATGAGGTCATTGTGCGAGGTCTGTGTGGGACAGCAGTATATATGAGTATAAAATCAGCAGTGTCCTATGCAACAAAGAAGAACAATGTCTTGACTGCTACCTAAGTAGCTGTGTAAACTCTGGTACAGCAGTTATAGATTGGGAAATGGTTGTTTTCCCAAAAACTGATCAGTGTGCATGTTAATGTAGAATCCAATGCTAAATATCTCTCCTAGAATCCACAGCAGGCCAAATATTTTAAGCATTAGGAAACCTGGAT
Organism: Lepidochelys kempii; assembly: GCF_965140285.1. Taxonomy (NCBI): domain Eukaryota; kingdom Metazoa; phylum Chordata; order Testudines; family Cheloniidae; genus Lepidochelys; species Lepidochelys kempii. Next base: position 28,267,732 of record NC_136395.1, read on the forward strand.
ACCAGGCAGATGAATCTACACATGATGGTCTGTGCAGGAGATCAGGTAGCCCCATGGTGGAGCATATGCACAAGGACCCTGACTAGCAAATATTACAGATGTTCTGAGGCTAAAATTGCTGCACTTTCCCAGGAGTGCGGTGTTAAAGCAAGGTGACTGGCTTGATCTAGTTTAAAAAATAGCAAAGCAGGAAAAGGAAGCTTCACTTTAGAAACAAAACATGCTTGGAGTTAGACAAGTGCAGAGAGTTGTAGTGATGGCTGAAGGTCTCCCTGCCTTGAGGTAACAAAGAAAGAATCCTCTTCAGTTTTATCTGTATGTACATTTTATCCAGTTAGGGTAAAGATAACGGTTAAAAGCAAGAAAGTGCACATCTCAGTTCTCACTATCTGCCAGAATCTTCAGTAAAGATTTTGACTTTTTTCAGATTTTTGGAATGTCTAATCTCTCCCCATTTTAACTCGACAAAGCACCTGGCCAGTGGATCTTTTAACATATTTCACAAATACCGAGAGTGCTTTCATGCTGAGACCTTGTATAGCAGGATTTCAGCCAACAACGATTTTTACAACCAAGTTATAAATCTTTGAAAATACAGGTTCATAATAGGCGAGTTGTTGCTGGTTTAACCCTAGCATTGCAGTCATATTAGACTGTTTGCTTAGTTCTACAGTAACTGATCTAAAATTATGGTACATTTATTTCTCCATAACTGTTGCTATGCAATATTTGCTTACAAATTATAGCACGTTCCATCATAGGATCTAAAGGATATGACCGATAGTAGCATATCAAGCACATCTGCATACTCTTGCAGATGTTCAGGTAAAATATTATCCCTATTTTACAGGTGGAGAAACAGAAGCACAGAGAAGTTGAGAGACTGTCCCAAAGGAGTGGCAGTTCTGGGAGCAGAGTGCGGGTCTCCTGACTCCCAGTCCTGTGCCTAGACCCTCCTTATCCTAAAGGTGTTCTGGGGAAGCACAAACTTTCTGGAAACTCAAACAGAGTGCAGGGAGTTTTCAGGAAACCTCAGTGTCTGCAAATGCAGTATTGACAGCCATGTGAGTTCAAAAATCATGAGTTATGCTCCTAAAAATCTTGAGATTGCCTTAAAATCATTATACTTAAAACCAGTGATCAATGTGGATTCTTTTTTGTTGCCTTCTGGTTTCTGAGCTTTAGGCTGAACAGATGTCATGTGTTCAGGCTTTTCTCTGTACCCATGAGGACAAACATTTACTAAAAAAAAATAAATCGTAAGGTTCTTGTGTAGTCTGTGGACTCCAGCAACAAGGAATTTCAGAAAAATGCCAAATATCGCAAGACCCATGATGAACTTTTGAGAGATGCCTACATTAAAATGCCAAGGAAGTTTGAGAGGCTCAAACGAAAACAAGTTTAGAAAGTCGCTGAAGAACAGGACATTTCAAAGCAATTTTTGCAAATGGTTAGGATGAAAAGCTTTCTCTTCCCATCTTACAGGTATCTCTATCATCTCCATGTTGGGGTGCTCTGGAGAAGCTAATCAGAGTATCACCACTCTGGGACAAACATGTCTACAACAACACTGCAAATGACTATGGAAGATATCTCATTTTGCCATTTAAAATGGAAACTTCACAATAGGATGAGACCAACATGGCTACAACAACTCTGCAGGGAGCACATTATTACTTACCTTCTAATTGGTCATGTAGGACTCTGCTTGCTCCAAATTCTACTTGAATCTAATGATCAGGTGGCAGATTTTCATACATCACCTGCAGATTGTGTGCTGCTTTACAAAGTATTACTGTGCTCTGATTATCAGTACATTGGCAGTGTCACCCGTGGTTGGCAAGAATCAAAATCTCTACAATGCATTTATGGTTTTAAGGCCTCTGACCACAGCTGTAATTCACTGCAGAAAACTTTAATCCAAATTAACCAAGTGTTACCCCAACAAGGCTTCAGACCTTGCATCCACTGACCATTGTGAGCTGTGAAGGCCTATGAGCAGCCCCGTGCCTGCCCACCTGGTGGAGTGACCCCCTGTCACTTCCACAAGCTCTATTCAGCCTCCTCCCACCAGGAGTTGGGCTGTCCCCCTCGCATACAGGAACCATTAACCCCCTTAACTCTCAAGCCCAGCTTGACACTGTGGGACCCCGGGCCAAGACACCTTTTACAAGGATCCTCCATGTCCACAGTGAAACAAACAACCCCTTCCTAAACTGCCTGTCCTCTGGTTCAAGACTCCATGACAGCCTGTACCAGTGCCCTTCGTCTGGGGTGCCGTCTGTAGCCCTGCCTGCAAACCTCACGTGGGATCCAGGGAAAGGAGAACAGCCCTGGCAGCTTGGCCAGAGTCCCTTCCCCGCCTTGACATGGTGATTGGCCTAGCTCTGCGCATGCCAGGATGCTCCACCAGGCTTTCCCGCTACCCTGGCTTCTCCAGGTCACAGGGACTGCAAATATAGCCAGAGCCTGTGAGGTCCAAGCCCAGGGGTATCTGCATGGGAAACAGCCTTAAGGAAGAGAGGTGTCCTTCCTCCCTGATCTTCCCCCAACTCGTGGGCCAATCCTCCAGTGGGCTGTGGTAGTTTAAATCCATGAGTTGTGAGTCACTCCAAGCCACCAGATCCTCTCCACGCTCGAAGGCAGTGACCCACCAAGGAGTGGGATGGGAGGCAGCAAAGGAGGGAGCACATCACTCTGGTGCTACTGTGTTTGCCTCCGGGGCATTGGGAATCTAGAACTAGTGAAATCAAAGTCGTGAGCCTGTGTTTGCCTGTCTCCCTACAACACCCAGCCCTCACTGTCGTTCACCAGGAACTGCTGACCACTTGGCTGGCTCAAGCAATTCTGTGCAGCAGTGAAACAGTCACGGTGAGCATGTCCTTAAATTAGGGTGGAAAATTAACCAGTGTGAACACGTGCAGCAGATGATGCTGAGCTCTGTTACACAAGCCATTGCACCAGAAGCTGGGAGCTGGATGAGAACTCACACCGGGTAAATGAGCTCTCTTCACAGTGTCAGGCTTAGCTCAATGGGTCATGATTTTTCTTGATATCATATGGTCTTCTGCAAAGTAACTTCAGTCCTGGCTGCATTAGCTTTTCCCCTTCTGGGTTTCGTTGCTAAATGTGCCTTCACTTTGATGTTATGATCTGGGGCTGGGGGCCATCCAGGTGCCGCAGGTAGAGGTACCGTATTAGCCAGTGCAAGGGCTCAGCCCTCTTTATTTGGACCCCTCCTCCCAAAACATTCTCTCTGGTAGGGTGCTCTTGCTGTTTGTCTCTTCATTGGGTGCACGTCCTGTAGGCCTTGAACTTTCCCAGGTTTTGGCTGGGCAGATGGGAGGGATGTTGGGGTCTTAGAGACAAAGTTCCACCAACTTTACTGTAGAAAGCTATTTTTATAAAATGATGAATTGTTACTCTCTGTATTTACAAATGATGGCTAATGCCTCCTTCTCCACCCCTACAAATCCTCCCATTTGTATGCAGTAAAACCTGTGACACTTTGCACGTGGGGCATAGCATTATGACTGTTTTGTAGTATTCTTATTGAGCTAGTGTCCCAAGGCCTCACTTAGGGTCAAGGCCCCGTTGTGCTAGCCCTATACAAACACCCTGGAATGCTGACTTCAGTGGGACTCGCAGGGGTCTGTGGGTGCTGAATCAGGGCTAATTTAGTACCTAATGGGCTAATTTGAGAGGGGGATTGTCCTCATAACCATCCCCTTCTGCACATGCTCCAAAAATCAGCCTGAGTTCCCCAAGGTCAAAAGAATTCAGACAAAACCCGAATTGCTGATTTACAAAGCGGAATGTAATTTTTCCAAGTGAAAATTCTGTACCAAATATTTACTGACATTGATGGGGAAGACAGGGTGTGACCTTAATACTGAAAATAGCAAGCTTCCCAGGCAAGAGTATAGCAATTCTTTAAGAATTTGAGTAGCACATTGTTCTTTATTACGAATATAAATTGGGTGTCATAAGCCCTTATTATAAATTCACAAGATTTTTTAATCTTTAAAAAAGCCATTTCATTTTAATAACCCATGTTACTGTTCCATTAAAGGAAAACCTTAAAATAGATTTTAAAACAACAAAGAAAGAAAGTTCTAAGATGCCGGTACCAGTTCTGGGGTGAAGCAGCAGTTGTCAAACTGTAGTATATACGCACAGGCTGTAATCACCAGTGATAAAAGGATGGTTTAGAGGATAGTATTTGATGGAGAATCCATTATAACAACACCTATTAAAATAAACAAGGTGCTATGCCAAGTACTTTTGCATTTCAGATGTAGCGTTCTAGGTCATGAAGCCTGAGACCCCCTGGGGCAAAGAACAAGCAGTAGCGAAGCAGGACTGGTCAAGTCAGGGACTCACAAGCCAAAATCTGCACTCAGATATGCACAAGTAGTTCCCCTGACTCTCATGGGTGCCAGATATGCTTATGTGAGGGTAGAGTTAGATTCGAGAGAGGTGGCTTTGTTTTTTGTGTGCTGTTCTTGAGTAAAGAAGATTTAGTTACTACTCCTGGTATTTGCCATCCGCATCCCAGCCCCAAAGGTATGGTGGCTGAGTGGTTCAGGCACTTAGCTACAATCTTGAAAATCATGGGTTTGAGTCTTGCTCGATCTCATACTGAAAGGCCACTTTCACTTCACCCAGATGCAAACTGGGAAGTAGATCCATTGGGTCAGGGCTGTTAAAGGTGGACAGATGCAATGCTGGCTACATCACTTCCTTTTGTACTGTTGCCTTTGACACGCCATAACAGCACCAACCTGATGAGCCATTGGCTCAGGGGAACTTTGACTTTGATCCCAACTCTTCCCACCCCATCTACTGTGGGTTGCAAGAATCATTCACTTATTTTTTAGGAATTCTGATGGAAATTTTTCGTAACTCACAGAGTTCTTTCATTTCATTGGGGATTACGTCTTTCACTCTGAGCCTGATTTGCTTCCAACAACAGCAATAATTGCCCATACTTTTACTCAAAAAATAATAAATAGACCATAATGGTGAGTAGAGAGTTTACATTCCCAATGGAAAGAATACATCTGTTAAGATGAGTTTCATTAAAACGTTAACTGAAACAGACGGGTGAATTTTAAAATTGATTCCATCTTTACCCAGCATATTCAGAGCTAAGTTGAAGACGGCAGTTATGAAGCATTCTTTATTTAAGATAAACAAAAAACATAGTATAAAGGAGGCCTTTTTTCCCTCCCTCTCTCTCTCTCTCTCTCTCTCGCTCTCTCTCTCTGGGTCAGTATCTCAACCTCTTGATTAGATTTGGGATCTACTAATTAGATATAATTCATTATCTGCAAAAATGAGATCAGAAATCAAGAGCTGCTTTTCAAAATAAGGCGATCTTTCCCCTCATCCATCATGGCTATAAGTAACCAATTTTAAGTCAGACGAATGCATAACCAGCATTATTACCTTGTCATAACTAGTTAGGGAGAAAGACCTGGAATAAGCTGGCATTATAAATGGTTTTTATCACATTATTTTGCAGTTATTTGTCAGCCACTTTGCTTAAGATAAATGCAGAACAAATAATCAAATTATAAAACTAAATAATGGAAAAGATTTTGTGTTAATTGCAAAAGCACTTCTGCAATAACAAGTCTCCACATTATAGAGCAGTGTTTACAGATTTTCTTTTTTTTTGAAAATATTTTCAGATATTGGATTCAAAGAACTTGTAGGGTAGGATATAAGAAATTGGGACCCAATCTTCCTGCAGCCTTTACTCACAAAAGTACACCCGTTGCAGCCCATGGAAGCTATTCATGTGATTAAGGATCACTTACTTACACAAGTAACAGTTGAAAGATTGGTCCTTAAATCACCATAACTTTTTTAATCCTTCTACTTTGTTTTTCATCTTGTTTTTATATCTGGCTTTCATTAGCTGTGAGTTCTAATTACAGTAAATAATAGTTAATTTCTCCATTAAAACACGTAGAAAGGATTTAAAAGTCTTAGCCAGATGTGCTGGGTCTCAGTCTGATATATGCTGTAACTGGTGGAAGGAAAATGTACAGTACAAGGTAGGAAATAGAACTTTCTTTGATTTCAGAATGTTCATCAGTCCACAGCTGATTTCCCTGGTGTGGGTATGTACTCCAAAAGCTGGATTCAAAGGCTGTCCTAGCTTGGATATGGGGAAGTACACAATTGAAATTAAACAGTGGCCAGGAGTTGATTATGGGCTCAGCCTCATGGAATTATTGTCATTAATAGCTATGTCTGTACTCGGGTTTTTTGTTTTTTTTTTTAATTAAAATTTAATTTTAATTTAATTTAATAGACCTGCTCTGAGTGTGGAAACAATGTAAGGGTCAGATTCTGCTTCCAGTGACATGAGCATGAATCTGGAATAACTCCCTCAGAGTTAGTCTAAATTAACGCTGTGAGTTACTGCAGATTTACAGCAGTCCCTGAGAAGTGAATGAAGCTATGAATTATTAAACTCTATTTATTTAACGTTTGTAACCACTCTTAATAACTTCCTCAGAAACTCCAAAACATCCCAAAGCAAGAGCCCAAACTTTCAGGGGATTGGACCCAAAGAGAGCGAGGAGTTTGTCTCCAGAATTATTGTTATGCTTTGTTAGAAAGAACTAAGTATAACTCTGCCTACAAATTTTTTTAGATTAAAATATATAGTTCTGATGAAGAAAAGTACCTCTTCTGGCATATAAGAAAGTAGAAGTCATGTGACCACATTGCAATAGTGGATTGCACACACAAATTGGAACGGTTGCGGAGGAGATTAATTACTATTCAAAATTCCAGATTTAAAAAAAAATTATGGGGGGTGGTAGGAGGGTTCTGCTGTGGTCATGACATGATTTCAGCTGCTGGAGTGTAGCAAGTGGGAAATCAGCAAAAAAGAATTATCGTATTATTTGCTTTACACCAAACTCTCCTCCAAAAATACATTTTTACACATTTGAGTGACCTTCCCTGGGTCTACTTTAATTTGACATTGCCTTGAGTGACATGTAGATGCACCCTTTCATGGAGAAAAATCATTTAAAGTTTCCTCAGCTGAGACTCTCTGTTGTTGTTGTTTTTTTTTTTATTAAGCTGCAGCTGATTAAAAGTGTAAACACAGTTGCAGTTTAAAGTGTAGGGGAGCAAGATTCAAAGCAATTGCAGAGGACAAGCCATTATGACTTGCACATTTCTTCCCTCAAAGCCTGAACTATTGCTTACCAGGGCAGGGAGGGTTTTTTCTAGCTTTTCAAACCTAAATGAAAATTTCATGTCTTTTGTCAGCAAGCGACTGCCACCAGCTCGCTCATAGAGAAGATTGTCAATTTCCAGACTTCCACCCCACTGCAGCATTTAAAAATACAACAAAGGCAGTGATTCCAGTCAAACCCTTACTTTAGGATGCTACTTTAGCATTTGCGCCCTTGATGCTGTTATTGGATTAACTTTGTGTTTCAAAACAAATCATTTTGGAAAGACCAAAAAAAAAAGTTTCCACTGAATTTTGCATTCAGGATTCGTTTGAAGGGCTGATCAAATCCCAGGTTCGAAACAAGCTTTCTCTTTTCTTGTTAATACAGTTTAGGTGGCTGAAGAGTGAAAAGGCTTGACAAACTGTTAGCATTAATATACTGAGCGTAATGAACCCCAACGATACAGCACATGGTGCTTGTCTGCTTATTGGTGAATTTAACTCACTTTAATTGCAGTGTTACTTATGTGATGGAAATGTTGCCCTCAGAGGAACCGTTTGGGTGAGGAATAATGTTTTTGTTTAAAATCATAAAAAAACAGACAAGCAAATAATCTGCTGTAGTAAATTATGGTTTAATAATTATTATCTAGATGGTGTTTGGCTTAGGGTTAAAGCAGAGGCACTTCTGGAAAACAGGATAAAAGCTTGCCTGAAGCACAGCCGTCGGGACTCGCTTTTGCAAGTGATACTGGTGGCAAGACATTCACTAGAGCACCTGGGAATAAATTGAGTCTGCTGGGAGGAGAAAGTATCCGCCCGAAGGGCATGTCAGTGAAATAGAAGGTGACAATAAGCCTGAGGCCTGTTTTGACCATATCACATGGGTCTCTTGATTCTATTGAAGGTACAACCTGCCCTCTTAGCAAATCTGACACCTGGGAGGTTTTCTATGCAAGTGGGAGGTGTAAGGCCTTTCCCCTCTAGCACAGAGCTGGTGCCGTAGGCAGTGGACATCCCTTATGTCTATCGTTTGTACTCTGAACATTGAATATCATCCTCATTATTCAGCCTAGCACACTAGAAACAGCTGGTCTTCAAGGGAAATTACCTAATGAATCAACAATAAGGCTATTGTGTAGGCGTGACATTTCTGATAATAAATTAATGCTTTCAAGAGATTGACCGCACTTGTCTGGGTCTGTAAGTTACAAATTCAGCTGCAGCTCCCTTTACTGTTTTACATAACTGAGAACTGAAAATCTTGGAGTTTCACAGAAAATAATCCCCCCAGTTTCTAAATCTACATCACAGAAATTCCCTCTTCTTTTACAAAGAATAATCCAGGCGAGGTATTTCAGACTGGGGCTTGGAAATGATTTTCATTTGCTTTTGTTTTAATCAACAGTCTTTGTTGTGTCATATTTATCTTTGAATTAAATGTGGAATTTAAATATTTTTATATTGGAAAATGTAAACAGGCTATAAATGCAAGGGTTACATTTTTATTTCATTTAGATGAATTATGCATTTTTATATTTCGTGTATGCCTGCACTTGAAGGATTAATTTTTCAGAAACATTTTCATGGCATGGAAAAACAACTAGATAATCTATTCCTAACTTTCCAAAATTATCTGGACATGCCTTATTTATTTAAAAATGCTTGGCCCATGTGAAATATGCTTCAAAGACTTCTAGTTTAAAACATGCTTCTCTTTGCATTTGCAGGTGTTACTTGCTTTTTGCTGTGTGGACATGGACATATATGATTAGTTAGCAGTTCAAAAACGTGACTCTTTGCTTCCTCTGAACTGAATGCAAATGATAGTGAAATACGGGCATAATATGTACTGCAAACTCTGTGCTTTATCTCTGTGGAATTCTGTGGAACCAGTTCCTTAGGTTTTAGTACTATGAGTCTTTTCATAACCATCCAACAAGTAAAAAGGACAGCACTTTTGTTTTTTGCCAGATTTCTTGGGGCAAAATGCATATTTGCAGGATATGAATAAAGTAGACTAAGGTAATTCAAGCCGGGAAGGAAGTCTGTATTCTTATGCAAGTAGTCGTGGAAGTTAAAAATGAGATCTAAGGCAGAGAATACATGTTTTAGCAAGTATTTTGAATATAGAGAACAGCTACTATTATAATATTTGTTTCTTTTCTTTTGCTAATGGCTCCTTCATTCTATAAATGTCTAGAGAACGTTGCTCCTGTGCCTGATAATATAGATCATGTTCTCAGGGGCTGCAATGTGTCACATTAAGATTTTATATTAGATGGTTCACGCCACCAAGCCAGCATCCGCAGAGATGATTTTTGTTTGACAATTCACCGGCCGCCTTAGTCTGATTTCTTTCAGTGCCAGCCCTGAGCAGTGTCTCAGGCTGTGGAAAGCAGTGTGGTTTTGAGAAGCCAGGAGCTGTTTTCTCCAGCCCCCAAGCCTCCAGAATTACCCACAGAAAGGAGATTGGCTGACAAACAAGGTGGCCATGCAGGCTGCATCTGGCACTTTCAGCCTGGGACCAAGGAACCAGTTTGGATACAGTAAGAACCACCCGGAAGCTCTTCTGAGTGCCCAAAGCTCGGTCTCATTTCAGTAACGTTTTCAGGCACGTATGTGCACACACACACTGGCATTAGGGACTGGAAATGCAACCACCAAACAGCTATGAAAGAAGCTGTCCGTGTGTATTTTTGACCAAAGTACTAGCAACCCCACAGCAAGCCTGTTCTTGCAAAATCCCACCCCCCCCAAGCTGTAGCTGGGTTTTAATGAGCTTTGGGGAAGTTTCCGGCAGGAGTGTTGTCTAGTGGTTACAAGACAGGAGGAGAAGGTGGGAGATCTGGACTCTGTTCCCAGCTTTCCTATTGGCTCTGTGACCTTGAGCAGGTCACATTTTCACTAACTTTTGGCCCCTCACTTTTATTGGTGCATGACTTGAGACACCTAGGACTTGATCTGGAGAAGTGCTGAGCATCCAGCCACTGGAGCTGAGCACAGCACCACTGGAAATCAGGCCCCAGGAGTCCCCAGAATGGAGACACCCAAAATTAGTGGACACTTGAAAATTTTAGGCTTTTACTTCTTTGTGCCGTAGTTCCTAAATCTGTAAAATGGGGCGAATTACTGACTCACCTCACAAGAATGTTGTAAGCTGAATCATCAGTGCTGTGAGATCTTCCCATGGAAAAAAAGGGTTAAACAGGACAAGGTATAATTGTTACAGCATCAGACCCTTCTGATTACTTCAAGAACATAAATCTCCAAACCTTTGGCAGTCTGCATCTCTAGGGGGAAGGGGTTATTTGATGGTTTTGTCTAGTGATAGGTTTCTTTTTATAAAGTCAGCTGGTTGACAGAAGGGAAATCCTGCTGGCAGGAAAGAAACTGTCACTCGGTGCCAGAGAACTTTTCAGTTACCACCCAGCATCTCAATGAAAACTGAGTAGAAAACAACCTCCCCTGCTGGACAGTGTCCTGGGCCAGGCCTATCTGCGGCATGGCACAGAGACAATATTGGTCAGCCTGGTGGTTGGCCTCCTCCTGCCCACAGACAAGGAGCTGTCCAGCCATTCTTGTTCTGCTGGCCTCTCTGCTAAGCATGGGATTCTGCTGATCAGCCTCTTGGAGGCTGCCAGGCTGAGCAGAATGGCCCAGCCCCTTCCATTCAGCCCTGAGGATCGTGATGGGCCCCTCTTCCTGCACTCACGTCACCATGGCCTGTGCTGTGCCAAGGCTCAGTCCTCCCTCCATGTTGCGCAGGATCTGTAAGAAGTGTCTGGAGTGCTGGTGAGATAGCACAGGCTGTGTGGCCAGCAGTGTGGAGAGGATGTTAAGCGCTTCACATCTCCCTTGCATATGGTGCAAACACCATGTTCTCACAGCAAATAGGAAAATGCTGAGAACCTCATGAGTCCCTTTGGCAGGCTGAGGAGGGGTAGGTTCAGTTTCCCCAGGCTGGCTGCTCAGAGAGAGGGTGTGTGCCAGGGAATACCCGGAGGAGAGGCCAGATTGGTAATGTGAGCTGAGGGAAACCTTCTTATGGGTTGAGTCAAAACCCCGTTCAGGCTGATGTGTGAACATGCCCTTCAGTGCTTACTTTGTGCCAGGGCTGAGCCAGCACCACTGGGCTTGCTGTGTCTGCGATGAATGTAAAAAATTGCTTGAGCACCAGCCCCTCTTTCATTACAAATGAAGCCCTGGCCTTACCTAGAACAAGGCCTAACCCAGTCTGCCTAGGTGCCAGCACCACCTGGGCGGGGGGTTCCACTGGGGAGCGTGGGACAGGTCTGCGGGAGGTTGGGGTGAGGAGAGAGAACAGACAAGCATGGAGCACGAGGCTGAGGCCAAAAGCAACAAGGCCAAGGAGCAGCCCGTGTGCACAGTGACCCTGGCAAGAACTAGAGTGGGAGATGTGGGTCTGTGGAGATGTCTCCTTTTGTTCTTGGCTCCACCGGTGTCTGAAGCAGGGCTTGAGCCCTACAGAAGGAAGTGCTGGAACGCAGTGCCGTGGGAGATCCCAGGAGGGAGCAGGAGGGCAGTGGGGGGAGCTGGGGGGAAGACAGGCCGAGGCAGAACTGGGCAAGGCTCTAGGAAGCAGGGGGAGACTCCCTCCAGAGCCATCCCATGCCTGCATCCCCCTACCCTTGTCCAGCTCCTGCTTCCCACAGGGGGCTCAGGTGTCCAGGCCTCCCCACTACCAAGCTCCTGACATCACCTGGCTCCAGCTCCACCCTGAGTTCCAGGCAGTTCCACCCTTCCTGCCCCGCTCCCCCCCCCCGCTTCCCTACCTGGTCCCAACTGCAGCTTCCCCAGCTCCCTCCACGCTCCCCTGGCACCAGCACCTGCCGGCTCGGGGGACACTGCATCCAGGGAGGGAAGAGCTGCCTGACCCAGGACTGGTGGCAGTTCTGGAATGCCATTCTGTTGCCCCCAAAAGTGCTGGAACGGCATTCCCAAGCATTCCCACATGACCTGAGTGCCAGTTTGGAGAAGCAGGACTTTGTACATTCCTTGTAAAGAAACAAGATTGCATCAACGAGAAAACCAGACTCCATCAATTTCTTCTTCCAGCCGGAACATCCCAAGGGCCCCAAAATTTGACTAGCTGCTCAGGTCGAAAAAAAGAGGCAACAATACATTCCATTGACTGTTCTTTCTGTCTGTGTGCATGGCAATGGGAGTCCCTCTGCCCTAGATCACAGCTGTGAGAGGAGGGAAACTACTGTCACAGGTTTCCAGGGAGAAAAGAATACGTTTTGGCCAGAGCAAAATGCCATGTTTGCCTGCACAGTGTGTAAGAACTACTCCCTGCATGGAGGCTGCGAGGGGATAGCGCAGGGAGCTGAAATCACATCCAGAGCCTTTCATCGGGGTTTACTGGTTTGAATGCTGCTGTGTGAGCAAAAACTGCTCCTGCTCTGTGTCATGCTGCAGGCAGAATGAGCTGCTGATCCACCAAGAGCTCCTTGTCACTCCTTGGCCCGCTTCTGGCACCCTCAGCAGGGAGACTCAGCGCTGAGTGGGCAGATGGAGCTCCCTTCTCCCTCGCTCTTCGGGGGTGTCCTGGCAAGACAGGGTGGGAGACAATAGCAGAAGCTTGCTCAGCCTGCCCTGATCAGCAGTGGGCATTGGTTCTCAAGGCTGGCTGGCTGCAACCTCTGGGCAATTCATTGTCCTTGCAAAACAAGTTGGATAGGCTGGGTGCTTCTGAGCAGTCAGTGGAGTCTGCTACCATCCTTCGTCTGCTCTCTTTGGGACATTGCTAGGGGATAAGAAGCTCTGTGTAACTGTGCATTTCACCTGGCTGAAGAGGGTCCCCAGAGCAGGTGAGATGCCTTTGACTGTATTCTTCCTCAAGCAGTGTTAGCCTGTGGCAGTGTGGAGCCTTCCCATCCGGCAGCCCCCAAATCCCACTTGCCGGCAAATCAGATCATTAATTATAAATTCCACTATCAGCCCTGTGGGACTGATCATCCGTTCTGTAAACAAAGGCACAACGGCACGAGAAAATCTCCGGGAGGCTTTATGGAGCACTGCGACCTTTGAATGGAGAAGATATTGGTATTAATTGGTTGGTTGGTTGGTTGTTGAGGGTGCAGATGGTGATTGCTCAGCTCTCTGGCTGCGCAGCTGGTAACTCATAGGTGCATCCTGTTTATAAAGCAGTATCTGAAACCTGGGCCCAGTAACTCCTAGGCTAAAAGTGGAGGTGTTCACAAGAGAGAAACCTGTGGCCTTTAAAACCTGGTCTGTGGTTATTACTGACATAACAGTAATGGCCCATGTCCTCATACCCCCATTCCTGCACCCCCTTTATCATCAATCCCTCTGCTCTGCCAGCTCCCCCCCGCATGGCGAGAGCTGCACTGCACCCCCCTCCCCCCACTCCTAATCCCTGGATAGCTCCCTATTGCTCCTTGGCCTTAGCAGGGGGCCTCGTCCCCACTCCCCTGATCAGAACACTTCAAATGCATTTAGTAGCCGGTGCTGGGTGCATAGCCAGAGGAGAGATTAGGAGCAGTGGCAGCTTGTTTATTTTGACCATAGGGATGAAGCTAATTAGAGGGGTGGGGTTTATAATTACCAGAGCAGAGATTTGCATAATCATTTTGATTGTTGAAAACATCCATACAGTGATTTTCCCAATTCCTGTCTTCCGGTTGGCTAATAATGGCTCTTAAACCAATCAGAGGACAGGGATTTGCATGTATACAGTACACAGAGAGCCTAGAATTGCATGACTGAGAAATAAGCTGATCAATAGCTGAACTGCCTCCTTGCGGTCCCTGGCTGAAGCAGCGCCATTCCAGTATAATTAGCTATAATTTAATGAATTATAAATTAAATTACATTTTCCTGTCCTGCTTTAAACTTTTTCTCCAGATTCATAGAGAGACACGGTGAGGGAGGGAATATCTTTTACTGGACCAACTTCTGTTGGCGAGAGAGACAAGCTTTGGAGCTTACAAGCTCTTCCTTAGGACCTGACACTGCACACATCCCCAGATTCATGTTGTTTCTGGGCTTCCAGCCTGGGAGGCCAAAGCTCTTTCCTGTGTCAGGTAACAGAGATTCAGGTGAAACAAACCAAGATTTTCTAACTCTGTGTCACACTGTCATTTCACCCTCCCAGGCTGATTCCCTGTTAAAGATGTGAGGTGTTTGGGAGCATAGAGAAGCAGCAGCAGCAGTTCTGTCTCCAAAGTCTGGCTTCAAGGCATAAGGCCTGTTGAGTTTCCATGGTGATGGCCACAAATTCCTCACCAGCTCTTCAAAGTGAAAAACATATTTGTTTTGCTAGCGCAACTTTGTAGCACAAAAGCTTTCTCGCTTTCTCTTTTTTTTTTTTTCCCACATAACACCTGCTAATCTGCACTTGGTCCCTTTGAAGTCCCCTGCTGATCAGAAATTCAAATACATTTTTGCATGCTAATCTCCCTAGTAATCTGAAGTCTTTGCATCTTTCATGTTCTGTCCATTAAAACAGTTTTCTTTATCAGTCACCAGAGAAGGTGGCCCGGTTTGCTCCCTATGAGAGGATGAGTTGATGGGGAAATCGCACCGTCGACTGCTTGGGCTCTCAGCTCTCAAGCTGTAGTACGGACTGGCCAAAGCTATCCACACAAAGTGTTTTAACCATTTATTCAGGCTCCGCAAGGGGATATAATCTTACAGCAAAAAGCGTATTGCTATCATTAGCTCCTTGGGGAACTTACCATTCTGTGCGTGGCTGCTCATTGCCTGTACAGATCGTGTGCACGGTAGTGCTGAGCTTGGAACACAATGCCTCCGCCTCAGCACGTTAGTCACATTCTGTTTTATTATTTTACATTTCTACTCGACCTGAAACAAGTGTGGCTGAGAAAGCCAGTGAAGGACTGTTTGCTACAGTCCTTTTCTGGCTGTCTGCTGGATAACGGTGCTATGAATGTGGGCTGGCTTTCAAGTGCTCGGCGCTTCTTGAGCGGTGCTAAGCGCCCATAACTCACTGACTGTAGAGGGCACTCAGCACTGAACAAGATTGGCCCTGTATGTTTCAGATGCACTGACGCTACATTGCCCCGCGCACACACGTCAGTCCAGAAACCCTAAGCGCTCGGGGCGAATCCTGCCTGCAATTACGCATGAGAGTTCCTTTCCCAAGTCAATGGCAAGATATGACTGTTCAGACAGGTTAGTACGTTACGGTGGCTTCCTACCTTGCTGTCGGCTACTGCAGGAGGGACCCATCTGTCATCAGTTAGAGCTGTGCAGTCAGCCTCCGGAGCACAAGTATGGCAGAGAGGTATGCCCCTGGATGGCAGATAGTAACTACAGGCAGCTCTGGGGTCAGGCACAACCAGACCAGCAAGCAAGTTAGAGTCTCTGGTCCAGGTCTTCTCATGTGTGTCTTGGCTGCTGTGCTTCCCCTGTGCCGATGGGTCTGTGCAGCCATGGATCTACCAGCCCGGTTCCACCCTTCCCTTGGCTTGCCGCCTTTATTCCTCCCCAAGGAAACCTCCCCAAACCCTGCCTTGCCAGTGGAGCTGCACTGAGCTGTCTCTGCCCAGGATCATGGATGAAGAGGGCAAGATTCACTCTAGGCAAAGAAGAGCAATGTAACCAGCTGAAAACTCAGGGTTATGTTAGGAAGGCAGCGTATAGCCTTCTCCTTTGGAATTTGGCCCATGTCATTGAAATGGCAGGATATCTTCTCTGGTGCAGCCAGTCACTTGTTGCCAAGGTCTGCTGAGCTACCAGAGTAACCGCGGAGTTTCCCATTTGATTTATCACTGCAGCTGAATAACTATTTCCTTTTATTGTCGTCACTGAAGCCCTTGACGCTGAACCGGTTCCTGCTACGTCTCAGTTCGCGGGGGAGTCTAGGGATGACTCTTCCCCCCCTGCTCTTATGTGTAGGTGCTCCATTGCTGCCCAACAGCATGTCATGCAGCTGGCACCCCTGGCCGTTACCCTCCTTCAGCCGCCCTCCTTCACGTTCAGCAGACACAAGCTGTTCTCTTCCATTGCACTAGCCCAGGCCAAAAATCCAGTGTTAAAGTCTTGATGTTTTAATTTAAGAAAAAAACAATCCACTCCATGTTTTCTGTCTAATTCCATTTCTATTTAAGACGTTTTCTTCTTCCGAATGGGCACAGCCTCATGATACTCCTATGAAGTACCTGCATGGCTTTCCTTGTCTTTTGCACCATAATGTGCCACCCATTTTGAAGCCGAACTCCCAAAGTGAATACAATGGGAGCTCTCTAAAAAAGCAATGGCCTTTGATTTTTCTCTATTTACAGCCAATTAAGGCCCAAGCCTGTGAGGTAATTAGCAACCCCCGTTCCCTGTTGGTCCCAGTTGGAGTTGAGGTTGCTCACAACATCAGGCCCTTGCCATTGCCCATTCTCGAATATGAGAAGTAAGGCCAAACTCTCCTAGTTTTTTTTTTTATTCAGACTCATTTTGAGCAGCAGCTCAGACTGGAGATTTGCTGAGTAAATAGTCTCAACAATAATCTCAGCCCGATTCCAACTAATTAAATCCTGTACAAACATCCCTCTCTGGGCCAATATAGTGAAAGACAACGAAAACACAGAAAACCAGACAGAGCTTTCCTCCAGATTTTGCCCGGCCCTTTAATCCTGTATCTTTTGAAAGATAGTAACGTCCTTAAGATGAGGGGGTCAGCCTTCTTGCCCTCAGCATCAAGCAGTGGAATTTTTCAATAATGAACAGCTGGGTCACCAGCGACACAAAAGCTGCTGTAATATCCTGTAGGCTTATGGGGCACAACAGAAATCCCAAAGCAAATCATGATGTACACAGAATGGGACCATCCTTTTCTATTAAGGAGGCCACTTCAAACCAGCCTCAACTCCACCTTTTCTGCAGCTTTTTGGAGGTGGGATTATCCCCTGCGTATATTTAATCACACGTTGGGGGATGGATTTGATTGCCTTTTTAGAGTTGGAGTAAGTTAAAGAACCTAGACTGAAGGCTCTTTTTCTCTGTGTGCCATTCAGGCATTCTTAGCTGAGAGATATTTACAAACAAACATTTAGATCAGGAGGAGTTTTAACATAGGCTCCATGCAGTCAAGTGAAATGCAAAGAGTTATAGCTTTATAAACTGTAGGTCCAGACAGAGTAAGTGCCGGGATATTTTTTAAGCTTCTAGCCTTTTTCTTTCTTTTTGTTTTCCATGGACTAGATGACATTCTTCAGGAGAAGATAGATGAAATGCCCTAAATGCTTATTAAGGCAAAAAAAGCAAATCAGGGTGTAACAAAACAAAAAACTAACAAACAGTAAAAACGTTCTTATGTATTACAAATGTCAATGTATGATGTACGTGAGATAAGTTAGAGATTCCTGATTAAAAGCAGTTTGTGTCAAGGAAGTTACCACTTGCAACATGGAGAACATCTGACAGTGATTAAATGGAGCTAGCTATTAGATTTTTCCTAAAGAAACAATAGTTAAACATATCTCCACAAGTATGAAACACTTTGTGTACTGTATCTGGTACACCTCATTTAAATTGACTTAGATGGAACAGACACACTAAGCCTAACTAGTAGGTTATTAAGAATATAAACCTGGTGCCCAAGAATTTACAATCAGTTATATGGGAGGTATCCTGACTTTCCTCCTTTTCCCAGTGCTTTCATTTACTAAGCTTGTGCTGTAAAGATGTCACATTTGCAGCAGGGGACAAGTTTTGGATGTTTCTTACAAACAGTCTTAAGTTACATTGCTGTGGCAAACGTCTCTCTCCGTAAATACAGCATACACACAGCACTGGAGCCTCTAGAGAATAGTATGGTAAAGTACAGATACATGTATACTCTAGATAGAATTGGTCTTCATTTATTTATCAGTTTGTTTGGAGACTTTAATACCTTTTGATAGAAAAAAATGGACAGAAAGGTTGTTTTCTACAAGATGATGAACAACCAAAAAAGTTTTTCAACTCTGCTAAACCACTTAAAGTTTTGGGAAAATATGTCTTAAATTAAACATATCATACTTTTAATACTAGTGGTTAGCAAAGAAGATTTGGAAATTCATCCAGCTCGAAGTATACAGTAGTTGCAAATCAATGAAGTGTTGCAACTAATAATCATAATTTAATATGGGTCCCCTGAAAGTATCTTTTAATTTCATTGGCTTAGAGATCAAGAAACATGTTTAGACAGTTATTTCAGGGCTCTATTTACACTGGCATGCCCTAATTCACATTCATAAATAGCAAGGAAAGAACAGACAAGTCAGAAAATCTTCAGCATTTCAATATGATTTTAATTATGATTTTTCCTGTTATTTTGTGAGATGAGTGGGCAGAATTTCTGAAGCTCCACTGCTCTTAGCTCAGTCAGTATGACGCTTTTGGAATGCACAAATCATACAGGTGTGTCTGTGTCATTTTGCACATACTGTTCACATTTAAAGGTGTCTAAAAGGCTGCCACTTCCATTAAAAACTGAGGGAGACCCATTTTCTAGTCTGTCTCCTGCAGCATTACATCCATCTCCTGGTCTCTGCAATGGGCAAGGCAAGGTTCACTAAGGGTTCTTCCAAAGGTTCCAAACGAGAAATGTGCTGAGGACCTGCTGCTAGCAGGCTGGGAGCTTATACAATCAGTGTCCCCAGGGATTTGGACACTCCATGTATTGTATTCATATAACAGCATTATGAAATAAAAGGGAGATGAGCTTTGCATGAATAGTTCATTCTCATTTGCTTTTTTATGTAACTCACTGACAGACACAAAATTTACTTGAACATGTTACTTAGAAAAACAGCAAGAGAGAAATATGTTGCAGGGAAAAGACTTGAGAGCAGGGGAAAGATTTTGCTACTCTCTTGTCCTGTTCAGCTGTACAGAATTATTTGCTAGGTTAAAAACTATGAGCTGGATTGTTTCCAAGTAGAAGCCTTCATCATACACAAAGCTCTCCAGAATTTGTTCTTTTTATGAGAATCATAGATTCAGTGGACTGAAGTAAAGGGACTCATGAGGGTCACTTAGAGAAGCCACTGCGTCATGGGTATGTATGTTACATACATACATCATGGGCTGATACTTAATGTGTGTTCTATAAGGAAGGACAGCTTGAAAGGTAGTTGTTTTCTAGTGGCTGGCTTTGTTTGGAATGATTATGGATTGAAGCTTTGCCAAGGGGTGACTCTTAACCAAGAGCTCATTCCTCCAATTAGGTGATAGTTTTGAATCACCTGCTCTGTGAAATGTCAAACACTGAAACGTGGTTAGGGGCCAGGGGAACCAAAGTGCTGAGCACATTTTCTGGGCCATGCTACCCTCGGGTCCATGGAAGAACTGGGCATTTTTATCCTCTCTGGAAGATCGTGATGAAAGCCTGATTATTTAGCACAGCCTTTGTTGGCTCTCCAATTAGTCTGCTTTGGGCAGCTTTCAGGGTGGCCTGGTTGAGGGTCAGAGTGAGAGGTGCAGCTAGTCTTTGGCATAGCTGTGTGAGGACGTTAACCAAGCAGCTACCTGCTGGACTGTTGGTTCACCCCTTTCGTGAGCACTACATGTTTTTTCAAACATAAAAGCCACAGTCATGTCTTCCCACTCTTGGTTTCACATGCTAGGCACTTGGCTGGTGTTGTTATTCATTGTTATTATGGTTGTGCCTAGGGATGAACCCAGATCAAGCCCTGTTGTGCTAGTCACTGTATAAACACAGCATGGTGGACAATCTCTGCCCTGAAGAGATTACAGTCTAAATCGAAAGGACAAATGAAGGGTTGGGGAAACAAACAAGCAGAGTGAGTAGTGTGATGTCAGCAAATGTCACGTTAATTCTGGGGGGAGGGTGTGTGTGTGTTAGCCGAGAAAAATTAAACAGAAAGAGAAGGGATGAGAGCTGGGGCACTGAAGGAAGGGAGTTGGGAGACAGGGCAGGGAAGGATAGAAGAGGGCACGAGGAGCTGGTGTGGCAAGGGGACAATAGAGACATGGCTTCTGTTAGCTTTTAGAAGCCAGAAATTGTTTGGATTCATGGCAAAGTCATAACTATTAATATAGCCACACTCACTGGCAATGAAGTCTTGGGCAAGTGCTCAGTAAAACCCATCCAATTCCAGCCCTTGGGACCCAATCTCACTCTCATTGAAGGCTGTTGGCAGAAAGTCACGTAATTCTGGAAGTTTCATACCAGTGCCTTAGGCCTGCTATGGGACCAGGTAAAGTGAACGTGACTGGAGTTAGACCATTGGTTTTTACACACTCTTGTTGTAAAAGGGAAACTGCAGCTCCCATGTGGGGAAAATTACACTCCTGATGGGGAAAACAGTACACACCTTTGACGTCATAGGGAGGGGCTCCAAAAAGTGTGATATGGGGTTTTTCCCCACATTGGCTGCTGGAGTGTGTCTGTGAGAACACAGGTGTAGATGTGTGTGAAAAGTGCACAATCAAACACTCCATGGAAAAACACAGCCCCATTGATAACCTGATACGTGACTTCACAAAAAGTTCTGTCTCTTGTTGATTCTTATTCCTGAACTGACCAAAGTTGCTTGTTTGTTTTTATTCCCTCTTATTCATTTACCCCTTCTGGATGGGCTAAGTCCTTGCCCCGTCCTCACTTAGAGATGTGAGCTGCTGATGTTCAAACTCACTCACTTTGCGGAATTTGGCACTACTGGTGATTCTAAGACAGTAATGCCACGTAAACTCATCTAAACATCCTCCCTGGGCTTGCAAATCCCTGGGGTTCTCTTCCAGCATCTCCTCTGTTCTGGCTCCCTATGGCCCAGTGTGATACTCCTGTCCCACCTTAAATCCTGGGTGCAGTTAGCAAGGCCTGCCTCTCACAATGAGTGAGCAGAGCTTCAGCAGCTCCTGCAGAGTTCTAACACCTGGCTCCTAGCAGGGGGGACTGGCAAAACAATTCTGCATCCCTCCACTGCGTCTGGACTTGTGCACTTCTCCCCTCGGGGCTCCCTGCACTGCTTGCACTGCGAGAACTCAGACTGCCTTCACACATAGAGAAACCGTGCAACCCAGTATTCTGCAGCCCCCACTCTATGCCGGGAGTGACCACGCCAGCAGCTGGCCTAGCTACACCCTGCCGATCCCCTTTTAAACATTGCCAGAACCATTCGGCAGAAAGTCACTTCAGCATTTTTTAGTATTTTAGTGGTTCCTTTTCTGCTATTTGGTAAATGGTTAACTGACATAAGGCACTAGGAACCTAGGACTGGCAGGGACGTCTGGGGTCATCGAGTCCAGCCCGCTGCTGAGATCAGATCACATCATCCTATTCATAAATTTATCAAGCTCCATTTTAAAACTACTGAGATTGTTTGCCCCCCCACTGCTCCTATTGGAAGGCTGATCCAGAACCTCACTCCTCTGATGGAGTTATTTACTCAGAACAGAACCTCACTGTCCTTTGGAACGACGTGGGACCCATTATTAACTAGCTTTTATGAACTCTTCCAAAAGCCTGCAGAACACAGAGATTTAGGGCATGATTCTGATCTTGCTTGAACTGGTTTTAGACCAGTGTGACTCCCTTGACTCCCAGGGAGGTATTCCTGATTTACACCTGCATAGGATCAGAATCAGGCTCTTCCCTTATTAAACTTGGTCCTATGTAGCAAGTTTCCTGCCAGTATTCACCTCGTCCTATTGCTTCCCTGTATGTATTATACAATGTAATGTTGTTGCTGATGGATTTGTTGGCACCTTTCATGCAAGGGACATAAAGACTCTTTTCTTATTGCCTTTTAAATAGACGAGGAGCAAGAGAAAGACAAAGGGAAGTGTAGGTACGTAGCGGGGAAGCAGAGTTAGCAACTGATGACATCAAGAAGACTGAGGTGTTTAATGCCTATTTTGCTTGAGTCTTCACTGAAAAGGTTAATAGTGACCAGAAACTCCATACAATTGTTATTAACAACAAGGGGGCAGCTATCTCGGAACTGTTAGCAATTACCTTTGAGAACTCCGGGAGGATGGGTGAGGTCCCAGAGGACTGGAGAGGAGCTAACATAGAACCTATCTTTAAGAAGGGAAACAAAGAGAACCTAGGGAATTATAGACCATTCAGCCTGACTTGGGTACCTGGAAAGACATGGAACAAATTATTAAACAATCAGTTTGTAAGCACCTGGGGGTTAATAGGAATAGTCAGCCTGGATTTGTCATGAACAAATCATGCCAAACCAACCGAATTTCCTTCTTTACCAGGGTTACTGTCTTAGTGCATCGGACAGAAGCAGTAGATGTGACATATCTTGATTGTTACCAAGGCTTGACAAAGTCCAACATGAAGCAAGTTAGGGAAGTGTGGTCTAGATGCGTGGGTGCACAACCAGTTGAAAGACTGTACTCAAAGAAAAGCAATCAATGGTTCACTGTCAAACTGGGAGGGGTTATATAGTGGGGTCCCGCAGGGATCAGTCCTGGTTCCAGTACTATTCAGTATTTTCATTAATGACTTGGATAGTGGAGAGTATGATTATAAAATTTGCGTCTTACACGTGGAAGGGGAAGCTGGAAGGGGATGCAAGCACTTTGTCAGGGTTGTTTTTATTTTGAATACTGTCCTCCAAATTAGATAATTGGTCTGAAAGCAACCAGATGAAATTCAATAAAGACAAGTGCAAAGTACTATTCTTTGGAAGGAAAAATCAAATGCATAACTAGAAAATGAGGAATAACTGGCTAGATGATAGTACTGGCGAAAAGGATCTGGGAGTTATAATGGATCACAAAT
The DNA here is from genome assembly GCF_965140285.1 of Lepidochelys kempii. Taxonomy (NCBI): domain Eukaryota; kingdom Metazoa; phylum Chordata; order Testudines; family Cheloniidae; genus Lepidochelys; species Lepidochelys kempii. The sequence continues at coordinate 28,290,687 of NC_136395.1, forward strand.
TGAATATGAGTCAACAATGTGATGCAGTTGTGAAAAACGCTGATATCATTTTGGGGTTATCAACAGAAGTATCATATGTAAGACATGGGAGGTAATTGTCCTGCTCTGCTGAGCACCAGCAAGGCCTCATCTGGAGTCCTGTGTCTAGTTTGGGTTCCATGCTTTAGAAAAGATGTGGATAAATAGGAAAGAGTTCAGAGGAGAGCGACCAAAATGATAAAAGCTTAGAACACCTGATCTATGAAGAAAGGTTAAAATAACTGGACATGTTTAGTCTTCAGAAAAGAAGACTGGGGGTGGGGGGGTGGGACCTGTTTACAGCCTTCAAATCTGTTAAGGGCTGTTATAAAAGGACTAATCAATTGTTCTCCATGTCCACTGAAGGTAGGACAAGATGTAATTGGCACAATCTGCAGCAAGCGAGAGTTAGGTTAGATATGAGGGAAGAACTTTATAAGAGTAGTTGAGCTCTGGAACAGGCTTCCAAGGGAGATTGTGAAATCCCCAGCATTGGAGGTTTCTAAGGACAGATGAGGAAAACATCTGTCAGGGATGGTCTAGGCTTGTTTGGTCCTGCCTCAGCACAGGGGACTGGGTTGGACTTGATGCCTTCTCCAGCTCCCTTCCAGCCCATCATTTCTATGTTTTTATGATTATTCTCTTAAATTCAATGAGAATTGTCAAAAAAAGTCCGAGAGTCGTCATTCCGAAAGGCCCCCTGTGACTCTATACATACTGTACTTATCCACATAGGGCTCTGCACTTCTCTTGGACAGCCCACAGAGCTCCTGGTGATGTGAATGAGAGCTGCACATGTGCCTCAAGGAGTGTGTATGCCCCCTCAGCAACTCTCCCAAGCCCTGCCTTGGGAAAATGCTGGTCTCTTCTCTGCTATTTCACTGGCAACTAAATTTGCAAAATCTTTACTCACTGGTTCCCCCAGTTTCCTCCAGAATTTGCAAATAGAAATGCATGGAAAAATGTCTTAAAACAGGCTGAAGTTTTAGGTGTTCAGTTGGCCTTTCTTCCCACTTGGAGGTACGGCCCACAAGCGGAGGAATGGCAAGAGATGTGCTCCTAGCACAGCTGCTCCACACGGCTTTCTTGTTGACAGGTTCCTCTAAATTAAATCTGAGGTTTTAATCCATTCTTGTGAATTCAATCTGGGGTGAAACTGCCATTGCTGCCATCAGCAAATACAGATGTTCATAGTGGCAAAGCACACTCTCCATGTCAAATAAATCACACACATTTCCACATTTCGACCCCCCAAGAGAAGTCTGCCTGTTACTGGCAAAGCATCATGTAGGCCAAGGGGTTTGTGTTGGTGACCATGAGAGCAAAGCTGCAGCAGAGGGGTCCTGCAATGCCATCTGCAGCTGCACCCTACCTCAAGCAAAGTAAACTCTCCAGTATCATGAAATCTTCAGGCTGACTTGTCATCAAGCAAATAATCTGCAAGGTACTAATCATGTTTGCTCGACTAATCCTGCCTCACCTCCACACAGTATGGCTCACACTGCCCCAGGGCCCTAGTTACAGCCACTCCCCTTAGACTCAGAGGGCATGAGGAACCAGTGACTGAAGCAAACATCTGAATGTCGGCGCTCAGAGTGAAAGGGAATGACTAGAAATGAACATGGAGCTCACTGAAAGCCCACCCTGACCAGTCTGTCTCCTTAGTGCTGCTGAGTCGCTGATCTCCACACGTTTCATTTTCTCCTGCTGCTGAACTCTAGTAAAGCCCATTCGTATCGAGAACACGTTCTTAGTATTTATTAGTATTTGTTTTCAGTAGCTAGGTGCTTTCCAGTCACCAAACAACCCCATCCCTGCCCCTGGAGAGCGTGTGTTGTGTACCACAGTTACACCAAACTGGAAATCCATCTATCGCTTTTTTGTCTTTCTCTCATTGTTCATCCATTAGAACCAGCTCTGTTTTAAGATAATGGAAGGGGTGAGCATTCAACAAAAATGCCCTTTTGTGCTATTCTTTACCAAAAAGAAACCATCGTACTCTTACTTTGCCAGTGCAAAACACACACTGCTGCAGAGGAGATATTAAACAAAAGCAGTTGCTTGAAAAGAAAAGTGGAAGCTGCCAGTGGTGAGCGGATGACAGATATTTTTGTTAGGAAATAATACCTTTCTCCGATTTCCTGAGGGTTCAATACAAAGCGTAAAACAAGGGATGGTGATGAAATCCAAAAGAATTACCTGTGTGTGTTCTGCTGGAACAGAATAAACAAGTGCCTATCTGCAGTCCAGGTACACAGGCACTATTTGGACAGCTGTATTGTCCATTGAAAGCTGCTGCTTCATAGTAGTTTGGGGATAGTAATTCTGGTTTGCTCTGAGGTTCACATCAAATTGTACATCTCCATAGAGATACCTGCATTAATAAACCCCACACGGCCTGGATTTTAGATTTCAGGATGCATACCAACCATTAATATAAAACACACTCCAGTGAGAATTCCCTGCAGAAGCTGCGCTTGCCAGTGCAATAATAGCAAAAGGTCATCTTGGATCAAATTTGCAAAAGGTCAGATGCTGGTGGAGATATCAGCCTATGCACACACGCAATCACAAAGCAAAAAGTTGGTAGATTTGTTGTGCTCACATCTGCCGCAATACGTGAACCAATTGGGGATATACTTAAAAAGTTTCTTCCATTCAGACAGATTCTGTGACGTGAGCGGGATTATCCATACAACAGGAACTGTCTCTGGGACTGGTACAACAGAATGGAAGACACATTGGAAACGCACCCATTGAACTGGGCAGGCTCTGTATTGGTGTTCTCCGGCTGCCTGGCTAAGAATGCACCGTTGGAAATCACGACTGTATTGCTAGCATAGGGTTATCTGCCTCCCGTGCCACGGCACGACGTGTGTAACGGGAAATGGAGCCTCTCCGCGCCAGCTCGCTGGGTGGAATCCAGGAGCAGTGGAAAATGGTCTCATTGCTGTTCAGTGGTCTGCAGTCAATGGATTGGAGGTCTCAGTTTACTAATAGCCGTTCCTTTACATTCCTAAAATACATTCAGAGAGGTAATTTGACAAACACCCAGCATCCTCCACACTGCTGTGCTTTTCTCTCCATCCCTTGAGCTGACACAAGCTGACAAACTTCAGGCACAAAGAAAAAGAGTTATAAGTAAACATTGTTTTACCGGCTATTCTCAACAGACATTCTGAAACTTCCCAGTTTATTCTCAAAAGTGTAGCTTTCTGATTTCACGAAAAAATGCTTCTAGAGATGTTTGCAAATCCCTGAAAGAGGCTGAGCGTGGGTCATCATTTAGGGATATGAGGCATTTAGCTCTCAGTCCTAGGGACATCCATGGAAGAACCTGCGCAGAGTGAAGCCAGCGTGTGACTGATGGTCCTATATAAAAAACTCCTGCTATTAGAATAGTTTCCAATTTGTGATACTTAAGTGGGTCAGATTCTGCTCTGAGTTACTCTCAGTTTACACTGCTGCAGGTGTAACTCCAGTGCCATTAGTACAATTACTATGGATTTACACACAGGATTCCGTTGTTGTTATTTATCTGTGTTCTGGCACTGCCCAGAGGCCCCAGTAAAGCCCCACTGAACTGGTCATGTGCTGGTTCTGCCCCCGAAAGAGTTTACTGAGAGCTGAGAATGCAGATGATGCATCCTCTGGGAAAAGACACATGAGTTGTCATTAAAAATAGTTTATCTTGGAAAATAAAAACTCAGGGCCAGATTCTCCCTGGGATGTCCAGTGTAAGCCTTACAGTACAAAGATAAAACATAAACCAGACACTGACATGGATTACAGCTACTGCTTAAACCGGGGCAGATTTTTACCTTGTGCATGGGAGCATTTGCTGTAGTGTATTGTCAGACTCCAACGGCTGCACAGTGACCAGCCCTTCTGACAATGTCCTTTTTCTTTTTTCTGGACGCATATGGCACTCCTGAAAGTGAGAGATTAACAGCCCCAGCCAGAGCCAAGCAGACTGCAGCAGACGGTTCACTCTCCTACCCGTGTTTTAGACACGGAAGATAAAATGTGGGACTCAGAAGGTGGTATCCAAATATTTAACACAAACCTAGCTGATGACATTCTGTGCTGTGTCCCTTTTTAGGCTGTCAGCAATATCCAGTAAATTTTCCCAGAGAATCACTGATGTCCACAACATGGCTTCAGTGTTACTCTTTCTTAACCCTCTTGTTGTGCTCAAGATTTACCTTTGCCTTTGGGACAGCTTGATGTTGCTAAGCAAGAAGAATAGTTTTCTTTCTGGCATGTTTGGGATACTCGTGCTTGCATTCAGGCTGCTAGGCAGACACTTCAAACAAGTGTCAGAGGCTGAAATGCCAACCAGAGCTGCTAACTCTGGCATTTAGTTAATTTTTTTGTACAAAATGCAGTCGAGGTTCCAAGGAGCAGTCACCAAACATTAAGTTCTGGGGGTTAGTAGAATGAAAGAGGAATTCTTTGTTTGAGCAGCCGTTTCTCTAAGCATCTTAGAGAGCCATAATAGAGTCAGAGGCTTATAATGGAGGCCCAGGAGAAAGCATCATGGAGTTGAAATGAACCCCCTTCACTACAGGTGTCAGGCTCAAGAAAAAGAGAACCTGGACCAGAATCTTAGAACTGTGGCTCCAGCTAAGCCCAGGCACTCAGCAGGTGCAGCACCGTTTCAGTAGCCACCGTCTTTGGCATACAGTTGGTTCCACGTAAATATAACATTGAGTCCTCACATTATACGAAGTGGGATCTTATTTTCACTGGGATTCTTTTCCAGGCTGAATTCTGTCTGTGCCAATGGTGAGCAAACTCTGCAAATAATGTAAACACAACTGTTGTCATTGAACGTGCATCATCACAAGGCCTCTTCAAGACCCTGATGCTTTAGGTGCATGACTAAGTTTAAGCACATCAGTGGTCCTGTTGATTTTCATGGGAATAATTCATATGCTCAACATTAAGCATGTGTTAACATCTGCAAGCTGGGGGCCCAGATAAATAGTTTGGTACCCTGTGCAGAACGATTGGAGCTACAGGGGGCTTGCTTCTTATATTGCCATTGTCACAGATCAGTTAGGCCTTATCAAGTTTAAAAGTATTTTAGCCACAATATTGATGTATTCAGGCTATGAGGCATCTAATTATAATGTAGGGTTCCTTTAAAGGGTTAATGTGGAATCTTTTTAATTGTCAAAAGAGTTTCAGGCTATTAGTGTTGGCATATTCTTCAATAATCTGTTTTATTTTTACCTGCTGGGAGCTTAATTAAAAAACAAAGAGGCTCAATTTAAAGCCCATTACTATGCTAATTTTGTAAGAACTGGGCGGTGATTAAGAAGCTTTAAAAAGAGGAGTTTAGTTTGCTCTAGGGAATGGGATGGAGGCAGGTTTTATTTCGTTTCATTAGCTAGCTACAATTATTTATAAACTAAATGGAAATGATGATATTAAAGAGTAATGAAAAAACCAGCATCCATGTATTATTGAGCAGTGGAACGTTTTTTAATTTAGCATTGAAATGTGCAGGGCCTTTATTATTGCCACTCGCAGTTAACGCAGCTAAATGCAGTTGTTAAATATAAGACTCCTTTTAAATATGCTCATAAATACAGAGCTTCTATAGATCATTGGAATAAGTTTATAAAGACATCAATGTGACAATAAAGATGAACCACTGGCTCTTTTTTACAAAGATTTTATGAGGTTTTATGCAGGAAAATGCCTTAACACAGAATAAATTACAAGAATGTATTGTATACTGTATGCATTTCTGTGTATGTTCTATACACACACCAATTTTCTATTATATTTTGTGTCTCATACAAACCATAACCCAAAATACCATACAGAAATAAATGCTGTAAGACAATATCTGTTCTAACACACAAAAAGCAGATGTAGAAGAACATACATTCCAAGGCAAACAACAGAAAGAGAAAGACACTAAGAGGCACAGGAAGGGGATACAAATATCTTTGAAGATGAGATTTGCTAAACTGTTGGGTAAGGGTGAGATGGAGAGATACCAGTGACATTGTATTCTAGCCCCGCCCAGCCCCAATCCTCAGCCCCACTCACCAATCTCTTCCCTTTAGCTTCAGCCCTTTTCTGCTTTTACCCTCTTCTCCTCTCCCTCCCCACCTTCCCCCAACCCCGTTCTTTTACGTGGCTTCTTGCACCTCCTGTCCTTTCGAGAAGACTGTTTGCTTGAAATCCACTAGTGAAACACTGAACAGGGATTGTATGTGCAGATTTCGATTCAGCGCTGGCTCAGAGGGAGGGGTGCAGCATTGCCCCCCGCTTTTCACCACCGACTGCTGTGTCTCATTGCTTAAATTGTGTGCCTGAAATCCCAGCTCAGTCCTGGGGAGTCAGTGGGAGAGTTTTGCGTGTGTAAAGGCTGAATCAGGACTCAGGATTGGGTTTAGTGTTCAGTTCCATATGAGATACATTTTTTACACAGTTATTAATGCTCTAGTGAGCGCTAAGCAATGTGTAACAACACTCTAAACATGCTGCTTTGCAGAATCTATTTGAGGCCTGGCCCTTTAAAACTAAGAAGCTGTTTAAAAGCTTTGGGACTCAGAAATCTTTCCCCCTCTCTTTGTGTTGATTTTTTTTCACTGTAACGTCAGTGTCAGGCATTGCTTGTCAGCCTGCAGGCACTTGGGGCTGGGGTTAATCATTGCTGGGCCGGGGCACGGGCCTCCATCAGGAAGTTACAATACAGAAGCCCTGCAAGGTCCATTGTCCTCATCACCCAGGTGCCCATGCCAGATTGTACTCTGCAGCCTGTTCCCAAAGGGTCCCCTCCCCCGCTCTCCTGCTGGTAATAGCTCACCTTACCTGATCACTCTCCTTACAGTGTGTATGGTGACACCCATTGATTCATGTTCTCTGTGTATATAAAATCTCCCCACTGCATTTTCCACTGTATGCATCCGATGAAGTGAGCTGTAGTTCACGAGAGCTTATGCTCAAATAAATTTGTTAGTCTCTAAGGTGACACAAGTCCTCCTTTTCTTTTTGCGGATACAGACTAACACGACTGCTACTCTGAAACCTTCCCAAGGACAGTGGCCAGCACATTGGCTGTCCCACCTGAAGAGCTTCCGTCTTTTCCCTTTGCAGTGGTGCTGGAACAGGTTTTGTAGTAGGGGTGCTGAAGGTGGAAATCGTGTACTTGAGTTGTTATTGCTACTTCAAGCCAGGGGGTACAAGAGCATCCCCAGCACCTCTCTCCCTTTAGAGACTCTTGCTGACAGCAAGATCTATTCAACTTCAGATAATGAGCAGTTCTCGTCACAATGTTACTGTTTTCGAAATCCAGTAAGAACAGTCATGATATCTGTCATGATCACCATTACAGTGTCATGGCCTGTAGTACCCTCCTCCATGATCTGCTGCACATGGACTGACGGAGGTAGGTCTGTGCAAGGCTAACTGACCAATGAGCAAATTTTCACGTATACGACCATATCATTACACACTAGGGCTGCAGCCAGGAGCGGGATGGGAATTCTGTGGTGAAGACTCTGGCAAGGTGAGAACTGAACCAGATCATCAGAGTCCCTATGTGACGTTAGTCTGTAAGTGACTTGCCAAAGTCAGAACTCACTGAAGTCAATTAGAGGCTTCCCCTTGATTTCAATGGGCTTTGGATCAAGCCGTTAGTGTCTCCAGGCCTCAGTTCCCCAGCTGTCAAACAGAGATCATAGTATTCCTTCCTCCCACTCTGTCTCTGCCTTGTCTCTTTGACTGCAAGCCTCCTGAGCCAGGGCTGCCTCTCACTGGCTGTGAGTCTCACACTATGGGGCCTTTATCATCACAGTGCTTCACTGGGAAAAGACACTTTTTTCACACTTAGGTCACTTAAACATGTGGCAGCCAAATTTACCAGCCTTCCCCGCAAACATCACTTCTGGGTTGGGAACCGGCATTTGAGAAATGTCAGAGCAGGTCCTGCTCCAATAACTGCAAGTGCCTCCTTTCTGGTTGCCCCAACACCCGCATCGCCCCTCCAACCATTCAGATTGTTCCCATCCCTCTGACCATATCTCCCTCTCCCATGTCTGTATCCTTCGACCATCTCTCCCCTCTCCACCACACTGAGTTCAAACTACATGCGAGAGCTCTGTGTAATTCTGCCAGTTGATACGGATAGGCCCACATCTCTTAGACCACTGTCCTGCCCTTCCTGCTTCATCAGTGCTGGTAGCTTCAGAACACACCGTGCCCGTTCCTCGCACAACAAATGGCTGCATTTTCTTCCACCTCACCTGCTACAGAGACCCTGCCCTCTCCTCAGGCCCTGGCTTCTGAGATACCTTCAAGGAATTTGCTGACTAATCTATTCTATCACTTATTTCTCCTTTGAGCGAAACCCTCCTTTATGTGGAGGGAGGTGGTTGAATGCTAGGAGAAGAGGGTATAGGATGCTGGAATCAATGCTGGAAACTGATATGAGCAGAGACAATGGGGCTGAATTATGGAAGGAGGGTGGGAGAGGTGTGTTCATCATGCTTAACCTTAGAAAGCCATGTAACTTGCAAGGCTGCATGCTTAGCACCTGACCACTTTCCCTTTCAACCCCCTTCTATCTTCTGTACGTTCTTTGGGGCAGGGGCTGCATTTTCGAGTGTTTAGAAAGTTCACAGCATATGGTGGGTGCCACTGCCAGCTAAAGAAATAAGATAAAAAACAATAATAAAAACAAATGTAACAATAAGTTCAGCAACCCGAAACGCCACGCCAAAGGAGACGCGTTCCCTTGCTTAGGCCCAGATCCTGATCTCAGTTGTTCTGACATAGAACTAGAGTAAGACCACTAAAGCAGAGTTTGTTCCTTAAAAAGTATGTTTGCTAAGAAAATAGGACCTATTCACTTGTAGCCGAGGATGGCTGGTCACTTGCAGTTCCATTTTCAAGGGTGCCTGTTATCAGGACAAAGAACAGTCAGGAATTATGTGGCATTTTCAATGGTTTATTGACAGACTTTTTTTTTTAACTACTTGCAGATCTCTGGTATAAGATTGTTTAAAACATCAGAGACATTTTTCAAGTCAAGACTATTGCTGAAAGATAATAAAATTGCTGTTGGTTCTCTACTTTATTTGTTTGCAAAACTATTTTCTTTCCGCTGTCCCATCTGTTAAATTCTGTTATTGACCTAGACTCATTAGGCCAAAATCTTCACTGGGAATTGCTCTAACCTAAATGGGAATTACGCCCAGTAAAGTTATTTTTCATTAAAGAAATGAATTATGACCAATTTTAATACAGAAGTTAGAATTGCTTAAAGCCTCCAGCACATCTGTGACTCAAATGTCTGTAGAAAGCAGCAGGACAAGCACTATCAAAGTCTTGTGTGCTGATCTGGAGTATATAATGATGTAAGGCATCCTTTACCCGTTCCGTCTCTGTTAAAACAAAAAAGCGCACATGGCTTCCAAACTCATGTCAGGCTCCAGACTTCATGCTACAGTTCTACCTTACTCCAGCTAGGACTGAGTCTAGCCGCAGAGGTGCCTGGTGGGATAAAGGTCATATGGCAAAGAAGCTTCTAAACTGTTTTTGGTTCTAAAACGCAAACGGTGCTATCCAGGAACCCTGAGGTCTTTTAAATGTCCCCTGGCCTTCTTCTGACCCTGTATACACCTTACATTCTTCCTTTAATGATTGACACTCAGTGGGTAGGTGCCTCGAGGCACATCGAAGTTGTAGCTGCTTCTTCATCAAAGCAACTGTTTACAGCTGGTTTGAGTTGGATGCCAATAAACAGGATTCTTTTTGTCTCAAAATAAAAAGCAGCTTAAGTCCCTAATGATAAGGATTTTGTGCTTTGTAGAGCAAAAATTCAGCTAGGTTGAGACAGCCAGGCCCTCAGCTTAGCAAGTCAGAGTACTTTATACTTCCAGCTAAACCACTTTTATCTCCTCAAGTGACTGGGCTATAGATTCTTATCATTGTGGCAGAAGTGATGAGGGTAACATCTTTAGTTGGAAATCATTGGCAACATGTGGTGAAAGCTTAAGATGTTGTCACACTTTAACTTGGTCCTAATCTGTTCAAAGGCAGTTCAGACTTTCTAACTGCACCAGCAGGTAGACAGAGTCAAAGACCATCAGGGCAAAATAGCTCACACCATTCTTCAGAGAGTTTATGACTTTCATAAAAGTGGTACAAAGAAACTGCAGCAGTAACTGTTATTGTCTAAATGAAGAGCTTATGTTCACCCAACCATATTTCATTAACTTGTACTTTCCAAGCGTCTACATTTCCTGCCTTGTTTGTGCAGTGCTGGAAGCAATGTTAAATGTTTTAATGCCTATTCTAAGTGAAATGAGAACACGAGAAATGTACAAATTATCCATCCTCATACCTTTAACTTTTTAGTAGCATTTGGCCAACTGACTTACGTGTATGAGCATGTACAATTAGCAGGTAGCCATACATGTCTAAGAAACTGGGATCGTACTTTCCCAGAATTTCTGATTAATACAATGTGTGTTATGAACTGTGAAATACTATGTTGATATGGGATCCAAAAATGAATCATTCACTTCCAACAGTAAAATGACAAGCTGTTGGCAACACTTTAAATGTCACCCATAGAGATTCCTGAAGAGAATGGTAAACAATAGATTTGGGATTTGCAATGGAATTGGGCATTTTTGAAAATCCAGTGATTTGTGAATAAGGGTCCAGTCTTGTTCCCATTGATATCACTGGGAGTTTTCCCCTTTACCTTTATTTGGAGCAGAATTAGACACAGATTCTTCTCTCATGTTTAACATTCACAGATGGACTAATGACTTCAGGTTTCTTGATGAGCAAACTTCATGCTATTCAGAAGATACATTTATTTTTAAAATAACTCAGACAACTGCTGTTTGCCATGGACTACGAATAAGGGAATCTCAGTCTGAGCAGAATTTATTCTGCCACCCGTTCATAAAAAAAATCTAATTTTGGAAATGTTAATGCAAAACCCAAGAATATCATTGGTTCCCCCCCACCTTGTATAGAGAAATCCCAGCAATCTGAATTGCCATGGCAAAGAAAATTAATGTATTGCCAGAACATGCTGAGGATATTGTTCTCTCTATAGTTCCTTTTTCAGACTTGTTAGGCATTGTTTACCAGTTTTGATTTGCTGAAAAGGTTTCACATAAGATTTTTTAAAAAATCTAATTCTCAAAATGTCATTTCTATATGTAAAAAGCTAATCATGTGTTTAGACAAATCTAGCATTATTCTCCCAATTGTGTGAATTAAAGGGCAGAACCCCCCCCCCCAGTACTACTGGCTTTGTGGATGTTTAACTCAATTTTCAAACTTTTCAGCATGTGTGGAAATGTCCTGTGCAATGTATGTGCAACTGGTGGAAATGCTTAAAACCAATACTGAAGCTCTCTGGCTTTGCTATGTTGCCTTGCTTATCAGTAAATCTGTATGTACGGGTCTGAAGAGTCTCGTTTACTAGATCCTAAGTACAAACACAGATGTAGATATGGGATGCCTACAGCTAAGTCTGTAGCTTGTGATCATCCTTGTCTACCTGTATCGCAATAGGCAGAGTTTGGCGATTGACTCAATTTCCTGTAACTCAGCGACTCTGGGTTGTAGAGCAAATGCTGTGATCACCATGGTAGAATAAACACCCTACTGTTGTTACTACTGTAAAGATGAGGAGTCAGACATTTAGATTCTTCAAATAAATCAGTTTTAAAAGGGCTGTGTATTTTCCATCACTAGTATTAGTACTGTCTTATCATTAACTTTGACTCCGTATTACAGGAATACATTCGCATTCTTAGGTATTAATGGACACATCTGCATTTGCTCCTGGTCTTTTCTCTCTCTCTCAATATTTTTTTATTCATTTTTCATACAAAAAGAAAAGAAAAGGGAAAAATGTATTTTCCCTCTCCTGCTATATCTAGTAATACCTGATAACTTCTCTTCTCTGATCTCTCTGTTGCAGTCTGTGCATTTTTGTAGTTAGGAGATGCACTTTAGGAGGGAAGGGTTGTAAAGAGAAAGTACGTGACATGAGAGGAAAAAACAGAAGCTGCTTTCATACATTCAGACTGATAGACAAGGATTCGCAGCAGAATATAGCAGAGCCCTTTGTAAGACAAACAACAAGTTTTCATGCTCAGATGGAGAGTCTTGGGTTAAATTGCTATCTTTGAGTTCTGAACTTGGAAAGGTATTAAAGTGGAATTAAACCTTTACACAATCCAGCTCTTGTGTCATTCAGGATTTTTTTTAGGTCTGTTTAATTGTACATAGCAGCAGGGTTCTGAGTGACTGGTGCTCTAAAGAAATAAGGGGTAGGGTTAAGTCTGCAGCCTACAGCTCTCTGCTAATCCTTCTTGTTCCTTGAAGAAGGATTTACTTTTGCTGCCAGCTTGTGAAAGATTTTCCTGGTCCACAAGAGATTGTTGTGGCTTTCCTGGGGAGGTGTGGTTGCTATAGCAGGGAGTCACGCCTGGATATTCTCTCAAACCATACTGAGAATGGGCCAAAAAAGAGCCGAAGAAGAGTAAAACTGGGGATTAAAAAGTGGAACAATGGGAGACAGGAAGATAGGAGTGGGAACAAATAGGAATTACAGCACCAAAAATAATGCAAAGTGACAAAAAGAGGAAATAGAAAAATAATAGCTGACAGTCTGGCTGAAAAGAGAAACTACTACAAAAGAACAATTTATTTTCAACTGACAAAGAAAATAACAGGGCATTTGGGAAATAAGACACAGTCTTGTGTCTTAACATTATTTTGGTTCTTATTGGACTGCAAGCGCATACTGCAAGTATACAAAATCTACCCATCTCTGCCACAATCTGTCTATTCCAAACTAAAACAGCGGTTTTGGTTTTTTGTTTTTGTTACTAAGGCATATTGCTCATGGAGTTCCATCTCTGCAGAGTAGATCAAGGGTAATTCTGGAATTTCCATCTACAAGCATTGCTGTTTGGATCATTATTAAAAGAAAAGTGCCAACTCTACACTCTGTTACATTTCTTGAATGATTCCCAAAGTAGTAACTGCCGTTAAGAGAATGCCATAAGCGCTCTCATTTGTTTTCTTTGTTGCTTACAGGACAAATCCTGCAGTCATTACCCATGCAAAGCTTCCACTGAAGTTAACACTTTGCTTTAGCTTTGCCTAGGCAGGGACTGTGGATCCAATCCTGCAATATGCTGTGAGGCAGCGAGGGGCCTCCAGTCCCAGTATTTATTGGGCTCAGCAGCTTTGGAGAATCACCCCAAGTGAAGACAGTGAAATTTCACCCCCGAGGATTTTTCCTAGGTGATACTTTCTTCTTCTGAAAACCTTTCCAATGCAAATCAAATGGGAAAAATTTGACAAAGATTTGAACTTTTCCAAGTGAGTGAAGCACAGAGTGAGAAGCACAAAGTTCCAGTCAGGTTAAAGACCTTGCCAAACAACAACAAATTAAGAAAAGTTTCTTAAAAATAATAATAAAAAAGTCATCTCTGCCTCTAACAGCAAATCTCTCTGCACGCCTGTCCTGCACCCTACTGTTTTATATATAGGGGATGCAGAGCGATATAGCAGATGAAACATTTTGTTTATAAAGTGTCTGTGGTTTGTTTTATTTCACATGTTTTTGCAATATAGATAACAGATTACACCATGGAGCTTTCACTGCCTCTATGCAATAATGGTACTACAAAGCCTTTGTAGGGGTATTAATAATAGATTGTGTTGATGAGTTTGGAGAAGCTGGCAATAGACCCCCCACTGCAAAGACATTAACACCACAGGACTAAGGTATCTTTTCCTTGCAAATCAGTTGCTAAATTGGCTGTGCTGATGGGTTTGGGCACAATCTCTTGTACAGCATCCCTGCAGCAGGCACAGGAAGTTATTTTGCTTTTGCTTTTTAATGTTTATAGTTGAGAGGAAAGGACCTGTATAAATTCTTTCCTTAAGTCATTCTTGCCTGCCAAGAAATAATTTATCATTTAAATCTAAATTGCATTGATGGGTGATTTTTTTTCTTTACAAGTGAAGGCCAAAGCACTGAATCATGAACACATACTTTCCCTGCTTCTAGGGCCCTTATAGTGAATTTCCATATAAAAGTGATATTAGCAGAGAAATTTGCAATATTGTTAGCAATGGAAATTCACAGGAAATTGTAATTTCGGAATGCCATTTAGTGTATTAGAGTGATAAGACTACTAGTCAGACTCATTAATATTCAGTACTTTGGAAGCAAAACAAGCCTTACGTGAAAAGACTGGCTTGTGATGTAGTGCACCAAATTCTGCTCAGGGTGTTAGCCATGTAACCCACTTGAAATCAATGGCATTGCACAGGTGGAAAGGGAGGGTGAATTTAGCTCAGTATACATAAAGAGTTGAGTACAAGTCCAGAAAAGTAAAAATGGAATAAATGGCGTTTTGGAGGGGGTGGGGGGTTGGATCCTCCTCATTCTGCAGAGTTCCTGCAGTATGCAGACTGCTCATTGTGCACTGTGCTTTTATGGCACATTGATATGTTTTGGAGTAATACAAAAGGGATAACACCACATGTCTGTGTTTCAAATATTTTTTTTGAATCCATGGACAAAATAATGCTATTTCAGAAAGATTTACACGGCCTGGAAGTATAGTTCTAACAAAATCATCACATCTTGTTAATCCATTAGGCTTTTTAATTGCAGCCATGACTTTATGAATTCAATTGGTGCTCTTAACTTTTATAACACTTTCCACGCTCCAGAACAGATTAGGAGAAAATTGCAGCCATAATCTGTACAGTGCAATTGCCGTGCTATAAAGAGGAATGGGAGTAGCTTGGAAGAGCAATTGGATTCCCAAAGGTGGAGCACAGTGGAGCAATATCAGTGACTTTGTAAATGAAAAATTGTTTTAATTCCCTTCTAGCAGCAATAATTTGATTGTTCATAAATTTTTCCATCAAGTGTTGTAAGGAAACAATGTCATAAAATAAAACTGTGTGACAGTGATGGAAGACAGCAGAACAAAGTGGTCAATTAGGGTGTGAAAATTAAACAGAGAAAAAAATCCATTTGCCATGTTCTACTTGAAGCAAGAAGCTCCAAAGCACTTTACATTTCCCTGGTACTGTAGAGCTGTGGAAAATATAATGAACTAAAAAGTTATATCTGTGATTCGGCATGTGAGTCTTGTTAAAATCACTGAAAGAATGTACAGGCTTAAAATTACGCATGTGCACAAAGACTTTGCTGAATCACAGTTTACAGGGCTTTTCTTATGTCAAGGTCACATATTTGACCCCAGCCCCAAGTGTGGTGGTAGACCGCTGTTACCATCTGATCGCTGTCTGGCAGCCCATGTGAAATGAGTTCGGGGTCGCAGTCCAGCTCCTAGTTGACAAGTGTCCATCTCAATTAAATCCAGTTATGAGGGTGGATTTTATGACATCCTTATTGGCCATTTTAGCAAAGAAGCCACAGATTGAATGGGCACAAGATTGGAACTCTCCTTTCACTCCTAAAAATGGTCATGCCAGATCAGGGCTGAGGTATATGGGCTGCTGCCAATCATGAGGTACCTGCACTGTGGAGAAAAACACAACTGCAGGCTCCAGGGCTGTCAATCCAAGACTTGACAGCAGTTGTGTGTTCACTTCCAGTTGTTCTTTAAATATATATATATTTTCTGTAGAAAAACTAAACCAGAGAAAATGGGATAGTCTTAGTATTTATTATTTATATGACAGTGGTGGCAAGCTGCCTGAGTGAGGGTGGGAGACCCATTGTGCTACATCTGTGCGGACACATGCAAAAACACAGTTCCCGCCCCAAAGAATTTACAATCTTAACAATGGGTCCAATGCTGCTCTCACTGATGCTAAAGGGAGTTTTGCCATTGACTTCAAAGGGGACAGGTTCCAATCCCATGATAGATAATGTTTCTGTGTCTTCTAGTGGTGATGCAAGTCAGTTTCCATATATCATAAGATCCCATGTTCTGAAAGAGCACCTGTATTCGGGGAGCAGAGTCATTGGGTAAACTCATGACTCCACTAAAGTCAATGGCAAACAAAATTCCCATTTTCTTCAGTGGGGCCAGGATTTCACCCATCATGTGACATCGTGCTACCTTTTATTATTATTTTATATATCCTTTTACATTAGGTGGCATTGCCAAGCAAATAATAAGGTCCTTAAGACAGCACAAATAAGTTTGGTGTTGGTAAGAAAAAGAACATCAGATTACTGTTAAGATGTGCTACAAACAATTACTCAGATGTACACTTCAAAAACATACTGGAACATAGAATCATAGAACTGGAAGGGACCTCAAGAGGTCATCTAGTCCAGTCTCCTGCACTCATGGCAGGACTAATTATCTAGACCATCCCTGATAGGTGTTTGTCCAACCTGCTCTTAAAAATCTCCAATGATGGAGATTCTACAACCTCCCTGGGTAATTTATTCCAGGGCTTAACCACCCTGACAGTTAGGAAGTTTTTCCTAATGTCCAACCTAAACCGCCCTTGCTGCAATTTAAACCCATTGCTTCTTGCCCTGTCCTCAGAGGTTAAGAAAAACAATTTTTCTTCCTCCTCCTTGTAACAACCTTTTATGTACTTGAAAACTGTTATCATGTCCCCTCTCAGTCTTCTCTTTTCCAGACTAAACAAACCCAAGTTTTTCAATCTTTCCTCATGGGTCATGTTTTCTAGACCTTTAATGGTTTTTGTTGCTCTTCTCTGGACTCTCTCCAATTTGCCGACATCTTTCCTGAAATGTGGCGCCCAGAACTGGACGCAATACTCCAGTTGAGGCCTAATCAGCATGGAGTAGAGCAGAAGAATTATTTCTCGTGTCTTGCTTTCCAACGCTCCTGCTAACACATCCCAGAATGATGTTTGCTTTCTTTGCAACAGCGTTACACTGTTGACTCATATTTAGCTTGTGGTCCACTATGACCCCCAGATCCCTTTCCGCAGTTTTCCTTCCTAGGCCGGCATTTCCCATTTTGTATGTGTGCAACTGATTGTTCCTTCCTAAGTGGAGTACTTTGCATTTGTCCTTATTGAATTTCATCCTATTTACTTTAGACCATTTCTCCAGTTTGTCCAGATCATTTTGAATTTTAATTCTATCCTCCAAAGCCCTTGCAACCCCTCCCAGTTTGGTATCATCCGCAGACTTTATAAGTGTACTCTCTCTTCCATTATCTAAATCATTGATGAAGATATTGAACAGAACAGAACCCAGAACTGATCCCTGTGGGACCCCACCCGTTATGCCCTTCCAGCTTGATGGTGAACCACTGATGATTGCTCTCTGGGAACGGTTTACCAACCAGTTTTACATCTTATAGTAGCTCCATATAGATTGCATTTCCCTCGTTTATTTATGAGAAGGTCATGTGGAACAGTATCAAAAGCTTTACTAAAATCAAGATATACCACTTTACTGCTTCCCCCCCGCATCCACAAGGCTTGTTACCCTGTCAGAGAAAGCTATCACCTTATATCTTCTAGTTGTTTGCAAACTGATTGCTTAATTATTTGCTCCATTATCTTTCTGGGTACAGAAGTTAAGCTGATGGGTCTGTAATTCCCTGGGTTGTGCTTATTTTCCTTTTTATATATGGGCACTATATTTGCCCTTTTCCAGTCTTCTGGAACCTCTCCCATCTTCCATGACTTCTCTAAGATAATCATCAAGGGCTCAGATATCTACTCTGTTGGCTCCTTGAGTATTCTAGGATGCTTTTCTTCAGGCCCCGGTGACTTGAAGACATCTTATTTGTCCAAGTAATTTTTAACTTTTTTAGCCTCTTCTGATCCCGCCTCATTTTCACGGGCATTCACTACGTTAGACGTCCAATCACCACCAACCTTCTTCGTGAAAACTGAAACAAAGAAGTCATTAAGCACCTCTGCCCTTTCCAAGTTTTCTGTTATTTTTCCCCCCCTCCCCCCATTGAGTAACAGGCCTACCCTGTCCTTAGTCTTGTTCTTGCTTCTAATGTATTTGTAGAAGGTTTTCTTGTTACCCTTTATGTCTCTAGCTAGTTTGATCTCGTTTTGTGCCTTGGCCTTTCTAGTTTTATCCCTACAAAAATTTTTTGTCTAATTTTGTGTTATTTGTTTATATTCATCCTTTGTAATCTGACCTATTTTCCACTTTTTGTAGTACTCTTTTTTGATTTTTAGATCATTGAAGATCTCCTGGTTAAGCCAGCGTGGTCTCTTGCCATGCTTCCTATCTTTCCTATGCAGTGGGATAGTCTCCTCTTGTGCCCTTAATAATGTCTCTGTGAAAACTACCAACTGTCTTCTATTGTTTTTCCCCTTAGACTTGCTTCCCATGGGATCTTACTTACCAACTCCCTGAATTTGCTAAAGTCTTTCTTCTTGAAACCCATTGCATTTATTTTGCTGTTCTCCCTCCTACCATTCCTTAGAATCATGATCACTTTCACCCAAGCTGCCTTCCACTTTCAAATTCTTAACCAGTTCATAGCTTTTAACATTAGTGTTCATCTACAAGTGGTAGTCTTATCTACAATCATAACTAAGGGGGTGGGTTAGCAAATGCTGTTTTCAATTTTTGCTATATAAAAAGATGAATTTTTGTTAGCCTCTTTCAGAAGGGTTACTTTTTCATAAACTTTTAATTTTTATGCAGACTTTATTGGTTCTTCAAGAAAGTGAAATGGCTTCATTTTACTGCAACTTTAGTTTTGAAATTGCCTTCAGCAAAATAAGTAATTATTTTTTTCTGAAGGGAAATTTGAAATGTTCCAATATTTCTTAAAATGAATTGTTAATTTTTTTCCCAAGCCATAAACTCTAGCATTTCAGTTTTGCTTTGGCACAATGGGGATATTTTGAATATTTGAATTTAATGTAACCAAACAGCAGTCTTTCCTTTTCTATATGCAGCCATAATCCAGAGGACATGACATTTTTTTGAAGTTCTGCTGAACCATATGTGGTGTTTCCGCCATTCTAAGCTGTATATAGTGTATGGCTGAAGTATGAGTAGCAGAGCTATACTATGAAATATCATTAGACATTTAGTTTCTCTCTTAATAAAATTCAGTTGTTGTGAAAAGCCTATCCTACTTCAGTTCTGACATATTTTGTACCATATGATATGAATACCAAGTACATGGTCAGTTGGCATGGACCTATACCCATGATTTCAATGACATGCAAAAATCATTGTCAATACACCAAAGTGTCAGAGTTAAAGGTTGTTTACAATATTTACCAAAACCAGTGACTATAATCTTTGCATAATTATTACATAAACAAAAGCTTAGATAGCTGTTACATTTTTTTCTAACAGAGAATGTCAGAATTACACCGAAAGGAAAATAATTTAAAGTCCCTGATAGTCAGACAGCAGCATCTGTCATCTTGCGTACATCAAATGTCTTAATAACTTCCTATTTATTGCTTCATTGCAGAGGTCCTGTAAATAAACAAATTGACTGATAGTCTATTTTTATAACTCTATCCTGTTTAAAAAACCTCTTGAACCACACTTAATTTGAACAGCAAATTTTACACTGCACATTGAGATCTCTCAGCTCATAATAAATTAGTTATAATAAAACTATTAAAATCTATTTGCCCACAAACAGAAGGAAATTAAGGGCTCTGGTGAAGCAACAGAAAGGTAAAGGGCAGGTTGTTAGGACGTGATAAGAGTAAACAGCAGAACAGTGATTCTCAGGAGCCGAGCAGGGTCAAATTTAAAGCAAGATAACTACGCTAGAGATAATAAATCAGTTGTACATATTAAACACCAGATGGTTCTGCCCTATGCAGGAAAGCACAATGGATCATATAACTGTGGCTGTGTTTGTAAGGATTACTGAATCAGCCTGACTTCACAGGGATATCCTAACATATAAAACCTTAACGGCCATTTCCGCTGGTGAACATTTTCATCTACTGTTTAAAGACAGGGCCACATGTCTCAGGCATTTCGTTGTCCCCAGAATGTATATTCCATTAATTTGATAAGTGCAGCCATTTTCAAATGCAGCGTGTATTTTTCTTTCTAATACAGTAAGGTTGTTTCACAGTGATTAGTACCAATACTCAAATGAGCAAAACAGTCTATTGTTCCAAGCTTTAGGTCAGCTAAATCCCCGACATGTTTCAGGCATAGATGAAAACACACTCAGAAAAAAACCAGAACGATTGAGTTGTCTTTCCGAATTGTCCAGGCAACAGAACTTATTTATAAAACTCTTGCAGTCATTGATTCAAAACAAGGTTTTCTTGTTCTGCTTTTCTCTTCTTTGAACAATTTTCTTTGGAATGTTTTCGTTGTGCTTAGGAGTCAGAGATTTCCTGGGGCTTCTAATAAAGGCATTTGATTCCCACTCTCTGCATACTTTAACAAGTCCAAGGGTTTTGAGGTTTGATGTTAACTTGAGAGAGCTGGAGATAATCAGCAATGGGGGTAAAAAGTCAGTTATGCAAATTATTTGTAAAATGTATGGCAAGGCGAAAGAACCATTCCTCCAAATGTGGTTCGTGTGGGGCATACTCTTTGTCTCAGCTCCGAACATCCACCCGTCACTCCTCAGATTTATTGCTGTGATTGAAACCTATGTAGGGTGATCTGTAAAGTATTCCTGCTATCCTCGGTTTCTCAACAGGTTTATTACCATTCGTTTATCAAATGAGCAGTCTAATGAGCAGTGTTTTAGATCAGAGATATCAAAGTCTGGTCATTTGTCAAGATTAGTTTCCTGTTGTGAGACTGCCTTGTGCAAAAACCGTACATAACCCTGGGTTACTCTCTGGGAGTTGAAAAACCTACAAACACTCTATCAGATAAATATAATGAAATCTTCATAATCCCAGAATTAAATGTGATTCACTGCAGTTTGTGTGTATAGATTGCTATACATGCATCACAAGTTGAGAATGTCTGCGGGTGGGTGATGGCATGTTTTATATTTCCAAGGGTAAATGTAAGAGAAGGTGTGACGTCCACACAGTAATGTGAAACACAAATACAAATCTATGTAATTGGTAAACTGAATGAATTAGTATCATATTAGTCTGTCTGTGACTCATTACAATGAAAAGACCACCAGTGACAATGTTACCACAGAAACACTGTCTCTCTGGGCACAGCGAGTTACCTGTAAATAACGTTTACATTTAATTTTACATTTTACATTATAAAGCGCTCTGCACCCTGAAGAATATCAAACCACTTCACAAGGCATGGAAACACAGAAGGTGGCAGTCAGGCAAACAATGCACTGCAAGTACAACAGAGGGGGAAGGGAAACTTGATCATTTCTATGTGTGCATTTAGAAAGAATGAAGGTTATTTTATACACATTCTTATTTACAGTTCACAAACTACAGAGCAAGGGAGCTCTGGATCATAAGTGTGTTATTGAGATGCTCTTTTGTACATCAAGTTACGTTATTGTTTCTGCTTCCACTGGGTGGTGGTAGATTTCATGTCTTTCTAGTGAGTCCATTTCCCATTGGGAGAGAAATTAGTGGCACAGACTAGTGTGTTTTGTTTATTTACAAAATATGCACCCGTCCTATTAGCCTGGAACACAAAGGGCCAAAACTACACATCGACTATTCCAATTGCAAAACCACAGCTAAGACCCACCGGCTCAAGCCCTGTCAGCAAGGAAAGCTCCCTTCTCTGTCCCATTGGGCTCCATCACTGTGCCTTTAGCACATGCGGTCACTTCCCCTTTCCCTGCCTGCGTCCAGCACTTTTCACCTGGAATCCCCTTAGCCCAGAATTACCATCTTAGCGTTTTGTCACAGGGAGCTCAGGGACCGTTCTGCAACACGGAGAGGTTTGGCTCAGACAGGTTTGACTAGATGCTAGTCTCCATCCAGACAAGAAGAGCGTCCCTATCCCTATCCCCTCAGAGACTGGGTGCAGTTGTTGTGACCTGCCTTCATGGGATTCTTTTGGGCCAGGCCCTTTGTGTTTATACTGAAGCTGCCCATAGAAAGGGTTCGAATGCATCAGTAATTCAAAACATGCATTTCATTAACAGCGCAGCCGTCTCGCCGAGTTTCATTCTGTACTATCATAGCTGCAGCAGCAAGGAACCTTTTTAAAGGATCCTCCTCCCCGGAGTCACAGGACTGCGGCCACTAGCTAAAGTCCCTTTTAAAGATCACTTGAAACAACAGCATGGATTTGAAATGCAAATGAAGTCAGGAATGTTGAGACTGCAGAGGCTGAAATTTCCCCCTTGAGAAGCTGATCTATCTAGAGCCTGTTAGAGGCTGTTCCCACCTGTTGGGCTGGTCCCATCCCTCCTTGTATCCATCCATTGAGTTGTACTGAAACGAACACAGGTTCACTGTCACAATGGTGTGAATGAACGGATGCAAGTGAGAGGAGTCAGATGCCTTCACCCCAGACTGGCTAATCTTCAGCTTCTTTAAGCCTGTTCCATCACAACAACTCTTCAGACAAAAGATACAAGATTAAGTAAACTGAGCCAAACACGTTTAAACAGTTAAATGAAAGCGACTTTTTAAAAGTGGCTAGAACTGTTTGCTCCTTGTCTTTTAATTAAGGCTGTCAAGCGATTAAAAAATTAATCATGATTAATCGCACTGTTAAACAATAATAGATACTATTTATTTAAATATTTTTTGATGTTTTCTACATTTTCAAATATATTGATTTCAATTTACAACACAGAATACAAAGGTACAGTGCTCACTTTATATTTATTTTTATTACAAATATTTGCACTGTAAAAAACAAAAGAAATAGTATTTTTCAATTCAGCTTATACAAATACCATAGTGTAATCTCTTTATCATGAAAGTTGAACTTACAAATGTAGAATTATGTACAAAAAAACCCTACATTCAAAAATAAAACAATGTAAAATTTTAGAGCCCTCAAGTCCACTCAGTCCTACTTCTTGTTCAGCCAGTCGCTCAGACAAACAAGTTTGGTTACAATTTACAGGAGATAATGCTGACTGCTTCTTGTTTACAACATCACCTGAAAGTGAGAACAAGCGTTCGCATGGCACTGTTGTAGCCAGTGTCGCAAAATATTTACATGCCAGATGCGCTAAAGATTCATATGTCCCTTCATGCTTTACCCATGCTGATGATGGGTTCTGCTCGATAACGATCCAAAGCAAAATGGATCGACGCACGTTCATTTTCATCATCTGAGTCAGATGCCACCAGCCGAAGTTTGATTTTCTTTTTTTGGTGGTTCAGGTCCTGTAGTTTCTGCATTGGAGTGTTGCTATTTTAAGACTTCTGAAAGCATGCTCCACACCTTGTCCCTCTCAGATTTTGGAAGGCACTTCAGATTCTTAAACCTTGGGTCGAGTGCTGTAGCTATTTTTCAAAATCTCACATTGGTATCTTCTTTGTGTTTTGTCAAATCGCCTGTGAAAGTGTTAAGAACATGTGCTGGGTCATCATCCGAGACTGCTAGAACATGAAGCAAAATGTGGGTAAAACAGAGCAGGAGACATACTATCCTCCCCCAAGGAGTTCAGTCACAAATTTAATTAATGCATTATTTTTTTAAAGAGCATCATCAGCATGGAAGCATGTCCTCTGGAATAGTAGCTGAAGCATGAAGAGGTATACGAATGTTTAGCATATCTGGCACGTAAATACCTTGCAACGCTGACTACAAAAGTGCCATGCGAACGCCTGTTCTCACTTTCAGGTGATGCAAATAAGAATCATAGAATATCAGGGTTGGAAGGGACCCCAGAAGGTCATCTAGTCCAACCCCCTGCTCGAAGCAGGACCAATTCCCAGTTAAATCATTCCAGCCAGGGCTTTGTCAAGCCTGACCTTAAAAACCTCTAAGGAAGGAGATTCTACCACCTCCCAAGGTAACGCATTCCAGTGTTTCACCACCCTCTTAGTGAAAAAGTTTTTCCTAATGTCCAATCTAAACCTCCCCCACTGCAACTTGAGACCATTACTCCTCGTTCTGTCATCTGCTACCATTGAGAACAGTCTAGAGCCATCCTCTTTGGAACCCCCTTTCAGGTAGTTGAAAGCAGCTATCAAATCCCCCCTCATTCTTCTCTTCTGCAGACTAAACAATCCCAGCTCCCTCAGCCTCTCCTCATAACTCATGTGTTCCAGACCCCTAATCATTTTTGTTGCCCTTCACTGGACTCTCTCCAATTTATCCACATCCTTCTTGTAGTGTGGGGCCCAAAACTGGACACAGTACTCCAGATGAGGCCTCACCAATGTCGAATAGAGGGGGACGATCACGTCCCTCGATCTGCTGGCTATGCCCCTACTTATACATCCCAAAATGCCATTGGCCTTCTTGGCAACAAGGGCACACTGCTGACTCATATCCAGCTTCTCGTCCACTGTCACCCCTAGGTCCTTTTCCGCAGAACTGGTGCCTAGCCATTCGGTCCCTAGTCTGTAGCTGTGCATTGGGTTCTTCCGTCCTAAGTGCAGGACCCTGCACTAGACTAGTCAGACTAGTCAGAGCAAAAATAGCTGTAGGAAAATCCCATGTACTGTAGGAAATGAAATGGCTGTATTTACTGGAGGTGTCCCAGAGGCTCTTGGGACATCAGATTCCATTTAATTGGCTTAGTTCATTATGTATCCAAAAAGAAGCTTGTTGGCTGGTTTTTGAGGCATGTACAATATACAGGCATGCTAAAGTTCTCTACTGCCTTGCCCACACGCTCAGCCCACTTTTTTCACTAAAGAACTAGTAACTGCCATTTTGCTGTATTTCCTCAGCTGAGACAAAATGAAGGCCTATGAGGCACATATCTAGCAGCCACAATAGGGCATGCACCCTGAAATGGAGTCCATTTGACTGTTAACCAAAAGGTGGTCATTTTGAAAAACAAAGAGAAAAAAAAACTAAGGACATATTTTTCTTTTCCCTGTAAGGAGAGCAGAGCATATCCACTATACAAATACATAAGTGCTGCTCATTGCCTTGGAAACATGTATATATTACAAGATTTTACCTTGCATTTCTATGTATTGCCATGAAATGATGATAAAATCTAGAAGCATCAAGCACATTATATGCTACAGGAAATTAATTAATCACTCACCATTATTTGGAACAGCACCTTTCCTGCAAGCTCACTGGGGGAGCTTCCCAACTGCCATTAGAGAATCAAAATAAAACTAAATGAAATGATTCAAGCGTCACCTTCAAAAATCAACAATTGATGAGAGTTGGGGGCGTTATGAGAGTTCCATTAAATGTAGTGAGTATTCTGGAGTCTGTGATTATGGCGATGGTTTAGCAGGTCACACGCTGTGTACCTCTGGAGGTGCCAGAGGGGGTTTCACATCCTTCCAAAAGGTAAACTACCTCCTCTGAAACAGGTTAGTCTGGAAATGACTCGACAGCCCAAGGAACACTCGTGTTCTTCCACACATCTTGCCCAAACAATAATGCCCCTCCTCCCACACACTAAGGTTCCCTTTCTTGGTTCAATGCTTATTTGTTATCCTCCACAGCAATAATTGTACTAGGACAGTATAGTTACAAAATCGCTACAGAACAACAGATTCTGAGTTAGGTATCAGAAAATTAGTTTGGGTAGCCTCAGGTTTGACTCAAATCTTTCTCCAAAGGTTGAACTGAACTGAATTTGTTAGAGCTTTCGGAGAGATTAAGTAACTTTGTTCCCCTTTTCTCTTGTGCCTCTGGAATTCTTGGTTTCATCCCCTGATGGAGGAACAATAACATATTGAGACAGAGGCTGCTCTTTTGGTATTTCCAACCCAACCAAACCAAAGATGCCCTGGAAATCTCACGAGGAAACTAGAGCTCAGGAGATTTCTAGACCAAACGGGTTCAGAATAAGTTGGGTCCCCCTGGAGTTACTGAGGTTCACCAGTTGCTATAAGTCTCCTAACGTGCAACGCCATGCGGCCAGCTGATCTTCCGTTCCATTAAAATCTCAACCTATTTTTCATGTTGAAATAAAGACGGTACATGTTCTGACATTTCCCCTTCCTCCCTTTCCTTCTCACAGGCTATTTGCTGCTAAGTGCAGCGGCTGCATGGAAAAGATTGCCCCGACAGAGTTTGTGATGAGAGCCTTGGAATGTGTTTACCACTTAAGCTGCTTCAGTTGCTGTGTCTGTGAGCGGCAGCTGAGGAAAGGAGATGAGTTTGTTCTGAAGGAAGGACAGTTGCTCTGCAAAAGTGACTATGAAAAAGAAAAAGACTTGCTCAGCTCAGTGAGCCCCGATGACTCAGACTCAGGTGAGCTCTTCTTGCACCTGTTCCAATTGATAGTTATGGACAGGCAAAGCGGATGGAAAAGTCAGATCCATCCTGAACCATAGACTCACAGGCGGTGGAAGAAGAGACCACAGAGGCCAACCATTCCATCTGATTTTGTAGACCACTCATAGGTGCTCTTTCTTTCAGACTCCATTGTGCTGGTGCCTTGACCCCTTTGCCTTTGGGAATTATTGCACTGTCTGTTAAGAGCTATCCCCAAATATCTAGTTTAGATCTTTCCTTTCTTAGGTTCCGGCCATTACTCATTGTCCTTACCATCTTAGTAGAGGACAAGAATAATTTACAAGTTGCTGAGATCCAAATAAGTGATATTGTTGTATAAAACCAAGAATGGGTAAATCTGTCTGGTTTGGGTTACCCGGGGCCTGCCCAAAGCCTAATGTTGTCAATGGGAGTCTTTCCATCCCTTTAAATAACAGATTGGGGTTGTATCATACACCCATATTTCCTACCTGAGTATAGACAACTCGCTGTACATGCACATACATACAGGGTGTGTTATACAAGCACTATGGCATGAGGAATACACGGAGCTGGTTTGCAAAATAGACTTCAAGAAGTGATGTAATTTCCCAGAGTTCTCTAAGTGTCTCTCTGCCAGTCACAAGTGGAAACACTCAGAAAAGGCACAAATGCAATATTGAAATGTCAGGGACTTGAAGGAAACTGAATGCTGAACTTGGCATTCCAGTTGTGAAATGTGTGTAGCAAAAGCAGTGGCTTTGTGTCTGCTAGGTCAGTGGGTCTCAACCTTTCCAGACGACTGTACCCCTTTCAGGGCTCTGACTTGTCTTGTGCACCCCAATGCTACACCTCACTTAAAAACTACTTGTTTACAAAATCAGACATACAAATACAAAAGTGTCACTGCCGCACTGTTACTGAAACATTGCGTACGTTCTCATTTTCACCATGTAATTATAAAATAAATAGATTGGAATATAAATACCATACTTACATTTCAGTGTAGAGTATATAGAGCAGTATAAACCAGTCATTGTCCGTATGAAATTTGAGTTTGTCCTGACTTCGCTAGTGCTTTTTATGTAGCCTCTTGTAAAACTAGGCAAATCTCTGGATGAGCCGGCGTACCTGCTGGAAGACCTCTGCGTACCCCTGGTTGAGAACCACTGTGGTAGTACGGCCTGAGTTGTTCGCTCTGATACTAAGAAAGTCCTGGAGCAGATCAAGGCAGGACAGAGGGTTAACGTAAAAGATAAAAAAAAATAATCCAGACTGGGAATTTTGCCACCTAGAGTCATTTTACCACCAAATATTGCCACCTAGAGTCATAACATTTAGTTTAGTAACTTCTGTCACACAGAGCTCACTCGCCATGCAGACACTTCCAGAAGCTGTACTTCCTGCCAGTTTTAAAGTTGTAGGAGATAAACACAAGTTACAGGGGAAATATAGATGGGGGACAAGTGACAGGTAAATGCTGAGTTCCAATCTGTCTTCCTTTTCATAAAAAAAAACATCATGAGAATTATTCCAACCCTTCTGGTTTGGAGGTGAGTAACTGTCCCAGACCTAAAAACAGGTCAGTTTTGACCAAAGAAACAGTACTTGAATTGGAATAAAATGAGTGATCCCGTACCCCATCCTGCTTCGCAGGGCAATGGTGCCCACCCTGCAAAAAGAGAGATTTGGGCATTTCAGTTTCTTCTCATCAGTTCATTGATGTTAAGGCCAGAAGGGACCTGGATGATCACCCGTTATTAGCTCCTCCATAGCACAGGCCAGAGAACTTCATGCTGTAAACGAGGGAACCCTCCTTCCCGGCTACATGAGTAACTGTTCTCAAGCCCAGCATTTTGTTCCTGGGCTAGATTAGCCCATCTTTTACAAAGACATTTCCATTCTCTCATCTCTGCTTCTGGTATTCCACTATCAGCAGTGTAATGGGGCAGGTGACAAAACGGCCTGGCCTCATCCCCCAAAAGCTTGAGCCCTGTCACGAGTAACCAACAAACAACCAAATCTGCATAGAGCATGTTATAATTTTACAAAATCGGGCCTGAGCCCTCCGATGTGGATGCTTGTGATTCAGTGTCTCAATCCTTGGGAAATATTCATACCTTTGAACCCTCGTACTGTGAGACTCTGTTCTACTTCCCACAACTGTCTGTGGGGAACCCCTTCCATTTCTGCCTCCCCTTCAGTGGTCCTCTGGAAGAAAAAGCCCAGTGGCTTTCAATGCACAGTCCCCTTGTGATGTCTTTGAGAGCAGCTGATTGGCCTGGCCCCTGCATCTTGAATTACAGCAGGGAGGAGCCTACTCCCTTCACCCCATCAAATTCCCAGGAAAGATTTTCTAGGGAATGAGCACCCCTGCCTTCCCTCCATTCTGACCCAGGGGAGCAGCACCAGACCGTGAGATGAGTGAGGTAAGATGTCATGCTTTGATCCCCACTCAAGCGTTTGCAGCTCTGGTTTCAGCAGAGATCAGGCTCTAGGCCCACTAGCGTTTGCAATTCCAGAAGACATGGGATTCCTCTTTGCCTTATCCATTCATAACGATTTGAAAATCCTGCACAGCTGATGTGCCATGTCTGGCTCCCAGGTTCGAGACACATACAAATCATTGCTAGTAGACATTTTCTCAGAAATAGATAAGTGGTTCTAATGACTAAGAAAAACAGTGATTATCATTCCATTAAATGTACAAGCAACATGGATAATTGCTTCAGTTTTATGGGGAAAATATATTATTCCCAGTTTAACTCGGAGCAGTTCTTAGCCTTGATCTTTGCTTTGAGACCTACATCCGCCATGTTGTTAAAATTTTCTCTTTCCATGTCAGGAATGTAGCGAGGCAAAGGTCACTGCTACCTCAGCAGGATGTGCAGCTCTAAACCATTTCTAGAGCTGGGTTTTATTTTTTGCCAGACTATATTTGTAGACCCTCAGACTCCTCACTCCATAAACCTCAGTGTGCAGGTTTCTGGCTTTTAGCGAATATGGCCACTAGAATGTATTTATCTAGTGTATGTGGGTTCCCTACTGCTTTTCAGATAGGATGTTCTCTCTATGTGAAACTCACTCAGGAATACTCAGGCCTTACTGAGACAAATTTCCATTGAAATCATCAGTCCCTAGTCTTCAATACAGACGTGTTTCTGCCTTCATCCACTTTCTGCCAAACAACTGCAGTGTGGATGGGTCCCTCCTGCCCTCCCATGCTACATGTTAGCATCACAGCACATAGGCAGTGGTTGCCAGCTGTCAGCTGGCTTCATTTGACATTTACTTCTGACACTGATGCGCACATCCTCCCCAGCCAAAGTCTCCTTGTGTGTCATGATCAAATCAGCAAGGCCCAGGAGGCTATCAGGGAAGCATAATGATGTGCGTTTGAGTTCAGCTTTACTTCCCCATGATACACACAGTAGCATCTCCAGCAGATGAGAAGCATTTTTTTCATTGACAAAGAACCCCAAGCCCCAGCCCACTCCATCCCCACAAAATGAGTGTCACAAGACATTTTCCCTTCCATTGTTTAAAACAGTGAAAGCCCAACGCTTCCCATTCCCTCTGTGAGTGTAAATGATTTCACACAGCTCTGGATGAGTGCATCTTCTTCTCCAATCAAATATTTATCCACTGGCCACAAAAATAACTGTTCAATGAGCAACACAAACCTTCACAAACCTTCCCGTAGAAATGGCAGTCTGGAAAGTTAATGATACCACAGTTACTGAAATGACGGAACTGCTCTTTAATCATTATACAAAAGGTGCCTCTTAGACTGAAATGCACGGTAGGTGCATGTGAATCAGCTCCTAAAATGAATTAAAAGTCTAACTTGTTAATTCCCCAAATATGATATTTCAATGTATCAAAATTATAGTTTCTTAATTTTAAAGATCTCCAGAATGTTTTCTGAATGAAAATCAATGATCTAGTGAAATTCATATAAAATAGACCTATTTGACTGCAGTGAATGATAAATTTTGGCCACAGATATTGATGTGGACACAGAAGTTATTTCAACCAGGACAAATATAGATAGAGACATAGATAGAGACACTTATATATACTTATATGGACCCATGCCTACACACACCCATAGAGGCACATGCACAGGCCACACATAAAATCATAGAACCATAGAACGGGAAGGGACCTTGAGAGGTCATCTAGCCCAGTGCCCTTCCTCACAGCAGGACTAAGTATTATTTAGACCATTCCTCACAGGTGTTTGTCTAACCACAACCTCAGTAGGCAATTTATTCCAATGCTTAACCACTCTGATAGTTAGGAAGTTTTTCCTAATGTGCAACCTAAACCTCCCTTTATGCAATTTAAGCCCATTGCTTCTTGTCCTATCCTCAGAGGTTAAGAAAAACATATGTTCTCCCTCCTCCTTGTAATAACTTTTTACATACTTGAAAACTGTTATCATGTCCCCCCTTAGTATTCTCTTTCTCAGACTAAACAAACCCAGTTTTTTCAATCTTCCCTCAGAGGTCATGTTTTCTAGACCTTTAATCATTTTTGTTGCTCTTCTCTGGACTTTCTCCAATTTGTCCACATCCTTCCTGAAATGTGGCGCCCAGAACTGGACGCAATACTCCAGTTGAGGCTAATCAGTGCAGAGTATAGCAGAAGAATTACTTCTCGTGTCTTGCTTACATCACTCCTGCTAATATATCCCAGAATGGGGGGGGTTTTTTGCAACAGCATTACACTGTTGACTCATATTTAGCTTGTGGTCCACTATGACCCCCAGATCCCTTTCTGCAGTTCTCCTTCCTAGTCAGTCATTTCCCATTTTGTATGTGCGCAACTGACTGTTCTTTCCTAAACCGAGTACTTTGCAATTGTCCATATTGAATTTTCATCCTGTTTATTTCAGACCATTTCTCCAGTTTGTCCAGATCATTTTGAATTTTAATCCTATCCTCCAAAGCATTTGCAACCCCTCCCAGCTTGGTATCGTCCGCAAACTTTATAAGTGTACTCTTTCTGCCATTATCTAAATTATTGATGAAGATATTGAACAGAACAGAACCCAGAACTGATCCTTGTGGGACTCCACTCATTACATCCTTCTAGCATGACTGTGAACCACTGATAACTACTCTCTGAAAACAGTTTTCCAACCAGTTATGCACCCACCTTATAGTAGCTCCATCTAGGTTGCGTTTCCCTAGTTTGTTTATGAGAAGGTCATGCGAGACAGTATCAAAAGCTTTACTAAAGTCAAGATATACCACGTCTACCACTTCCCTCCTATCCACCAGGCTTGTTACCCTGTCAAAGAAAGTATCAGGTTTGTTTGACATGATTTGTTCTTGACAAATCTACGCTATTACTTATCACCTTATTATCTTCTAGATGTTTGCAACTTGATTACTTAATTATTTGCTCCATTATCTTTCCGGGTACAGAAGTTAAGCTGACTGGTCTGTAATTCCCCAGGTTGTCCTTATTTCCCTTCCAATGTTAAACTATATAGATTTGATTAAAAGAACATTTAGATTTTTAATAACATTTAAAAACTGTGGTTACCTCTAAGGCTGCAAAAGAAAGAAATTTTAAATATAAAGTCATATAATGTACAGCATAGAATAATCAACAGGACCTAATTCTGCAAACGTTTAAGGACACTCACATCAGTAGTCCCTTTGACTTCAGTTACAAGTACATGCATACTTAAGTGCTTGCTGGATTTTGGCCTGGCATTTATGCACAGGGTCCCATTTAACATGCTATCGTCTGACTAAGGGTTAATTTTAAGTTTTAAAACAAATGAAGGGTAATAGCCGAGTTCATTATTTTAAGGGCGTGTATTATTACTCCATGAATATATCCTTTCAAAAGTCCTGTTCTCTTAGCAAACCAAAGAGAATGTTCCGATAGTTTTCGTTTCTTGACAGTTAAAAGTGATGATGAGGATGGAGATGTTAAACCAACCAAAGGACAAGCAAACCAAGGAAAAGGGAGCGATGATGGGAAAGACCCAAGGAGACCCAAACGACCAAGGACAATACTTACAACACAGCAGAGAAGAGCATTCAAAGCATCTTTTGAAGTGTCTTCAAAGCCATGTAGGAAGGTAGGCTCTTCAGCAGAGACCTGCAAACAATCTGGTTTTCTGCTGGTAACGCATAGGACACAATGCCAAACTCTGTGGAAGACCCTTACACAAGGGAAATATTTGGTTGCTCAAAAATTTGCTAATAAAACATGAACTGATCATTTACCATTAGAGTCTCAGGAAGCATGTGGCCCCTCCAACACTGAAAAGTGCACATCCCCATTCCTGTAGTTATTGTTTCTAGTCCTGGCTTTACAAAGTGTAACCAGGATGTGTAGTCGTTTATAGCAGATAGGACTGTGGAAAAAACTATTTGCATCACTGGTGAAACTGATTGAAAAATCACCTCTTTGTAAAAGGCAACATACTCTGCTGTTTCCGCTCCATTTTTTTGCTGTCTGAAGTATATCTTCACTGTGAAAAAGTGACATTTACCTGCATCTATAGAAAATGAGTCACTTGGGATAAGTGTGATGTGTCTCAGGGTTGCCATTTGCCTTTGTTCACGGTGACAAATAGTGTTTATTGGCCAAAGTATCAAAATTTTATTCTTAGCCAAATTTACAAATCAGCGTTTCATAGTTTAAAAAAAAATAATGACATGCTCTCTCTCCTGACCCACCTACTTAGGTGTAAGTTAATTCTTCTTTAAACATTTCTGCCTGTAGGTCAGAGAAACTCTAGCAGCTGAAACAGGACTCAGTGTGCGAGTTGTCCAGGTCTGGTTTCAGAACCAAAGAGCAAAGGTAAGTTGTTTGTCCACATCTCAAAAGTAGAGCCTGAAGCACATGTACAGAATGCCTAGCAGCAATGGCAGCCGTGCACAGCTCTTCCCTTTTGCTGAGAGGTCTGTGTTACCGAGATAACGGTTTATAAAACCGTCTTATGACGTGGGCTCCTCACAAGTGCATATTTCTGCATGGGCTGCACAGACTGCGATCATGTAGGAAGGCCCCTTTCCAGACATCCGCAGCTAGAGTAGAATGGTCCAAGCAATGCTAGATAAGGACTAGTTTGTATGTGCAAATATGGAACTGCAAACCCAAATTTCTATGCTCAGGAATGAGAGTTTATCCCCTGGTAGGGTGTACAGGAGTATACACACTCTGTATTGATAGGTTTGACATTTGCACAGAGTTTTGTAACTAAACCAGTTCTTTCCATTCAAATCCATGAGATTATCCTGCTTTTCCTATTTTATTCAGATGAAGAAACTAGCACGGAGGCATCAGCAGCAGCAGGAGCAGCAAAACTCTCAGCGACTAGGGCAAGGTAAAGCCATGTTTGTGATGGAAGCAAGGAGAAGGGAAGGGGCTTTGTGGGTTTATCGTAGCGTATGTGGGAGGGTACATACAACCATGTGTATGTCCATACAGATGATATCAGAGAATCATAGAATATCAGGGTTGGCAGGGACCTCAGGAGATCATCTAGTCCAACCCCCTGCTCAAAGCAGGACCAATCCCCAACTAAATCATCGCAGCCAGGGCCTTGTCAAGCCTGACCTTAAAAACTTCTAAGGAAGGAGATTCCACCACCTCCCTAGGTAACCCATTCCAGTGCTTCACCATCCTCCTAGTGAAAAAGCTTTTCCTAATATCCAACCTAAGGCACTTCCCTGCCCCAAAATGCGTACAGTCTAATTGGAAAGAAGACGCAACAAGTGGTGGAAGATTGATGAGGCTGATGTAGAATGATTAGACTTCCTAGTCAGAGTCAGGGCCAAGAGTTTGCGAGGCACCTCTGATTCGAGGGAGACATTCGCACCATTCATTCTGCCCTCCTGTTCCAGAAGCTAGGAATCTCTTAGCAAGAGATGAAAAAAGATGCCTTTCTGATTATACCAGACCTCTGTCATTAAGGCTCCAAGTTTTCACTTGATCTGCATCCACAATCAAGACCAGATTTTCCAAGGAGCTGGGTGGGAAACCTGGCCACTGATTTTGCTGCCTAAATTACAGTGGAGCTGTTTTGGAAATCTGGCTCTAACTGACCCGCAGGACTTAACACTGGGATTTCCTGCTGGCTGAGTTGCAGCTGAGTAAATGGTAGTTGGGGAGCACCGATCTGCTGAATGCCTAACTCTGCCTTTGTGAAACAGTGTCCTAGTCTCTCACATTCACCCCCCAGTGGGCAGGTATTTCCAAGCGCTGTTGGTTTCTGAACTCTAGGCACAAACAGAACGGCTTGGCCATCTCACTGGGTGCTCTGGGCTTTCCGGTAGTTCCTTTGAAATTTAACTGAAATGGGTCAGGGCAGTTTGGTTCTCTCCCACAAAATGGGATAGAGCTGCTGATTTTTCCCAGGAAGAGCGATGCTGCAGTAGAAGGACCTGGAGAGCTGGACAGTGTGACAGAACCATAGATCTCTGGAGGACACATGGGTTCTAGCAAATGGTGATCACTTACTACACTGCCCTGGACTCCTCAGCATTAATACCTTCACGCACTGACCCCATGGGGAGCCCGGGGCTGGTTGGTCCGAAGAATGTTTTCGCTATCGTAGAAGTTTTAGTAATTCCATCTCGCTTCTGGCCTCGTGTTCCAGTGTAGCACAAAGTGGGCAGTAGGCAGGGTATAAACCCCATGTGTGCTGCTTCAGGGCTAGGCTGCGAATGGATTCTGCTGTTTGTTTTGCAGAAGTAATGTCCAACCGAATGGAAGGGATGATGACATCGTACACACCACTTGCACCACCACAGCAGCAGATTGTAGCAATGGATCAAAGCAGTTATGGCACGGACCCATTCCAGCAAGGTCTTACCCCTCCACAAATGCCAGGAGACCACATGAACCCCTATGGTAAGGCTCTCCACGCAGCACCACACCGGGAGCAGCAGTTATCTGTACGGCAGTTCAGACTCCAAAGGTTCAGCCTAGCGATTTGTTTTTTCTGCAATTTGAGCTAGAGCATATATTGAACCAGCATCGGGTTTTTCATTTATTTATATGCACAAAAACAGGTAGGAGAAAACCTGTCCCAGGCTCTAGGCACCCTTAACAAATACTTCAAAATATCGCTCTTAGCCATTACAAATCCAGCAACGTTACCTCTTCCCTCCACCCCCAACAGAGTCACCCAAGAGTGACCAAACACCACCAGCACCGCCCTCCGCCCACCCTCACAGTCCTTCCGTTTCCCCCAAAGCTCAGAGGAAAGCAGGCATTTTGCAGCATGCTCCAATAGAGGGAATTAATCTTGTGGTCCTCAAATGCAAAAATTACCATCTCCATAAACTCCCTCAAATTGTAAGCTCTGAATTGCTAAAGAGCAGCCCTCATGTTGCTGCGAGATATGCCAGGACAGAATATTCCCTCCAGGACTTATATAATACTCTCTGACCGAACACAATTACCGGCTTCTACCCATTTCCCACTCACCACATCACATGGCCAGGTGTAACCAAACAGCACCTTTTACGTGCTACACAAATGTAAAAAGCCTCATGGCTGTTACAGGACTATTACCGTCTTGCATTTAAATATGATTTAAGGGGATTTTTCAAACGGCGATGAGTGATCTTGTAGCGCATCATGGCTCAGTTACATCACTTTAACTTCTGTGAAGTATGGGGCACGTTGGTACTGAGATGGATACACGCCTCTTAGTAACACTCATTGGAATGACGTGCATGCAGCAGGAGGAAAGCAGACTGTGCTGTGTGCTGTTAACAGTGTTTGTTGCAGAGAGGTGCATGCACACTGGGAAGTTTGGTAAATGAAACAGAGTCTGAATTTCAAGTGCATTTCATAAAGAAACTTGAACCCCAGAGGAACTTTGGAGGGGTCGGGTTTGGTGGCTAACATTTTGCCTGGCTCGCTCAGTGAATCCCCACTAGAGATATGGTCTGTGCCTCAAATCAAACACAAAGTAATACAATGCAGCCATTTCAATTGAGTGCCGGTAGAGCACTTTCTGGTGCTCTCCCAGGTGGTCAGTTGCCATTTCAGCCGCAAAAGGAGATAAAAGGCAGTATTGTCTCTATTCCAAAACAAAACTCCATTGCATTTGCAGATGCGACATTGTGTCTGGGTGAGCAACACTTTTTCCCAAAGAGCCGTTTCCCATTGTCAGAATTGGGGCCTAATCCTGCATTAATTGGCTACCTAAAGTTTCTGTTGTGGAATGCAAGGTCCCAGCTCGTGCGGAGTGTGTGATCCTCCCTGCTCCCTGTTGGTTGTCTGCTCATGTCAATTAGAGAAGGGTTTTTTTATGTGCTGGAGACAGCAGCATAAATGAAGCACTGCCAGATTTCCTCCTTCTACGCAGTATCAAAGCCATTGAAACACCTAGAATTTGATCTCCAGTCCCTGTTTAAAGAGCAGAGCCTTGCAGAAGAGTTATTTTATGTTAGCTTAGGAAAGGAAAACAAACTGTATTAGCTTTTGCGTTCACTTGGAACAGATAGTGTGCCTCATAGTGCCTGAGAATCCTTAATCTGTATTTCTCTTCCTGCACAGAATCGAGCTTAATTTCTACATTTTGTTTGCAGGAAACGACTCAATTTTTCATGATATCGACAGTGATACCTCTTTGACTAGCTTGAGCGACTGTTTCCTTGCCTCCTCAGAAGTTAACTCCATGCAGGCTAGAGTAGGAAACCCCATTGACAGGCTGTACTCTATGCAGAGCTCATATTTCGCCTCATGAAAATAATAAAAAAAAAAACAAATAGCTGGCGTATCTTTAGCAAGTGACTTTTTGCAGAGCAGACTCTACAGCCATATGTTGCCCAGCTCTTCTGTCACAGTGACTCCTGCCACCCCTGGACTGCCAAGAGCATTTTTAGGAGGACCATATATTAAATAAATAAATCAACCCATCAACCCTCACCTCCCCCAGTCACACACACCCACATCCTCAGTTATCCGGATTGGACCAGGCCGAGAGGAAAGCATGGGAAGAATGGAACACCCAGCTCTCCAGCAGCCCTTGGTTTGGTTTGAGCTCCGCACTGTAAAGGAGGTGACTGTGTGAAAAGCGAGACCTTTTTCCTCCTTTCTTTCTTCCTTTCATTTGGATATTTAAACTTTTTTTTTTAAAGCCACTGAGACTGACATCAGTCGACCATATGACAAATAAATCAAAGAAACTGGAGACTCCTCCCCTTTCTTACTGCATGACTCATACTATGTTGTGGATAAATTGCCATTTGAACTGTGAGAAGTTAATGTAAATGTGACGTTCAACATTTGTTTCCTTTCTACACTTTTTCTACATTACCCTCAATCTGCTCCTTAGTTTATAGCCCTTATACTGTATGATACTTAGAAAAACTGGTTAACCATAAGCCTTGTGGAGAAGCCAGTGATTTCATAATTGGAAAAGGACCCTGGAGAGAAGCTGCATGTTAGGGACAGATGCATTTAGATTAGTATTAATCTTGAATAATTAAAACAAAAGGTGCTTACATTACACAGAGCTTTATTTAATTTTTAATGTGTGAGAATAAAACATTTACTTTTATTTGTAAGTAATGCAGTGCCACCTTTCAAGCCTAGACTGTGATTGGCAACCATGTGTTGTTCATTCTGTTCTGTTTATTTAGGTTTTGTATGAGACATAGATGTGCTACACTCCTTTGTCCATCTGGAATAATTAAGACCTCCTTTCATTAATTTTCTTCCCTTGTCAAGGAAAGTGCAGGATCTAAAATCCTAGCCCAGACCCTGAGAAGTGTGCACCAAGTGAGCGAGAACACAGAGAACACGAGGCTCTGTCACGAGCCTGAGTCTGATCTCACTTATGGAAGTTTCACACTGATGTGCCTCTGTTGCCTCCAGCAGTCACTCCAGACCTGCACTAGTGCAAATGGGAGGAGAACCGGGCTCCTTATGCAGAGATAAAGAGAACTGTCTCAACAGCCCTTGCCGAGGTTTGAGCAGCCATTATAGATTTTTGTAGGGCATAAAACACGATAAATAATAATATTGTAGTTATAAATGTTGCCTGCAGACAATAATTACCGGGTGGAGAGGCAGACAAGTATGGCCATGTCTCGTAATGGAGAGGCCTTAGTGAGGAACAATTTGACAAGGTAAGAGAAGTAATGATACGATGTGTTCAAAAACGAGTAAAGACGGGGTGAGGAGGGAAAGGTTAGGTAAGTCAGGCCCATTCTTAAACAAATGTGGTAAAATGCTGACCATCCCACGAAAACCAAGGTAATTGAACTCCTGGCGTGTGACTTATGGTGCAGGCTCAGGGGCTGCAGTTGCAAACTCTTCAGCACTCGGAGGGGCCCTCCATGCCAGTTCGATGGGCCACAGGCAGCAAAGAATGTAACAGACTCAACAGCCTCATTACGTTCGTGGCAGCGTACATATGTTCCAGTTTCCTGGGATAGTAGCACTGCCTGCTCAGGATAGGTCCCAGCTCTCATGGGAGTCTGCCCATGAAAAGTTAAGCACCCTTTTCTGAACCAGAAAGGGCTACTTCTTGCTTCCCAAAGGGGTGAATACCAAGCAGGGCAAGAAAGAGCTGAGTCAGCCAAAAAAGGACCTGTGTTGCTCTATGGCAAATGGTATAACTCATCTGGAACACAGATTTAAAACAAAAGAGGGCAAGAGAGCACTTCTTACATCCCAGGTGATTATTAACTCTCCCCGCTTTACTAAACAGGGGGCAACCAGGGCCACATCCCATCCAGGGGTAGCAAAGCAAACAAAGCTATTCATTCCAAACAACCACGGGTGGAGCTCAGAACCCATTTTACACCTTTCTTAAAACCCAGCTTCCATCACTAGGAGAAACACTTGAATTTGCACCTTGGTGAGGTGAGGAAAGGCTCCAGTGGGAAAGGAAGTATACTACTCATGCAGGCGAGATGGCACGTCTGGAGGTCTCACCTCTGCTCTGGTGCCCACAGCACAGTGTCCCAAGACAGGCAGAAGGGCCCTCTCTCACAAACACACACCCAGTGTTGCTTTATTCTGTCCATTCCCCTGCAGCCCCCGATGTTCTGGGCTAACAAAGCTCAAGCCATCCCCTTGCTACTGCATGTAGCTCTCCTACCTCGGACAGGAAGTAGCCCAGATTGCAGCCTGCCAGCAGTCAGGGGTCCATCACAATTGCATGCATTCTGTAGAGGCAGTTTTATCTTCTGCAGAGGGAAGTGACTTCACCAGTTGAAGCAGAGGCTTGTGAGCCCCTTGGATATCTGCTGCCAGTTGGGAGAAAAAGGCTTTACTACCTTTTTTCTCACCCAGGCACCACCGATTTTTCCCCTTGTGCTGTACCAAAAAACACCCCTGCTCACAACAGCTGGTATCTGTAAAGAACTCAGGTGACCTGGACATTT
This sequence comes from Lepidochelys kempii, assembly GCF_965140285.1. Lineage (NCBI taxonomy): Eukaryota > Metazoa > Chordata > Testudines > Cheloniidae > Lepidochelys > Lepidochelys kempii. The sequence goes on from NC_136395.1 coordinate 28,330,353, forward strand.
ACATTGCTGTAGGGGCCAGAATTTGAAGCATTTCTCATGTGGTACATTGGAAACATTTGTAACTACCCGCCTCACAGGATTAATCCAACTCCCAGCAAATATCAATTTTCTCAGAGCCGGAGTGTCTTCACAAGCTCCAACCTCTGATGTTTATGGCATCTATACACTGTCCCAGGATCCCACCAGTCAGACCTCCTCTTCTTACCAGTGCAGAATCAAAGGCCATAATTAATTAACGTTGAGACTGGTCTGAGCACTGTACTGTGCCCCACAGTCTGGAGACTCCCCTGCTCCATGTCTACCTCTGGTTCGCGGCTGGATGTTGAAAAAATCCACTTCCAAGAAAGGAATCAGCAAGCCTACTTTGGAGCTCAAGTATCGATAACCCTTCTGCTGCTCTTTGGATGGCACTTTATCACCTTGGCATATATTGCAATGTAGGTATAAATATACTCTCGGCTGAGCCTTTGGTGTGTTGTATGGCAATGCTTAGCCGTTTGTTCCCCCATATTATGCTCTAGTTGGTGCCAAGTGCATTGTACATGCAATCTCTTGGCCAACATGGCTAACTATATTTCCAGTGCCGGGGTGCATTGAAGCCAATCAAGCCGGGGGTGCACTTTTGAAAGTATGGCCAGTCACTTCGAGCAGGCCAGTGATATCTGGCAAAGGCCAAAGTTCATTAAAGCAAAATAAATTTGTAGTACGAATTATCCCACAGGAGCGTGATCATTGTGGTTTTAACCCAGGACCTGCAGTAAAATATTATAAAGCAACCTCTGACCTTTTTGATTTCTGGTTTACTCTTGTATTGTCAAGGGAAATGTCACTGATCAGGTGAAAGTAAAATGTGCAATGGGCCATACAGCGGTAATATCTTACCCTGAGTCACATTGATAAATTCTTGCCCAAAACTCTTAGCATCTGGCACTTTCACGGAAACCACAAATAGTGATTGTACATATGGGAGTTTGAAGGGTAGAGGTCGTGACAGCAGTTTATTACGTCTACCTTACAGTGATAATTCTCTCTAGCAAATTAACCTCGCTCTAGTATAAATACATCAAGTGAACTCTTCATAGCATTTCAATCATGCTGTTTTGGCTAAAGAAGGAATACACATTAGGCTAAAGCAGTGACAAGATGCAATTAACTAAAAGAAGATTGATTAGGTTTGTGTTCACTCAATAATATTTAATGAAAGGTTATCATAATGTGAACATGCTAAATGATAGCTTCCTCAGAAGTCTGTATTGTGCAAATGATCAATTCTGTGCCCAAAAGTGATGCTAGCATACTGCAAGTTTCCTCCCGCCAAATGCGGTAACTGATTGATGCAGTATTTAGTCCCTGTACTCACGGACCAGCATATGCTTTTAACGTAGTAACTAGCGCGTTTCCATTTCATAGTGTCACTGCCAATGGAAGAATTCCCCCACAACGTGCAGCTCATCTCAGGGCTACACTAACCACAGTCTCAGTATGATGCTGAGGAGAGGGACATACTTCCAAATAATTGGCTTTATGGTGTTAAATGTGTTTCATGCCCAACAAGTAGGAGATAATTATGTTGCTGTCAGTAAAATAATTTTTGGTTTCCATCTCTAAGCTGAAACATGTCCCACGAATCTTGGTCTTTTTTCTTCTTCAGATGCTTTGTCACCAAACGTGTCTGCGTTCTAAAGCCCACTTGGTGCTACCCATGCACAAGGAGTGAGCTGAAGCATGCTCTCAGTGGCCACTGAATGTGTTTCGCTCTGCTCAATGTGCAATGTGAGTATTGCTGCTGAGGGATAGGTACGAGCCTGCTCAGAGAGCCCCTCTCATGAGCCTGGCAATGTGTCCACTCTGCAGCACTGTCACGGATTAGGGAGGCACCTTCAGCCTGGTAATGCCTTGCAGAGTGGTTGATGTAATTCCACATCCCTTTCCCTACTGGGTGCAGGAGTCCTCTCCACCTCTTCCAATGATCAACGATATTTCCAGCCACACCCCTCATTCTGCCCAGAGCATCATGGTGTCTCTGCTCCTGCCAGCCAGATGGGCCATTCAATTTGTGACATCACCAGAAGTTCCGTGGTGATGTCATACTAACTCAATAAGACTCCACTACAGGACCAAGGAGAAAGACAAGCTTCCTCCAACCACAAGGGTTGGTCACAAGAGCAAAAGGGAAGAGAGGACACATTAGAGATCGCATCACAGCCACAGTCCTTGGAGCCAGTTCCAGGTACACGGCTATGAAGTTCCCATGTGCTTTACATCTCTAGAGCCTGAAGTATTTGGGAAGTGTTAATGAGCAGCTGTCATTGTGTGTCTAAGTCCCACTTTAGCGTGCCCTCCTCTCCTAGCACAGTGCCGCTGGGTGGCACAGATTGCCCGACTAACACATCCATAGCAACTTGAATTCAGAGCAAGTTAAGTATTTAGGCCACCATTCAGTAAGGTACTTCAGTACAGGCTTATCTTTAAGAAAGTTCTTAAATCCTGTTGGCTTCAACAGGACTCAAGCATGTGTAAGTGCTTTGCTCAATGCAGAGGGTTGACTTCATGCTTAACTCCCTTGCTGAATTAGGGCCTTACTGAATAACTTGGTAACTTCTAAGTATAAGCACAGAATCATAGATTGATTTGCTGATTCTACTGCAGGCCTTCCTAATGGTACAGCATGGCTGCTCTTGGGTCTGCACAATGTTGTTTTGTTTAGCAGTGACTGTGAAGGGACTTCCAGCTATTTTGCAGTGGGAACTCTGTTTTTAAGTGGACACCCTTTTTTAGCTGTACGGCTGTATTACTTGTATATTTATATATTCTGTATTTATGTTACCAAAATGTAGTATTTTGTAGCTGTCTGTTACAATTTGTTTAACTTGTACAAAATATGAATATGCTCCCTCATACTTAACCACCTGCCTTTCACAGTAGCTCCCTGCCCCTTGCTCTCTGTGTTGGTAACACGCCACCATAATGTGTGTAGGTTGGATTTTTTTTTATTTAATTACTTGTCATTGTTAAATTATTTATTAGTGTTTTTTAAATTTCATTTCACTGCATTTTTTTCCTGCCACCGTCACCTGGCAGCTAAGGTATGTGAGATTCTCATCCATTGCGTTTCTGCCCAGGAAAGAGAGAGAGAGAGAGAGATTACATTTCAGTATATTTGTAAATAAAAGCAACCTGTAAACAAACCAGCCGTCTCCTCAGGGTGCAGTTTGTGTCTCTTTCGTTGCAGTCGATGTGTGTGCAGCATGCACACTGTGTGCAGTGTGTGTGGTGGACAGGGGCACTGTGTGCTCACCTGGGAATTTGCAGGGAACTTGCCACCCTCGCTGTAGCCCTTGACTTGTATGGCGAGTCCACGTAGCACTGGGGAGCGTGAGGCGCAGCCTGCGTGGCCGCATTTTCCATTGATCCTTGGCGCAGATACAGCACAGACAACGCTAAAGCAAGCTTCCCTCCCGCTGCCCTCCACCAGCATTTGCAGAGCCCACCTGTCGGGGAAGGAGGGGAATGTCGCTCCATGGCTCCTGGTTCTCAGGCTCTCTGATGGGACTGCCCTGGGATAGGGGTGCGTGGTGTGGCTGCATCCATTAGGTAACCGGACTGAGCCAACTAATACCCTTGGCATGCTGTCCACTGCAACGATGGGGCCTTTTAAGACAAACCATCCTGGGCCACGTGGGATCCAGCTGTCACTTCTGGTGTCTATGCCCCAAGCACTGCTCGTCACTCAGAAGTCGTTGGTTTTTCTGATGAACGCATAGGAGAGAGGGGAAGGTGGAAGCCCCGCTGGCTGGTGAAGAGGGATGCACTCTGCATCCTAAAGCGAGAAGGAAAAGGTCTATCTTATTGTCCTGGTAGCAGCACAGCGAGGAGCCCTCTTGACTCCCCCAGTCACGTAAATCCAGCCTCTCCACAGGACGGGGGTGCTCAGATCTAGGCAGCCCCAGCTTCAGAGCCTGAGCTCTCCCAGGCAGAAGTGCAGCATTCACACTGGGGGGGCACGGTGCACACACGGGCCCGACAGAACTAACCGATGGGATCCAGGGAGAGACGGCCTGGCCAGGTGCCACATGGGAGCCTTGCAGCTCTGAACAGGGGTTTCCTGGAGAAACCTACTTTTGCTCAAGGCTGGGAAATGGGGACGATGGCTGGTGCTGGCAATGCAAGTGAAGCAGACACACACACTGTGTCTTGTTCACAGGTACCAAACCCGCCAGCAGCCCACAGGGTAGGCCCCGGCTTCTGGCTTTCCAATCCTAAGAGCAGTTGGCTGTGATCTGAGAATGGGAGCCTGCCTAGCAGCCTAGCAGCTGCCTATTTGGGTTCAGCTGGAAGCCCGACAAGCCGGGATCCCCAGAGGCCTCAGCCGGCGATACAGCTATCACAGAGATGGGTGGGGAACCCAATTCCTCCCCCTCCCCATATGAACTCTGCTGGAGGGACAGGCTTGGCAGTGCACATGTGCCCCACCATCGACTGGGGCAGTGGAAGCGGATTTAGCCCACATTAATAGGAGCCATCAACATTTTTCTACAGAAACTATTTTTGATGGAAAATTTCATTTTCAATTAAATGCTTTCCACACAAATTTTAGGTTTTTATAGAAAAAATTTGAAAGCCCCCAAATTGAAAACTTTCCTACCAAAACCTTTTGGATTTGTAATGAAAATTTTCTGTGGGACAACAAAAAGTCACCGTTTCCCCTGGAAACACGCCTGTGTCAGACCCGCTCCACACATCAGGGAAAGAGGTGGCCCAGCAAGCGCAGTTGCTCCCGAGTGACCTCACTCCAGGCTCAGCACACAGGGGACTGGCTGTTTGGGCCCCAGGTTGGAATCCCCTCTCTTCATAGCAATGCGAAGTGGGCAGGGGGCGGCTCTGGGACTGTTCCAGCTCATGGCATAGAGCCGCCTCGGTGCAAAATAAAAAGTGGTATTGATGTAACAAGACAGGCAGAGTCTCTATGAGAAAAATTATCCAGCCGCTTATTGCCCAGCATGCTTTGGCCAGCCTCCTAGCTAGGGTCTGCTCCTTGTGCTGCACTGGATAGAATGTATTTAGCGTGTGCAACTATATATAATGAGCCACCTTAACAGCACTCACCCCACACACCCTTGGCAGGCACAGCCTGCTACTGTCTGTTTCCAACATGAGCACTGCACCGCAGGGACTAAGCACCAGTCTTCCCAATGCCTGGGCACAAAAATTCCTCTCTGCTGCCAATTATGCCAGGTCTGTGCAGGTAGCACACACCTGCCAGGCTGCTGGCTAGTTCACGCAGCTCATGGTTGCACACACTTGTATGTAAAACTGAATGGTCCATTGGGGGCACTGAGTAACTTAGGGGACTATCAGCAAAAGGGGAAAAAAGTGGTTCTGTTGTACTTGAGTACTCAGAAAGGATGCTTTCCATCATGGTATTTTGCAAGCTTGACTAAATCTGCATGACTACAGCTGCATGTGGTGTTTGAAATTAATGAATCAAAGCAGAGCTCCCAAGACTGGAAGTCTAGCGCTACACGAGGCAGAAAGGTTTGTCAACTGGGATTTTAGTTTGTGATCTTTTTGCCCACATGCAGCAAGTGGAAGTGGATGGACAAGTCAGGTCCACGGGGTTCCCAGCATCATGACTGGTGGAGTGAAGAAGATTGTCCCAATGGACTTGAAGACTTCAAAAAAGCTGGGATGGTCTGTTGTACTCAAAAGCCTTTCTATTGGCAGTGCCTAGCTGAGGCATCACATCGCTGACAGAACCTGCTCTCGGGAAAGTAACAGTGACTCCAAAGCGATTCTAACAGGGGCCCATCGGGAGGTATCATTTATTCAAAGAGACCAACAGCTTAAGGGCATGGCTCTACTCTGTGTGCTACAACACCACAGCTACACATTGCCGCTGTAGCGCTGTAGTCTAGACACTTCCTGAGAGATGGGGAGAGGGGGGTTCTTCGATGTTGGTAATCCACTTCCCCAAGTGGCGACAGCCATAGCTACAGCAGGGGCTAGGTCAGCTTCGCTACAGCACTCAGGCTGTGTGAATTTTTCACACACCCCCAAGAGACATAGCTAGGGCAAGCTGAATGTTAAGTGTAGACCAGCCCTAAAACAGACAAGTATATGCATAGGGCCATAAAACAATCAGATTAGAGAGTTAGATAAGATTTATGATCTAGCTATCTGAGTGAGTTTTGGTTTGTTCACATCTAATTCTCAGTTGCTGATTTCTGGGGTGTGGCGGCACCATTTCTTTCATGCTCCATGCACTTTAAGATACAGCTTCAATGCCTTTCTTTCATTTTTATACCTGGGGGATGTCATTTGAGGGCTGTGAAGCCTTCCCCACTTCAGCATGGAAATTGTGAATACTTTGCCAGACTCTCTAGTGCTGAGGTAACTAAATATTAATACAATAACATCACATGATCAAACAGTTAATGCTTGTCCCCCCCAATATTTCTACCCGTATAGATGCCCATATAGCTGCTACACTTTGTCCTGCTTTCCTTCCATCTGCATAACCCCCTCTAATGGAGGGCAGGATATGGCCCAGAGTTATGCTGAGAACGCTGCAAATTTACCTTTATTGCTCTGAGTCAAATACCTTTTTTCCTTTTGCTGTTTGGCTCCAAATTGCATCATCTCCTCCCCCAATGTTTGCTATTGGTGGAATGTCATTGAGGAAAAATGAATTGCCATTAGCAATTGGTTTCACCCAAGTCAGAACTAGCTGCTCAAATATTCATGCTTTGTGAGCATCCAATATTTATGAAGGAAGAAGTACAGTCGCCCTCAGCGGTTTCTGAATCTTCCCAAAAAGATACGTAAAAGAGATTAGCAAAAGGGGGAAAAAATGATGATTAATATATGTGGGGCTTTGCGTTCTGCATTGTTTGTGTTGTGTTTTCTCTTTAGTGTCAGTGCGACAGAATGAAGACTGATTTATATGACACAGCTGTAGCAAACAAAAGGAGAGGAGAGCAGGGAAATGGCTGGAGGTAAAAATGCCAGTGCAAAGGGCTAAAGGCCTGCACCTGGGTCCTGCTTCCCATACTGCCGACCCCCCTCAGAGCACCTTGGACAATCAGATTATCTTCTGGAAAGAGGAGTTCAAATGGCCCTTCAAAAGATTTGTCTTAATAATTGCTGTCTTATCTTAAGTCCTGTTTTTTTATCAGCCAAACTGCTGCTGCGAGGCAGATCCTGGGGATAAGGTGCTGTCACTCTTCATTATTATTACCGCTTATAATGAAAACACATTTGTTCCTCTTTCTGTGGACTTTGAAATGGTGTCACCTAATGCACATCTGGTGTTTTATCGATATTTTTAATAAAGTAAAAAGTAAAATGACAGGGATAGGCCCAGCTGTCTAAAAATAACCATGCAGTAAATGCTGCTAAATACATAGCATCGCTGCATTGCGTTCGTTCGTACTCAGACTGTAACCGATTGGTCTAGCAAGAACGAATCACATTTTTACATTTACAGAAAATTCTTCCTTCCTTGATATTGAATTTTTCAGTTATCCCCACAGTGTGCTAGCTTCTCATCCATGAGAGAACACAGTAATTATCACTAGTACCAGCAGGTAAATTGTGAAATGAGAACAATGACAAACACTGTACACTTTTCTTTTGCACACCAGAAAACAAAACAATTCTGTTTGAAATCCCATTAGTGAATTTGGATCATGATACTTATCGGACAAAAGCCACAACAATTACTTAATTAGGGATTGGTCTCTACCTGGAGCAAGTTGTTCAAAATTAGCTCTAAAAATATAAAAGAAAAGCTTGGCAATTGTTTATAATGTGGAAAGTGAGGATGCTGCATAAAGAATTCCATAATTTCTCTCTCTCTCTCTCTCTCTCTCTCATTCCTGCCCACATGAATCCACACCCCGGCTTGATCCAGCCCCCTCTGCAGTCAACTGAAAGATTCCCATTGACTTCAGTGGGACTTGGAGTTGAGCCTCAAACACCAATATCCCAGTCGATAAGGAAATAGCACCTGGTTCGTGTGTATCATTCACTGTAACCTTACTCTGGCCTAACCTTCAGATTCACCATTGCACTGTGTGACGGGGGCCTGTGTAAGACGTTTCCTAAGACACTATGGAGCCCGTCGTACACGTTCAGAGCCACAGGGCAGCAGCCATGAGAAGAAAGACAATAACATGCAGGTGGGAGTCATAGCAATCTGCTCAGGTACAGCAACTCCTATGTCTGAACTAGCACCCCACCTCCAAGGAGGCATGATGTTATCACGAAGGGAAGAGCCACTGGGTTTAAAGGATGAAGAACAGGCCGCACTAGAGAGATGGAGGACTTGGGGCACCTTAGAGACTAACCCATTTATTTGAGCATAAGTTTCGTGAGCTACAGCTCACTTCATCGGATGCATCTGTGGAAAGTGTAGAAGTCCACAGGATGCATCCGATGAAGGGAGCTGTAGCTCACGAGAGCTCATGCTCAAATAAATGGGTTAGTCTCTAAGGTGCCCCAAGTCCTCCTTTTCTCTTTGTGAATACAGACTAACACGGCTGTTACTCCGAAACCTAGAGAGATGAAAAGTCTCCTCTCAATCACACCTAGTATTCCAAGCCATAATCCCAGGCTGTGACAAGGGTGTTGTGAGAAGCTGTTGGGGCGATTCCCCAGGTCCCCGATTCTCCTCTCTCACCAGTTTTACACTGGGCAAGGCAACACCGCCGCGCTGAGTCAGCGCAGCTGCCCCAATGCAGCTGGGCCGCGGCAGCGCGTCCGGTGAAGACGCCCTCTGCCAACAGAGCGTCTTCTCCAGCCGCCATAGTTACTCCAGCTCAGTGAGAAACTGAAGCTATGTTGGCAGGAGCGCATCTCCCACCGACATCGCATCAGGGCGGACAGCGCAAAACTTGTGTCACCCAGAAGGCCGGGGAGGCGGGGGGGTTCGCACCCCGAGCAACATAAGTTAACTTGACTTAAGCAGTACTGTAGACCTGCCCATTGACTGCAGTAGGGACATGCTGCTTTGTACCAGAGTAGGCGCCATGATAATTAGGCCATTGATCTCTGTGCTGAGAAAACAGGAAAGAAACTGAAACTGGGTTCAAACTTTGTGGCTTGAAAATAAAACCTGTTATAACTCCACCTGTTCTCAGGCTATTGCATTGGTACCTACAATAGATGAGCCTGAACAGAAAATTTTTACTCCAGACCCAAATTTTTCCACAGGTGGGGCCTCCTCAGCTCAGCAATTTAAAATAACAGATGATTGTGCATTTTTCAGATGGCTACAAGGAGATTAATTCTGATGCTGTCTGTGAAGAGAGTAAACCGTTCCAAGATGTGTTTGAAATGGGTCCCCTCATAGCTGGCTCCAAGAAACTGCCCTTTGTTCCAGGAGGCTGGAGATGTGGCTATAGGATCTGTGTCTTCCTTATAACTACCTCTTGCTGCTCCAGAGCCAAATGCAGAGTTTGTGGCTACAGGGGCGAACAAAAATGAGATGTTTGAAAGGGAAGGCATGTTTCTCGTAAAAGTCAGCACTAATGTGAGGCTAAATCTAAAATAATAATTATATCCTTTCTAAGAAGGTATTATGGGCCCAGGCCTCTGCCAGGAATACAAAGAGATCAGGCCTAAGCCCTGTTGCAACAGCAGAGTTCTGAGTTCAGGGACAGCTCATCTAGTAAAACAGGGGTGTTTTGGGACAACGGCATAAATAATAACAAATGACTCGCCAGTCACCAGGCCAAGGTGGAGTCACTGTGTGCCACTGTCAGACAGACAGGCAGAGCACTCGGAGGAAGGGGGGGGTTGAACATTTTTTCTAGATGGAGCAGAGAACTCAAACGGAAAGCAGACTCACCTGCCCACCCACTCTCAGAAACCAACAGAAAATCAGACCATTTTACAGACATTAATTAATTAAACCTCATCCCAACTCTATGAGGGTGAATAGCGTATTTACATCTGTCCACCAGGGGCTCACCATACTGTGGGGTGCAGCCATAAATCAAATTCCAAATGCAGTGTTTGCTCATCTCACGCCAGCGACTGAATGCATGTTGTGAGAGCATATGTCTCTCGTTCCCATGCACACCTCTTCTCTTGTGTCCTATAGTAACTGAAAGGACATGGCAGTCGCTCACTCCCACCAAAAGAGAGAAATGGAATCAGAGTGCCCAGAAAACTCCCCTTGCACCATCCTACCACTTTGCAGGGGACTCAGGCTCAGATGAGGCACATGAAGCCAACTGCCGTCCTGCCAGAAGCACAGTGATGGGAGAGGCCCAGGGGGCCCAGGCCCCCCCTCTCCTGGCCAAGCTCAAGACAGCAGTGAGGTGGCCCCATGGCCAGGGACCTTCTGCCTGCACAGGAGGTAACAGGCTGGGGCAGCCACATCCCCACCCAACAGAGGAGCCACCACCAGAATCCTGGTGCTGTGGGAGTGGGGGGGTGAGGGGGGGCTCTGGCACTTCCTGAGCCCTGTACACTGGGTGGAGCAGGAGTGGGGGGAGGGAAGCAGCAGCCCCAAGTCTGGGAATTTACCCTCCCCCTTTACATGCAACCCTCCTCTTCCTGCACACTCCTTTGCCACATGTGAGCATATGTGCCATGCTGTCTAATGCTTTCCCAAGGAGAGCATTTCACAACATCCACCTGTATAATTACCGTGAGGAACATGGTGTATGAAACACATTTTCCTTTTATACACCCATTTTGTAATTACCAGAGACCCACCTACCCCCCGGTGTGTGTGCGTGTGTGCACGCGTGTGCATGCATGCATGTTGTGCAACGATTATTAACTACACTCCTGTGGCAGCTACAGACAGCGAGCTCTCTTTCGCATCCTCCTTCGCTATTACATTACCAGTGCTATTCACGCAGGTTTGCTGTGTTTGTTTCATTGTTTAACTTGTTGCAAGTAACTTGGTGTCCCACACATCAGGATGAGTAATTGCTGATCTGATTAGCCAGCAGTATACACCATATGTGACATATTCCCTCACACCTGGGCTGTCAGATTGCTGTTGATAAGATGCTGATAGGTTGGGCATGAAAGACACCAGGTGAAGGGCAGACATTCTCTTAATCTTCTCTTAACTGCAAGACATTGGACTAAAACCTTGTGCTCTAGGCCTGACCGGAGAAGTCAGATAACGAGGCTCCTTTTGGCTGCAGCCTTTCCTGCAGGACACAGCAATGGGACCCTGCTTAATGAAGCAGGCAAAGACTATACAGTTAAAAACCTCACAAAGGTGAGGGAGATCCCTAAGGCTAAAGAGGGAAAGGCCTTAAGCACTCTTCACTAGGCCATGGGAAGCAGAATGAGGCAGCCTCCAGGGGCCACACCGAGCATCGATTCATCCTGATGCAGCCTCCTGTCAGTGCAATCCAGACACCTGAATCAGCTCTCTTCCTGCACCATCCCTCTAGATTTTCTGTATCACTGGATTTAAGGAGGGAGCTTGAATCAGTATCCTGGCCATGCTCCATCTACCTGATCTGTCTCAGTTTCCTGAGGCTCAATTAAGAAGGAGCCTTCACTTTTGCATTTAGGCACCTAAATATATTTGAGATATGAGCCTAACTCCCATTGAATCCAGTGGGAGTTGGGTGCTTAAATAGCAGGATCTCTGTCTTGGTGATCCCCTACATTTCCTCCCGCCTTTTGTTATTCTGCAGCATTTAGCAAACAGAGTCACTTTCAGGATCTCAGTTCACTCCTAGTCTGACCCTGATTATTGCGTGTGCTGGAATTCTTGCAGTTACATGTCCTATTCTTGAGAATATTGCCATCTTCATTTTCTCTCTATACCTTTCTCTTACTCATTAATGCACCATTAGTTAGTGTTAGCTAAGTGCTTTGAAGATGAAAAGTGCTAAACAGGTATGAAGACTCATTATTCTGGTTATTAGAAAGGTAGAAGCAGTCTAGGACTCGCCTGTGCCAGCATTTAATTATGCTGGTGCACTTTCGGTAAACAGAGTCTGCGTCTGAAGCTGAGCCTAGCCAGACACACTGTAATTTTCAATCTCTGCAACGATGCAATCAACAACAATAAATACTCTGCACCACAGCACAGACAGGCCCAAGGGCTTCCGGTTCCTGGCACATCTACATTTGAACTGAATTTCCATGAACCTAACCGATTTTAGTGGAATTTATCACAGAAATTGCCCATTTTGCTCGTTTCTTAATCTTCTAAAACATTTTAGAGGCCTTTCAAGCTTCAGAACATTCCTGCAAGACAACTGGACCACGTGTAAGAAAGAACAGTCTTTGGAAATCTAATCGTCTCCAGCTCAAAATAGAGAGGTAGCACTGGGCTGTTGACAGTGGGTCTCTGAAGACTTTCAATGTACTTCTTATTCCATAGCTCTGGCACCACATAGGAAATTAATTCAGCGACAATATTTTCATTAGATTATAACCCAAGTTCTCAATCTTAGGCACATTTGTATGCTTGTAATACATTCTAATTACTTGTAAAGAATAAGTCTGTGTGCTGGTTGGTTTACTGAATATATTAAGTTAATGAATAAATAAATTTGTCTCCATGCTGGGAATGCCACTCGCCGTCAAAGCTTGCCGCAGAAGGAGGGAACCAGAAACAAGTTTCATTTGCAGTGTTGGTAAATGATATCGTTTGGATTGTAGGTGGATTTGCTGCCCCTCCTATGAGTGATGAGTGAGAAAATCACCCCATTTCTGGCTAACAGCAGATCGACTGTTTGTAAGAGTGCATTACGGCTTTTTGAAGTTAAGTAGGAGTCTCTCTCTCTCTCTCTGCACCCCATGACCCCCTCCCCCCACAGATCCCAGGAATGCACCACCCCTGGAGAACTGCCTGCTCTACTCCTCTCCTGGCCTCCACAAAGGATGCCCAGCAGAAAGCGCCACCAGCAGATACATGCATCTAAAGTCCCACTCCTGGGGAAAAGCCTCTGAATTTTGGACCATGGAACATTTTTTGCTTTCTCCTTAGGGGCTCTCTCTCTCTAAGAGAAAAAGAGAGAGCACCTGTCAGTTTTCATTACAAAATGTTGAATCTCTGAATGGCCTGGGACAAGACCAATAGAACTCCCTGTTTTTCTCAAAGGATGGAAATTAATCATTTTTGCGGTGAAATACTGAGTTTTATCCGTGGAATTGATGGATTCCCTCCTCCAGCAAATACACAAACTCAGCAAGTGAAAGGCAAGAGTTTCAGACCCATCCAGCTGTGATTGCTCAAAAAGTTAGTCCAATAGTGGCTTGTAGAAGCACAGAGTAGAAGGGACCACAAGGGTTGGATTTCTATACTGGGATTCCCTTTTCTGAAATCAGTCTCTTTTCGGATCTATAAGGGAGAGTACAGGTCTTACCATGCACTGATAATGGTCCAGCGTTCTGGCCTAAATGCCATCCACTACCCTGGAGCACTGGACAGAGGGGTGCTTGGCCTCACTGGGAACGGCTGCTAGAACCCTTTCTGCACTATCCCATTGCCCCAACGGGCTGAGGCCTCCTCTAAATCCCCAAAAGCTGCTTCAGTGTCCCTTCCCGCATGTGTCATCGCGGAGTGAAGATGACGACAATAACACAGGAGCTTTTACATGAGAATACTCACTCCAGTTACCCCTCACGGAGAGAAGGCACATGTGACATGAGCAATACAGACCCATGGTTCTACCTTACTGAAGTCTCAAGGGAGCCTTAGGGGAAAAGGCTCAATATTGTACTCACTACCTACAGCTAGGTGCTAGGCAAGGGACATGATACTGCGACGGAGGCGCAAGGAGGAATGGAAGTCCCTTTCCCAGCCCACTATTAAGGTCCACTGTGGAAATAAAATACAGGAAAGCGGAGGAAGTGGCTGGCTATGGGGTAAAGGAGAGCTGTTCTGTGTGCGATGCCTCACTAAAGAACAGTTCATCTATACAACATACATAACCCCTGCCAAGCTGCCAAGCGAAACCCCGAGTGTTCAGCTGCGTGACTGCTGGTAGCACAGGGGAAAGCTGCCTGTGGGCTACTTTCACTTACACGCCCCATTCTCTTAAGGCTTTGGAATATTTGGGAAAGGAGAATCTGTAGAACTTGTTTGTTTCTATCGGCTAATGCCCTGTTTTCAAGTTTCTCAACCACCCTTTTGGAGCATGTGACCTTGGCCCTTCCTCTTCCATATCCCTGGCAATGCACTGAGCATGTGCACCAAACCCTTAGGCGCAGGAGACAGGAACCGTGTCAGGAGTGATGAAAACCTGCATGTGGTGGGAGCTGGAGCAGGGTTTGCCTTGACGTGACACTCTGCATTCTCAACGCGTTTTTGCAAAGTAATGATTTCGATCCTGGCACTGCAGTGGTGAGGCAGGCAAGCCCATGGATGCCAATAGGGGTATGTAGGCTGGTGTAGCCAGCAGTAGCCTTCAGCACCTAATTTTTCAGTTTTATCAAAGGTTACTGGAAAAGTAGCCAGGCGCTCCAGGGCTTTGGCTGCTATACAAAACAGATGAAAAGAGAAATAGCTGTCTGCCTCCTGTTAAAGAAATGCCAGTGTACATGTTCAGTTCCTGTTTGGCCTCCATTTAGGTCAAGCACTGAGACAGTCCTCATAAGAGTTTGCAGTGAGCTCAGTGTGTCTACTGTTGGACTTGTAAGCAGTCTTTGGACACTGCTGCATCATTGGAGAGGTTTATAAGAAGTTGTATAAATCTCACCTTTCTCACCACTTACAAATACACTTTTCATGGGTCCAGATACTTTCAAGATAGTCCATGATTTTTTCTTTCCTTGCCATTTGTATGCAGTCTTCTGGACCATGTGTAGACTGATGTTGACATCTTACTCCTTGTGGATTTCTGGATCTCTCTCCCTCACAATGTGGTCTGATGATTCAAGCAACATCAAGCTGATTTCTTCACACTTCTCAGGGATGACTAGCAAGTTGGAATTATTATTTGTTGGCCCCCTGAACACCAGATCTAGTCCCATCTTTGATATTTCTCTTCAATGCTGCTTTCCAGTCAGCCTCCTCTTAAGGATCTTAGTCTGCAAGTTACATAATTTTTTTAACTGTACAAAACATACTAAAGGGTCTAATTATGATACCAGGTTTTCTTCTAGAGAATTTTTTAATGATATATTATCAACAAATATAAAGATCTCACTCTCATAGATAAAGGAAGAGCTTTTCAAAAGCACAAATGGGTGTTGGACAGCTAACACTCCTTTTGGGTCTTGAAAGTCACCTCCAAATTTCTAAGGGTTCACAATATTATAAAATAAATTTCTTTACAAATATCTGGCCATATTCTTCAACCAGTTCTCACACTGAATAGCACCTCGTTGTGTAGCCACATTCATTTCAATGGAGCTACTCAGAGAATAAGAAATTACACCATGTAGTTATTGTATTAATTGTTGAGAATAGGCCACTTTTTCCACCTTAATTGAATTAGTCTCTTTAGCACTGACCCCGCATTTGGTAAGGCAACTTCCATCTTTTCATGTGCTGTAATATATATATTGCTTACTGTATTTTTCACTCCATGAATCTGATGAAGTGGGTTTTAGCCCACGAAAGCTTATGCCCAAATAAATTTGATAGTCTTTAAGGTGCCACAAGGACTCCTTGTTGTTTTTGTATTAATTAAGATGACATACATGGACTCAAAGGTGTTAACGTGACTCACTCCTGTCCAACATTACACCGTGTTAAACAAGGTCTGGGGTTTGGTATAAAGGGACCTCGGCCTGCTTAGTACCATGGCAAAAACACCATTAAAAATCCTTTAAACCTTTTTCATAAAAATATAGGGAAAAAAAGAGGAGAACACACAAAGTATTGAGGAAGGATTTCATTTTAACCACATCCGTTGCTCTGTTAGCTGTATAGAGTCTTTAAGGGAAAACCCCATGTTTGACAGTCTTTTAGCTGGTGTCAAAGATGGTAATGGTCTTTTTTGGGAAAAAGAGGAAAAGTTAGTGGAGATGGGTGGAAGCTGTTGTTGCTATTGTAAAGTCTGATCCTGTTTCCTAGAAGACAAAACGAGACAAACATACAAAAAAGGGGAAAACAGAGAACTGCAAAGATAGAAAATGCAGCTTCTGTCTCTGATATTGACTCTTACTTGCAACTTCAGAGGCCCAGCACATGGTCTTATCAGCCACTCCAAGAGCTGGCACACTTGGACCAGCATCGGGCTGTTGAGGGCATTGCAGTAAGCTTGCAACCAGGAAGGCAGCTAACAACATTGTTGCAAAATATACAGTCTTAGCCAGCTCAGCCACACTCTTCTTAGATAGAAGGGAAGAAGAGAGAATAGGAAAAAGAACAAGAAGGTGGGGAAGGAAAAGGAGACTTTAGGAGGATGGGGTGACAAAGTCTCACATACCAGCTGGTGTTCGGGTAGAGCCAGTGGAGATGGGGATATCATCTGGCTCCCTTGCTCAGGCCCAGTCTGGTCAGAGCATCTGTCAGGATTCGGATGAAGGTGGTCCAGGGTCCCAGGAGAGAGTGGGGATAGCAGCCATGCTGGTGAAGCTCACGCCTTCCCTTTCTCCCATCTTTCACTCAGCCCATGTTCTAATAACCAGCTTTTCCCCCAGAGTTGCTTTTTGAGGACACCAAAAGTGGAATGATGGGTGGAATAGCCCATCTCCTCATTATTTTGTCTACCAGTTAGGCCTAATTTCCAGTTCCACGCTTTTCTTGTTTACCAGGCATGATCTTGACACAGTCCTTGAGTTGTATCAGTAGGATTTTTTGTTCACACTAAGTTGGTCTTTCTGTCTCCCTTTTTCACATTTTCCCATCAACATTTATGATGATAGGTTATTGAGATACTTTATGAACTTTCACTCACTTTTCACAGTTGAGCTTACAACTAAGATAAATTTGTAGGCCCAATTATCACAACACTAATGGCATCAGAATCTGACTCACAGGTAAAAAGTGTCAAGAATTTGCTGCTACTACTAATGATACAAGAATGCCTAACAGCTATCTCAACTAGCAATCACGCAGAAATCTCCAAACGTGGACAATAGCAGCTACGCATCTGGAAGACACACATGTAAATTAATTTACATCATCACCAAACAATCTGATGTTACTTCATTAGCATAATTATCAACCTATTAAAGGCTTACTAGGTAAAAACTAATGGGTATAATCAAAGTAACAAAACAATATTTTACACCATTCATCATTACCATAACTGGTCAAAATAAAGGCTCACTGTTTTATATAGCTCACTGGAAAACTTAATTTTCATTCCTACATTTCCAAATTTGTTTTAGTTCCAAATCAGAACAAAAGGAACAAAATTCTTGTGGAACAAAAATTCTGAAAAAAATGTGATTCAGAAACAATGAAACATTTGATTTCGATCATGTCAAGCCATTTAATTTCAATACAGTAAAGTGTTTTGTTTTGATAATGTTGAATTTTATATTATATTAACACTCAAAATGAAGTGAATCAAAGTGAGAAAAATCAAAACAAAGAGAATAAAAATAATTCATTTAAACTTTCCCTTTGAAAATGTTGTTGAAATCAATACATTGCCATGAAATGTTTCAAGTTCAATGAAACTTCATTTTCTTATGAAAAAAATTGTTAAAATTCTTTTGACCAGCTCTAAGGATTGGTGAGCAAAGATAGGGTAATTTTGTTTTTGCAAGAAAGCTTCATCACTTCTGTTGAGTTGCCTCAGTCAAATTGGGGTATATCTGTAACATTTTCCCCAAAAATACCTTATATTTTGC
This sequence comes from Lepidochelys kempii, assembly GCF_965140285.1. NCBI lineage: Eukaryota > Metazoa > Chordata > Testudines > Cheloniidae > Lepidochelys > Lepidochelys kempii. The sequence goes on from NC_136395.1 coordinate 28,348,095, forward strand.
TGAATTAAAGACAGAACCAGCTCCTTATCCTAGGCAAAATAGAAGACTAGATGGATTATATGGTTTTTAACAAAAAAGTGGGACACTGTTAAATAAGAGCTAAGGTTTGCTGGTATATTTAGGTCCTGCTGATGATTTAATTATCACACAGAAATGATGGCCCCTAAAAATAAAATGTACAAAAATATATTTTACAAGTTATATAGCCATCTGACAGGTTAATCAGAGTTTTCATCACCCCCTTTTTCCAGTGCCACGGTTGGGTAGGGCTGAGGTTATTAGCAGATTCCATCCATATTTTGAGCTGCCATTTGAGCCCTTTGGGGGGAGGGAGGGTGGGGAGTTTACATACCATACTATACCACTGTCTCCTTGGATATCCACGGCCACTTTCACCATGCACTCCATAGTGAACAATTTTAGACAACTGCTATGGGTCATTCTAGCAACCTAGCCAACTCACTGTTGTTGGTGCCTTTTATGACTGCAGCCACACACTTCACTTTAAGACTTCTGTGCAAGTCATCATTTCTTAGTCTAGCTAGCCTTGTCATGCCTAGGACAGAGTCCAGGCACCTCATTTCAAATGTTTGCAGCTTTTGCTCCGGGTGCTTTGTGAGTACCTGTGTTTCACAACTACAAAGAAATATGGGTACATGAAGCCAGATTAAGCATTGTATATAATCACATTTTAGCTGAATGGACACGGATTTAAGGTTCCAAACATTCTGTTGGCAGTATTTATCCACTTGTCAATGTCATCTTCATAGTGGTTGTCATATGTAATGAAGGAACCCAAGTAGAAGAAACGAGCTTCTTGTTTGATGTCTACACTATTAATGACTAGTTTAGCCTGTTTTGATGTTACCATTAATTTCATCTTTTGTTCACTCACTTTTAATCCCCATTCTCTGGCTGCTGGGTACAGGTTAGTTGCTGCTTCTTGGTTGTATTCCTCTGTAGCATTATCATTTTCAAGGTGATTGATAATGTGCCCCAATATCCTGCAGTCTCCATCAATGATACTAAGAGAGTTAATTTTCCAAGTGTAGAGCAAAGATGTTTAAGTACAGAGCAAAAAATATTGGACTGAATATGTAACCCTGTTTGACTCACCAGTGAGCTGTCAGAATGGTCAACGAGTTAGTGGCACCTCCAGATCTTGTGCATGTATTCTTAGGATGGCGACATCAGCTACATATTAACTATATTCAGGATAAGAAAGAATTCCTCTCCTATGCTATCCCTGAGACCTTTCAGGGAGCTGAACTCTGCAGCAACTTTCTAAGAACTAGTCTCTTTGAGCTACATGGCAGGATGGATCAGAAAGGTCATTTACAGTCACCACAGTTCGGGGGGGGGGGGAATTATTTTTAGAAAAGCTGCCAAAGGGTAGAGCTGATGGGTCCAATCAGGTAGAAAGTGAGGAACAATGTTTAATGACTGAAAAGGACTCTTTCGTCTGAAGGAAGTTCACATTTAATGGACAGATGGAATGTAAAAGAAAAAAAATACAATTGAGTTAAACATGGAATAACATTTTATCTGCCTGGGTTTGGAATGGCCATGACTCTCAAGTTTAAGTATAAGCACAGTCTTAAATATCTGAAAATTGATCAGTTTTGCATCTAAAATTGCTACGTTGGGGCTTTTCTGCTATTCCTGTCGCAGATGGGTTATTGCTGGTAATAGCATGGAAAGCAACATGACTCTAATACCTACAATCTCCCAGGCATGTGTCTTCTCACCCATGAAGGGCAGTGCTGGTCATTATCTATCCTTACTGAAGAGGAGACAGAGTTGACTAACACAGCCATATCCTTGCCAGATGCAGGGAACTTCCAGGCAAACTCTCCAGCTTGACTGATAGCAGTAGGGCTGACAAGATTCCGGCTTTGACTAGGGCAGAGAACAGTTGATTATAAACGTAGAAAATATGGAGTAATCACCACAATAAAAATGGGCCAATCCAACTTACTTAGGGCAAAATATACACAGTGTCTACGTGGTGGGAAGCCAGTTTCTGTGTAAAGCATATTTAAAAACTGTCCCAAGTGCTCCACTCATGGGGTATCCAAGAAATCAGCATGGCCTAGGATGCTCAGCACCTTCCAGGAAACAAATGTGGTGCAAGGACAAGCCAGAAACTTCGGGCACAGGGCAGTGCAGATTCGGACTGGCAGAGTTCACTACGTCCATACAGGGAGAAAAACACCCAACTTTTTTTCAGACGCACAAGTTACACTCTCTGCGCCAGGAAGTTTAACCTGCCGACTGGCACTGACATGGCAGATAACCCGTGCAGACACTGATCTTGGCAGCATTTCAGGAGTAAGATTTTCACAAGGATTAACTGTTCTGGAACAATTTCTCCAATGTACTAGGCACAAATATTCTTTTCTTCTCAAACATGCAAGTCTTCTTGTTCGGCCTCTACTTTCTCGTACAAACACTGTGGCCAATGAAAGGAAAATCCCACTCTCCAGTTATGTTTAGCTTCCCTAGTGACCTCTCAGTTGGTTTCCAGGGGTGCTGATGGAGTGCAGGGTCACACACCACACTTGTTCCCCTAAGAGACTCCAGTGTTGGCCGCTCTTCAGCTTTGGCAGCCGTGTCTTTGGGGCAGAAGTTCACTTTCCTCCCCTTTACCACGGAAGGATCCAGCATGAATCTTTTACTGTATTGCCCAGGGGCAAGAGGTACATACCCAAAAGCTTATGCTCAAATAAATTTGTTAGTCTCTAAGGTGCCACAAGTACTCCTGTTCTCTTTGCAGATATAGACTAACATGGCGGCCACTCTGAAACCATACATTTGTGTCTGGCTGCAGAGGGCAGACACTGACATTAGCATAGTGCTCCATCCAGTAGCTAGCGGCTAGCCAGCTGAGCTAGACCCAGGCAATACTGAGAGAGGCAGGCTAACTGGATCCAGGCAAATTGCTGCCTCATGGAGCATTTTATCCTGTCTCTCATTAAAATCTTCTTCAGCGTGGTTACTTGTGGCATCTCCCATTTCTATTAAGTACAAACTTTTACTAATGTCCTTGGCCTTCCTGACAGGGTCTCTCTCTCTCTCCAGTCCCATTCCATGTGCTCCCCACCTTCACTGCTGATAGCAGCTAACACCAAACGCAGAGAGGTGGAAATCCTTTTAGGTTTTAGAAGCGGCAGAAGCAGGAGCATTGACAGGAAAATCTGCTACATTCCCAACTCTTTGACCTTCTCTGAGGGATGCCAGTGGCAGTTTACATTCTCAGCCCCCAGGAAAAGTGTCCAGCTGCTGCTTAAAGCACTCCTGTAACCTTCTGCATTCAAACAAATGGCAGTGGATGGGGTGGAGAAGAAGCCTAATGATTCAGCTTGTGGGTGTCTCTAAATCCTGACCCTTTTGGGCAGGGTCATATGAGCACCAAAGTCCTGAAAAGCTGGTTTTGCCCAGAAAGGATGCCTTTGGGGATTGGGCAAGAAATCTGCTCAATGAACAAGAACATAGGAATTACCAGACTGGATCGGAACCAGGGTCCAACTAGTACAGTGTCCTGTCTCCAACTGGGGCCAGCACCAGATGCTTCTGAGGCAAGTGCAAGAAACGTTATAACTGAGAATTATTAAATAATCTATCCATAGGGGAAGGTTCTTCCTAAGCCCATCAGCTAGGGACTGGTGTATGTCCTGAAGCCTGAGGGTTTAGATCCCCTTTTTGGATCCTATCTAATGTAACAGAATGTTCTTGATTTGCATATAAAATTGTATCCTTGTTTGAACTCAGCTAAACTCTTGCCTCAGTGATGTCTTATTGCAGGAAGTCTCACTGGGTTCGTTATGGGTTCTATATAAATTGTCAGATTTAAATTTGTCTTTCAATTGCATTGAATGTCCCCATCTTTTTGTAGTGTGGAAAAGAATAAATAGGAGTGGCTGAGTGATCTTCTCTATCCATTCATTATTTTATATGCCTCTACCATGGCCCTCAGTACTTGTCTCCTCTCTAATCATTCCTAGTCTTTTCAATCTCCCCTCTTAAGGAAGTATTTCAGAACAACTATTTTCAACAGCAACCCCTGCAGCCCTCCCATTTCCACAATATCTTCCTTAAGGTGGGGTGTCCAGAATGGAACATGGTGTTTGAGGGGCATAAGCACCCCATTGCTTTCTATAATTGAATAACAATTTCAGTTTTACTTTTCCATATTCTTTATGCCTCCCAGCGTCTAGTTTTGTTTTTGACTGTCTCTATGCATTGAACAGAGATTTTAATTGAACTGTACAAAGTGATGCCCTGATCTTTTCCCATAAGGATAACATTTAATTTAGAATCCAGTAAGGTGTGTGAGTGGACATGAATGAGAAGTCTCCTCCAGTATCCATTACTTTGCATGCGTCAACCATGAATTCCACCTGCCACTGTGCTACCCATTCACCAAGCTTGGTTACGGACCCACTGGAGCACCTCACAGGTTCTTTGGTCATTAATCATCTGGAATAGGGGATCAAGTGACCAAATATGCAGAAGATAATGTAGGTGAGTAATGAATACACTAAATACCAATCCTAGCACAAAACCAGGTGGCATCTTTTGCTATGATGAAAATCAACAATTTGTTCTTATTCTGTTTCTTGCCCAATTTCTGATCCATGACAATACATTGCTTCTTAACCCATGATTACTTAGATTACTTAATAGCTTCTTGTGTGTGACACTGATAAAGGCTTGGGATTATCAGAATAAAGACAAACACTTGGATAATTTATCTACTATTTTGCTGAAACACTTAAATGGTTCTAGTAGTGTGAAGAGGCACAATTTTCCTTTACACCCTAACATATCAGGTTAATCTAGTGATTTTATAACTCTGCCTTTAATAACCTTTAATTTGGAAAGAAGAGGAACAAGAAGGACCAGGATAAAAATACATAGAAAAATGAATGGTCTGAAGAAGGTAGATCAAGAACTTCTGTTCTCCCTGTCTCATAACACAAGAGCAAAGGGCCACTGAATTGAACAGAAAAGTGGCAAATTGAAAACTGATGTAAGAAATTGTATTTTCTTTTAACATGTAATTAGATTGTAGACTCATTGCCACATGATGTGGTTGACATTTACATGGATGACAAGAATATTGAGAATTATAATAGTTAATGCTAATGAAAAAATTGAGAGGGAGATAACCCCTACTAGTTAGAGATTGGTTTAAATTCCAAAGTAGAAGGTTTTAAGATGAAACATTAATGGAGATAGAATATCAGGCATCTTATACTACAGGTTTCTTACACCTTCCTTTGTAGCATCTGGTGCTGACCACTGTAGGACACAGGATACTGGAAAGATAGACCTCAGGTCTGATCCATTCTTGCAGTCTCAAAATTCCTATCATTTCAGCCAACTGACCTTCTCTGGAAGGAAGGCTCAGTGGCCTGCAATTCCCTGGCACACACACAGCACTGTTTTTGAAGATATGTACAACATTCGCTCATCTCCAGGCCTCTGGAATTATAGCTTTCATCAGCATCTTCCCAAGATGTTTGAGCACTGCAGGTCTCATTAGGGAACAGTCCTCACCTGTAAGACAAAGTGCTGTTCCTGCCGTCTGCCAATGCCATTGTTCTGCTTGCTTCTGCCTCTGAAATACAACTGCCGACAGCGATGCCTCGGACTCTGCCTCCTCAGGCTGGAGCGCTTGCAAGAAGCCCACATGCTTTGGTTTACACTCAGGACTCCAGGCCAGAAAGAGAGTGGGCATGTCATAGGAGTGACCTGAGGAGTACTGCTGACAGATTCATTTACCTGGGAGAGATTGAGCAACCAAGTATAAAAGTGTTGTCTTATTTGTTTTCTAATAACAAAACCTAGAAGAAGGCTTGACTTGTACAAGGAAAGATGCAGGAGTGAAAAAGTGCATAGCTCAGCTGCAGGCTCTGATACAATTATTACCGATATTAATAGCAAAAACTTCCAATTAAAATAGTTTTCAAATGATTTAATAAGTTATGGCTAAATAGCAATCTGTTCTTTAGCAGCTTGTAATAAAGCATTGTATAAAATCCATTAGCAATAAAGTCTTACCATGTGATGCTGCAGACAAGTGTAAATTTTCCCCCCTTCAAACAGTATACATGACTGTTAAGTACAGGTTTTTTAAGTTGCTATAAAAATCTATAAAACACCCGTGACAAAGTTCCTCCTCTGCCTTGGTGGGTCCTGCGCTTATTGGCAGATTTGCTCGCCTCAGAGATTCACAGCAGACCTCAGTTTGGCCACTCTTGCTAGTGGCTCAAACCTGCCGTCCACTCAGCTAACCTCATCACTGGCCAGCATAGGGGAAACGGAGAACAATCCCCACAGTCTCTTGTGTCCCACTGAGTTGGTTGGGGACAGGGCAGGCCCCTTTCCAATTTAGACCTTCCCTTCTGGTGTTTCTCACAGACCAGGTCAGCTCCTCCTATGTCCGACCAGGAGTTAGGGGGATGGGGGGAACCCAGGCCACCCTCTACACCGGGTTCCAGCCCAGGGCCCTGTGGATAATAGCTGTCTACAATGTCTCCTGTATCAGCTGCATGACAGCTACAACTCCCTGGGCTACTTCCCCATGGCCTCCCCCCAGCACCTTCTTTATCCTCACCGCAGGATCTTCCTACTGAAGCCTGATCACGCTTGAACTCCTTGGTCCTCCAGCAGTATGCCTTCTCGCTCCCTGCTCCTTGTGCATCCCCCTACTAACTGATTGCAGGTCCTTTTTAAACCAGGTGTCCTGATTTGCCTGCCTGCCATGATGGAATCTAGAAAGTTCCTAATTGGCTCCAGGTGTCTTGATTAGCTTGCCTGTCTTAATTGGTTGTTAATCAGGTTCCTGATTGCTCTAGGGCAGCCCCTGCTCTGGTGATTCAGGGAAGAGAAAACTGTTCATCCAGCAGCCAGTATATTTGCCTTCGACCAGACTCCTACACTCCTGCCCCGTGGACCCGACCGACCCCCCCGCCCCTTCACCGTGAGCCGGCTGCGTGAGCTGCAGCCGGTCCGGTTCCAGACCGCGCCAAAACGACACCTCTACACGCTCGTGCTCCACACCCTTCATGTCCTCACCCTCGCGTCCCGCCCTGACACAAAGTGGCGGGACCTCCTGCCACCTCTAGAGGGTGAGGAGCCCCGGTGGGCCAGCCTCTATTCCACCTTAGTGCCGAGGCCCGCCGGGGATATCAGTTGGCGGCTCCTTCACGGGGCCGTGAGCACGGGCGTGTATTTGGCGCGGTTCACCTCCATTCCGGACACCTGCCCCTTTTGCGGCGTGAGGGAAACCCTGGCGCACGTCTATCTGGAGTGCGCCAGGTTGCAGCCCCTATTCCGGCTCCTCACCAATCTTTTGTTACGGTTTTGGTTGCACTTTTCTCCTCACCTTCTCATCTATGCACTCCCTGTCCGTGGCCCCACTAAGTCGCAGGACCTCCTGGTCAACCTCCTCCTGGCCCTGGCTAAAGCGGCCATCTATAAAACCAGGGTGAGGAGGTTGGCCGATGGAGTCTCCTGCGACTGCGGGGCCTATTTCCGCTCCTCTGTCCGTTCACGCCTCCGAGCGGAGTTCCTCTGGGCGGCGTCCACCGACTCCCTTGACGCCTTTGCGGAGCGGTGGGCGCTGTCCGGGGTTCTCTGCTCGGTGTCCCCGTCCGGTTCCCTTCGTTTGACCCTTTGACCGCACTCCCGTCCCTGTTTTTTTTTCATTAGTTGTCCCCTGTAATTAGTTGGTTCTCCAGGCCCTGTGGATCTCCCCCTTAGGCTGTGGGGGGATCCTTTTGTAGTGGACGAGCTCTGCCCGCCCACGTCCTGGATTCCCAATAGGACCAGACTCCTACACTCCTGCCCCGTGGACCCGACCGACCCCCCCGCCCCTTCACCGTGAGCCGGCTGCGTGAGCTGCAGCCGGTCCGGTTCCAGACCGCGCCAAAACAACACCTCTACACGCTCGTGCTCCACACCCTTCATGTCCTCACCCTCGCGTCCCGCCCTGACACAAAGTGGCGGGACCTCCTGCCACCTCTAGAGGGTGAGGAGCCCCGGTGGGCCAGCCTCTATTCCACCTTAGTGCCGAGGCCCGCCGGGGATATCAGTTGGCGGCTCCTTCACGGGGCCGTGAGCACGGGCGTGTATTTGGCGCGGTTCACCTCCATTCCGGACACCTGCCCCTTTTGCGGCGTGAGGGAAACCCTGGCGCACGTTTATCTGGAGTGCGCCGGGTTGCAGCCCCTATTCCGGCTCCTCACCAATCTTTTGTTACGGTTTTGGTTGCACTTTTCTCCTCACCTTCTCATCTATACACTCCCTGTCCATGGCCCCACTAAGTCGCGGGACCTCCTGGTCAACCTCCTCCTGGCCCTGGCTAAAGCGGCCATCTATAAAACCAGGGTGAGGAGGTTGGCCGATGGAGTCTCCTGCGACTGCGGGGCCTATTTCCGCTCCTCTGTCCGTACACGCCTCTGAGCGGAGTTCCTCTGGGCGGCGTCCACCGACTCCCTTGACGCCTTTGCGGAGCGGTGGGCGCTGTCCGGGGTTCTCTGCTCGGTGTCCCCGTCCGGTTCCCTTCGTTTGACCCTTTGACCGCACTCCCGTCCCTGTTTTTTTTTCATTAGTTGTCCCCTGTAATTAGTTGGTTCTCCAGGCCCTGTGGATCTCCCCCTTAGGCTGTGGGGGGATCCTTTTGTAGTGGACGAGCTCTGCCCGCCCACGTCCTGGATTCCCAATAGGACCAGACTCCTACACTCCTGCCCCGTGGACCCGACCAACCCCCCAGCCCCTTCACCGTGAGCCGGCTGCGTGAGCTGCAGCCGGTCCGGTTCCAGACCGCGCCAAAACGACACCTCTACACGCTCGTGCTCCACACCCTTCATGTCCTCACCCTCGCGTCCCGCCCTGACACAAAGTGGCGGGACCTCCTGCCACCTCTAGAGGGTGAGGAGCCCCGGTGGGCCAGCCTCTATTCCACCTTAGTGCCGAGGCCCGCCGGGGATATCAGTTGGCGGCTCCTTCACGGGGCCGTGAGCACGGGCGTGTATTTGGCGCGGTTCACCTCCATTCCGGACACCTGCCCCTTTTGCGGCGTGAGGGAAACCCTGGCGCACATCTATCTGGAGTGCGCCAGGTTGCAGCCCCTATTCCAGCTCCTCACCAATCTTTTGTTACGGTTTTGGTTGCACTTTTCTCCTCACCTTCTCATTTACGCACTCCCTGTCCGTGGCCCCACTAAGTCGCGGGACCTCCTGGTCAACCTCCTCCTGGCCCTGGCTAAAGCGGCCATCTATAAAACCAGGGTGAAGAGGTTGGCCGACAGAGTCTCCTGCGACTGCGGGGCCTATTTCCGCTCCTCTGTCCGTTCACGCCTCCGAGCGGAGTTCCTCTGGGCGGCGTCCACCGACTCCCTTGACGCCTTTGAGGAGCGGTGGGCGCTGTCCGGGGTTCTCTGCTTGGTGTCCCCGTCCGGTTCCCTTCGTTTGACCCTTTGACCGCACTCCCGTCCCTGTTTTTCATTAGTTGTCCCCCGTAATTAGTTGGCTCTCCAGGCCCTGTGGATCTCCCCCTTAGGCTGGGGGGGGGGGATCCTTTTGTAGTGGACGAGCTCTGCCCGCCCACGTCCTGGATTCCCAATAGGACCAGACTCCTACACCCCTCTGGTTTGGGTCTGACACACACCATATTATTTAATAAATGATTGTAAAGTTTTTTTATATATGGAACTTTAATATAGAATGTTACCAAAGCATTAATTACATATTGTTGTGTGTGATCCAGCTTAGAAGTTAAAAAGGATAAAGTGTCAGAAAACTACTTGCCATGTGGCAAACAAACAAACAGAATACAACTCATAGGTAAAGGGCTCTGCCACAGGAATGCTTTGAGTCTAAAAATATTATGTTCTTTTTAATCAGCAAAATGAAGCTTTTAAATGTGGCACTTAATTCTGGTCACAATGAAACCCAACTTGGATTTTTGCTTGTGCGGAGAAAATATTTTCCTTTCTTCTAATATTTCCATGGGCAAACTTTTCCCCCCTAGACTTTGGTGAAACCTGGAATAGTTTTCAATGAAGTCTTAGTTATTTGAGAATTTAATGGCAGACCAGGGAGCACTGTACGCTAGTCAGAGATAGAAAAGGGTTGTGGGGGTGGGGAGAGGATTGCTTTTTTAAAAATCAATTTGGTGTGGATATCACTGTGAATACAAATTAAGACAACAAAGAGAGCAAAGTAGTCCAAAAATTAAAGCAAAGAGAGTTGTCACACAGGGATAGAAAACATAATGTAATACCCCAGGGAAGTGACTACAAATAAATTCTCAGACACTTGGAAAGAGAGTGCAGGGAAGAGTTGGCCTTATTCTTAGCTCTTCTCATTGTTGGTTCCCTGTCTGAATAATCAGTAAATAATAATAATCAGAATAATCAGGTGTTGGGCATATGAGTCTAGGACATCCCAGAGTTTTGCAGACCCTCCACTCACTGCTGTTCATCAAGAGTTCACATTTCTGCAGCTATGACAATTCTGGCCGCTCTGCGTAAATGTTGTAATGAAATGTAATGCACACCCTGACATACATAACAGGACTACAGACTGGGATTGTCAAAGGGATGTGAGAAGTGAGCATTCGTTCACTAGGTTTGGGCACCTGACTCCTTTAGGACCCTCTGGAAATCCCAGCCAGAGCCAGCTGATGACCCACCATTTCTGCACTGTGTTCAGTGATTTGTGACGTAAGAACACTCCCAACATCCATCTCAGGTGTTACCCAGAGAGTCACAGCCCCTTCAGCCCCGGTCAGACACCATCTTTTTCATCTTATGAGTGATAAGATAAGCTCGGAAAAGATTTGGTGGTGAGGCAAGTGATGAAATTCTGCTGTGTTTGATTTCATCAGGCTGGAATTGTTCTGATGCCTGAACATGGATTTAATTACCACATGCTGCTAGATGAGCATCTTCTGGGGAGGGAGCAAGCACAGATAGCAGACCCTAACTCTAGGAATAATTCATTGCCATCAGACAAGTTATTAATGTAGTATTTCAAATTAGTTAATGGCCTAGGAGCCACCCAGAACGTAAATATTAGATGGCAAATCATTTAAACTGTATCTATTAGAGAAGTAAGAACAACTATTTCCCAGAAGTTTGATTAATCTGTTTAAGAGAAAATTACTTCCCTTTCCATGTAAAATGTAGCCCTTGGAGATGGTTATCAGCCTCTGCTGCCTCCTGCACTGAAGGAGTCAATAACATGTGACTAGAGCCTAGGGACAAGGAAACCATTAGAATTCAGGAGCTGACCATTTCTCCTCCAGGCAGGAATTGTGTGTATTATGCTGCATGGGTTTCCTACTCTGTGGGTTAGCAGAAAGGAACACATGTTAATCTGGCCCACAGCACAGAGAACTATGCCATAAACATGCAGTGCAGACAGGAACACACATAGTTTTTAAAGGCAAGGTGCAGCATGGCTGAGAGGCCAGTCATGTTGTCTGACAGACAGCACAAGAGGTAATTGCTGCCAGGGCTAGCGGGTTCTGGGATGGCTGTGGCAGCAACGTGCTCAGAGTGGAGGGGAGTGTGTACTTCACCTTGCTGTGCAGTGCCCTTGCTCTCATGACCTTTGGGCTGGCTGCTCTAGGGAGGTGACCAGCACATCTGACACTGCTGTCTGGCTCTACTTCTGCCTGATATTGGTGGGGATGAGCGCTTCTGCAAAGAGCTGCTGGCCGCCCTCCTCCACCGTAGAACGGGTTACTATGGAAAGGTCACTCGGAGGATGCCGGAGTAAAGGAGAAAATATCTCTGGCTACTGTGTTCACCACTAATCGTAATGACAGGAGTATCTGGTGAAGCAGTGGGATCCAAGAGAGGGCATCACCTCCTGGGAAATAAAGAGAGAAGCTATTTTCTGAGCAGTGCGGTTTGTCCATCTGCACCTGGGGCAGACCTTGCTACTCTGGCTCCACCATGCTCTTGCTCCTGCAGCAGGCCAGGACAAAATCACCCAGACTCTGAATCTCCTGCACTGGGGCGGTTTGTGCTGACTGAGGTTCCCGTGGTTTGTGAATAAAATTCAGTGACAAAGAGCTCCCAGTAGCCTCAGCCCAGCCTTGTGTAACAGACTCTCCCTGTGGGCAACAAAGATCTCACATCCAAAATGTTTCTCCTCCTGGTTCCCTTTCTGTCACTGTGTGTCTGTGTCTCTAACCAGGCCAGAATGTTCCCTCATCGCACCTCCAAGCAATGCAAACAGGAGAGCACAAAGGTGGGATAAGACCCTCAATGGAGAGGGAGAGGCTACATACATATAGTTGGGCTAACCAATTACAGCCCCAACAGCCTGAAACATAAGAAACATTGTTTTTCTATTCTCCAGGATTCACCAGCTGAGCGGCACAGGGGGGAGGGATGGGGGGGGGATCAGCTGTGGCCCTGATCCCAGCTGCATCTAACCATCTTTGTTACATGCAATAAAGAGAAGAAGAAAGGACTTTTGTCCTTTATTGCAAGACCAAGCAACCTGCATCTGACTGGCCGGGGCAACAATTAACCGGATGGGATTCATCTGTTGTTTGGCACTTGAGATCACGCTGCTGCAGTCACTCCACAGTGTTGAAATAATGGGTGGTGCCTTGTTTTTGTTATGACTCAGTCTCTCTTTGGCTTTGTCTGTGCCAGACCTCACAGCCAAGAAGAGCAGACTGGCAGGGTTAGATCTTACTGAGAGATGGCTACGGAATAAAGATAAAGAAAGGGTGTGAAAAAAATTGCAGTGACAGGCTGGAGTGTGGACTGAGGTCTCTTTCCAGGGGACCTGGAAAATACAAAGAGCATGGAGACTCTGCTCTGGGCACCTTTCTGAGACTCCCATGCCCCACTGTAGAAATCCCCTTCCTGCAAATCACCCATAGAGGCCCTCTTTGCTAAGTTTCAGCTTGGAGCGAACTTTATGGCTGAGCTCTCTCGCTCTGAAAACAGAGCATAACATTAGAATAGAAACACACAAGCCTTAACTGTAGCCATGTGAACATTGTGCCACAAGAGCAAAAACTTCCTACCCCTCCAGCAGGGGAAGAATGCATTCCATTCAGGGTTTCAAAGGCTCCTATCGGAGCGAGGCATGCTACTGTACACCCTTTCCTGATGCTAATCCTATTCTGCTGGAGATCAAGTCATTTTTGTGAGAGTATTTTTCCTTGGCTACAGAAAAAAGATACTTAACCACAACAAACCCATTGCCAGCAAATGTCAATCTTAGCTACTTGGGCCTATATTATATGCGCCAGCTACCAATTTCTGACAGTCATTTACTTTTTACTGCAGAGGTACCTCACACATTGACATAGAACTCTTGGCAATCAGGGCTTCTTGGCATTCTTTTGGAAGCAAGCATATGCAGTACTCCAAGACATGAAAGCAACTTAATTAGATTTAGAGCTAGAAGGCACTTACAGTTCCTTGTTAAATCTTCTCTTGCAACACTTGCTTGGGAGTGCAGGGAAATTCTCCTTCCAAAGGAATTATTTTGTTAGCTTGTAGAGGAGGCAAATGCAATATGTAGGAATTAAACTTATTTGGTTACAAAACAAAAAACAACAACACCCAAGTAGCTGATCATTCTAACTTTGTGAAACACATGACATGAGGAGTGGAGCCAAATGTGAAATGGGAGTTCAGTGCCCTCGGTCTCTCTGCTGGGATAGCCAGTTACAGGGGCGTGCTGCTTTTGTGACATGTAGCTAGCTTCAAAGAAACAGACTGAAAACCCCAACGCATTTCAAGCTCCCCTACCAGCCAGCACTTGATATCAGTGTTTGGTCATTATTAGAACTGGGGACCGGGAGGTGAGAGGGGCTATAACAATTACTAGTCCCTGAATGCGCCACACTCCATTTCATGCATGGCGCAGCTCTGAGGCAGTCTTCATTCTTTGCTAGTGCTTCCAACCCCAACCTAATACTCAGTAATTAATTTTCTAATTTAAGTCTCTTGGCTTACTGAAAAATCTTTTCAAAAATCCTAAACTGATACAAGACTCTACAGGAAAGACTTCCAAAAATTGCATCCCTTTTAGCAGAAATATATTTTACTCTGATATGGTATAGCTATAAATAGCAAATTTTCATTCTTGCAGTGTCAGTTGATTTGCATGGAAAAGCCAAGAGACGCAGAAAAGGAGAGTAAGTTAATGTAGCTAAAGGAGCCACAGTCAATGAGGAGGGACTTTGCCAAGGTGCAAAAGAAAAGAGCAATACTAGGCTTAGGCTTGCCATAGATGATGACTGTGGTATCAAGGATGGTTGTAAAGTAAACGAGTTACTGAAGTGCTGTTCAAATTAGTCTTTAACAGTCAAGAAAAGGAGTACTTGTGGCACCTTAGAGACTAACCAATTTATTTGAGCATGAGCTTTCGTGAGCTACAGCTCACTTCATCGGATGCATCTGATGAAGTGAGCTGTAGCTCACGAAAGCTCATGCTCAAATAAATTGGTTAGTCTCTAAGGTGCCACAAGTACTCCTTTTCTTTTTGCGAATACAGACTAACACGGCGGTTACTCTGAAATTTAACATTCAAATAAACAAAAATAGTGAAAAAAACAGATGTGGCCACAAAGTAATGAAACCTTGTATAATAAATATAATACTTTGCACACAAAGAGTGTTTGTCATTCATGATGAATCACCAATGCCTCTCAAAGCATTTTGCAAACATTAATTAACTAAGACAGAGAATAGCCTGGAGGAAAGTATTATCATTTGTCTGATCCTGCTAAGAAGCAGGTAATTATTATTATGCACTTTTCACAGATGGATAAACTGAGGCACTTGATATTAGTCAATATTTTTACTAATGATCTAGCAAAGGGGATAAAGAACATGCTAATTCAATTTACCTATGAAACTAACTTGGGAGGAACCAAACTAGGAGGACAGAAAGGAACTACAAATTGATGTAGAGATGTTAGAAATACGAGTAGGAAATAACAATCAAAATTAAATCTGAAAAACTGAAAGCTACTGTAATATATATATGAGACATGCATGGAATATGCGTGGGGAATATTACCATCAAAATATCAAATAGCAGGGAGTAACTTGCAAAGCAACGATGCTAAAAACAATGCAGAGCTGACAGCAAACAGTAAATTAGGTCCTCAACTTCACAGGACCATCTCAAGTGTGCAAAGCTAAGCATCAGCATGAACCTTTGCAGGATCAAGGCCTAAATATTTGTTTTATTAAATGCACTTGCCATAGGTGGCAGTGGTTAATCACAGGAACAGCCCAGCTTTCATCTCTTTTGGATGGGTTTATCTATTTTTATAGTTGCTTAGGCAACAACTCTTCACTTAAGTTCCTGTATGAAGGATATGCCCTCCAGCTCAGCATCTGAGATGCAAGTCCACAGGCTTCCCTGTACTTACTTGGCGTTGGGAGCCACCATTGTCCTTAGCGGCGGCAGCATTCTCATAGCTCAGTCAGCTGAGGTGACTATAAATATCACAGACCCATAACAACGGCAATGGAAGCAAAGCAAACCACACAAAGGCCATGGTGATTAGAAGCTTCTTCTATTGAGAAACGAATGTCAGCCTTGCTGCCCTGAAGGTAAAGTCACTGTTTGTCCTGAAGAAAACATATAGACCCTGTACAGCTTAATTTATTGTCCAGAGCCCATTGCATTCTAGTTTATTTTGCTTCAGTTTCTTTCTTGGCTTCTCTCACGCTCCCTCCTCCATCTCAGGCCACCTGCCATGAGGCAGTTTCCCTCATTGGTGACACAGTGCTCCCAATCAGACATGTTCCCAACCAGACAGGTTAGGCCTTCTCTCTCTGTGTTCCAGCTGCAGACACTGCTTGTTGAGCAGACCTGCCTCATCTACAGAGGGTGGAGTGGACTTTCAGGACGCAAAGCCCAGACAAATGGGGCAGCAAGAGGATTTGTTATTGTAGTACAATTTGAGAGATTAAATTTCCTACTCAGTTCTTTAAAAATCTAAGGGAGCTAGCCATTCCTTCCAACACCTGCACATCCTGGATAGCCCAAAACTTCAGCAAGACTCTCTTTTGAAAATGACAGAAGAAAAAATGTAAAAGTCGCTTCTGAGAGGTAGCTCCATCTAAGTGTTTAGAGCAGGTGAACTGATGTTAGGACTCCTGGGTTCCATTCCCAGATCTGTCAATGACTCGTTGTGTGACCTTGAGCAATTTTTACTTTGTCTGCAACTGAAAGAGTCAGCCTCCAAGAGGCATCCTGTCCTCCCATGAAAGGTGAAAGATATTATTATCCTTTAAAAATATTAGAGTATAATTGTTAGCTTTGCGATATAAGAGTTAGGGATGACGGAATCTATTTTTTAAGACCCCTTCAGCTGGCAACAGTATTGCTAATTCATTTTTCCCTTTTAATAATAACTACATCTCTTGTGTGTTTATTGGAGTAATTAATTACAACAGACATTGAATTTGTGTGTTTGCTGGGGGGGCAGTGTGAGAGCCTGAGTGAGTGTCTGATTGGCTGCTAGCCTGCAGGGGGCGGGCAGTAGGGTGTCTGTCTGTTTGCGACAGGGAAGCCTGGCTGTTTAAAAATAGCCAGAGCTTCGCGAACCAGCTGAGCGGCGGAGAACCAGCTGAGCAGCGGGGACAGCAGAGCAGCACACAGCAGGAGTTTGCCTGGGAGTTCGCCTGGAGGGAGCCCAGTGAGGCTTACGTCTTGCAAACTGCTCTGAGGAAGCTCATAGTAGGAAGGTGATATGGAAGGGGGGGGTTCAGCTGTTGTGACCTGCACTGGATGTGCCATGTTTGTCTTTCTTCCACAGGACAGAAGCGACTTTGTCTGTACAAAGTGCAAGCTGGTCTCCATATTGGAAGAGAAGATTGAAGGTCTGGAGCAACAGATAACAACCCTGCGTTGCATACGGGAAACTGAGGATTTCCTGGACGAAACTCAGGATAGGCTTCTAGGGGCACAAAGCTCTACAGATATAGAGCAGGTTGCACAGAGGAGCCAAGAAGCTAGTGAAGAAGCTTGGCAACATGTGACCTCCAGAAGAGGTAAGCGGAATGTCCGGGTTCCAGTAACACAGACACAGGTAACTAACCGCTTTCATGTTCTCTCCACAGGTATCGTTGCGGAGAGTGGACCAGATGATATGTCTGGGGCGAGAAAGCAGAAGGAGACTCCGCTGGTTGGAAGGCATGAGATGCGCTGTCCTGAGGTTGGGGGTTCCACGACCACCACCCCCAAGAGGAGAAGGCGGGTGGTGGTGGTCGGGGACTCTCTCCTCCGGGGGACTGAGTCATCTATCTGCCGCCCTGACCGGGAAAACCGAGAAGTCTGCTGCTTGCCAGGGGCTAAGATTCGTGATGTGACGGAGAGACTGCCGAGACTCATCAAGCCCTCGGATCACTACCCCTTCCTGCTTCTCCACGTGGGCACCAATGATACTGCCAAGAATGACCTTGAGCGGATCACTGCGGACTATGTGGCTCTAGGAAGAAGAATAAAGGAGTTGGAGGCGCAAGTGGTGTTCTCGTCCATCCTCCCCGTGGAAGGAAAAGGCCTAGGTAGGGAGCGTCGAATCGTGGAAGTCAACGAATGGCTACGCAGATGGTGTCGGAGAGAAGGCTTTGGTTTCTTTGACCATGGGATGGTGTTCCATGAAGGAGGAGTGCTGGGTAGAGACGGGCTCCATCTTACGAAGAGAGGGAAGAGCATCTTTGCCAGCAGGCTGGCTAACCTAGTGAGGAGGGCTTTAAACTAGGTTCACCGGGGGAAGGAGACCAAAGCCCTGAGGTAAGTGGGAAAGCGGGATACCGGGAGGAAGCACAGGCAGGAATGTCTGTGAGGGGAGGGCTCCTGCCTCATACTGGCAATGAGGGGCGATCAACAGGTTTTCTCAAGTGCTTATATACAAATGCACAAAGCCTTGGAAACAAGCAGGGAGAACTGGAGGTCCTGGTGATGTCAAGGAACTATGACGTGATTGGAATAACAGAGACTTGGTGGGATAACTCATATGACTGGAGTACTGTCATGGATGGTTATAAACTGTTCAGGAAGGACAGGCAGGGCAGAAAAGGTGGGGGAGTAGCACTGTATGTAAGGGAGCAGTATGACTGCTCAGAGCTCCGGTACGAAACTGCAGAAAAACCTGAGTGTCTCTGGATTAAGTTTAGAAGTGTGTGCAACAAGAGTGATGTAGTGGTGGGAGTCTGCTATAGACCACTGGACCAGGGGGATGAGGTGGATGAGGCTTTCTTCCGGCAGCTCACGGAAGCTACTAGATCGCATGCCCTGATTCTCATGGGTGACTTTAATTTTCCTGATATCTGCTGGGAGAGCAATACAGCGGTGCATAGACAATCCAGGAAGTTTTTGGAAAGCGTAGGGGACAATTTCCTGGCGCAAGTGCTAGAGGAGCCAACTAGGGGGGGTGCTTTTCTTGACCTGCTGCTCACAAACCGGGTAGAATTAGTGGGGGAAGCAAAAGTGGATGGGAATCTGGGAGGCAGTGACCATGAGTTGGTTGAGGTCAGGATCCTGACGCAGGGAACAAAGGTAAGCAGCAGGATACGGACCCTGGACTTCAGGAAAGCAGACTTCGACTCCCTCAGGGAACGGATGGCCAGGATCCCCTGGGGGACTAACTTGAAGGGGAAAGGAGTCCAGGAGAGCTGGCTGTATTTCAAGGAATCCCTGTTGAGGTTACAGGGACAAACCATCCCGATGAGTCGAAAGAATAGTAAATATGGCAGGCGACCAACTTGGCTTAATGGTGAAATCCTAGCGGATCTTAAACATAAAAAAGAAGCTTACAAGAAGTGGAAGGTTGGACATATGACCAGGGAAGAGTATAAAAATATTGCTCGGGCATGTAGGAATGTTATCAGGAGGGCCAAATCGCACCTGGAGCTGCAGCTAGCCAGAGATGTCAAGAGTAACAAGAAGGGTTTCTTCAGGTATGTTGGCAACAAGAAGAAAGCCAAGGAATGTGTGGGCCCCTTACTGAATGAGGGAGGCAACCTAGTGACAGAGGATGTGGAAAAAGCTAATGTACTCAATGCTTTTTTTGCCTCTGTTTTCACTAACAAGGTCAGCTCCCAGACTGCTGCGCTGGGCATCACAAAATGCGGAAGAGATGGCCAGCCCTCTGTGGAGATAGAGGTGGTTAGGGACTATTTAGAAAAGCCGGACGTGCACAAGTCCATGGGGCCGGACGAGTTGCATCCGAGAGTGCTGAAGGAATTGGCGGCTGTGATTGCAGAGCCACTGGCCATTATCTTTGAAAACTCGTGGCGAACCGGGGAAGTCCCGGATGACTGGAAAAAGGCTAATGTAGTGCCAATCTTTAAAAAAGGGAAGAAGGAAGATCCTGGGAACTACAGGCCAGTCAGCCTCACCTCAGTCCCTGGAAAAATCATGGAGCAGGTCCTCAAAGAATCAATCCTGAAGCACTTGCATGAGAGGAAAGTGATCAGGAACAGCCAGCATGGATTCACCAAGGGAAGGTCATGCCTGACTAATCTAATCGCCTTTTATGATGAGATTACTGGTTCTGTGGATGAAGGGAAAGCAGTGGATGTATTGTTTCTTGACTTTAGCAAAGCTTTTGACACGGTCTCCCACAGTATTCTTGTCAGCAAGTTAAGGAAGTATGGGCTGGATGAATGCACCATAAGGTGGGTAGAAAGCTGGCTAAATTGTCGGGCTCAACGGGTAGTGATCAATGGCTCCATGTCTAGTTGGCAGCCGGTGTCAAGTGGAGTGCCCCAGGGGTCGGTCCTGGGGCCGGTTTTATTCAATATCTTCATAAATGATCTGGAGGATGGTGTGGATTGCACTCTCAGCAAATTTGCGGATGATACTAAACTGGGAGGAGTGGTAGATACGCTGGAGGGGAGGGATAGGATACAGAAGGACCTAGACCAATTGGAAGATTGGGCCAAAAGGAATCTGATGAGGTTCAATAAGGATAAGTGCAGGGTCCTGCACTTAGGACGGAAGAACCCAATGCACAGCTACAGACTAGGGACCGAATGGCTAGGCAGCAGTTCTGCAGAAAAGGACCTAGGGGTGACAGTGGACGAGAAGCTGGATATGAGTCAGCAGTGTGCCCTTGTTGCCAAGAAGGCCAATGGCATTTTGGGATGTATAAGTAGGGGCATAGCGAGCAGATCGAGGGACGTGATCGTTCCCCTCTATTCGACATTGGTGAGGCCTCATCTGGAGTACTGTGTCCAGTTTTGGGCCCCACACTTCAAGAAGGATGTGGATAAATTGGAGAGAGTCCAGCGAAGGGCAACAAAAATGATTAGGGGACTGGAACACATGAGTTATGAGGAGAGGCTGAGGGAGCTGGGATTGTTTAGCCTGCAGAAGAGAAGAATGAGGGGGGATTTGATAGCTGCTTTCAACTACCTGAAAGGGGGTTCCAAAGAGGATGGCTCTAGACTGTTCTCAATGGTAGCAGATGACAGAACGAGGAGTAATGGTCTCAAGTTGCAGTGGGGGAGGTTTAGATTGGATATTAGGAAAAACTTTTTCACTAAGAGGGTGGTGAAACACTGGAATGCGTTACCTAGGGAGGTGGTAGAATCTCCTTCCTTAGAGGTTTTTAAGGTCAGGCTTGACAAAGCCCTGGCTGGGATGATTTAACTGGGAATTGGTCCTGCTTTGAGCAGGGGGTTGGACTAGATGACCTTCTGGGGTCCCTTCCAACCCTGATATTCTATGATTCTATGATTCTATGATCAACCAAGCGGAAGGGGAAATGGAACCAATAAGCAGCAGTGCTCGGGCACTAACTATGGCTTTCTCGGCCAGCTCTACTGTTCAGAAGTAGCTACGCTGCATAGTAGCGGATATTCAGCCCTCCTACAAATGGTCCTGGCTTCTGCTGCTCCTGATTTCAGGCTCTTGAATCAGAATTCCAAGACTCTGCTTCCCATTCGTAGTAATTCCCGCCATACATCCAAGCAACACATCTTTTTTCAAAAATGCCTAAGCCCTGGCTTCCATCCCTCAGAAAGGATGCAGGACAACGGAGAGCGGCATTTTCCTCATTTACTAGGCCCCTCCCAGTGGAAGATTTTGCATCCTGCTAATGCCAAGAAAAACGATATTTCACAAACTTTCAGGATTTTGTTTTACTTTTGCTGTGTGTGTGTCCTTGGCACACTCGTCAGTTCAAAGTGTAGAATTAGCTGAAAATGGGTTACAGATGGGCACACAGCGAGCGCACCAGAATGCTGCCATTTATTTAAGATGCTTTGTGTACATGTCCCTTACCCAAAATGCAAAACATAACAAGAGTTGGCAAGAGAAAGAAGTCTCTGCTGCTTGTTTTTAAAAATGCTTTAATAAAATGATCTAGGCACAGTTTTGCCATTTTTACTTAATATTTGTGCCTTTTTCACCTGCCTTGGCAGAGGAGCTGCCAAACATGGAAATAAATCAAAGAGCAGGGAGGGGGATGGGTTTGATGTCATGCCTCTGATGTCTAGCTGCCCCATAGTAGCACTCACTGCACAGTTTCAGGTTCAGAATTCTATTTCCCATCATAACCTCAGGAATATGCCCTGCCTGCCCGCTGGATCTCAGTCTCAGAAAGACATAGCAATGGCATTCCATGGCCAGTAAATGATTGGGTCTCGTGCCAGGCCACAGCCTGGTTTCTGGGAGCACTTTACCTAAGGCACCCTAGACCTGCTAGGATTTTGATTGTATCACAAACCTGAAACTCATCAAAAGCAAAGTTTGTACAGCACTTGGAAGGTGGTAAGTGCTGTTATTTATTTCTTGAGCCCTTTAACTGAGACACGCATGGTTACAGCTCCATGAGAGAAATATGCCTGCATGAGGACAATTCTCTTCCCTTTAAACACAAACCAATAACAATGCAAATGTCCAATGGGAAGAAAGCAGCACTAAATACCAGCAAGGTCACACTTTTACTGCCAATTCCATTGTTAGCCTTGAGGGCCGTGATACAATATCAGTATTAGCAGGAGTGTTCTATGTAAGACATGGCAGGTAATTGTCTGGCTCTACTCAGCACTGGTGAGGCCTCAGCTGGAGTAGTGTGTCCAGTTCTGGGCACTACACTTTAAAACAGAGGTTAACAAATTGGAGAGGGATAAAAGGGATAAAAATGATAAAAGGTTTAGAAAGCCTGACCTGTGAGGAAAGGTTAAAACCCTGGGCATGTGTAGTTGTGAGATACGAAGACCTAGCTGGGGGACCGGATAATAGTCTTCAGCTATGTTAAGGGCTGTTACAAAGAAGATGGCAATAGTTGTTCTCCATGTCCACTGAGAGTAGGACAAGGAGTAAGGGGCTTATCTGCAGCAAGGTAGAGTTGGGTTCGATATTAGGAAAAACTCTCTAACTCTAGGGGGAGTTCAGCTCTGGAACAGGCTTCCAAGGGAGGTTGTAGAATCCCCGTCATTGGAAGCTTTTAAGAACAGGTTGGACAAATGACTGTCAGGAATGCCCTCGGTTTACATGTCCTGCCTCAGCACAGAGGGCTGGACTAGATCATTTCTGGAGGGCCCAGACAGTTCTATGATTCTATTGTACTGGATCAGTGAGAGTACCTTTAATGTGTCTAGTGTGGGATACGTGATATTGTACCATGATATGACAGGACAAGCACTTAGCTCGTTGGTGAGCACTACAAAATAATGGCAACAACACATGGAAATAATTATTTCAGTAAGTATCTCAGACTGGGTTTTTGATGCTCTGCCTCGTAGAAGATACAGTCATGTGACTTGGCATGGGCAGAAGATACCTGGCTGCGTGGACTAATGTTTAGAGAGTTTTTGTTTCTTCCCTTTGACTTTACTCTTTTACGCCTAACTAGAGAAGCTCTTTTCCCTCTTCTAAAAGGCTTGTCATGAATCAGTTAGTGCTTCTAACAGTAGCTGTGCGTAGCCTGCAGGCTTCTTGGGATCCCATCAGAGAAATTATCCACCTAGTTCACACAGAAACATGATAAAACTTTTCATTACGAGTTGCACTAATTCCTCACTTCACTAGCCCATCCCCAGATCCTCCCTTACACATCCTAGCCCACTGCACTAGGGGTGTCTGTTTCACACACAGATACATGCTTGTTACAGAGAGAAATATACACATGATGTCTTTAATATGCCCACCGGGAGCCCACATTCCCTGTGTCTGTTCATCCCTGGCAAAAATTGATGCTTCTCCCCTACCCACAAACCAACTTCTCCTCAATGATCCACCAGTAAAGTCATACGGTTAAATAGATGATCTCAGCATTCTTTTCATGGCAACCAACTGTGATGTCACTAGCAGATGATAATGATGAATTGACTTCAGGCTCCAGGTGAGCGAAAAGCTGCTATTCAAACATGTCTGATAACAGCAGGAGATACAGAAGACAGGATCAGAGGAGCATTTTGGGGTAAATTTCTCTCTGGCCAAGTTTTCCCCAATGTGAATGTACCATTTTAAAGGGCAAGGGGAGACTTGATTTTACAACCTTAACAACACATTAATATTAACCTTTCGCATTAAACTATTTGTCTCATTCTGCAGGAGCCAATGTACAATGTTATTAATTATTATTAATATTTATTAGGCACCAACAGTGTAATCAACACAAAAAGGCTCTGCTCCAAGAATTTTAAATCTAAATTAATGACACATTATCTTCTTGACCTGGAGAGTCATAAATACAATGGGTCTGATTCTCCATTGCCCTGTATCTTTAGCTATCATTTACACCTGTTCTCCCAAACTAAACTTCTCCACTCATTCAGGTAGGTGTTGTGTTTGACACCCACTTTGCACACACTGTGCACATGACACAAGATGGCAGGCAGTTGGGCATCAGGCCATTTGTGGCTTGCTACAAAAATCCCTCTGTGCCTTTGTTTGGAGGCCCTCTCAGATATCTGCAATCGGGACATGTACAAGATACCCTGAATGGGCCACATACAAGTATCTGCTGCTGGAGAGGATCTCATGTTCTACAGGAAAAATTATTCTGACACCTGGAAATTTTTATAAGCACCTTAAATGGGCCTTCCAGTCACTTTAGAATGCCATACTTAGATTAGACAGACAGATCAGATCAAAACAGAAAGGAAACACAAACCCATTCTGATCAACTAGTGAGCCCACCCTGCACCTGATTATTTTCTGAAGGTTAGGGTAACATTTTTGCTGCTGTTGCCTCAGCACCTTCTGCTTCTGGCGGTAAGCAGAGGTGCAAAAAAAGAGAGAAAACCCTCTTTCTTACCTGGCTTCTGCATTCTGGTTTCTGCTAGGTCAAACATTCCTTAAAGAAGCCAGTTTCAGAAAGAAACTTTCAGCCCAGATTTACAAACCCAAGAGTTTTGAAGAATTTGCATAAAGCTTGGTTAAGTGTCTGAATATCTGGGTGTTTTGACTTCCAGACCATTTGAAGGGTGGACTTGCCCCTTAGGGCTAGGGGCAAGCTCTGGGAAGAGTGAACCACTCACATGGTTATTTTTTATGCAGCACCACAGATGTGTAAGACGCTTTGCAGACACACAGAAAATTATAAGAACCTGCCCTGCGGACTTTACAAACCACAATATAAAAGGGTGTGTACATGCGTAAGTATGACAATGATACCACAGTTAGAGATCAAGAGTTATTCTCATTGCCACTTACACATCTCACAAGCTCCTTTGTAAAATGAACATTTGGGGACATGGTTCAGAGTTAAGGCCAGGAACTGGGAGTGAGCAGTGCAAAACAGGTAGGTCATCAGCTTCAGGAGGCTGTGATTATGATTGTTGTTACTATTATTATTTCTATTACAGTAGCACCTAGAGGCACCAACTGAGGCCAGGTCTCTGTTGTGCAAGGCACTGTACTAGCATACAATAAGTAAGAGGCAGTCCCTATACCACAGAATAGGAACTAGTGCTGTTGGGGGATCAACATGATACACCTTGCAGGGGTTTGATTCCTGGAGGGCTCAGTGCTTTTTGGAAGTCAGGCCTTTGAAGTATATCTACCTGGATATACAAAGTCATGAGTCACTTTTGAACTCTTGGCCTTAGTTTGCAGTGGCCGCTTCGTGTTGTATTTTTACGATTCAGTACCAGTATTTGCATCACTGTAACTGAGATCAGAATCTGGGTCAAGGTGCTCGCTCCCAAATTAGTTTGAAAGTTTCATACATATAAGCCCAGTGTTCAGTACGTACGCAGACATCAATAACTGTGGGGACAGAGGAGATGCTGCTGTGGACACTAGAGTGTAGACTGCAGCACAACAAATGGATTTTGCAGCCTGTCTTTTTCATGACATTTTGTTAAATATATTGTGGCTTCATCATCACTTACAGTTGATTTTGGCAAGCTCATTACATCACAGTTCTCAAAGCTGCTTGTCCCGCGGTAAATCCGTGCACCACTCCGGCATATTCTAAGCCATGCATGTTTGGAACAGAAAATAAATAAAACAAGATGCACTGTACACAAGTGGTAGCAGTTTCCTGCCACTCCTGACTAATAGAGAAAAAAGACCACAATTGCTGTTTGCAAAAAAGCCCATCCAAGGTAGAGATTGTATAACCCGCCCTTAGGAGACACAGGAAAGGGATGGGTTTTTCATACAAATAGAAACAGCCTTTGATTGTGTTTTTAGAAGATCTATGCAAAGCAGGAAGAAGGTGCCAGATTCACCACTGTTTGACTCCACTGCCAACTGGAGTAAATGCACTGGGGAATCCAGCTGTTTTTCCCTGCTCTGCACAGGTTTCATTGATTTCATTGGGGTTACACTGGTGTAAATCTGGAGTAATGCGGTCGTGGATTAGGCACAAGTAAAGTAAAATGAGGGTGATGAAGGAGGAGGAGGTGTCTCTCTCCAATGGGCACCCAGCAATCCTGAATCCTTTGCCCCTACTGCTAAGCAGCATTTAGCACAGCATTTCCTACAGTCTTTTACTCCTGTTTGTGGCCCAATGTGGCCCATGCAAGTTGTGCTAAAGAGCAGTTGTTCCAGTTATGTAAAGTTGGCTGTTGACTGGAGTAGGATGTTGACAAACTGGCCGACTGTGAACGTGAATAATGGTCAGGGCATGTATGTATGTGTTATTGTGCCAGTGCGTCTTCATTGGAGACCTGTGTGAACTGAATTGAGTCCTACTGGTTAGGCTGCTGGTGGTGGGCTGAGAGGAGAAGGGAAGGATTAGAAGGCGTGTGCAGGAAGCCAGGTCCTTCCTGAACAGTTCACCTCGCACAGTTTTCACTAGAAAATATGTGTGGGCAGCTGACAGAACTAGAAGAGCCTCCCGGTGACTTGCCATCAGGAGAGCAACCTGGC